>NC_141262.1:31507500-32707500 GCF_054856545.1 Hippocampus guttulatus | reverse complement strand
AGTGTTAACAGCTGAAACTGTTAGTGAGGTACTGTCGGAGAAGTTGTCTTTACCCAGAAATATTACATCTCTGAACTCAAGAATTCCCACTGAAATTACTCGGCGCAATAGTTTAATTTGGATATTGGGAACCGCATTCAACATTTACTTTTGAAGGGTGATTTTTGGGACGGGTGTGTGTACCATTCGAGCGCATGCGATTCCCAAAAAAAATGACACTTATTGTGATCATGATAAAATGAAAAACATAAACCTTTAAATTGTGTTTTTATCCTTCTTACAATTACTCAATAGAGAATTATTCTGATATGAGCTGACTCAAGATCCCAGTGGAACCTCCTCTAAATAATTTAAAATAGACCGGACTTATTTTATGGTGTTTTCCAAAGTTTTATGATAAGTTTTCAGCTATTCTCCCACTGAGCGTGATGATTTATTGGCGTTAGCCAGTATGCATCATAAAATATGCATACATCATGTAATACATTGCTCTGCCCATACAGGTGGTGATTTCCGTCTGTTTGCAGCAGCGTCTGTACTGTTTTCAAAGCAAACTTCCCATCCCACCTAAAAAAAAAACATGCTTTCACCTGTGCCAAGCAAATGAATTCATGCTGTAATAAGCTAAATCTCCTGCCTTTGATGCACGGATAGACTGATCCTCGTAGCAAAGCTTTGACATTTCTTTGTGTCTACAAGGATGCCTTAGAAGGATTACCTCAGTGGGAGCGGGGCTGTATTAGGAGGCCCGTGTGGACTTACTCGGTTGAGTCGCGGCAAGAAGCCCGCGCCAAGGAGCCCGCGCCAAGGAGCCCTTGGGTGGCCTGTGGAGAGAGGTGGAATGAGTACAAATTGCAGGTGTCAATTCCAGAGGGGGTAGCTGGTCATCCGTGAAAGAAAAGATGTATGAGCGCATAAGGATGGCTGATCCCACTCGTCTCCTAAGATAGGACGTAGCGAGGATGACATTCCATCTTCTGTCCTGTGACTGGACTTTCACCTATTCTTCCAATTTGTTTTTTTTTCTTCCCGTTTGACATTTTCTGTTTTGCTCTCTGCATTTTCCATCATTTCCACTAAATATTCAGTGAGCAACATGCCAGTCTGGATACAAGCTCCCTTCTTCAGATTTGTGTGTGCTGTGCCTTGCTTTCTCCATCTGAGGAAGTGAAGGGACGGAAGACGCAGCCATCAATCAACAGTGAGAAAAAAAAGCAAGACCTTTTCCCACAACAAGCGTGTTGAGGCACCTTCTACGACATGTCTCGTCCTCAAGGTCACATTGAGCTGACAGCTGCGGCAAAGCAAATGTTGAACACCTTTTGATGCAGCACTTACAAATTTGTTTAATGAGGAATTGATTTTTCCTCTCCCTCGCACTCTTTACTTGCTCGGGCGAACAAAGCAGGCTGTCCCTCAGGCCTGCTAACAGCAGGCGGTTCAGCTCCGCAGGAGGAACAATCAGGAGAGTAGCTCGCTCAGGCTGCAAACGCATGGAATGACTCACCGCCGTGCCATTCGGAACGGCGGCAAGATGGCTGTAGCCTGCACCTTTTTCAAACGTTGCCAGGCTGCCGGCCTTGCGCTGACAAAATTCTCTGACGCGAATGTCCTCCAGCTTAATTTTGTGGAAACAGATGGAGCTCCGCCAATGAAACAAGACAAGAGATGGAAAAAACAAAGTATTTGGAAGCGTGAGCGACATGAGGAAAAACCGTGGGATTCCCGACATCGGCCTTGTCGCAGTTGATTGTGGCTGCGCGGATGGACGAAGTATGAACATAACGTGTGAGGTCCGAGGTACCACGGTTGCCAACCAAGTGGAGAGTTAGGTAGATCTAAGGGAGGAAATTCTATATCAACATGCCTGTTCATATTAATCAGTGGAGGTGATAATTGACATCGCTCGACAGGATAATAACGATCACACTCTCCTTTCTTCTGCTTGGCTCTCGATGAAGGCGGACGCTTTTTCGCACAGCTCCTGCCCCCACCCCGCACCCTCTCCCTGCTTGCCACTTAGTCTTTGTGCTGTCTTTGTCTAACGTTTTCCTAGCCTCCTACCGTATTTTCATCCGAAGAACTAACCATGGAATTAGTTGGCTGGTCTCTCGATGCAATCGACAAAATTTTTTCAACGGAAAGAGCAGGCAGTGGGGAGCCTGCTTGCCCTCCGGGGACATTTGCTGCCGGATACGCCCTGGATCCATGGAGAAAGTGGAGACCGGTGTGCCTGGCAATACTGTCCGTGGAGGATGTGGAAGACATCTACATTATTGGCCTTTTGATAACAGGTATGCTGCTGTTTGGTGTTGGCAGCTTTCTGTTCTATCGCAAAATTCAACCGACGGGAGCGGCTTTATTGGAAGTGAAGAGGCTGCCGGTCATTCTGGATGGTTTGGCGCGAATGTCCAACACTCAGACTCAAGCGGGGACTGAGCTCAACCGCAATATTGTTGCGGTTTTGGAGCGTGACTCCGCGTGATCGACAACAACATGGAGAAGTTGGAATCCGCGCTGCGGAAAGAGTTTTCGGATTCGGGCTGATCGGCGCCAGTGAAGAGATACAGACCACGGACTCAAGGCTGTCTGAAATTGTTGTCTAGAGCCCCCACCATCACCCCCCTCCTTCTCCGCCATGGACTGATAAGCCGGGACTGTCTTCATGATGAGCAGACCTCCGCCATGGACTGATAAGCCGGGACTGTCTTCATGATGAGCAGACCTCGACGAAGCAGCTATGACCTGTACACGCATACACATACACAACTGGACAACCACACGCTCATACACATCCTTGTTATCACCGTCTTCATTGCTCCGATTCTTTTCCCCCGTGACGTGGTTCGATCTGCAGAGTGCACGTGTGCCGTGCAGCTGGTCAGAACGGCCGCGTCGCGGTCACCCCCCCCTTCCCATTCATCCTCCCCCTTATTACATGTTATGTCTTGTGACTTGTTGTAACTGTCATATGCTTATTTATTATCCTGGACTTAAATTATCCTCAGAAGAGGATAGTTTGAGCGTGGGTTTTTTTCCCTCTCCCTACCCAGCGTTTTCCTTTCTGAAGTCTGATTGTAATTTCCCCATTGCGGGACAAATAAAGGATATCTTAATCTTAATCTTTCTAAGGAGGAGAAATAACCAGGGAATGCTCAGTCAAATTCAGAAAGAGTTTTTAACTCGTGGTAAATGGACAATGCACAGAAGTGCAAAGTAATAGACTTAAATGTTTGCCTTTCTACCCGTCAAGTTTGTGTGATGGTAGTGGCCCCAAAAAAGCAGGAGAACCCGGGAGTACTGAACGCAATACAGTGAACCCTCATTTATCACGGGGGTTACGTTCCAAAAAGAACCCGTGAGAGGCAAAATCCGAGAAGTAGTCAGCTTTATTTTTTACAGATATTATACAAAACTGAACTATGTATACAATGCAGAGGCGATTGCTCTAAGACTGCAAGGGAAGCTCAGCTTCCCCTAAAATGTCAAAAAGTAAGTGATCAAATATATGTGTGTATGTACAATTGTGTGGACATGTCTTTTTTCTTCCCCTCCAATTTTGCTGCTCTAGACTGCAAATTTCCCCAGTGTGGGACAAATAAAAGTTGTCGAATCTAATCTAATCTAATGTCATTGCCTAATTATGGGTTACAACGCACTCAACTTTTGTTCTCAATCACCTTCTTATTACTGGTTACGACGCGACTCTCTTCTCATTCATTCCCGCAGATTCACTGTGCTTTAAACTGTGTGGATGCAGAGCGTCGACCGCGCGGATGCTGGGTGTCGAGAGAGTTGATTGTAAGTTGTCCCATGGATTGAAACGAGACGAGTCATTGGATAAATGCTGGTTTTGTCCCACCATCGGGCGCTCAGGGTATCGGCTGGCTCGGACGCTGAGCTTTTCTGCACGATAATTGGATGATCTGTCTGAGGCTGAATTTCTTTTTGATTGACAGCAAAATGAGCCAATCACCGATCTTATGGTGAAGGCATCCTTTTCATTTTTTTGAAAAGGAACGGGGAGTAGAATTCACGTAAAAATAAACGGACACATTTAATGATGTAGGCCAAAATTGAGCTTCCACTCCTTGACAGACCAGCATCTGCCACTGATACAATGAAACCAAAGACCAAAAATTTGCAAAGGTAAATTTGGCAAGCTGTACAGAGACGAGGTGCAGAGACTGTTCATGCTGGTCAGTCCCTTAGCCAATCAGGATGCCGAACGCAATTCACTGTTTTTAAAAAAAGCATTTTAAAAAACTCCACTAAAAAAATCAGTCAAACAGCGAAGCCGCGGAAGGTGAACCGCGTTATAGCGAGGGTTCACTGTATATCAACAAAACAGAAGCAGAAGTATACAGTACTTGAAAAAACTAAAACTAACACTAAAAAAGTCCTGAAAGGCCCTAAAACTCAAAGTAACAACAAAACGTGACAGCATCAGAAACAAACAATCAAAAAAAAAAACATGATAGCAACACAAAACAACGTGACAGCAACAACGATCCAACAAAGACTGACAGAACCCAGGGAACTAAATACAACAAACTCATGAGACGACAAGGAAAACAGACACAAAGGGTTGAGGGAGCTGATTGCTTAACACAAGGGACCCGGATGACAAGAACAGGTGGCGACAAAAAAGGCACATGGAGGAAACAAAACCAAATGTAGTCGAAACAAAAACAGAATCATGAATAACTGATAATCGCTGTCCGTCGGAGCAGTGTGTATATATGTATACAGTATATACCTGTGTATATATATATATATAAGGAGGTTGCACATAACAGCAGTGCACAATGGCTGGTGACCCTGAGAGAGGAGCACAGCAACCTCCCTGAACAGAACCCAGTTACCATAACAGTGGCAGACATACAGGAAAGAGTCTCAGATATGAAGAACTGGACAGCACCAGGCCCGGACATGGTCCACACCTACTGGCTAAAGAAACTCACAGCACTCCATGAGCGGCTAGCAGCACAAATGAACCAGCTGCTGAGGGATGGGACTCACCCAGGATGGCTAACCGAAGGGCGAATGATCCTGATCATGAAGGACTCCCTCAAAGGGTGCAGTCCCATCCAACTATCGGCCAATAACCTGTCTCTCCACAACATGGAAGCTCATGCCAGGCATCATTGCGGCTAAGATAAGTGGACACATGGATCAATACATGAGCGAAGCACAGAAGGGCATTGGTAGAGATACCAGAGGAGCCAAACATCAACTCCTGGTTGACAGAACAGTCGCACAAGACTGCAGGTCCCGACGTACCAATCTGTGCACAGCCTGGATTGATTACAAAAAAGCCTATGACTCGATGCCACATACATGGATCACTGAATGCTTGGAGTTGTATACGGTGAACAGGACCCTAAGAGCCTTCGTTGCGAACTCGATGAGGATGTGGAAAACCACACTTGAAGCCAATGGCAAGCCACTTACCCAAGTGTTCATCAAATGTGGCATATACCAAGGTGATGCACTCTCCCCACTGCTGTTCTGCATAGGACTGAACCCCCTAAGCCAAGTAATCACCAAGACAGGCTATGGATACCGCCTCAGAAATGGAGCTACAATCAGTCATCTCCTCTACATGGATGACATAAAGCTGTATGCTAAGAGCGAAAGGGACATAGACTCCCTGATCCACACAACCAGGATCTACAGCAGCGACATCGGGATGTCATTCGGGCTTGAGAAATGTAGTCGGATGGTGACTAAGAGAGGAAAGG
Source organism: Hippocampus guttulatus (assembly GCF_054856545.1). Lineage (NCBI taxonomy): Eukaryota > Metazoa > Chordata > Actinopteri > Syngnathiformes > Syngnathidae > Hippocampus > Hippocampus guttulatus. The sequence continues at coordinate 32,701,756 of NC_141262.1, read as the reverse complement.
TAGTCCGCACTGAAGGGGTCTCACTCCCTGAAGGAACAATAGCAGACATTGAGGACAGTTACAAGTACCTCGGTATACCACAAGCCAATGGCAACCTCGAACTGGCAACAAGGAAAGCGGCTACGGCCAAATACCTCCAGCGAGTGAGGCAAGTCCTAAGAAGCCAGCTCAATGGCAAGAATAAGACCCGGGCAATAAACAGATATGCCCTGCCAGTGATCAGATACCCTGCAGGAATAATAAGGTGGCCAAAGGAAGAGATTCAGACCACGGACGTTAAGACCCGAAAGCTCCTAACCATGCACGGAGGGTTCCATCCCAAATCCAGCACCCTGAGACTGTACGCAAGCCGAAAGGAAGGAGGCCGGGGACTAGTGAGTGAGAGCCACTTCCATAACTGAAGTGGCCGATCTCAAGAAGTCCTATCAGTGGCTAGAGAGGGCTGGCCTGAAGGACAGCACAGAGGCACTCATCCTGGCTGCTCAGGAGCAGGCCCTGAGCACCAGAGCCATTGAGGCCCAGATATACCACACCAGACAAGACCCAAGGTGTAGGTTGTGCAAAGAGGCACCTGAGACGATCCAACACATAACTGCAGAGTGTAAGATGCTGGCAGGGAAAGCCTACATGGAACGCCATAACCAGGTGGCTGGCATAGTCTACCGAAACATCTGTGCGGAGTATGGACTGGAAACCCCAAGGTCAAAATGGGAAACACCTCCGAAGGTGGTGGAGAATGACAGAGCGAAGATCCTGTGGGACTTCCAGATCCAGACTGACAAGATGGTAATGGCGAACCAACCAGATATTGTGATCATAGATAAAGGGCAGAGGAAAGCCGTTGTAGTGGATGTAGCGGTCCCAAGTGATGGAAACATCAGAAAGAAGGAACACGAGAAACTCGAGAAATACCAAGGGCTCAGAGAGGAGCTGGAGAGAGCCTGGAAGGTAAAGGTGACAGTCGTGCCTGTGGTGGTCGGAGCACTTGGGGCAGTGACCCCCAAACTAGACGAGTGGTTGCAACAGATCCCGGGAACAACATCGGACATCTCAGTCCAGAAATGTGCAGTGCTGGGAACAGCAAGGATACTGCACAGAACCCTCAAGCTTCCTGGCCTCTGGTAGAGGACCCGAGCTGAATGAGGGACGGACATCACCCGAGGGGGGGTGGGATGAGGAAATTTTATATATATATATATATATATATAAAACAACCTTGACTAAGACAAAAAATAAATCCTTTTATTGATCACTTTATTGCACAGAAAAAGGAAAGTACAATGCTAAAAGCAAAGCACAATTTCCCGAGCCTCACATTTATTCAGATCAAACTGTAACCAAACTGTCTTGTGGTAGTTTATCCAAATAAATGAGGTAAACACAGTCCACTCCTCTAACGTCAAATGCACAAGTTGGAGATTGACCAAAATCTTCCTCAGTTCATCGACTACAGTTTTAATATTTTGCTGAACAAGGTGAGAATAGAGAAGAAAAATATAGAAAGGGTTTTAGGTTCCTATTAATAGTGGCTGACTATTGTAGATGTGAAAGAAAAATAAAAGGTGGGGGATAAAAAACCCAAGGATAAATGGTAAGAATGCTCGTGAGGTTTGATGATGTGGATATGGATTATATATCCTGTGGGTCAAAGAAGAAGGGAAGAAACATGTCATATGTGCCCAAATGATCCCGTGGAGACACGTGAGGTGTGCACATGTCCTGAGAGATCCTGGTTTATGCCGGGCTTTGCTACAAAAAGAAGTCCAGCTCGGCTGCATGCTTTCACTGTGACATTGCGCGCTACGACAGTCTCTTGTTCTCCCACCGAAAGAAAGAATTTATGGAAATATAGGTGGCGTCTTGAGGCGGATGAAAGCTGATCATTGTCTTCCCTGCGCAGCAATCAGATGAAACCCAGCGGGGTTGAATTTAAAGCAAATGCTGCCTATAAATCTCCAGGTTTCCGTGGGCCGCTTAATGAAAACTAATAGACAGACGGTGAAAGGGGCCATCCATCGATTTGCTTTCGCTGCCCACTAACGGGTTACTTTTCACTCGGCGGGGGCGGGGGGAAGCTTTTGTATCAGTTCTTTGCTGAGCAAGGTCATGATAAATGTAAACAAGCTTTAAACTATTCATTTCGGATGAGATTTTCAACAATGTCATCCATCTTGCGGTGACGACGGAAAAAAATACCCCTTAATCACGTCTTTTTATTTTATTTTTTTGTAAAATGCATCCTCAACAAAGAAAATTGAAAAGCAGATGTTGAAAAGTGATTTCAGTGTCTTTGTGCTCTTTCAACTTTTATGATAACTTTGAATTGAAGAAAGCCCTTCTATGGAGGAAAAGAAGACGAGGGTGCGGGCGATTGGCGAGCCCATTCTCTAGATTGGCACCATGGAGATGCACCCAAATAGAATGTGACTTTGATTTCTCAGCTCATTTCACTCTCAGCTGTCAGATAGGTTTCTGCTCAGACGACATCTCCTTCACAATGATGCGCGGGAATGTGGAACGACTCCAAAATGAGGCAGCTGCCGCCCTACATGCCAGCAAGGATCTGTGACATCACCACCTCCTCTGCTCTCCCGAGACTAAACGGCACTGGAGCGACAACAACTACACTTGAGCCCGAGCAATGCAAATGATGCGCTGCACCGCCTCTTCCTCACTTCCGAATCTTTCTCTGCTTCTTTGTGAGCATCCGCGACCCATTTTTCTCTGATGTCTCAGCACCTTGGCTTCACCTGTGCCAACATTTCCATGCGGATGTATTGACTTCACACACACACACACACACACACACACACACACACACCTTCACTTAAAAAAAATAAAGTCAACGGCCTCAAATGGGGTTTTTTTTCGCTACTAATCATAACCTCCTCCGGGGGGTAGGAGGTCTTCACCGTTGGCCATTGTTTAAATGATGACTACTGCTTTTTATTGTGTTCTTCTTTTCAAATCTCCAATTTCTTTTGGGGTCGAAATGCACTTTTGTTCTTATAAATACCAATGTGTTGAGTCTTCTTCTTTGGACCACAGGCAGAGTGATAAATTGAGGTGCACCCTTTCCTACAGATGGCTGCCGCGTCCTGGATAGATTGAGGAAAAGCAGAATTTTCTTAATCTTAAATCTCAGAGTACTTTGATTGTATACTGTATCTGCAGTTTAAGGAAGCCAAATTTACAGCTTTTTTAGGCCACTGAATTCTAATTTAAGACCTCTAATTCACTAAATATGACCGGGAAGTGGGCAATATTTTAAGAAAGGGTGCTATGATAGTTTATAGATACGAAATGAAATAAGTATAAAACGTACAAATGCTCTCCACGTGAACATACAACAATCTGGTTTTTGTGTCTGAATTCATTATGTCGAGATAAAGTGACTTGCTTAGGGATGTAAAAAACAAGAATTTTGGAACATTAAATTTTGAACTTTTTCATGATCTGTGAATACCATTTCTTCACTCACCTGACATGAAAGGTACATGTTTCCCTTTAGTGGTCCCACTGTTCACACTGTACACACTGTACACTGTGCAAACACACACACACACACACACACACACACACACAAAAACAGTGACAATGACAGTGAAACCGCAACAAATTCAGGGTGTCACCCGCCTACTGCCCGAAGACAGATGGAACGGGCTCCAGCATGCCCGCGACCCTCGTGAGGAGAAGCGGATTAGAAAATGGATTGATGGCAAGACTGTTTTCAGCCTTACTCTCAGTCAAAATCAAAGGCCTGTCATAACACATTTTCTAATCTGTCACTCATGGCATTAACATGTCAACATTAGGTAAACAGAGGCCAGCTGTGGCCAAGTGGGAGTGAGTGCGGCCACTGACGGGCACGGCGATATGAGTGTAGGATCCCTGAAATGCCCTTGACCTTTGAGGCAACAAACGTGACATTTGGCTGGAAAGCTGTCAGTCTCACTCCTGGCGCATGCATTGCTGTGTGAAGTGTCAAAAGCGCAAACAAAGGGATTTTCATAAGAGAGCATAACATTACGACAGACTGTTTACGACTCTGGAAAATGACTCCTCACGGAACTGTGAGGCAAAGGCAAATGTAAATGGATACATTTTTTATTAGTACTAATGCCAATGCGGCCTTGTCAGATGTTGTCTTGCACGCATTCCACCCCCAGTGTGTCAATTTCAACTTGCGCAACGTAGAACCAAGAAGCGCTGCGAGATATTCAGACACTCTGACATGATTTATTGTAGTAGAATTCATATCAAAATGTGTTTACATTGGAAGAGGGTGTCAGGAGAAACAGTCCCACGTGGAAAATGAAGAGCAACAAAAGCCCACTTGCAGCTAAGGTCGAGGCTCTCGTGTAGCCTGACCGCATACAATAAATAAGATATGTGTCTTGTTCCGTAACTCTATCGTGTCACTGCTCTCAAACAAGAATCCCATTTGTATCCCAGGGGGAGGGAGGCCAGGACTGGGAAGAATAACCCGAGTCACCCGTCGGCTGACCTGCGCCGGGGATAAATGAGCCCAGAGATCCATTTAGCCTTCTGTAACAGTATCTAACTGTAGCGGGACGCTGAGCTCGACTCTAATTAATTCCTGTGATTGGCCATCTCGGCTTGTGTAAGGCACACCAGACTCTGTCCTTGTGAGGCACTCTGAGGGAAATGGAGACAGCCAAACAATCTGCCCGCGGTTGCTCAACCAGGTCATTTCGAAACCTGTTCGCCGTCGCCTCCAGGTGTCGTGAGACTTCCACACCACCTGCTTCGGTTGTATACGGTACAGATCGGCTCGGCTTGGCGATGAATGCGGTCTCGATGAGACAGCTGGGTACTGGTAACTACTCTCCAATGTTTCATCATCAGGGATTCATGCGTTATTCATCTGCCCGCGCTGCTCGCGGGTGGCCTTGTAATGACGGCTGATCACTGCAGTTGTATACCCAATTGAGGTTTCCACCCAGGCAAATTGTGCTCCTCATTATTCCGCGCACATCTCAGATGTGTGGCACAGAGCTGTAGTAGACGCCATATGAGGAAGCTCATCAAGTCCACATCCTTGGGAACGATAGCGGATTTATAATTAAACTATAATCGCGATCTCATTGAGTTTAAAGCCATCATAAAGCACTGTTTAATAATTCAAATTGTAAATATGATACGAGAAGGCTTTGTTTATGATCTATGGTCTGGCCGATGCCCATCGGTGCTCACTTTTGGCCCCGGAGCAGCTCTGGACGCTCCTTCATCTGGAGAGGACAAAGACGGCTGGCAGCCACAATATTAAAAAAGGGAAAGCCACTTGCTGGCTGTGCAATATAAGTGTAAATATGGGCCCCTTAGAACAGCTGGCCTATGAATAATGGAAAAAGCTTGTCCTTGGTATTCATGGGAGGGGAAACTTTCTGCCACTCATCTGAAGCGGGAAGTTCACAAGCTCTCACTGCACTTCTCTTTTCCCCTCTGCCCATTATCAGACGCTGACCAAAACAATTTGAATGGCTTCTTTCATCCGCGTTTCTGATACAGACTGATCCGAGGCACAAGAAGGGTCTGCCGCAGTTTGTGACGTAAAGTAAATACAGTGGCACCTCCAAGGTCGAATGCAATGCCTTCCTCCGTGCCTGTCGATTGTTTGGATTTCATAACCTTTGGCTCTCAAAATAAATTGAGAGTAGTAAAGTCAATCGCGGTCGAGATCCTGATTGACAGAGATCTTAAAAGCAGGGACGGCAGCAACATGAAGGAAGATGAAACAATGACCCAACTGATTTCCAGAATCACACTATTTCCATTCATGGCCTGATTTCAGAGCAGAGGTTCTTAACCTTGCTGGAGGCACCTCAAAAGGCAAACCTACAATCTAGTGCTCTAAAATTCTCCAGACTAATCTGGAAAAACAAAAAAAATTTGCATCAGTCGAAGGATCCTCCTGATGTATCCTCCGCGGACCACATAGGCCGCGGGAATTTGGTCTCTGGCTTGATTGTTCGCAGCCTTCGGTGAGGGCTCATCTCCAATGGAATCGAAGGGCATATTTGAAGGCTAGATTCGAAGGCCGTGTCAATTTGGACACCGGCATGCGGTCGGGGAGCGCCAGAGGTTATGTCACGTGGCCTTCATATTCGACTTGAATTTTTCTCATGCATGAAATCTTGTCAGTTTTCTCCTGATTATCCTATAAGAACTAGCTAGCAGGCTAGTGTCCAGTGATTGTTTTCCTTCCCATTTACCAGCACTATGCAAATTATTAAAAGCTATTAACAATTTGTGTGCGCATCCATAGGCAAGATGCTGAAAGCCGGGCCTCTGAAGAGATGGCCAAATGCTGGCCGGAACGCATATGTGCATGACGCTAGCCCCATTTTTGGAGCGCATGCTGTATTTCAGTCAAATTCTGAACTGCATGACTTTATGATACTTTGACTTGAGAAATTGAACTGCAGTACACCTGCGGCCTTTGCATTGCCTCCGCTTCATGTGCAGTCGTTTTCTAGCGACGATAACATGGCAAACTGTCTTTAAATTGTGAAGAACTCGTGAACGGACCATTTCTTTGCACTCCTCCCGTTTGAGTGCTAGAAGTTGTTCACATTGATTTTCCTTTCTATTAACGGCACCAATTGTGTTTTCATCTCAGAATTAGTGTGCGCGATGCTGAGTGGGCGGCTGAATGTCAGCGGGGTCAGCTGTCTCATTAGACTCCAGTTAGATTCACAAAATCAGGACGGACGACATGTGATATACACTTAAAAGGAAATGTGGCTTTCAAACTATCAGCTGCGTGCTGTTTACGTGTTCAGACGGTTCAACTATTTCAGATATTCACGGTTTAATGGTCTCCATTAGAACAAACACAGACTATATGCCCAAGGAAAACACAACACTAAATTATAATGAATTGCAGACTGAAATAAGATAAGAAAACCTTTATTAGTCTCGCAATGGAGAAATTCCCAATTCACAGCAGCAAAGTTATGAAAGGAAGAAGCAGAACAACAAAATTTCGGAGCTGCTGGAAAGGCAGCCACTCTTGCGGCGCCATTTTGAAGTCAAAATAACAAAAATAACACAACACAACACATAGGACACAGACAGTCGTGCAATCTTCACCACTTTTCTGCATACACTTTGTTGTCTGAAGCAGTTAGAGATGAAAGAGGAGAGGATCAAAGTGTCCTTTCACCAGTGGGTCAGAGACGTCATGCTGAAAATGTGCACACGTCTGCTACAAGCTACTGTATGTTTTGAAAGCAAACACGAAGCTGTAGCGTCCATTGACGAAAAGAGATGAGTTCACTTCTCCTGTCCCACGTAATCCGCTTCAAACTCCAAGCCGCGACTCCCAGATCCAAATCCGCATCGGCGCTCCGCGCTAACGCTCCTTTCTTCTCATCGTCGGCTCCTCAAGACTTACATCCATCCAGCCGCAGACCGTTCAACAGCACCGATCTCTCCGCTGAACAAAGCGGGGCTGTGAAAAATGCTACCCATTGCAGGCGCAAGACACAAGCGCCCCGGGACTGTCAAATATTGTTTAGGGTTTTGCCTTTATGGACCTTCAAGCGATTTGAAATTAAACTATCAAGATGTGTTGATAGTCAACCTTAACTTGAGTATTAAAAAATTGATTCCACACTAATTTGACTGTCTTATGTAAACACCCAAATACAACCTTGAGGTACACATTAAATACAAACGTTTATTCAGTCTGTGATAAAAAAATTGACTTGTAAAATATTGCTGTGTACAGTTTTGTGTGTTGGGATCAAACAAGGTAGAAGAACACACACACACACACACACACACACACACACACACACAATAGAATTTAAAATCTCTGGAGGCCACAACCTGAACCTGTCATGATGTTCAAACAGCTGTTTGAGGTGTGCTTACACCTTTTAATATTGTTTGCCTCATTACTTATTCATCAACAAAATGGGATGTCAATTACTTCCTGAATGTCACTGTGCTTAGCTCATTCTCCGTTTCATGCATGTCTGCATTTGTATCCTCAAGTAGAAAACCAGTTCAAAGGTTACAAGGAGTGGAAACAGAAAATGTTTTGGATGTGTTTCGTGACTCTTACTCTTTGTGCTTAGAAGCCGGGGCTGCTAATACGATTTGTATCATCCCGCTGTGGCTGACACGTTGGAATTGAGTCGCGCAATTGTGAGAAATCACGCTTCAATGAGCTTTCTTACCACTCTGCTGTGTGCCTTAGCCAAAACATCCATATATTAACACTGGCTGAGCCTAATGAACATCCCGTTCTTATTGATGATCTCTTTGTTGTGCGAGGGGAATTAACATAATTTACTCAGATTAAATTTGCCTCCATTACAATGTATCTCTTCCTCATTCTATTCTTTAGCTGTGATGCTCATGACACCTCCGATGTATCCTCTTTTTATGTTGTTGTTTTGTTGCTGTAAATTAACTGTCACAAAACTGCATTTGGTCACCGCTTTCTTCCCGCACCACAAGCCGTCGCATAATCATCATATCACGCAGTCTTTTCTGCTGATACTTGCAGATTGGTCCCGGGGTGTGGGGAGGAGGGTGCATCTGGTGGAGATTTGGGTTGAGGAAAAAAGGAAGGAGAACGATAAGAGCTTGAAGGCCGTGTCAGTGGTAGGCGGGTTTCAGAAGACATCAGGGCGGCATTGGAAGATTTAAAAAAAAAAAAAAAAAAAGCAGGTACAGCACCCCATCATCTCCTCAGAGTAACTACACTTTGATATACTCGAGGGAAGGGGGAAGGAAAATGCACTGATGTCTGTGCTATCACTTTCCTACTTGTTTCCCCTTTCCCCTGTAATTATGGAGTGTGATGCTATGAGAATTTTCAATCAAGGTTGATTTGGTTCCGAACGTTTTCTGGGTCGTTCTGGAGTTCCAACAAAGCACAAACGGGACAAAGAAAGACACCGCCAGATGGTTTTCTGTAACATCTGTTGAAGGGTGTAAAAATTAAATTAGACAGCTTGTGAGGGGAATTAAACAAATGATTGATAGCGCACTCGCAGACAGTTTTTTAAAATTATTGTATTTTAAATGTGTTTTCTGATTGCATTTGTAGTTCAGCGAGTATCTTCAGAAGATCGCAAGAGCGTTTTCTTTTGTTGAAGGCTTTTTGGTGAGTGTTGGGTTTTTAAAAAAAAAAAAAAAATTTTGTTGTTGTTTTTAAGGTAAACACTAGTGACTGCGAAGAGGTAAGTTTGATGATAATCATAACTGTAACAACCATTCACATTCACGTTTACCGCTATATCTCTGAACAATGAAGCAAACATAGATGTACATGTTTCTGGAATGCGAGATGCCTTGCTATTGAACCGAAAGTGTCCAAAGCGTAATCTTTTGTTTTCCATAAAACCACATCCCAACCTTCACTTCCTCTCACTGCTTTTGACAACTGTTCTTTTTGTCTCGTTTTCACCATTGCCCTCATCTCCATTCCGATGCACCCTCCTGTCATATCCACTTGACAATAGTTTGTCGCCATCTTTGCCTCCTTGTCTGTCTCTTGTTTCCTCTGATGACAATACAGTACGTGCATTACTCTAATTCCCATCTACAATGTATATTTCATTTCCATAAATACATACGGCCTGCTGTTAGTATGGTTGTATTTTAAAAAGATTATTGACAAACTGGAATTTGAGCGTATCGTAGAACTCATCTCAATGGTCTTGTTTCTTCTACCCACTGTGTTGCCAATAAAATTGCTACAAAATCTGATGCATAAACTGATACACCCTCACTAATTATTTTCCCAACTTAAACATGAAACTTGGGTACACTAAAAGCAACTCCTACTCTGTGTCATTTTCTGTGCGGGTTTGTACGTAAGGACTGCCAAGGTGCCTCATCTCTTGTTGGATTATTGACCTGATTTGCTGTTCATGCTCGAGTTTTTTCAAGAACTCTCAATTTTGTCATAGTGATTCTTGGTCCCTTAGTTCCTCGTTTTGTAAGTATACTGCAGTCATCACTTAGTTGAAGTGTGCAGTGCTTGTTTTCTTTTTCTAATAATGTGACCTCTGCCTTGGCATCGGGCATTATCCAAGGTGGTTTTGCTGGCTGAATGATACCCAAATGATTTATTTCAAGCTCTGATACTTTGTGTTGTACTGTCGGCCCCAAGTTTTCATTTCCTTTTTCTCCCTTTTCCCCAACTTTCAATGTCCTTAGCTGTATGATCCTGATTATGGCCCTGGAGCTTCACCCAATACATCACTGATAACTGTGTCCTTCTCATTTCAAAAGGCATCTCTCCCATTTCCACTTGTAAAACTGCTGCTAGAGTTGTTTTTCATGCCCCTGTTCATCATCAAAAACCTGATATTCTTTACATTAGTACTTTTGTCACGCGAGGAGCGGAATGTGGACCCAGAAGCAGACAGGAGTCAAAAGTGGCAAAGTAAAAATCTTGATCTGCAAAAATTCAAAGTAAAAAACAGAGAGCAGGGCTGGACGCAGCAGGGCATGGAAGGCATAGAAGGCTTAGCGTTCTGTGGAACTGAGTAACTCAAGTTTATTTATAGAAAGACAAGCCCAGCCCTGTACGACCAAATAAAGGACAAAGCAACAAACAGCATCAAGGGAACAAAGAGCAAAACTCTGTGGTGTCACTGTCACAACAACTTTCTTTTGATCCATATACAATGTATCCATAATATATGATTGATCTTATTAACCCAGTATATTACTGTCTCTGAATCCCACTCATGGGCTCAGTCCTGTCGAGAACACACCCTGCCGCAAATGTCGAGCTGTTTCATCCAGACAACAACAGTCTGGACAGTGACAATGCCATATTGTTACTCAGTTTGACACTAACGTCAGTGCAATGCAAACGTTCACACAAACATCACACGATATGTATTTTATGATCATCTGAGATTATCATGATGGCCGGTTAATCAACTATAAAACAAACAGGCTATGATTCTGAAGACAACAGACCTTTTGGGTGAGAAGGGCAGGACGTACTGTAAATTGTGCATACGTTTTTTGAAATGAAAATACTGAACAGTAAATCAGATAAATATTTATCCTTTTCGTGTGCGTGTTTCCAAACAAGGTCACATGGGCATTATCAAACCATAAAATATACAGCATGTTATAGTCTTACTCGCACATTCCAGTTCAGCATAATAAAAAGCCATTTGCCATTTCTTGATTGTTGGAAAAACACCGCACAGTTCTGGTGGGTACGGTGTTCTCCTCACAGAAGTTTATGTAGTCTGTGATGGTGTCAGTGAGTGCATCAATGTCCTCCCCGTGAACCTCGCTGAAGAGTTCCCACCTGGTCGTGTCAAAGCAGTCCCGCAGAGCATCTTCAGCTTCCGTGGACCATTTCCTGACCATTCTGGTCACAGTTGGCTGCCTGTGCACCAGTGGTTTGTACACAGGCTCGAGAAATACCAAGTTGTGGTCTGCTCTTCCAAGAGGGGGGAGGGGGAGGGGTTTATATGCCTCCTTGGTATTGGCATAAAACAAGTCCAAAATTTTATTGTCTCTAGTGGCACAGGTTACATATTGCGTGAAGGTTGAAAGGGAGGACGACAGAGAGACATGGTTGAAGTCCCCAGAGATGATCAGCAGGGCATTGGGGGACTGTGTTTGCAGCCTGCTCATGACAGTCATCAGGGCATCACGCGCTGCATCACCATTAGCCGACGGGGGGACGTACACTGTCACAGCTATGACGTGTGAGAATTCCCTCGGGAGATAATGGGGCCTGAGGCTAATGGCTAGCAGTTCAATGTCCCGGCTGCAGAGTTTGTCTTTGATCGTGATATGCCCCGGATTGCACCATTTGTCATTCACAAAAACAGCCAGTCCCCCACCTTTTCTCTTTCCACTCCCTTCATTCCTGTCCGCACGTATGAGTTGGAAGCCGTCCAACTCGGCATGTGTGTCCGGAGTGATCGCTGTCAGCCACGACTCCGTGAGTAGCATCAGGCTAGCCTTGCGGTACTCCCTTTGATGTCGCGTTAGCGCCGCCAGCTCATCCATCTTGTTAGGGAGCGATCTTACATTCCCCATGATGACGGACGGGAGGACATGTCTGTACTTTCTCCTCCTTGTGCGGCGGTCCTTCCCGGCTCGACACCCACGTCTCCTCCTCTTCAACTCGCGTGGGATATCCGGTCTGTCACCGGCCAGTAGCCCGCTGTTAGCCCGCCATGCTAACAGCTGGTCCTTACTGTAAACAATGGAGTTGCGTGTGCCATCGGGATCTCCGTTCACAGGGTACGTAAAAAGATTAAAGCAAATAAAGGAGATGAGCAGAAATGAAGCTGCCCCTCTCCCCCCCGTAGGTTTGGGGTACAAAACCACGCAAAACAAAATGGGAAGAAGAAATAAATAAAGTAAAAAGACGAAAAGAAACTCAAACAGGGATATGCGCTGCTGGAGAGGCAGCCACTCAGGGGGCGCCATCTTCAAAAAAAAAAAAAAAAAAGTATGTCTTGGCATGCTACCGTATGCTTCAAGCTAACGTGTTTTTAGCGTGCGCGCATGCATGCCGTATGTTTAAGCTGGCGTATGTTTTACCACTTTAAAATTGCGCCCAATAATACAGTGCGTTTTGTCTATGTGTAAAATACAGAAATAGCACCCATTAATGAGACTGCGCCCAACCATACGGTGCGTCGAATGGTCGTGAAAATACGGTAATTTCATTAAGTGGAACAACGTGAGTTTAATCAAAATAAATGAATCCACAAAACCACATCAATGCAATAAATAAATAAAAAGAAATCTCCAATTTGGCATAACACTTTCCAGTAACTACAAGCATACCTGTTTTTCACAATGAATGAAAAGATGCAACCAAAAGTTGATCTTGGAAATCACGGGAAGAAATGTTAAAGAAGCTGAATACAGAATCGACAAGGCTGCATGGCCGTCATTGAAATAACATGCTCGTAACTTCTTCGATTTATCATGTGTTTCTGATTTCATGGCTTTTCATGTGCCAGGTGCTGCTCATTGGTTTCAGGGAAGCACTGCCCTTCTTAAGCCAATCAGCTGCCTGCTTTCATTCACGCCCTTTCCTGATCATTTTTGTCAGATGTCCGAAGTCATGTTGTCTGGGTCCCTGAGTTAAGTTTATATGCATATGCATCGAGTATAATGGGAGTATTTTTGGTCTGACAAGTGGATAGAAATGCTTTGGGACAAATATGATCGATCAAAAGGGGTGTTCACATGGCACACATTTGCTTCGGTGCTGCACCGATGTATTTTGTTGTGATAAATCTGACACCGGTGTAAATTTTGTGGAGCGTTCACACATTTAAAGATGCTTACTAAAGAGAAGCGTGTTAACCCCGGTGCAGCCCCACTTGCGTTCACACGGCAGTTTCTGCGGCCATGCAATAGTAAGAATACGGAAATAAAACATGTGCATGCACAAAGTGTACTTCCTTTTCCCCGCCTTGTTTGTAACATATCGAAAAACCATGGTTTATACTGTACTTCTCCATACAAATCAATGCTGTGGTCTATCAGACACCGTATAAGGATGAGAGAGAGAAAGGAAAGAAATGCAAAATACCCAGGATGCAAGTTATGCAATACCCGTATGTAATCAACTCTTCTCATACGGAGTGAGTCTACCCCTGTAGCGTTCACACGTCCCATTTTATATCGGTGCTGCCCCGCAAACTAGCATTTACTCCGGAGTAAATTTTTAAACCAACTCCTGAGCAGGGCGAAATTTGCTCCGGTTTAAGCTGTTTTCAGGGGCTACACCAGTATAACGCTCTACGGGGGGCAGCCCCAGTGCTACATCAGAGTAAAAGTTGCCGTGTGAACACCCCGAAAGTGTGGTGGTGCAAATGGCACTACCGTGCACACAAAATGCTATCCCCAGAGTGATCTGATTATATTGCCTTATTATCCATATGCAATGTTAAATCCACGCAGTTTCGAAGCCAGCTGCTCTTCTCCACACTGGCACACCAATCGATCGACTTGTTTTGCCTCAGTCTTTCCTGTGCTTATGGACCCGCTGAGACTTGTCATCAGTCACCGAAACAGAGCCGCTTGTCAACTTACAAGTGACTGCCACAAATATCAGACGACCCGGATGAGACACTTTATCAATTTTCAAATGTATTCTAAAACCGGAAGGATGTGATTTATTATTTATACTCACAAAGCTACCTTATCCTCCACATCTTATGGACAGGCTAAAAATATCAGTTCTCTTCAAAATTTTAACCACTGATCAGGAGAACTTTTTGTTTGTCAGAATGAACTGTACTGATATCTGTATATAGTGTTGGGTGGCACGGTAGTGGACTGATTAGCACGTGCGCCTTACAGTGCAGAGGTGCAGGGTTCGATTTCAGCTTCTGGTTTCCTCCCACATTAAAAAAAACACATGCATGGCAGGTTCATGGAACACTTTGAATTGTCCTACTGACCGAAGACAGCTGCGATGGGCTCCAGCATGGCCATGCCCCTTGTGAGGCTGAACAGATTAGGATGGGTATGTGTGTGTGTGTGTAAAACACACACATATCTATACATACATCCATCCATCCATCCATTTTCCGAACCGCTTGATCCTCACTAGGGTCGCGGGGGGTGCTGGAGCCTATCCCAGCCATCTCCGGGCAGTAGGCGGGGGACACCCTGAATCAGTTGCCAGCCAATCGCAGGGCACACAGAGACGAACAACCATCCACGCCCACACTCACACCTAGGGACAATTTAGAGCGTCCAAGCAGCCTGACATGCATGTTTTTGGAATGTGGGAGGAAACCGGAGCACCCGGAGAAAACCCACGCAGGCCCGGGGAGAACATGCAAACTCCACACAGGGAGGCCGGAGCTGGAATCGAACCCGGTACCTCTGCACTGTGAAGCCGACGTGCTAACCACTGGACTACCGGGCCGCCCTCTATACATACATATACATGTATATATATAAATATATATACACACCAGAGGCGATTGCTCTAAGACTAGAAGGGAAGCTCAGCTTCCCCTAAAATGTCAAAAAAGAAGTGATCAAATATATGTGTGTACATACAATTGTGTGTAAATGTCATTGACTTTTGTTCCGAATCAGCTTCTTATTAATGGTTACGACGCGACTCTTCTCATTCATTCCCGCAGCTTCACTGGGCTTTAAACTGTGTGGACGCTGAGCGTCTACAGCGCGGACGCTGGGCGTCTAGAGAGTTCCGAGCCCGTTGTCCCAATGCATTGAAACGAGACGAGTCATTGGATAAATGCTGGTTTTGTCCCGCCCGTCGGACGCTCACCGTATCGGGGACTCTATGGACAGTGGGTGTTTTTGGGCTGGCTTGGACGCTGAGCTTTTCTGCATGATGATTGGATGATCTGTCTGAGGCTGAATCTCTTTTTGATTGACAGCAAAATGAGCCAATCACTGATCTTTTGGTGTAGGCATCCGTGGGAGCATTTTTCAATTCTCATTCTGTTTTGAGTTGAACTGGAGACTTCTTCGAATCATTTTAGCGACACTCTCTTTGTTGAAAACGACTAGCGACAAATTTATCTTTTGTTTCTGGTGGATTTTATTGTCGTTGCTTGTGTTCGCAGACTGACTTATATCACCACAGTTAAGTCCCTGGAAAAGACGCCTTGTTGGTATGACAGGGTCACAGATCTTGAAAAGGAACGGAGAGTAGAATTAACATATAAATAAACGGACACATTTTATGATTGGATTGGATTGGATTGATGTAGGCCGAAATTGAGCTTCCCCTCCTTGACAGACCAGCATCCGCCACTGATACACAAACATATCTATACATACACACACACACACACACACATAATAAAATAAAAAAAATCCTCGTCTCACCCCTCGGGTTGTGTCCGTCCCCCATTCAGCTCGGGTCCTCTACCAGAGGCCAGGAAGCTTGAGGGTTCTGCGCAGTATCCTTGCTGTTCCCAGCGCTGCACATTTCTGGACTGAGATGTCCGATGTTGTTCCCGGGATCTGTTGCAACCACTCATCTAGTTTGGGGGTCACTGCCCCGAGTGCTCCGACCACCACAGGCACGACTGTCACCTTTACCTTCCAGGCTCTCTCCAGCTCCTCTCTGATATATAAGTGAAGGCAAGCAAAAAAAGGAAAAGAAAAAAACAGTCATCATCACAATTCTATGTTCAACGAGTAGGAAGAAGTAAGAAACTTATTTAGTCCTACCCCTTGTTATGTAGCAACATACAGTATGAGTTGAAACTTTTTCAATCCAAAAATAAAGGAAAAATCACCATATCATCAATGCATTTATCCTTATGTGTACTGTACTTGTCTATCTATACAGCTCTCGGTTTGTATATACACACTCAATCTTGCATATTTTTATATCAATTTTCTCATATTCATAATACTACATTAATACATTTAATAAATTGATCAATGTAATTCTGATGTATTACTATATGTTGTAGATATATCAAATTTATCAGCTTAACTCTGATTTGTGTAGTTTATATATACAGTATATATATATATATATATATATATATATATTCATTCATTTTCCAATCTGCTTTATCGTCACAAGGGTCGCGGGGGGTGTGCTGGAGCCTATCCCAGGATTCTTCGGGCAGTAAGTGGGGGACACCCTGAACCGGTTGCCAGCCAATCGCAGGGCACATAGAGACGAACAACCATCCGCTCTCTCACTCACACTTAGGGACAATTTAGAGTGTTCAATCAGCCTGTTATGCATGTTTTTAGAATGTGGGAGGAAACCGGAGTACCCGGAGAAAACCCACGCAGGCACGGGGGGAACATGCACACTCCACACAGGGAGGCCGGAGCCGGGATCAAACCCATGACCTCTGCACTGTGAGGTCGACGCGCTAACCACTGGGCCTTTATATATACAGTATATATATATATATATATGTGTGTGTGTGGGTAGGCAGGGTACATCCTGAACTGGTTGTCAGCCTAGCGCACAGCACACATAGACAAACAACCATTCACAATCACACCTAAGGACGATTTAGAGTTCAAAAATATATATTTTTTTCATTACTTAGTTTGTTTGCGTCAACCTATTTTTCATTTTTAAAAAATAGTAACACATGCAGGAGCAGGACAGGAATCCGCTTCTGCTTGTATGCAGCCTTAAACGTGTGTATTGTATGTCCTGTGCCTTTATTATGAGAGCAATTACAGCCCCTGTGAAGCCAGTGGGAGTCTGGGTTGCAGGACAAGGTTATCTTGCCAAGCTGCTTATCATGGAGAAAGTGGCCTGTTAGGACAAAGCAATTCAAACTTGTATTATCATTCAAATTAGAACATATAGATGGGCTTCTATCCAATTGGTGAAATAATGGGAGTCATTTATCTAGGTCTTACCGACCTTTCATTTCCCATTCATGTCTTATTAGTGGCACATACATCATCATTCTAGCATAATTAAAAAGAGAAAATCAAATTGATTGTGAGGAACAACACGGGTGCATGCAGGTTGCTGTTGTTGTTTTACATTTGTGATGGGTTGGTTTTCTTTCAGTCAACCACATAGAAGTCCATCAGGGACACAAAGCATACGTCATTGTGTTTATGAGCTCTGGGCGAGCCACAGCCATAATCAGACCAAAAGCATATTAGAGTGTCACTGATTTATGCACCATAAGACTGGAAGCAAGGTTTCCCACGCTTATTAGTCTTTGTAATGGATTTATGAAAAGAAGAAGAAAAAATCTTCAGTGCCTTGTGAACAGACAAAGGTAAGATTTATCATGAAAATGTGCCAATTTTTCCTTCGGTTTCTCGCACTCTTGTTTTCAAGGCTATACGGAACTCTGGGAATATTCTATTATTTATTAAGAACCACTTGATGGCATTATTATGAATTTGAGGCAGTGGTATTGTGTTGGGGGCGGCCCGGTAGTCCAGTGGTTAGCACGTCGGCTTCACAGTGCAGAGGTACCGGGTTCGATTCCAGCTCCGGCCTCCCTGTGTGGAGTTTGCATGTTCTCCCCGGGCCTGCGTGGGTTTTCTCCGGGTGCTCCGGTTTCCTCCCACATTCCAAAAACATGCATGTCAGGCTGATTGGACGCTCTAAATTGTCCCTAGGTGTGAGTGTGGGCGTGGATGGTTGTTCGTCTCTGTGTGCCCTGCGATTGGCTGGCAACTGATTCAGGGTGTCCCCCGCCTACTGCCCGGAGATGGCTGGGATAGGCTCCAGCACCCCCCGCGACCCTAGTGAGGATCAAGCGGTTCGGAAAATGGATGGATGGATGGTATTGTGTTGTCTGGATGTCAAACAGAGCGCTCCACTGGATGCTGGGCAACATGAGAGAACAGTGTGATTACCGTACTCCATATGTGTGCAAATTATTTTGTTCCAATCATGTTCACGGACGTGAGAATGCATTTAGCATCAACGCACGCACGCACGCACACACACACACACAAAGGTGAGTATTCAACTATTGTGACATTGCTACTCAAATGGCTCTTGTCACTTATCTGACACTTCCTTTGTACAAGGGATCCACAATGGAGAAGATAAATGTGGTTCTGTGTGAGCGTCAGAGTGGCTCTAATGAGAAAATGTGGAGAAGGCACTCAGATGTTATTTGCAAATCAACCCAAAACATTTCTCCCCCTAAACCCACTTAAATGCTAATTGAATAGTAATACAATGCTTCAGAAATCTTGTTGTCGTCTCGTTTGGCCAGTGATTTGTCTCAATTGGTCACAGCTCTGATTCTCATTTTTGGCAAACTCAATGTACTGCTCAATGTGCCATTGAAATTCAATTTCATAAATCCTTGTGCTGAACAACTGCATCCTTGCCATGTCTGTGTGGAACCAATTTCACTGCATTTTCCTATCTTGCGAGGACTTTTTTTTTAACTTGAAAATGTCCTTGAAATCTTCCCGTTCCATCTTTATGCTTTTATCTGACCGAGCAACTAAGCACAACCAAGGCTTGTAATTTATACAACCTTGAAGGTAAACCAACTTTTCAACACCTCACTTTTTCATGTGGAATTGGTTCACCAATAAACATAACGAAGCCGTATGTCAGGGTACTAATAAAAAAAGATGGATGACACGCGAGGTTGGAATGATCGGAGACAATTGGATTGCACGGCCATTATGTAATTCAAATGTTGCTGGCAGAACAAGCACATGTCTCAGGTTGATTTCTCCTCTCCAGGTAATCAAGAGGGCATGGTAAAGGCAGCGGCGGGAGCAGGAGCTAATTCCGCTTCAACATCCCGGCTGTCAACATCGCTTCCAAACACATTTCAACGGCTAGAAAATAACAATTAACCTGCTTCACAGATATGGAAAGAAATGTGTGGTAGATAATGATTGAAGCAATTATGATGTCATGGTGGTTCCAGACAGTTTTACCTGGGGTGTCAGGAGGTTCATTTGAGAGGATGGAGTTTATTAACACCCCCCCCCCCCTCCCACACACACACACACACACACCAGACAGTGCTTGCCAACGACAATGAAAGAATGGTCACCAAGAAATGTACAAAATGATGTTAGTTCAAGCACTAGGGCAAAAGCAGCGAACAAGAGCAACAATTCGACAAAGGAAACAAGAAGTCGGAGTCCTTAAATATGCAGTCACTTGATTGCCTTGATCAGACACAGGTGCAGCGTTGAAGGGTGACGCCCCACACAGCAGCTGGTGCTGAAACAAACAAACAACCAAAACAGAGCAGAACATGACCAAGATGAGTCTACATTCAACTTTGATTCAATTCTGCGGCTTTTTATCAGCATTCATGTTTATGAATGAAGGACCAACTTGAATTGAAGGCGATCCTGTGGGCTTAACATTTTTAGCTATAAACGTTTACTGTACCGGTACTGTAATTTAAAGTACTGTATACACACTTGAATTATGAAACCAATGAAAGTATCCATACATATAAAAATAAATATTTGCAAACAGTCATGTCAAATTCCGAACCGTTTTTCCTCACTAGGGTCGCGGTGGGTGCTGGAGCCTATCCCAGCGGTCTCCTAACCCAATCGCAGGGCATATTTGCAAACATATTTCACTCATCTCAGGTAGAGGATTTTTTTTTTATGTAGATGACAGTGGAGTCAGAGGGGTAAAATTGGGAAAATGCACCTGTGTTGGGTTTTATGTTATTGTGTACCCTTTATTTATCCAAAATTATTGCTATGCTTCACAAAGGGGCGACTCCCTAAACTGGATCATTGAAAAATAAGCACCCAGGACGGCCTCCGCGCTGAACTCACCCTATCGCCGCACCGACTGGGAGGCAGCCATGACCGACCATGGGAGAGCCTCCTGCCGGCTGGCCTCGCGCCCGTTTTCAGACGGATGGCTCCTTCAACCGGCGGGTCACCCAGATCCGGATGGCCACGTCATGTCTTGTGGCCCACGAAAGCAAATCATGCGTGTCACCTTCCATGATCCTTGCCTTTAGCTGTACTAAAATGTCAAACTGTCATGTATAACAATTACCGTTGAGATTTTGGAATGCTTTTCATACCCTGTTTCCAGTCACTTGAACAATAAATGAACAACAGACAAATAGTTGACTGATTTCAAAACTTTTTTTGTGTACAAGGCATAATACGATGTGACGATTAAATATTCATTCGGTTTCACTGTCGTAACGGCCCGCCATGGGTAGACGTAACTCCAAAGTGGCCCGTGACAAAAATGAGTTTGACACCTCTGCTGTATACAGTTCAGAATTATAGTTAGAGCATTGAGTTGGTCGAGGCTACCGCAGCTGCATGACATTACCAACAGTCCAAGTTGCCAGTTTCCCCATAGAATATAATGCAAATAGAATCCATCCATTCCTCGCAACACTTCATTCATTACTTTATGGGTGATATTTTCGTTCAGTGCCGAGTGAAAATTATTTTTGGAGTAAAAGTTGATTTTAACAGAAATGTCAGGTTTTATTAATGTTTTTTCCCTTTTTTTAAATGTATTTATTTATTTTAGTTCTATCATCATCATTAACCATTGGCTTTTTCCTCTTTGGTTTAGGATGCTTGGATGGATAGATTACGATTCAGAGAAAATGTGCGGTTTATAAACCTATCCGTGGAGATTTATTTTCTGCGCCAACAGGTCCCCATTCTTGACCAACATTAAAATGTTCACAGAGCTTGTCTACATCAGAATGATGATCATGTTTATTAGCTTGTCTACAGATCAAGAGAAGAGACACTCTTTTTTTCCTGTTTATTTATTATAAATAAAAAAAATTTGAGGGCTGCAGAAAAAGTGGCTGTTGTGGGAAAGTAGAGATGACAGAATATCACGCTGAAGTAACCAGAGCTAAATTTTGTTAGTTGTTTGGAATATTCCAGTTTGCCATTGAAATCTACCGTGCCTGTCCCCTGACATTGCTATTACAAAGGGGAAAGTTATTGAACAAGACGTGAAATATCTTACGCTGAGCGTTCCATCTCAGTGGCAGCCTTCATTTACGAACCTCACACCGCCGCGTCGCTTTTGACTCCATTTACCACCTCTGAAGTTGAGCTCCAGTCCAGCTCACCGTGGGGTGATTGAGCAGGTTAATTGCTGAATTGTGATTGTCATGCAGTAACAGATGAATCTGGCAGACGAAGTATAGTGTTAACAGATTGCCATTTATTTCGCGTAGCGCTCTGCTGAGGCGTTATGGTGTAAGAGAGGAGAGATTTTAATCACAGAAGTATGTAGTGACATCAATCTACATAACATGGATGAGCAAAAAAGTAATCAATGAACTTCTACCCTACATGGATTGTGTATGTCAGTGAATTGCACCATCGTCATTTCAGGCCGTTAAATTTAAACTTGGCTACCCCGAGCAATGTGTGATGTGCAGCACCTACACCAAAAAATGACTCACAGATTTAAAAAATACATTCAAATGTTGCAATACAGTAGATCAAATAGCGTGACCTTGTGGATGTGTGATGCCAAAAGTATTCAATACATGCTCATGTTGAAAAGAAATCATTTCTTGAATTTTGCTTTTTCCATTCCTGAAAAAGTGGGCAGCATAGTGGCCCACAGCAAGAAGACTCTTGCTTGGCTCCCACATGTCCAAATCCATGTAAGCTGACCAGACGTGCAATTTTTGAAACCGACAAAAAGTTGCCCATTTGGATTTTGATATCCGAAATGATTTTTCCATTAATCTCTTTGAAATGTCACTGAGCCATCATTGGCCTGTTTTTCTGTCCCTGTTCGTGTAATCATACTTGTCAATCAGTTTGCCGCACCACTGATTTGTCATGATGCAATCTGATCTGCAGCTCTACCGTTTGATGATTAAATGAAATATGGCCATTAGGGGTGTAATGAAAATCAATTTGAATTAAAAAAACGTCGGCTCTGATTGAAAAGATGTTAATGCATCGACTCGACCAGAATCAAATGGTTCCGCTTGAAAGGTCAAGTGTGAAGTTAACTTGGCCAGCGATCTTTTGGCCAACTAACAAAGCTGCCGATATAATGTAAGGAGTGGCCGACAGAATTTCCTTAGCAATGACAATGTAGGACACCAACACACGGTGACGTGTGCTGTCAGTGCTAGAGGGACTACATGGACCAAGTAAGTAATTCCATTGCGCGCAATTTACAGCATGGCACAGCATCGAATTGCAAACAGCAATGCTAGGCTAATAGCTGCACCCTATATAGTTTACCATTCTTCCACTCCGCACCCACAATTAGAGAATTATGATTTTGGAGGCGTGTCTGAGCTCTGCTGTTCTTTTGGTCTCGGGTTTTGTAGAACAAATTTGCTCCCAAAATGCAACTTTTATTCTATGCAACATATATGATTTTTCTTCTTCGTGATGTATTTTTTTTGACTGATGCAAATTAATAGCTCAGAAAATACGGAAGATATAATCTCAGCTATAAAGCGCAAATACCTGCTTCTTGTAAGTCTGATTCAAAATCCTGTTGCGTTCGTTGAGGCCACTGGGAACATCGTGCTGCAAATTGAAGAAGGTAATCTGATCTATGTGTGGGTGCCACATGTTACAAGGGACAGATGCAAATAACTTTTCATTTTTTCGACTGACCTCTACACAGAGCACCTGTCAGTCACTTTGAAAGTCTTAACACTTGAATGCATTAAGGAAATGAATATTACATCTCATCATTTTAGGATCAGACATGATTTTTCATTGTTGCTGATGTCTAGGCCCTCGTTATGTTTAATGGTGTGAGTTATTGCCTGCCCAGAGCCTTGTAACTCACAGGACGCAGAGCATGGAACATTTATAGACCCTTCAGTCACCAGGCATGCCGAGGCCGACTTGTGCAGGAAGCAGGGAATAAAAAAATATGACAATAACTCTCATTGTGCTGCAGCGCTGTAGTTTTTGAATGGAAAGATGCTCACCTTGGGATGCTATGATTTCAATAATGCTTTCTGGAAAAAGCCTCTTGAAAGATTGCACTGAAATGTACATTTGCTATAGTGGTAGGTATAAAATGGAAAGGGTTTACAGGTCATATTCAATGGACAGAAAAACATTCCAATAAAAAAAAACCAACAAAAAAAACAAATCCTGTCAACATAATTTCAATTTCAAAGAAATAACGGATAATTAATTAATCAATTTTCTATGTTTAGGGTTGTGGGGAGCTGGAGAGTAAACTTCATTGCTGGGTCTGGGATCGTGGTCCCGCTATTTTGCAGATTGTGTGTGTGTGTGTGTGTGTGTGTTTGTATATACAGTATATATATATATATATATACACACACACACACACACACACACACACACACACACACACACACACACACACACACACCTCCGATAGCGGCTGGATAGCTCAATAGCGGCTGGATAGCTCGATAGCGGCTGGATAGCTCAGTTGGAAAGGCATCGGTTAGGCATACGGGAGACGGTGGTTCGAATCCCGCTTGGGGCAAAAATGAGCACATAACACCATCCAGTGTGGGTCCTTGGGCAAGATCCTTCACGCTAATGCCTACCTCATACAATGATGAGAGACAATAAAACGAATGACATGCTGGCTCAGACGTCGCCCGGCCAAACAAGGTCTGCGTCAGGTGCTGGGGAACCAGAGCACCTTGATGAAAAATGGGCTACTGGAACAAAGCGGAGATGGGCGAGATGCGATAACATGGCTCTGTTGGAATGCTACTACTCAAGCAACCCTAGTCAGAAGGGTTACATGCAGAGAATGTGGGCTAAATGGTTACTTCGAAACCCACAGTCACGGTTGACCACGAAACAACTAGTAGCTCAGTGTTCCAACATCCACAAACGGCAACTGCTGTCACAACTTGAGATTGATGAGGTACAACGCAGGTTCCATGGTGAAGGGCCCCAGGCTGCCAGATCAGAGGAGGAGGTCATACCAGAGATTGGGAGGCAAGCCCCAATGAATGCAGATGATGAGATTGGGAGGCCAGCCCCAATGAATGAAATGCTGAGCGAGGTAGCAACTGACCTGGGCAACCTAGAAACCGATTACAACGGCTATGTGAAGTACCACCTGAAAGCCTCATGGAAAGTGGGAATGCAGCACTGAGGGCGATCCCGACCGTAACGATCACGGAAACCAATGAGCTGATATACGCTTCAGCATTGGGGATCTTTGAGATGCTTGGCTATAAGAGCAACCATGGAAGCCATGAGATACGTTACCCACCATGGAAAAGATGGTTGGAGGCTAAGATCAAGGCGGTTCGGAAAGATGTGAGTCAATTGACGGAGGCCCAGAGAGGTGTGATGAAAAGGCCGATACCCGAGAGGTACATCCAGATGACCATACCTGAAGCACTCGAAACTGCCAAACAAAGGCTCCAAGCCTTGTCCAGCCGCCTAAAGCGGTACACGAAAGAGAATGAGGCCAGACGAATAAACAGGCTGTTCGCAACACAACCTGCGAAAGTGTACGCTCAGTGGCAGGGTCCTAACAACAGAGCTGACCCACCAAGACTGGAAACTGAAAGGTACTGGAAAGGCATATGGGAGAAGGAGGTTGCACATAACAACAGTGCACAATGGCTGGTGACCCTGAGAGAGGAGCACAGACACCTCCCTGAACAGAACCCAGTTACCATAACAGTGGCAGACATACAGGAAAGAGTCTCAGATATGAAGAACTGGACAGCACCAGGCCCGGACATGGTCCACACCTACTGGCTAAAGAAACTCACAGCACTCCATGAGCGCCTAGCAGCACAAATGAACCAGCTGCTGAGGGATGGGACTCACCCAGGATGGCTAACCGAAGGGCGAACGATCCTGATCATGAAGGATCCCTCAAAGGGTGCAGTCCCACCCTAACTATCGGCAGTCCCATCCTAACTTTCCACCACACTTGAAGCCACTGGCAAGCCGTGTCCATCAAATGTGGCATATACCAAGGTGATGTCATTCGGGCTTGAGAAATGTAGTCGGATGGTGACTAAGAGAGGAAAGGTAGTCCCCACTGAAGGGGTCTCACTCCCTGAAGGAACAATAGCAGACATTGAGGACAGCTACAAGTACCTCGGTATACCACAAGCCAATGGCAACCTCGAACTGGCAACAAGGAAAGCGGCTACGGCCAAATACCTCCAGCAAGTGAGGCAAGTCCTAAGAAGCCAGCTCAATGGCAAGAATAAGACCCGGGCAATAAACAGCTATGCCCTACCAGTGATCAGATACCCTGCAGGAATAATAAGGTGGCCAAAGGAAGAGATTCAGACCACGGACGTTAAGACCCGAAAGCTCCTAACCACGCACAGAGGGTTCCATCTCAAATCCAGCACCCTGAGACTGTACGCAAGCCGAAAGGAAGGAGGCCGTGGACTCGTGAGTGTGAGAGCCACTGTCCAGGATGAAACATCCAAGCTCCATGAATACATCAAGGAGAAGGCTCCAACGGATGACATACTCAGAGAATGTCTCAGACAATGGGGAACAGAGGATGAGGCGCTGGAAGAGGGACCATCATGGGAGGACAAGCCCCTACACGGGAAGTACCACCGGACCATAACTGAAGTGGCTGATCTCAAGAAGTCCTATCAGTGGCTAGAGAGGGCTGGCCTGAAGGATAGCACAGAGGCACTCATCCTGGCTGCTCAGGAGCAGGCCCTGAGCACCAGAGCCATTGAGGCCCAGATATACCACACCAGACAAGACCCAAGGTGTAGGTTGTGCAAAGAGGCACCTGAGACGATCCAACACATAACTGCAGGGTGTAAGATGCTGACAGGGAAAGCCTACATGGAACGCCATAACCAGGTGGCTGGCATAGTCTACCGAAACATCTGTGCGGAGTATGGACTGGAAACCCCAAGGTCAAAATGGGAAACACCTCCGAAGGTGGTGGAGAATGACAGAGCGAAGATCCTGTGGGACTTCCAGATCCAGACTGACAAGATGGTAATGGCGAACCAACCAGATATCGTGATCATAGATAAAGGGCAGAGGAAAGCCGTTGTAGTGGATGTAGCGGTCCCAAGTGATGGAAACATCAGAAAGAAGGAACACGAGAAACTCGAGAAATACCAAGGGCTCAGAGAGGGGCTGGAGAGAGCCTGGAAGGTAAAGGTGACAGTCGTGCCTGTGGTGGTCGGAGCACTCGGGGGGGGGGGGGGGGGGGGGGGGGTGACCCCCAAACTGGATGAATGGTTGCAACAGATCCCGGGAACAACATCGGACATCTCAGTCCAGAAAAGCGCAGTGCTGGGAACAGCAAGGATGCTGTGCAGAACGCTCAAGCTTCCTGGACTGTGGTCGAGGACCCGAACTGAATGTGGGACGGACACAACCTGAGGGGTGAGACAAGGATTTTTTGAGTGTCATTTCACCATTGTCCTCTAGATGGCAGCACACTATTATGTCTAACCCTGTGCATTTGAAAAACGAAAAAGGAAAACAGGGAATAAGTCAAGGTCAGTTTTTTGTTTTGACGCGAGTAGAAAGAGATTATGACATGTCTCAATCCTCTCCCACTTTTTTCATGTGCATCTTTGAGCTTGATTATTGATGTATGTTGTGAGATACACGTTTGTTAGTTTGGTTAAAAACAGGATTTGTCGACTGTGAACACATAGAGGAATTGGTTTACTGTTATACATACTATTTGTGCTAATATTAATTAATTAATTAACTAATATTCTTGTCTTATCCATTGGTGCTATTCTCTTTTTATGTTGATGTATTGTTAAAGTGTGTTTCAAGACCTTAAAATGTGTCATAAGTGTTTGAAAAACATGCCTTGGGAGTACAGTATTTAAAAAGGGTATTTCTACATCACAGATTTCACTTCTGCTTACTTCTGCTTACTGTATTTTGAAAGGAACCTTGCAGCAGTTTCCAACATCAAATTCCATTATTTGCGCCCGTGACAACAACCAGAAAGCAATTTGAAGCCTCCCTTGGAGTAAATGACTTGTTCTGGCCATTGTTAGTGTTCACATTCAAGCCACTTCCACTGAACATGCATTCTCTCGAATAAAAAGAGTGGCTTGATGCTTTTTAGTCTTGTGTGTGACACACACAAGGAAACATCATATTTACTTTCTTTACATACTCATATTTCTCCTCTATTATACCTTTATTAAACACCACATTACCATCTAATGGCAAATTACATACATATATACAATCGATATTTGCAAAATTGAGCTAACCCTGACAAGAAATTTTAAAAAAAAACATTCACTACATGCGTACACACTTGCAAATCTTTGCTGCTCAGTGAGATTCAGGCTTAAAGCGTCATGTCGCTGCCTGAGTCACCAATGGACTAACAATTCATGAATCTGACTGCCGTGCAGGCAATTTGGATTCAGTTCCCCCTCAATGGCGGTATGAATGTGAGCGTAAAGACTGTAAATCCCTATATGTGGCCTGAAATAGACTGGCTAACAGTCGAGGGTGTCCCTTTCACCATACGCCAGTTTAGATAGGTTCTTTGAATGGCTGGGCGTCACTGACTGATCCATGTTTTTTTTTAAACTTAAGTTGTCAATCAGGTTTAAGCATCTGTATCAACCTTCAGTTGGTCTGTATCAACCTTCAGTCTTAGGGCAGATGATTGACGGTAACAGTTAAATTCAGGTGGCAAAATAGAGTCAGAAATACTGAATAATGTACAGTATATGCGTGGCTGTGATGACATCACAAGCTTTGTGTGGATACATGTCAATTCACCATGTCGATATAAATCATTATAGGATGACATTAAATACATGCAGCTTGAATGTAATTACAAAGTACTTTTAAGAAATGGCTACTGTATGTTGAATTGCACTTGAGAAAAAAAAAAGATGTGACATACTACGTCACTGAACAGTAACGTTGTGTGTATGGCATAGCACAGTGTAATAAATACAAACAAATTGACGAGACGACGAGGCACATTTGGACACAATACATGAGTAGCAGGAAGGTGATGAATTGGCAGACACAAGGACCAGGCTTGTAGGAAGAACAGGTGGAAACGAAAACCTAACAAGTCAAGCAGACGGTAAATCAGGACATACCATGAAACAAAACTAAATCGAATCTAAATAAAATCAATCCAAGAACAGATCAAGTCAAGGCTGTGTTGCAACAGTAGAAAGTGTGTGCCTTGCCTTGTGATCACAACAAAAGATGACGCGGTTTGTGGAGCGAGTGGCTCGCACCAGGTACAAAAAAGCAACACTTGAGCCATGCCGTGATCCGTGTCACTTCAAATTTTCTCAACCGGCACTTTAATCAAGGGGCCACACAGAGTGTGGTCGCATGCCCGTGCGTCGTCACTTACCCGTCCCTGGCCTATTTAGATATTTATATCTTCAACAGCCTGGCCAGATGTATAATTCTGCAATATGTTCCAATTACAATCTCGTGGCCACCACTACACTTTCCTTTCTTCCTGGATTTCTTTGGGGAGGGGGCGGGGGGAGGGCTAGGGTCTTTGTGAGGAAGACAAAACGAAACCACACTTGTTGAGTTAATCCTTTTATTTGCTAACTAGGCTGACGTCTCGAGAGAGGTGGTGAGAGATCTGAGCGATAATAACCATTACACTATTAATCATCGATTTAATAATGTTGCATATTCATTTATTTATCTCAGAGCCCCACAGAGAGGGACTGAGACCCCGCACTCCAGTGATGCGTGTCAGTGAGTACGTGTTGCATTTTGAGCATCCATACTGAAAGCTACATGATCCATACAGGCCAAGATCCCCGCAGTCTCACCGCTTGCCAGGAGCGTCACGAGACAAAGATGCTGAGCGTGACATTCGGCTCGCTCAAGTTTCCATGGATACCGCACCTGATTAGACAGGAAGTCATGCACGTGCGATTGCGAGCACAAGACAAGCAGCCTGCCAACAGTGCGTGAGGCTGTGCAAGTGAGACAAGAGGCCCAACGTCACGGTGCAGTTTATTCAGCATGCAAACGGGTAATTATCTCCTGGGAATCGTCATGTGCACATGACAGAGATGCTAACTACGTTTCTCTTGAAACTGTTTTCCTTCATCGTCATGTCACATAATGTAGATTCTCATCGTTTCGCCCTCTCCCTCGATGCTTCATGTTAAGCCTCTCTTCTGTGTCCACATTGACTGGCAGCTCTGCCTCTGCTCAGCATGCGAGCAGTGGACACAGCCCAGAGATCCATAATCCTTGTACAGGAGAGAAGTGGATGGCTTTAATGATTTCCACCTCGCCAATGAGCACCTCTCTGATTTAAAATGAGAAATTTGAAGCCCTGTTGGAATCAACTCACACCAGCCCCACATTCAGCGCGTCTCTCAATCAATACTCATTGACTTCGGCAAGTAGGTGCTTCATCATTTTTAATCAGAGATAATCAGACATCTTGTCCATTCTGGTTACAAGAGGGCAAAATCGAGTCTCTCAAGTTCAAAGTTCCCAATTTGGCATTCTGATTCCCTTTTAGAATGTCATTACGGTGTTAATCCAACATTTATTTCGATGCACCGAGCAGATAAATTAGAATTGATAAACTACTGACTGTTTCGAAGCCAGTGTATAAGCTTAAGGTCGCCTTCATTGTTGTGGCCATGCATTGGAAATGTAGTCAAACGTTCCAATGCTTTCAATCCATTACAACAATTAACAAGCAGAATTATTGACTCTTGTGAGGAGTGGTCAGCTTTTCAACAAGCAATGATTGGTTGTGCGAGTTAGAGGCCTTGCTCTAAGCCAATCGGCCCCCTGACACTGTGTACCCTACCGTGCCCAAAAGCACGTTCATTGTCTTTTGTTGCCTTTATTTTAATGTACGCCAAAAAAAAGCACCTGACTGGTTCGTACAATATGACCAATGCAATGAATTATTAACTAAACTACAAACGCAAATTGATTTTTACCAAGAAAATACTTTCCTATTCTCTGTGCTTTACATTTCTATCAGGTGTCTTCAATTGTTGAGTAGTTTTACATTATTTAAATTGTGTTTCCCCTCATACTGCAGTTAACTTCTCTGTGAATAAAAAATGCATATGATTTATGACATGTTTTATGATGGTGATCATTTTCCATCGGAAACATTATTCCGACTACTTGTATTCTGGTGTCAAATGTGCTTGATACGTACCGCATTGCACAAATCCATCAACGACTGCAACAACTCCAAAAAGTGGATTGCGTTACCATTTTGAGAGCTGAAAAATTAAAAATGTGTAGAATCCACACCAGGTATGGCAGAGGGGCCTTTCTCTCTGCTTGGATGGCCATGTAATGAGAGCCTGGAAAGCAGCCACTCACCTCACTGAGCCCTCATACATCATTAATGTTCCCACATCATAGTCTTGATAATTACCGAAGACGTGAATGTCACGTCTTCGGTACCTTCTGTACTGAGGATGACAGCCAAAAGGTCTGCGGTTGGCCGGACGTGCCACAAGCACACCGTACGTTAGACATAATCTGGGCACGTACTCACACGATGGATCTGGGATGGCGGATTCTTACCCAAAGTGAACCATATGTCTCCACTTATTGAAGACACAGCACATGGGACACTTGACTTATTTGGCTTTGCGCCAGCGACCAGTACAACTCTCTTCTATGGACTCGAATGCCAAGGAAAGACGTATTTATGAGTTTGGCGGGGCGGGGGTGGGGGAGTCAAATCAATGCATGAAACAAAAAAAAACTAAGAAATATTCAACAAAAAAAAGTTGAATATTTGAATACAACATCAGCGACTGGCGACCAGTGCAAGGTGTACCCTGCCTCTCTCCTAAAGGTAGCTAGGGGAGGCTGCAGCTCACCTGCTATTACCACCAGCCCATTAAGGACAAGCAGTATCGAAAGTGGATGGATGGATGGACGTGAATATTATTATAAAGTCTGCTGCAAAAAACAACATTTAGAGTCCTCGCGATGAGTCTCCTTCCCGAAGATGCCTTTTGGCTATCCACCCATGTTCTATACTGCGAGCCTCATTAGGTTTGTTTTTTGGGGCGAGAGTCCGCGTACACCACGAACTCATCACCAGCCAATGGCAGAGTATTCAAATCGGAAGCCCTAAAAATGACAGATTGATGATTTGAATTCATTGTTTGACTTGGTTGCCAGGCAATATAAGGCACATACAGGCAAATAACCATTTACACTCACATGCATACCTACGAGAAATGTAATCTTCAATAGACCTGACATGCACAGATTTGGAATATGGGAGGAAGCATTACACAAATCTCAAAACAATAAAATAACCTCTACTGTACATCCTCAACTGATTCAGGGTGTCCCCCGCCTACTGCCCGAAGATGGCTGGGATAGGCTCCAGCTCCCCCCGCGACCCTAGTGAGGATCAAGCGGTTCGGAAAATGGATGGATGGATGTACATCCTTTCTTGTCCTGGAATGAAATGAAATGTTCAGTTCTAATAGACAGAAAATGCGATATGACCACAACGCTACCCTGATAGTTAGCTGTCTTTTTACAAACCATGGCCATGGCTACATCTGAAAGTGTACCAAGTTTCCATGTTGATTATCCTGTGACTCTGACATTATGGAGACTTCTTTCTTCCCGGTGCACAGTTCATATTTGATATCGAGTGGTGTTTCAAATCCATAAACTTTGTTTTTGGACTCATTAAAAATGCCTTTGATGGCTGTCTTTACAGGAGTCTGGCATATGCTAATTATTTATTGAGCCCTATGTACTCTGTCCACTAATAAGTGGCCAAAAATGTGATGTGACTGACAATACAGTTCAGCAGAATTCAGATCCATGAAGAAAACTCAGCGGGGGAGAATCCAATTAACCAATCGCCAGTGTTTCCCTCAGATGCCAGGCAGGTGAAAAAGAAAAAGAAAAGAGAAAACTGACCACAGAGGTCGTTGTTTTAAGGTGTGCCTAAATCCAGATTTACCCATTATATATTTTCAATCTTGTGAATCACTTATGAGAATAGCAAATCACGAGCTTGCCATTCAACGATTGAATAAGATATATGACCCTCAAACTACTTTCTATCTCAGTTAAAAGATCTTATCAGAGAAGTGATAACTGCTGACCGTACGCATATTGAGCTGTATCTTTAATTAAAGCGGGGCTAAACAAGTGCGCCTCCCGGATATGAACTACCTGCTTTCACAGTCATCCATCCCCAAAAGTTAATAATTTTTTTTGACAGAGGTGATCTTAGTGTTGCAAAATCCGTTTCTTCATCTTGCGCTCATACAGATATGGATCTTAATATTATCGATTATCTCCCATTTCATATAATAAAATGCTGGAGTAGAATATTGGTCACAAAATCATCACTTTATTATACTGGCAATCCTGAACACACCTGGCATGAAAAAAAGAGCAGAAAATGGAGACCTATATGTATATGTATATGTATATGTATATATAAAGTATACAGTATAGATACAGTATACATATAGTATATTACAGTGTACCACAGGGGCTTGTTTTGAGACCATTATTCTCTTTTTGTGTTGAAATTGTACATAGTGTACCAAAAAATAAAAATAAATAAACTGTTCCTGCGACAAAACTCTAATCAGGACTTCATGCGAACATTTGACCATGATATATTCAGAATTTTCTAAATCGAGCTAACCGGTACTTGTTTGAGTGCTTTTCATAACTTCAAGTGTGTCCCGTCAATTTAAATTAACTTCTATTTTCAAAAAGCGCAGCTCCTTCTTTAATTCCCCTCCTGTAATTTGCCATTTGGTTAAAAATAGAGCCAACTAAAAATGGGGTGTTGTAAATGTCAGAGCGTGCTGACATTCGTCAAATACAGCGGTGAGTAAACAAGTTGTCAGGAGATAAAAACTAAACAAATTGGCAAGTGCACACGAGGCACATGCAGACTGCACTTTGAGTGCATTCGGAACCATCATTTGGCCAATTATTGTGACGTTCCCAATTGTGGCGCCGGTCCAAAAAAAAAATCTTACAGTGAATACAGCCTCCTCTCTTGCCTTGTCCTCAAGGGAGACATTGAGCCAGCTGCTCCAACCTCACCGACAAGACAGTTTAACTCGAAATAAGCCTGTTTTGCCTCAACACATTTCTTCCAGGGTTGTGGGTTTCATTGATTGCTGTCCTCCCAGGAGTGTTGGTGCCTATACCAGGCCTCGCAATGGCAGACGTGTGTACCACTGATAGTTGTTAGCCGCACGGGCTATTCTGTCTCCGGGCTTTGCGTGGTGCCAGCCTCGACATATAGGCTGCTCCCATGTATAGCCCTGTCTGATTGTTAGGAGATTGCCCAAAATAGAGAAACTTATTTTCGACCGCACATGCCCGGATGATTTAGCTGGATGGCTGGCATGACTCTTACTGGTATGTAGCAAGAGTGGAAAAATTACAGAGCAGCAGGTGTGTCTGTATGTGTTTATTATATATATTAATGGAGACCCACCCTTTGTGTGTGTGGGGAGGGGGTGGGGGGGGGGGGACAAGAAAAAGAACAGAGAACGTTGTCAACCAGCTCAAAGAGATGTG
The DNA here is from genome assembly GCF_054856545.1 of Hippocampus guttulatus. Taxonomy (NCBI): domain Eukaryota; kingdom Metazoa; phylum Chordata; class Actinopteri; order Syngnathiformes; family Syngnathidae; genus Hippocampus; species Hippocampus guttulatus. The sequence continues at coordinate 32,667,784 of NC_141262.1, read as the reverse complement.
AAGACACACATCTGAATCAAACGCAAGCTCTGTTCTCATCGATCTGTGGTGTTGTTATGGATAACACGGCACGGTCAGGGGCGTTTTGCTATGAAAAAGTGGCACGCTAACCAATTCAAACGGGTCACGCAACAGAGTGATTTGTCAATTCATTTACATGACAATCAAATTTGGGGATCTATGAATCAAACATTTAAAAAAGAATCTCCATTTGTCTGGTTTTTAATCAACCTTTTTTGTTTCTCTCTCGACACCAAAAATAAGTGGCTGTGAAAGGACAGACTGTAGTGTAGTAGACTCCAGCACTGATGTTGTTTGGTACTTACCGGTATAATGCTTCACCAGCAACGAGTAGCTTCAATTTATTGAAATTCTACTGGGTAGATTGAAAAAAGTTATTCAAAGTTCCTCATGAAGACAACGGTAATTGTCGTTTTATTGCGGTTTTATTCATTTGAAAGGCCTGAGTGAAACCTTAAAGACATTTAAAAATAAAAAAGATCACATTTTATTTTTTTATTTTATTTTATGTTTTGTTTTGTTTTTTACAAAATTGTCACGTAGAAAGAGTAAAAATAACACATTTAATAGCACAGTATTTTTCTAATATATGTTTTTAATTCTAATTTATTGCTGGCTATCTCAGGATCACACACAGTTGTTCCCAACTATTTGAGAGCGAACATTCAAAATGACCTTGGGGATGTACGTGAGCCACACACCCGTGCACATATATCAGACTGCTCTGGTAAATTTCCATTAGAGTAACTTTTAAAATGTAGGGAAAAGCAAATCACCATCTCAGCAACCTTGGAATGAACACATCAATTTATTTCCAGCACTTATTGCACGTTAAAAAGTGTCCCGCTGGTGTTTTAAAGTCATCCGCAACTCCATTCACTCACTGTGTTTATGCTACGTCCTGCAGTATGGCAGAATGTAACGAGATTGCCTGGATTTTCACAACTGTTGCATCATCATTCGATACAAGCCCAACCAATTGGTCAGGATGTCACTCACCTAAATCGGGTAATATACAAAGTGTCAAATCTGGGCCTGTCGAGCATAACACCTGGCCAGTAAATGCTCCACATTTAGTTTGTAGTTATTTTTACAGTATTTTACGCACTATAAGGCACTTCGTAGTGTAAGGCGCCACTTCAATGAATGGCTTATGTTAAAACTGTTTTCATACAGTATATCGGTCGCACTGCATTATAAGGCGCATAGAATAGACGGCACAATATTAGATGGAGCTACTCTACAGGGAATATAATACAATACATTACAACTATATTGATATAGAGCTTTCACAACCACCGCATCTGTAACAAAGCGCTTTACAGAACATTTAAAATACGACATCCAAGAAATGATCCATGTATAAGGCACATCAAATTATAAGGTGCAGTGTCTGCCTTTGAGAGAATTGAATGTTTTTCGGTGCGCCTTGTTGTGCGAAAAATACAGTACGTCTGCTCACGGCCAAAAGTTGAATCGAAGTAAATCTAACAATTACATTTGAAGTAACCCGCTGCAGGTCAACTGAAACCACCGAAACTGTTTGCGAGTGGTTATAAGACTTCAAAAGTGAAATACAGTTCCCCGCAGCAATGTTGATCTTGCTTTTTGTACAGTTCGTTGGGCTCCATTGTCACTGCCCCTTCAACCTTCAGTTTAAGGAATGTAGGAGGATTCAGTCAAAGTACCAGATGGAGCCCCACACAAACACTGTCAGAACAGAAATAAGATTTCAGAATAATTCATTAATGTGTTGTATTTTCAGACACCACCCACACGTGCTTAATGCGGAGTCATGACTGAGTACGGTCACGAGCCTGATTGCTGATAAGCATCTCGCGAGTGTTACATTGTTGTTTATTTTCAGCGCCTTGTTCGAGAAACAAACCTTTTAACAGCAGATCTGCCTTTTGAAAGTGCAGCTTGTGCACAATTAGTCACCTTGGCTGCACTTTGACAAAGCACTGTCAGGCAGAGAGCGTATGAATAACATCCAAAGTTATCATTGTTGTCAAGATTATTCCAACTCAAGATAGCTGGAAGTAGCGAGCGGTGATACCAAATGGGAGTGTATTGTTCTACTCGTGGCTCAAATCAACATTGCTGGACCGGAGTGAAAATCAGAGTCTGTGGCTAATTTCTACATCACTTTCAATATTAAGTGCACAATTTGATTTTAGGGTTCCGTTTTTCAGGCTGTTTACATGACACACAATTTAAACAACATAAAACAGCATATTTGCAATTTTTAGGAAGGCAAATTCTACAATCTAGATGTAGACTTTCAGACCATGAGGAGTTCATTGTAATTCACTCTTGAAAGTGTTGAGTTAAAATGAATATGAAATGGGTGACATAGCAAGCTCAGTGTTGAATCCAAAAAGGACCAATCCAAGGTTGGGTCATTTATTCAAGGGTATGAATGACAGGATTGTATTTATTTATTTATTTTTAAAGGTCTATTTTGGTCAGTTCATGTTTACAACAGTAAAGACACACATTATATGGAGGACATTGGAATGTATTATTTTGTCCTTTAGTGTTTGTTTTCATGATGTTTGGGGTAGGAATGTCATGATATTTGTCTTATGTTGTAATGTGTTGATGTGTAAAATAAATAAATATACAAATAAGGAAGACAGAAAGGAAAACCACACAGACAAATCAAAAAAACGTTACACCGAGCCCACTGGGTTGACAATGTGACCCAGTGCATTTGGAAGTTAAATAGGATGGGATTGGAAGTGTTACAGGAAGGCAAACAAACATATGGCTGGTCACAGAAAAAAAAAAGTCTTGCCCCAATAATGTGTGGCAAGCCAGCAACTGCACGCCAAGAAATTTCTGTATCATTTCCCTTACCGGTATATCGAGCCTCACAATGTGTTTCAAACTTGGGACAGTGCCCCTGAAAAACTGCTCTGGGAGTGGCCAGTACTAATTGCCCCCCTGCGCTGAAATGACAGAGGCATGAAAATGCAGAATTTTGTCATCGGTGATACGGCACGACTCCTCCTTTTGACTGGCTCCATGTCAGGCCTTACATCATTCAGAAGCGCCAAATGTCACCATCATTTCAGTTTCTATTTGTACATGCATTTCAAAAACATTTGCACAATTGGAAAAGCTATCCCCGCCACCTTCGGCTATTTGGCCTTCAATTGCACCGTGCTTTGCACTTGCCTTTCAGATGTGCTCTTTAAAATCCTCACCCTAGTTTATATTCCTAATTTGAAACGCTAACCCGAGTCTTAAACCCCAATTTGAAACCTTAACACAGTTTAAAACCCCCGTTTGAAACCTGAACCCCAATTTGAAACCCGAACTTTAGTCTTAAACCACTGTTTGAAACGCTAACCCTAGTTTAAAACCCTGACTTGAAATTCAAATTTGAAACTCTAACGCGAGGTTAAAGTCTATATGTGAACCCCTAACATGAGTCTTAAACACCATTTGAAACCGTAAACCTAGTTTAATGCAAACTGAGACACTGAAATTTGTCGAGGGGGTTGATTAACTACAGTATTTAGTGCATGTTAATTCATCTACGATATATGCAGAAACTCCGCCTGAATGCGCAAAATGAACTGCATGGCAATTTGGCACATTTGTGAGACGCACTCCTGGGTGCACTTGGTTAGAAGATCAGCTTACCTTCTCCGTGCTGCGTGTGGACACTCCTCTTTCCTCATCCTCAGCCGCACCAGCCATCCATCCAGCCGTATTCGAAAACTGTTTGTGGTTCAGAATCAGCTCACCATGTTTCCAAGCTGGAAAATACTGTCTGAAACGACAAATGCACACTTTAATAAATCAAGGCTTTTGGGAGCAAGTACTAAATTTTGTGCTTTGACTTCCTTCCCCAAAGGCCAACGTAATTGTAACATAAGCAATGAAAAAGGTATCGTAAGATGGTTCTAGTATCATTTGTTTTTTTCAATCGGTGGAACCAAACTTGCAGCAAATGTGGCTTCATTTAAAACGTGTTCTACATTTGCTTGCATCAATCAGCACATTATCACTTACAGTATGTCGGACAATCTGTGTTCATATGTGGAAGGCGGAAGCTCCAATTCTGAAACAGAAAATGTGTGAATATATATTTGATGGAATTAACAAGGTTAATTATGAGTTCCTCCAAAAAATATGTGCATGTGACCTTTGGCGATGAATTTCGCATGTGTAGCGAGTCTTAAGTGTACTCTGCTCTGACACGTTCCTATCTGTGACTACAACTCGAAAGATGTTGCCAAACGCGTTCATATTGAAGGATTTTGTTCAACAAAACGAAGCAACAGCTTGGAAGTCAGTTCTGTTGTAAAAGATTTTAACCTTGAAATGTGTCAGAGTGGAGCTGAGAATGCATGCCATTAAAAAAAATGGCTGGGAAAAGATGAAATCGAGATTTTAAGGAAGACGTTCAAAGCATCACCATTCGAGCGATGCGATGGGAGGGAATGCCACTAAATGATGTGGAACAACTTTTCAGCCCATGCTATTAAAGTGGAAGGAGGGCAGGGAATTAAAACACTGCACACCAAAAGGTCTGTGATTAATTTCAAACATCGGAGGTTCCCACCAAACAGAACCTGCTGCTCTGGTGGAACAAGAGAATTGAAAAAAAAAAAAGGTTTAGCCATTTGGCCAAGTTGTGTCAAGATTCTGTGTGGGAGCAGGCTTTTGCTGATGAGAATGAAATGACCTGGATGAAGGAGAATATTCACAGGCAAACTTAGACATGACAAGCATAATCGGCCATGACTGGAAACCCCCTTAAATGCAGCAACGAAAGCCCGGAAATCCTATTCCCTGGTTCACCTTGTTACGAGACCTTGATCAAACAGTACATGAAGCCAAACTACTTTCCAGGAGCTAGTGCATTTCAATTGAATATTCACTTGGCGCTTTGCAACTAATTCAATGTCTAAAGTGATCCTGAAACCAGGGCACAACCCTGCGCTGAGATGTTCTTTTTAGTCAACAAATGACGAAATGACATTCCAAAGGTATAAACAGCTTATCTTATTACACTATCTGAAAAAGCATTGGGAGTACACCGGGAGGCACGGAATGTGGCTGGCTACAAATGAGGCCGAATGGATACAGCAGATGACGGATTCTCTGGTTTAGGGAGGCCCAACTGCCCGGAATCATAGTTTGTGGTTATTTTGTTGCTTGAACCTTTGTTGTTGAATAGGGGATCTTTTATACATGCATTGGGAATTGGATTCAATTATATATATATATATATATATATATATATATATATATATATATATATATATATGCCCCCGCTGTAGCACTGATGAAAAACGTTGCTCTTTTCATTGATAACCGTCTTTTTAGTTTTAGACAAAGCATCAACATGTATGATAAATTACATCATACCGTCAGGAAAAAAAAATGCAAAATGTGCCTTTTCTGACCTGAAAGTGAAACAGAACCAACACATTAAAAATGCAAAAAGTAGTTTCGGACCTTGGAATGTTAGTCTTGGGAAAACAAAAAAACAAAAACCATGTATTTTTGTCCGTGTTAAAGCCCCAATTATAAACCTCTTTTCCTCCGAGTGTGGTTAAAATTAAATGAAGATCATCCTGACCGACATTTAAATATAAATGAGGTCAGGTAACACCTCTTGAAAAGAGGTGACTGTGCGCCGTGTGAAGCATCTCAAGGTAGAGTTCATCATTTTCCTCTCAGCTCATATTCAAGAGCAAAAAAAGAAAAAAAATCTCTCACCTTTGTATTCTTTTTTTCACTCCAGAAAAGAAGAAAAACATTCATTGTGCTGTTTCGAAAGAATGTCATCACATCGGTTACATTCACTGCTGAGGGGAGTGAGGACGCTCTTCACCTTCTCTGCTCAAAAAGAATTTCAAATTAATTACATTCAGGATGAGACAAAAGCGGACATAAAGCGCTGCTGGTGGCATTTTTTCTCGCCCATTGATTCCTCGTTACAGGCACACATTACAGCCCCATGAAGACTCATAAATCAATTCATAGCCTTTTGTCCTTTACAGAAGCTTGTCTTCACTTTTGGCTCCAACACGGTGGCGGTAACAAGAATCTATTGTTGCAGTGTGAAGCGCAGTGCGCCACCTCAGACCCACGGCCCAACACTCCCGCGCAGTCTATGTATGTGCTGCTGGCTGCTTAGTGGTGGCGGGGCGGGCAAAGTGAATACTGGCTGACACGCAAGGTTCGAGCTATGCAACATAGAGGATCCATCTATGTCTCGGCAAGGGAAATAGATACGGTATGTACCCACGTGAACTTGGAACAAGCTACAGAGTGAGGAAAGCTCAAAACAAACCTTGGTGAAGGCATTAGGTTCCAGTGTGGTTGCGTTTATTGCTCATTTTTTTATTTGTTTTTTTATTTAACACCAAACAGTTGCAGATTTGAAAAGTAACTTACCGGTACATCCACCAAGTCTTCACAAGGGTTGTGGGGCATGCTGGAGCCTATCCCAGCTGCCGTTGGGGGTTCCCAACCAATCGCAGGGCACACAGAGACGAAAAACCAGCCGTGCCCACGCTCACACCTAGCGACAATTTAGAATGTTCCTGCACATTTTTGGGATGTGAGAGTAAACATGCAAACTCCACACAGGAAGGCCGGAGCCGGAATCGAACCCTGCACCTCTGCACTGTGAGGGTGACGCGCTAACCAGTTGACCACGAAAGTAGCTTCCTATTTTACGATACTTTTTTTTCCCCACATTTTTTGTGCTCAAGTCAAAAAATGTCCGCACTACGATGTTCTTTGTGCCCCTACATGTGTAAACGCAGTGCTCTGATTAATATTACGCGAGTGGAATAAGAATTAAGAATTAAGAAGATAAATTGACTCGTGTTCAGGCAACTCAAGGCACCGTCACATTATACTGATCTCTGCTGTCGACTGGAATTGATTTCAAAATGCTTTTCGTCTTGCATTGCGGATGCCACGGCTCTCCTATTTTCTGGGTTTGGTCATGTGACGTTTGCAAAGTGAGAACACGGGCACATTGAACACAGTTTAAAGAACATTTTTGACTTGGCTTCCACTGTAAATGTATAAACTCCATAAGTGAGGCAGGCAAGTCAGCTCTTCTTCGTTTTCTTCTTCTGCTTCTTTATAAAAAAAAGCCTTGTACAGTTAAGGAGAAAGGCCTTCAACAAAAAAAAAACAAAAAAAAACAAGAATGCCATTGCGTCAATTCACCCTGAGTGAATTATCATCGCCTGGATTACAGAAAGTGACACAGACACTTCATGTACTGGATGAGATTGTGTTCATCGTTTTTATTACTTTTTCAATTCAGTTTGTTTTAATCTGCAGTATTTTTCCAGTGCAGTGTTCTTAAACATTTGTTTGACCTTCCTTCTTCTGTCTGGTTGTAATACCAATTAATACCAAATACAGTCAAACCTTGGTTTTCGGACGTCTCGGTTCTCGTCCAATTCAGTTTTTTATGCCTCGGATGACAAACAAATTTCGGTTCTCGAACAAACTGAGCGCACTTGAATGCACCATTTGACTCCTCTCGCCTTCCTTACACGAGGAAGTGACGCTTCCTCGTGTTGCTTTCCATTGTGAGCAGACGTCCTCAATAAACATTTTTATTTTAAAAAGAGTGTGGTTTCGGTTTTCGAACAATTTCGGTTTTCGAACAGCCTTCTGGAACGGGTTATGGACGAAAACCGAGGTTTGGCTGTGCATGAAATCCGGAAAGGTCACATTTGAAATTGATCATAGTTTTAGCTTGCTTTATAAAATGTAAAACGTAGTTTCAATTAGTTTTCTTTTTTTTTCTCCAAACCCTTTTTAAAATTTTATTTCGGTAACGAAAATTGATTTTCCAATTTTACTTTTAGTGAAGGCGGCACGGTGATCGACTGGTTAGCGCGTCTGCCTCACAGTGCAGAACTGCAGGGTTCGATTCCAGCTCTAGCCTTCCTGTGAGGGGTTTGCATATTCTCCCCGTGCCTGCGTGGGTTTTCTCCGGGTACTTTGGTTTCCTCCCACATTCCAAAAACATGCGTGGCAGGTTGATGGAACACTCTAAATTGTCCCTAGGCGTGAGTGAGGGCGTGCATGGTTGTTCGTCTCTGGGGGCCCTGCGATTGGCTGGCAACTAGTTCAGGGTCAACCTCGCCTACTACCCAAAGACAGCCGGGATACAGACAGATTAGAAAATTGATGGATAGTTGGTTATTTCATTGTAAACTATAATAACCTTGGTCCATTCATTCTTCGCATCGCTAAAAGGAGGAATGATAATGTCACAGATTCCAAGAGGCCGGTTGCACCAACCTTCCCTCTAGCCATTAACTCCTTAAACAGTCACTGACGTAGTCACTCTTCTTGTACTACAAATACTGCTACTGGTTACTCTAAAATGGTTCAATGATTTGTTGTTTACGATGATACTAATGCAGCGTGTTATACCGGAGACAAATTCCTTGTGTGTTCTACATACTTGGCCAATAAAGATGATTCTGATTCTGAACCTGGTGCTGAGGCCCCAATCATAAAATTAACCATTGTTTGAATGCCAGTTAAAATCATGTTGCACATGAAGAATAGTGTAGCAGTAAAAAATACTTAGTACTTAGTACTAATACTTTGTTGGTAGAAAACCAACAAATGAAAACCAAACCTTTTTTCTTTTTTTTAAAGCACAGTTGTTTACGGCTGGTTTGCACATAGACTTTACATCGATTTTGTCTGGTCATTGGGCAGACATTAAGTAGACCAGTGATGCAGATAGATCCACACAAGAGCTTTGCCTGAGATTATTTTCTACCAACACTTTGCACTTTGTCTTCTTTGTGGTGAAGGGTTTAGGGCCGGAAATTTGAAATGCAAAGTCAGTCAAGTTGCACTCATTTCCTCTCTGTTCCAAAGTACCATCAATTCTACAGTAGCACACCTTGTAAGGGCACCAGTTGTTTCATATTGCCACATTCAGAGTGTGGCAGTAGGTCTCTCGGACAGTTCTATCAAGCTGAGACTTGCCAAGGTGTGACAGCCCGCAGACACCATCGTGGGAAGGTGCCGCTGTGCACCGAGAGGTCAGTGAGGGCCAACCGTAGCCTGACAGCAGCCTGGGGGCACAGCTGTAGGCACACCTCAAAAGGTCACCCTAGCCTGATTGCACACCCCATCAAACTCTGAACACGATGGCCATAAAATCCTACGTGACATTGCCCTTTCTGGGGGTGTGGAAAACATTTTTACAGGAGGAAGGACGGTCATTTTCCTTCGTCTTACATACGTGTAGCTTTAAAACAAAATTGTGCACTCACATTGGATGTAATCGACGCAATTAATGCAACACTGTGATTATTCAACTCAACTCAACTGTATTTATAGAGCACTTTCAAACACCCATCGCTGCATACAAAGTGCTGTACATGGAGCAACTATCATATATCCACCAATAAAGCAATAAATCAGTAACAAAGACGGTAGAAAGCTAAGATCAAGTCTGAGTCATGCTGAGTCAAATGCCAACAAACACAAGCGAGTATATATATAATTGAGGCCGGTTTTAAAGATGGGGAGCGAGGGGGCTTGCCGACTGGAGTGGGAGGTCATTCCAGAGAGAGGGACCAGCAATGGAAAGGGCTCGATCCCCTCTGATTCTCCGTTCAGTTTTTGGTACTTCTAACAATGTCTAGTCCGCAGACCTGACGCGCCGGGCAGGTGTGCCTTAATGAGAAAGTGTCTTTTTTGCTCAGTGGGACATAGATCTGACAGTCATCTGCATAGCAGTCTTAGGAAATACCATGTTTCCTTCAGATGGAACCCAATGGGAGCAGGTACAGTGAGAACAGCGGAGACCCCAGAATTGAGCCCTGTGGAACACCACATGACAGAGGGGCAGTACGTGACTCAGAGCAGCCAAGGCTAACACAAAAGGTTCTGTCAGCTAAATAGGACCTGAACCACTCAAGAGCGCTGCCGCCAATGCCCACCAAGTGCTGCAAATGAGTCAACAGAATACTGTGATACACCGTATCAAATGCTGCAGTTAAATCCAATAAAACCAGACACACGTAGTCTCCAGTATCATTTGCCAGGAGGATGTCAACTGAGAAAGCCAATTTGATGCTCAGAGTTGTGCTTCCTGGCCCGTTGCAGCTCCAGTGGCCCTCTCAAGGCTTGTTTTATGAACACCGCCAACTGAAGAGGTTAACCTTGAGTCCAGAAATATTTGAACTGTGCCATTTCGGGGATTTTGCCTTTTAACACCACCGCAATTGATTTGAAACTGAGATGGGACTGAGCTGAGGTCTAGACCTTTAGGTTTCACAAAGTATCAATTTTGACATTGGCCAAGAATATCCTCATAATAATTGTCAATAGCAAAATTTGAACAACATATTCTGTAAAATGCATGACTCGCCCATATGAATTTGATCAATGGATTTTAACTCAGGCAGGACCATTTTTGACCTCTGTTTGACTTATGTTCCTTCATATATATGATTGTTTGAATGCTGCCTTACTTTTTCACTGCTTTAAGATAGCTCCATAACTTTTCAAAAACAGCAGGTACATGTTTCTGTTTGAAGTTGTGCAAATGCAGTGTTGGAAACACATATCGTTCTCACCACTGTTTAAAGCCTCCCCTCGAACACCGTTATGGCATGCGCACTTTCACAGTTTCAAGATTCCCACCATTACCAGCCTTTTCTTTGATTCAACACTCACTGCAAAAAAAAAAAAAACACTAGAAGGCACGGGTCAATTTTCAGTTGAGAAAAAAAAAGGTTGATTTTAAGATGAACGAATGGCATTTGATTATGTTTCTTACTATTTTATGGATACCACCTCCATTGTCAACATTATTTAGACAATTTAGTCACATGGGGTATATTGGTGAGGTGTTCCGGGCATGTCCCACCGGGAGGAGACCCCGAGGAAGACCCAGGACATGCTGGAGAGACTATGTCACCCAGCTGGCCTGGGAACGTCTCGGGATCCCCCGGGGAGAGCTGGAAGAAGTAGCTAGGGAGAGGGAAGTCTGGGCTTCCCTGCTAAAGCTGTTGCCCCCGCGACCCGGCCCCGGATAAGCGGTAGAAGATGGATGGATGGATGGATGGGTATATTGGGTTAATATCAATGTTACTTCAGATGAAAACAAATGAAGTTAATACTATAATAACGTAATATCGAAGTAATCTCGATGCAAGTGAATTAGGTCTTCGTTGGACTGGAAAAACAAATTGATGACCGGATGGCTAAATTGACAGCTTCTTGAAAAGAAAGGAAACATTGAAAGATTTTCCACCTAAAAGTCCCAGAAGATCTCAAAACACAACTCAAGTGCATGATGTCAAAATCCTGGAGAAGGTAGCGGTATCAGTGTAAAAAATATCCAATCAAGAGACATCTTCATGAATGCAAATACAGCGGATTTACAACAACACAACACCATGGCTCCAAGGCGCCGAACTCAGATAGGCCTTACAGGTGAAAACAAAGTCATCCATCTTGCATCAGAATGATATGGAGAGTGAGAGTCTGCGATGGAATAGTTCATCATCGAAAGTCAGTCTTTTATGGGATGAGGATCGACAGCATGGCTGCTAATTGAACAGGCTAACTGGTGCGCTGATAGCAGTTCGAAAATGAGTTGTGTGCTACAAAAACAGAGAGGACGGCATTTCACTGTGCAGGTGGATAACAACTCTAAACGTAGCGTGAAAGCACCTTGAGATTTTTGGAATTGAATAAGAAATCAAATGTTCTTCAGTGAAAAAGTCAGTGACCTGATCTCAACCACAGAAAGCATGTTTTTCATCTAATACAGAGAAAAGTGGAGGTGGTAAACCCCACAAACCACAAGTGAAGGTGTTTGCAAGTCAGGATGGACTCCAGACTTCAAGCAGTCGCTCACTGCATTTCATGTTCATAAAAATAATGGTTACGTGAACAATTATGCCACTTTGTGCCTAATCCCTGTCTTTGTTTTGAAGAACAGGCTAAAAAGATGAAAGGGATGAAACAATGGTGTTTTTAAACATTTTACCTATTTGTCTTCTCCTTTTAAGAGAACTGAATTGGTATGACAAAAAACGCTAACAGAGCCATCAACAGTGTTGACGACAATAACAGAATTCAAGCGCACCGCAGCTTTTGTCCAAACCATTGTAAGACTCTGCAATTTTAAACTTACTTTTCACAATCATCCTCCCTAAAAAAAATCCACATCAGAATAAAGCAAGAGGATGTTGCCTCTGCCTTTTCAGCCTCAACCCCTTTACAACAAGCAAAGGCCATTACTTCCATTCACCGCTTTTTTTGTCACTGCTGTCGTCAAGCTGTGTCGATGGCCGTGCTACGTCGCTTCATTCCCTTTCTCCGCACCTATACAACTCTTCTCAATTGTGCAACTTTGCATTGTCTGAGGAAGTAAATTCAACCGACTGGAGAGTAAGTTACCATTTTAAATACTGTAGGTAGTGGACATTGTAAACTGACATTTTAAAGAGTCTATAGAAGGAGCAAAGAACATATAAGTTTGATGGCTTTAAAACACAACTACAGCAGAACATTTGGAAATTTCCAGAATGTCATGAGTAGTCATGCTCTGGCTTGCCTGTGTGGCGTTTGAATGTTCAACTCATATTTTATTTTATTTTGTCTCTATAGTCTTCCTCTTCCCTGAATTCATTTTTTGGGTTCATCAAACTGCTTTTGATTTCAGCAGATATGAGCTCCAAATGTTGCAGTTTCTGTACAAGACATAAAATGGCTCGAACCTCTGTTGGTCCGAAGCATTTGGAACAGTGGTTTTGAAATGCTCATTACCATTGGAAGATTTGTTCAAAAACACTCAACATATTTTCTCACCACCAAGGATTTGAAAATTAGGCCGAGTGACAATCGGCGAAAAATATTCATTTGCATAATAATTTGGAAATATTATGACTTGAGTTTCAGGCTTCCAAAGAATCACATTCATCTGAGCAGCCGGAAAAGAGAGAGGCAGAGTGAGCAAAGGACAAAAGGTTAAAGAGATAATACGCTGGCTGTGCCAAGCTGTCATCTTCTGCTTCGCCACATTTGTTTGTTTGTTTTAGCTTCTCTAATAGGCCTTTTCACTTGCAGTCCATTTCCAGCCAGGGCAGCGCCGCCGGTGCCGGTCACCGTTCAAGGGGGAGGCTGAGATCACTGTGGCCAAGGGCGCGTCCGCCCGCCTGTGACTCCACTGTCAGCATTAATGCATTCAGGATCGAGCTACAAGCTTTTTCAGGTGTGTCATGGGCTGCACTGTCAGCAGATTGCAATCAAATCCAATCTGGTATTAACAGACTGACTTGACACTGGACTCCATCTCATGAAAACAGGCAAAGTTACCGAGCTATAAAGTGGTTATCGACCCGTGATAATCAATGATCTTCTCTCCTCTCTTGTCCCGTTACTACACTACAACAGAATTTGGATTTCTTGGATTTCTTGTCCAAGGGATTCCGAGAATTTGGACCACAGGTGTGAATACAAATGGACCTCAGAAGACGTGCAACAATCAAACGACACGATCATCTTCAGAAATGGAGTCTTGGCTTGTCTGCCGACACAACTGACCAGTTCACTTAACTCATTCCCTCCCAAAGACATATTTATGTCTTTTCACACTCCACACGTTCAAACCCAGATACTTATTTTTTTTTAATTTTTCCAAGACTTGGGGTAAAAGAAAAAAAGGGGGTCTAGAATTGGCTGGTACTGAAATTAATACAGGAAGTGATGATAAGAAATAATAATAATTCCATTAGAATGTATATGAACTAAAATGGATGGCAATATTTAATGCAAATGAAATGTCCTTAAAGACAACTAACCTGTACTTGACAAAGCACATTGGAAACGTGCGATTTATATCCACATATGAAAGAAACCCAAATTGGATTTGTAAGAAATCAGAACTGTACTTTTCACACCGAATGAAAAAAATACAAAAATAAATCAGATATGTGTTGGAAATTGGAAAAATAAATGGAACTGATCTGCAGAGAGAACGCAGCCTTATTCATCATGCATCTCCTCCAACTCCTTTAGACTACTATGAAGACATTTTGGATATTTTGTTATTGCGTCATGTCGGTGTGCCTTTTCGTCAGAACACAATATCGCCTTGACAAGATAGATAGCTTTAAGAAAGATATCTGCAGTATAGCAGGACCAAATTTGGTGACCCAGCATATAGCAAGGAAGTCTTTTATTTTGGTGAGTGACTCAGCAAACATGTGAAAACAAAGACTCAACACCAATGCTTGCTCCTCTGTTTGTGTGCTAACGGGGCGGAATGCCGTCGGTTTCCTAATTGGCTACGTCACAAACACACAGTCCAAGGCTTGGCCCAACTCTGTGTTGATCATACACACACACACGCACACACGCACACGCACACACACACACACACACACACACACACACACACACACACACACACACACACACATTAGGTGAAAGTCTGAACAGGTTTGGCAGTCACGGTTGTTGCCCAGCCTGCTTTCCAAGCAGATCACAGAAGCAAGGAAAAAAAATCACTTCTCATCACAGCCCATAGGAAAATCACAGAGGATACTTTTTCTGAGAAAAAGTCGGGACTTTTGCTGACTTGGATCACACAAGAAGGAAAATGTTCAAATTTGGCCCACTTGCTGCTGCACCACTTTACGACTCTAAATGATTTCACGTAACCCCTAGAGTACAGTCTTCTCACATTCCTCTTCTCTTAACAAAGCCCTCGTTGAGCCTTCTTTTTTGGGGATTAAGTGTTGCAAAACAACACACAGAAGACCAAAAGATCAGAACAAAACAACTGCCTTGCATCCGCACTGAACAGAGATCTCGCATGATGTTTTTGGAGTTTGGCTTTCACTTGGATTTGAAATTGCATGCCCATTACGATGGAGGAAGGATTATTGTAAAGGGATGCTGTGCCATACATTACACAACAAGAAATAATGGTGTTAGAAGTCAATTTTGGGATTTAAAAATACACCGCTACTCAAGGGGAAGGGAGGGGAGAAAAGAACAAAACAGGACAACCACAGTTGCCAATGCACTTCCAGCTATTTATTAAATGGAACACGTCAAATTCAAAATGAAAACACTCCCAAGGAGCATGGAAATAGCACTCACACTGAACTAGCAGTGTGTTTTTCGTCACGAAACTAATTAACTTAATATAAATTGCACCTGGGTATTTATTTATCCCGGCTTCTTGTGTGCAAATGAAACAACAAAGTATGCAGAAAAAGTGGTTGAGATTGTACGACTGTTTGTGTCTTATGTGTTGTGTTGTAATATTTTGTCATTTTATCTTAACTGTTCTTTTGATGGTGGCGCGGGCACCCACAGCGGCTCCTCTCCCTCCTGTGGTTGAGAGGAATGAAATTTCATCTGTGCTGTATGTTGCACATGTAGCATAAAGTTGACTTGAACTTGAACTTCAAATGATGCAAAAGATCCATGCAGTCTCTTTCAACACATTCAATTAATGATCAGCTGAACAAACTTAAGATGAATTACACATTCAAAGAAATAATACTGTTGAGTATTTTCTCTGAAAAAAATTCTAGGAAAATACATAATTAGAGTTCATAAACGGCTATAGGGACACATGTCTTCAGAAAATCATTTAATGCAAGATGCTTATAATGTTGGAAGCTTTAACCATTCAACAATTGCAACAGAAGGCCTTAAATTACGTCTCAAGCAGTAAGGAAAGAGTTAAAGGGGAAGTCAACACTAAACCTTTAATATGATCCATGTGCCTCCGCTAGTCTTAACATGACATTTTGGTTAGTATTGCATTTGTGGAATATGAGTTAAGCAACAAAATTCACACGTTTTTTTTTTTTTCTTATCCATCTCATGGGGTAGCCGTTTTGTCACTTTCTGTCGACTGAAAATGACTTTAGAGTTGCTCAGTCCTCAGGAAACTACCAATCACTGCTCACTTGTTTCTGGTCGCTACCAGAGCCTTGAGCAACTGTGATGACATTTTCAGTCGACAGAAAGTGGCAAAATGTTTGCCCCCCGAGATGGATAAAAACAGGTGGATTTGATCGTTCCCCTCATATTCCAGAAACAAAATCTTAATCAGAACGCTGTGTTTAGACGAGCTGGGCTGCATAGAACATTATCGTAAAGAAAATTTGGGGGTTGACTTCTCCTTTAGGCGGCACAGTGGGCAACTAGTTAGCACGTCTGCCTCACAGTGCAGAGGTGCAGGGTTCCTACAGGCCTTGCTGTGTGGAGTTTGCATGTTCTCCCCATGAATATGTGGGTTTTCACCGGGTACTCCGGTTTCCTCCCACATTCCAAAAACATGCATAGCAGGTTGATTGGGCACTCCAAATTGTCCCTCGGTGTGATTGTGAGCGCAAATGGATATTCGTCGATGTGTGCCTTGCGATTGGCTGTACCCCGCCTGTTGCAACGAAGACAGCTGGGATAGGCTCCAGCACGCCCGCGCCCCGCGTCAGGATAAGCAGATTGGAAAATGGACGGATGGATGGACTTCTCCTTAAAGTGTAGTGCTTCGATCAATTTGGTAAATGACGGTCAGATACTTTCTCTAAAGCTGTCACATTCACGGCATGAAATTCTTACATGTTGAACATTGGGTGAAAAGTATATTCGTAAGATTACCAACCTGGAAAACGTGGGGCAAGAGTGAGGAATGCGAGTGCTCTGAGAGATGTAAGTTAACCGAAGACGGTACATAAAAAGACATCTCTCTCCACATCCCTCCTCTCCTCATCCCTGCCTCACAGAACAAAAGAGTCTCCTAAAATACGGTACAAACTGAGTCCAATCCCTCAGAAAGACCTCCCACTTCAGCTCTTCGCTATCTTAACATGAGGACATGTTTTTGAACAGCAACCATCTGCAGGGTAAAGAGGTTGACGTTTTATATCTGAAGGACATGTCAGACAAGACATAATCTTGTTGCAAAAACATCACAGTATGACTGTCTCTCGTTTTGTCAACTTTCTCTACATGTGTCGCACACCAGAGATGACACACAATGCCTTGCTCAGGGACACCTTGACAGTAACCAGGAAGCAAACGAGGATCTCTTCAACAACTTTGACATTTTGGCTGCAGTGGGGCTTCGAAGCAAGTCCTTTTGGATGAGCTATTGCTGCCCAATTGTCTACGAAAGGTGGCATCTGAGTTGAGAGGTGAAGGCTGGCAAGTGCATCACGAATAATGTGGAAGTTGTTTTTTCATAAATTTCCAAAAAAAAAAGCTCGAAAACAAATTTGCAAGCCGTCGCAAAGAGTTGTGCTTGTCGCAAACCGTTTTCAATTCCAGGCACCAGAAGCAAGGGTTTTATTGAACAAGAATATGTCAATATCACAAATGAATATTTGGTTTTCCAATTTCATAAAATCAACTGTTTTTTTAATTTCTCAACCCCACATTGAGAATAGCATAAAAAATGATTTGCTTGTCCAAAACATTCTAAACACAAACATAAATTTTAGTATACACTTTCGGAATTAAATTGCATGGTCCTAAAGCTAAATTGATTTTAAAAAAAGAGTTTACGGTAAATTAATTTCGTGACCATTTTTACTGTGCACATCTCAAGAGTCAAAATCAATGCTATTGTAAAATTAACCAAATAACATGATATACGATCTTAACATATTGATAGGCTTATAAACTCAGAGGCCACTTGTAACAGATAACATAAGCTGTAGCTTAACGTAAGTCATTTCTGGATCAGCATTTTGTATAATTTTCAAGAATGTCCCACAACAGAAAAAAAAAAGCGCACGGTTTGCCGTTAAGGGCCTTTTCCCCACTTGGCTACACTGCATCGTTCTCAAAGTGACACAGCAAAACAAGTTATGCTAAATGCGCTATCAACCATTAATTCAATCCAACACTGCATGGCTCACCGTTTGATCTGTTAAAGTTAGTTTTGTCTTAAATGTGAAAGAAATGTTCACATGCATTTACATAGGGTATGAAATCAAATGCTTGGTGCAAAGTACTCTCCTAGCCCCAGAAGAAACGTTATCACATCATTTGCATGAAAAAAGACAGCGAAAGTGCAGCTCTTAGACTCACACTCAGTGAGACGCTGCAGTTTGAGCTGCCGATTCAAGGTAATTGCAACAAGGCTGCATACAAAAACTGACAAAACGGTACAAATGTCAACAGTCAACAATAGCTGCACAGATCTTAAAAGGGACACTTGACTCCTCTGCTGTTGAGCTGCTGTCCTTACGTTCGTGGATCGAAAATCGTGCACTGAAAAGTACTTTGCGTGGAGTCACTCGCGCTGTTGTTACACCTCAGTCACGACTCGCTCAGCTCGCGTTAAGCATTCATCTACGTGCGCTCATTCACATGAGCGGTGTCACCTGACGTGAGAAAGTGAATTCAGGAAAAAAAAATCAATATGATAAACCGCGACTGGCTTGGTGCTGAAATTGTTTCAGTTTGGAAATCGATAAGGGAGAGTGAGCCATTCATCACTGTACGCGAAACGTGGGCACCCTTGGGAAAATATAAGGGTGCAGTTGGGGGTGGGGCGGGGGGGGGGGGGGGGGGGGAGCAATGGCTGTTGGTCACGAGAAATAAAGACAAGGTAAAATAAATACAGATGACTGAGGGAAGAGGGATTTTACCATCTTTGCAGCCTACCCCTCTGAAGGATGACGTCCGGGGCTTTATCAGACTCTGACAGACACAAAAAATAAATAAAATCACCTTCACAGTGTGGGGCCTGCTCCAGTTCAGACAGAGCAGAAGGAGTCTGTGCGAGGTCATCGGAGGCTGCTGACAGCGACATTGCGACAACGGCACGCGATATGATGGTCACATGGGAAAACCTCTGCAATGTTCATTGACCTTTACTGAGCAGCCTCTACTTTCCATACAACACAATGGAATAAAGACCCTGCCCATTCCCAACATTGCCAAGAATCTGAATAGTTTTACCACTCCAATGACAATGAAATTACAAAGCGATGTGCATTGGGTAACGAGTGTCATTTCAACAACAATGGGTCACGAGCGAGTCCAGATTTCAGAGTGCAGTGTCACACCTTGTTGGGCAGCTCTGAGTCCAACGAGAGAAAATGAAGCAGAATTAACAGGAAGAAGAAGAAACAGAAAATGTCACCGAGTACTAGAAATTCCAGTAAAAGGTTTTGTTCCCACAGCGTAGAGAGAATAAACGCCTCTGAGTCTCGCTACTCCATGTTTGGGCCGGCTGCTTTCGCTAACCACTGCTGCTGCTTTTTTTTTTTTTTTTTAAATTTCTCGAAGTCAGAATATGAAACCTGATGTGGCTAGGAATGCCCCTTTCTTAATTATGTTATAATAATTATATTATTAATTAAATAATTGGCGATGCCATATGTCATTTTTAGAGCAAATTCGAGCAGGACGTCCTATCCGTCATCGTGAGCACTTGACTTACCATTGGTGTGTTCCTTTCAACTAGCGGGTATCTGAAACTTTATCATCACTCTGCCAATTTCTGTTAGCCTTCTTTTCATTTCCTGAAAGTGATGTCATGCAATAATCCCCCCATTACTTGACACTGAGAGTAAGAATAGACACTAAGGAACACTTGAAAAAAGTGTTTTGATCAGTTCAAATGATGTGCTCAGAGCATGTGAGAGGGGTAAAACTCATCGTCGCTCTATATTGTGGATCTTCACCTTTTGCAGGTTAGTCTTGAATGTATCATCCACAATAAACAGGAGTTCACTCTACATCCCCTCGGAGGACAGACAAGAAGAAAAATGCAACTCTTTGCTCGGACGGATTATGCAGATTCATACGAGGCAAAATCGATAATGAAAGCGCCCAGGTGTTTATCGTAAATCTATGCAGCGTGAGCACCGGTTAGCATGTGACTGAAGTACGTGAAAATTGCTCTTTTGTTGACATTGATTTGAAAAACTGTTCTTTCGACAGGATGCAGTAGTGTGTTCTTTTTAAATCCCATTTCTGTTAAAACAAACAAACAAACAAACAAAGAATCCAGGTAGTTTGACAGACATACTGTTTACACACCCAATACTTTTAGTCCTAAATTAGCTTGGTTCTTAAGACACGAAGCGTATGCCTCCATCTCCAGCCATTAAATTGCACAGTAGGTTTGCCCATTACTGCTTCTGGATGCTTTTAAAATTGAACTCAGTGGCGGTTGGTTGCTTTTAGAGAAGCAATGCAAAAGGCTGGGGGAATTTAATTCAAGAATCATGCGAATTGAATTTCAACCATGAACAAACAGGATGCCTATGTTATTAAAAACAAGCTTCGACCTTTTCGTGTGGTGTTAATTGGAGGACAACAAGACAACCGATGACCAATTTCTGTTTTGCACAGACAGTGAAATTGTTTTGCTTATCTTTAGCTTCGAATTGACGAAGATATCGTTCCGCGTCCTTTTTAAATGACTATTGACAAAACATTTTTCACTTGCTGATTTAAAATTGGCCAGTGCGGTGAATGAGCGCTTTGCACTTCTGCCTCACAGTTCTGTGAGTCGGTAGGTACGGTGTTGTGAGAGGGGCAAGGAAAACTTAAAGTGTGCCAGGTCATCTTTATCAATTCAAATCAACAGTTTGCCGGTGTGGCCGAATAAAACACCCTTAACTTTGTTTTTGTTTTAGACGACATCAATGTTTTTCCAAAGCAGATTTAAGACTGAGTGTCATCATCACATCACATTCCAAGCAACACTGTCCGCATCTAATCATTTGCTCTGACCTCATTCTTCTGTTTTGTGAAACAACAAGTGAGCGCGTCTGTCCTCCAAAATAGCAATCGGAAGCAAACAAGATGTGGGTGTTTTTTTCAACAGCAACTTCTGGGAAACACAAATACGAGTGGAACACCCGATTTGTAGCATAACCTACCGACTGCCTTTTGCATAAGAGAAAATGGAATGCAGCTACCAAAAAGCCCTTCAATGACCATTGAGGCAATACAATTATTTCGATACGTACGGCATATGAAGCTATGGCGCGTTCTTTAGATACACAGGTCAAGCTCGGTATGAACATTGTCGAGAGGCATGTGACATATTATTTTGTACAATTCATCCATCCGTTTTCTATTACGCCTGGACCCAGTAAGGTCAGCTCATCACAGCTCTCATAGAGACAAACAATCATTCATTGCAAAAAGACGGTTGAGGCAGAGATGAGAAACCCCTGACAGCCAAGCTGCCCCATCACTGTACCAAAACGATTTTCAGACTTGTGGTTTTAAAGTGAACTAAAACCACCTGTCAGGTTCCAACAGAACCACTTTTTTTGTTTTTTTTAGCCTTGCAGCGCATGAATCAATGCAGCTGTGTGTGAACTGTCTTTGAGGCTGGCGCACCAAGCTGCGTCGCAGACGGTAGCAGGTGTTTCACCCTCGGAGTGACACACAGGTAAGGCAGAGCGATCAATAAATTAGCAGCCTGCGTTTTTAAGGGGCCATCGCTGTTGTACATGAGCGGCAGAAGAATACATAGGGGAGCCGTGGCCTGAAACGCATGCTGCTATGATCCAGTCTGACAGGAGAGGAGGGCTTGGGAAGTCTGGCATGACCCGCAGTGATCAAGGTCAACAGCAAAACCTCTGCTTTCAATATTTTACTGTGCGGCACTGGATTACTAGAACATGCCAGCATCCATCTGACAGGTTTGATTGATACTGAGTGAATAGATGTCATCTGAATCCCACGCGTGCTTTAGATGTTGCGGTGCCACAGACAGACAGGCAGGCAGGCATTCCCCCCCAGTGCATGTCGCGAGATAAAGTGAGAAATGCTCAAAGTCCAAAATGATGCAATGAAGGCCACGATCAGTACTTCATGGCAGAGTGAACGCTCCGCCTCGGTGTTTTATTTATTGGCACTGTCTCAACTGCGAGAAGAACTCAACAAATTGCTGAGTGTGTGAATCAGAAAACAGCAGAAAACAGCAGCTGAAGCTTTCTTCAGCTGCAACAAGTAGTCAAGTTTAATTTAAGAAAAAAACAATCGCACCATGTGAGGTATAAAACTGCATTTTTAATCACTTGGTTAAAGGAATCCTTTGTTTGTAAAGTGTCCTTGGGAGTCTTGAAAGGCGCTTATAAATAAAATGTATTATTAGTAGTAGTAGTAGTACTGTGAGGCATTAGCATTCCCCACTGGTCCATGCGGTTGTGCGTATGCCGATGTTCTAAACTGTAGATTACGGAGGACGGCGATAACATTGCTTTCTTTGATTATGAGAGCAGCAGCTCAAAACTGTCCGAGAGTGAAATCCTTCCCTTTCAATCTGTGACCAACATAGCTTTAACCTAGTGTATTTAGTTGTCCTAAAAATGGTTGCAAACAAAATGGCTTTGCTCTAAATGCTGCAACTCAGTGTCAGCATCTCAAATGCCCCCCAAATCATCGGATTTCAAATCGAGTTCCCCGGGACTCCGCAACGGTCAGATTGTGAGCCAAGTGTCAAAGCTCGTCCGCAGTCTGGGAAGTGATTGAGAGGAACAAGGCTCCCAGGAAACAGCGCTGTAAGTAAGAGCGATTCTCTGGGCTCTCCTCAAAGTGCCAACCGCCATGCCAGTGGCCTTCCATGAGCACGCAGGTGGAAGCATATGAATTACTCGCCGCGGCTGAAGAGGAGTGACAGGTGGCCTGAAGTCGAGCCAATCTACTCAATCCACTTCCCCACCGTCGCCATCTTCTCATGTGGCCTCTTTGGTCCGCTGTGATCAGGCTACATCACACAACGGCATCACTTATTTATAAGCACATGACAAGCTATCTTTCCAATCTCACTGGACATTTTAGATGAATCCATCTGCGCGTGCGACTGCAAATGGGATTTCATAAAAATGCAATCCTGAGCGAACTCCCGACCGTTTTTCATGTTGGAAGCAAGTGACACTGATGTTGCACTTCAGCGCGTCGCGTTTATTTCCACGCTTATTATATATTATGTGCCTTTGAAGGTTCTAAAATTGCTCTTTTTTTCCCTTGCTCACAATTTAGTTCTGAGTCTTTTTTTTTTCTTTTGAGACCGCATCTTCTACCATGAAGACATGAGAGAGTCTCCCTTTAAGGTCCATATAAGCAAAGACGTGAGAGTCTAATCTGTTTTGACATGTTGATGCACCACTCGGAGCTGCTTCATTGACCATGAAAGGGAGAATGACTTTGACGACTCATACGATGTTTGTATTGAGATTGCTGGAGGTTGCAATGCTACAAAGAAGCCCTCTTGTCTTGGCAGCACGTCTACCTTGCGTGCGTGCAAGGTGGTTCCTCACGATCCCCGGCCCTGATACCTGACGTTAACACGCACGTTCTTCCGCTCCGCATCAACGTCGTACAAATGAGTCCTCGACCAATGTATTTCTTCACAGAAACACAAGCGGGGCCGACAATGGAGTCACCTCAGTCTTCTGTCGTCTTTGCTCTGAATTTGTTTAGGTCGGTGAGTGCAAACCTGCCCACACTGCTGTTCTATTCACGGGCAAAATAAGGGAATGAAGAACAAATTAAAACCCCAGGGAGGGCATTTAAATCTACATCATCTCAAACTGTAGCGCCTTTCTTTATGAGTAACAAGGCATATTGGGTTCTGTGATGTATTTCTTGCATGACTAATTACGAAGATGTGAATTATCTGGCGTCCTTTGCAATTTAACAAATAAACCCCGAGAGAGCTCATTTGATGCAAGAAATAGGCCATATTTCTTGGTGCAAAAACCACCGTGTGCGTTAGGTTCCATTGGGGATTAGTGCAACTGTATCGCTCCTGTAAAGAAGCCAAAATCAAAAGCACCGCACAACCACAACCTTGTTTACTTCCGAGGTATCGCGTGTACTCTAAGCTCAGACAGAAATCTGGCTGGCTAACAACTCCCCCATATGTCAGCACATTTGTATTCATTTGAAATGGCACAGTAACAATCATGATAACTGCTGTTTGGTTTAAATATAGGCTCGAGCCATCGTCTTATGTATTGCTTGATTTACAAATGCAAAACCTTTCCTTTCTTTGCTTTAAAAGTGAGGTACACTTGCTACACTTTCACAACGGAATGAGATCCAAGAGCTGTGAAAACATTTCTACCTTTGCCGAGTCGATGCGGGCAGATATGTATCGATATGCCCCTTTGTTGTTGCACTTGTAGTTTGCAGTACTCCGTTGTCCGTTGACCAGTCCAGAGTGTCGACTACCTTCCGTCCCAGAGTCTGGAAAAATGGATGAAAGGTGGTGTACAACTGCACTGAATCAGACTAAAAGGTATTTTGCAGTATGTATGGACGGTACAGACTTCCTCCCAATCCAAAGTATTCACTCCGCAAGTGTATTTCCTTTTTCTTCTCTTATTTTCAGACCAAAAATAACACACAACGGCGAATGGCAATATTAAGAAAAAGAAAAAAAAAGGCCAACATATTGTGAAAACATTGCAACTTCAAGCTGCAGAATCAGTGCGAGGAGAGGAATCCCTCACAACAGACCGAGACCCCCTGCTCAGAAACAGTGTTTATGAGACAGGGCCAAGAAAAATAGTAGTAGTTGGGATAAGTCATATTTTAGTCATCCTGATCAATATTTGATCATCATTTTCAAACTGGCCATTTGTAACCTGAGCCAACTCAAGAAATATCGCTATTTACAGGATTTAAATAGCGATATTTACTAGTATTACTAGTAGTATATTTACTCATTTTGCTTTATTTTAGTTGTATTACACACCAGCGAACTTCTTTTAATAGGTGTATGGTAGTTACAAATGTTAAAATGAAACTCAAAACTTGACCTGTATTGTGAGTCAAGACTTTGGGTGCCAGATTGAGTGTGGAGAGTTTAAACCTAAACTCACTACCTCACTTGTGCAATAATGAGCAATATCTGAGCCATTTCATTTCATGTGCAATATGTGTCCTGTGTGCAATATAAGCCTCAGTCCGCACTACCACTACTGCTGCTGTTGTTGTGTGTTGTTGAGTTTTGTATTTATTTTATTTTATTTTATTCTATACAATGACAATAAAGGTGATTCTGATTCTGAATGAATTACTCACACTTTACATTATTTCCTCAGGGGAACATGGATTTTGTATTTTAAACAACTTGGAAGTGATCCAGAGTTAGTTTTATAAATTCCACTGTATATACCTCAAATGTGAATGACAGAGAGGATCAGATCCATCCCTCCAATCATTTTGTATTTCCCTGTCATCATGGGTCTCGGGAAAGCTGCATGTAATTTAAGGTGAGAAGTAGGTCACACCTTGGACTGGTCAGCTGCCAGTCACTGGACTGACACTGAGATGAGTGAAAATGCTACTGCTTCTTAGTCTGGAAGTATTTGGCTTGGAACCAAAGGGTCACAGTTTTGAGACCTGATTCTGCAAGGACAGAAGAATTGGAACAGGTTGTTGAACAGATGTCAGTTCCATTCTTGTGCACTGTCAAGGTGCCCTTAAGCAAGGAACAAAACTCCCAAACTGCTTATGGGGTGGGGGAAGACTGTTGTGCTGCCCCGCTTTACTCTATCTCTACCTTGACCGTGAAACACTGCATCCATTTGTGTGTGCACGGATCAAATCAGTGCACAATGCACCAAAAAAATAAGAACGTGCAAAGTGATCTTCCACAGAATTTCCCATTTGGTAAACAGTAACATATATTCAATTTAAAAAATATGTAGACCAGCTAGGTGCATGCTATTGTTCAATACATGACTAACATTTAATTTTGAAATGAAATTATTTGAAAAGCTTCACCTGAGCTGCCGTTCACTCTAATTTTGGACAAGAATTTCAGCTTGCAAGACGCCCCTGGACCAGCAGGTCAGTTATTTTGGGCTTTTCTGAGCAGCCCCGCAGCAGCTGCTCTCCCTGGCCGAGACCACTTCGGACAGAGTTTGTTAATTTGCATTGACAAAGCTGTCAGGCAAGAGGTTGCCTCCTGCGCGGTGATGGATGCTGACCTGGGAGGGTGGGAAGGAATCAGGAAAATGAAGCAAGGGTTCAGGAAAAGAGCATATGCACACATTTGATATACGCTTATGCTCATGCTACTTCCCATACTACAATAACAATACTAGTAATTACTGTATCATAATAATAATACAGATTGATAATGAATCAAATCTGTGATGAATTCTCACATTACACTACAACTTTGGAAAGTTGAGCGGCTTGCTGAGAACAAATTCGCTCTTTGTTACTTATTTTTCACTGAACAACTTTATGCAGAGAGGATTAAAAAAAACAAAATCTTCAACCCAAAGTACATGTACAAGAGGTCGTGATTGAAAAGAGCTCTAAACAATGAATGCAAAACTGTCACAAATGTGAAAATGTTTAATACGTGTTAAACGTGTCATGTCAATTTGTTGCAGCGGATCTCTTTTACAATTTTGTAAATAGCTTCTATATGGACATGTGTGTATGTTGTTACATGATTGCAGGGAAAATATTTCCAACTTTTCCACAGTGGTCTGGTATTCCTTTAATTTTTTGGGCGGCATCGCTGCTCAGATGCTATGCTACATGCGTGACCAGGTGTTGGCTCTTGCCACATCTGTGGCCCAGTGCCAAGCCCAGGCGGGATTCCCCTCGAGTTTGAAAGGAGACAAAGTGGACTTTGCAGAAAAACTCATCATAGTCCAAAATTTTTTTTTTAAATCTATTAACCCATAATAGTAAATGGATTGCACTTATATGGCGCTTTATCTACACCTTATGTTGTCCAAAGCGCTTTACCAAGCTTCATAGTCACAAATCTTTTGAAAACATCTGAGTGTACACTGATGCCGCCACATCAATCTTCGGAAAGATTTTCCTTTTTAGTTTAACATAACTTACCGGTACTTTAAACTCCAATATCCCTCTTAACACACTGGCCAACGGCGGAACCCAGGGTGTTCTTTTGGACCAATTTCAAATGCATCCACTTGCATTGTACCCGGTGCTCACTACCGCTAAGAAAACCTGCCTAGTTTCGTATTTCGTCTCCCTTGCTAGGATGGCGTGTGAGGCCAACTGCAAAAAAACCATGGCATTGCAACACTGCCACGCTAGGCTTTATTAACTCACTGCCTAACAGTTCAATGTGTTGCTCATTTGAAGGCAGTACGTGCACTCCTTCATTAATTCATTCCATATTCCCCACACACCATACATACTGTAGCAACCTTCAGTTTCTGTGGTTTCCTATAGTCCGAGGGGGCCGAGCGGGTAGCAAGATGTTGGAGGGTGGGGAAGAGGGAAGGGAGAAATTACACTGCACGCATACAGTTTTTCACTTTAGCATTGTTTTAGTGTGCCCCGTTTTGACTGAAATCCGAAAATTCTAATTTGGTGTTTCTTTATAACGATCAATTTGCTTCACTATCCAAGCCACTACTGATTCATGCGAAGCCCTAGGGCAGGGGTCGGGAACCTATGGCTCGCGAGCCATATACGGCTCTTTTGATGATTGCATCTGGCTCGCAGATAATAAAAAAAACATTCTCGATTGTTTATTAATGTTAATTAATTAAATGTTAGTTAATTAATTTCTTAATTAATTTCCTCATTCGGGCTGCATTTGGCTCCAGGAGCCATTTTGATTGGATGATACTGGCCAACATTGCTGTTGCTGTGGAAACAGGTATACGCCCCCTTTTGAATCAACCCGCTCGGCCATTAGCTCAAAGTTAATCCTAAGCGAATAAGATGGCAAAAAGAAAAAAGATGATAATTTGGTTGATTTCGGGACGAATGGACCGAAGGATTCGCCTTTGTGGAGAGAACAGGTTCTGCGGTGTGTCTGATTTGCAATGAAAAAATACCATCGATGAAACGGTCGAATACAGAGCGGCACTTTGACACGCCCCAAGCTACGTTCGCATCAAAATACTGTGCGAGAGACGGCCGAAAGGAAGCGTGCAAGCTACTGAGCAGTGTGCAAGCTAGCCAGCAGTAACTTCGCATATGGACCCAGCAAGAAGACTTTCATTCCGATAGTTTTGCTGGATTTTTAGCAATCGTGAGGAACAGAAAACCATTCACATTAATGGTGAGTATTATCACAAAATTATTTTAAAGAATACATTGAGAGGCTCATTATACTGACATTTTGTTGAAATCACTTTTAAAATTGTTTATATATAAAATCCTCGTCTCACCCCTCGGGTGGTGTCCGTCCCTCATTCAGCTCGGGTCCTCTACCAGAGGCCAGGAAGCTTGAGGGTTCTGCGCAGTATCCTTGCTGTTCCTAGCACTGCACATTTCTGGACTGAGATGTCCGATGTTGTTCCCGGGATCTGTTGCAACCAGTCGTCTAGTTTGGGGGTCACTGCCCCAAGTGCTCCGACCACCACAGGCACGACTGTCACCTTTACCTTCCAGGCTCTCTCCAGCTCCTCTCTGAGCCCTTGGTATTTCTCGAGTTTCTCGTGTTCCTTCTTTCTGATGTTTCCATCACTTGGGACCGCTACATCCACTACAACGGCTTTCCTCTGCCCTTTATGTATGATCACGATATCTGGTTGGTTCGCCATTACCATCTTGTCAGTCTGGATCTGGAAGTCCCACAGGATCTTCGCTTTGTCATTCTCCACCACCTTCGGAGGTGTTTCCCATTTTGACCTTGGGGTTTCCAGTCCATACTCCGCACAGATGTTTCGGTAGACTATGCCAGCCACCTGGTTATGGCGTTCCATGTAGGCTTTCCCTGCCAGCATCTTACACCCTGCAGTTATGTGTTGGATCGTCTCAGGTGCCTCTTTGCACAACCTACACCTTGGGTCTTGTCTGGTGTGGTATATCTGGGCCTCAATGGCTCTGGTGCTCAGGGCCTGCTCCTGAGCAGCCAGGATGAGTGCCTCTGTGCTGTCCTTCAGGCCAGCCCTCTCTAGCCACTGATAGGACTTCTTGAGATCGGCCACTTCAGTTACGGTCCGGTGGTACATCCCGTGTAGGGGCTTGTCCTCCCATGATGGTCCCTCTTCCAGCGCCTCATCTTCTGTTCCCCATTGTCTGAGGCATTCTCTGAGTACGTCATCCGTTGGAGCCTTCTCCTTGATGTATTCATGGAGCTTGGATGTTTCATCCTGGACAGTGGCTCTCACACTCACTAGTCCCCGGCCTCCTTCCTTTCGGCTTGCGTACAGTCTCAGGGTGCTGGATTTGGGATGGAACCCTCCGTGCATGGTTAGAAGCTTTCGGGTCTTAACGTCCGTGGTCTGAATCTCTTCCTTTGGCCACCTTATTATTCCTGCAGGGTATCTGATCACTGGCAGGGCATAGCTGTTTATTGCCCGGGTCTTATTCTTGCCATTGAGCTGGCTTCTTAGGACTTGCCTCACTCGCTGGAGGTATTTGGCCGTAGCCGCTTTCCTTGTTGCCAGTTCGAGGTTGCCATTGGCTTGTGGTATACCGAGGTACTTGTAGCTGTCCTCAATGTCTGCTATTGTTCCTTCAGGGAGTGAGACCCCTTCAGTGTGGACTACCTTTCCTCTCTTAGTCACCATCCGACTACCTTTCTCAAGCCCGAATGACATCCCGATGTCGCTGCTGTAGATCCTGGTTGTGTGGATCAGGGAGTCTATGTCCCTTTCGCTCTTAGCATACAGCTTTATGTCATCCATGTAGAGGAGGTGACTGATTGTAGCTCCATTTCTGAGGCGGTATCCATAGCCCGTCTTGGTGATTACTTGGCTTAGGGGGTTCAGTCCTATGCAGAACAGCAGTGGGGAGAGTGCATCACCTTGGTATATGCCACATTTGATGGACACTTGGGTAAGTGGCTTGCCATTGGCTTCAAGTGTGGTTTTCCACATCCTCATCGAGTTTGCAACGAAGGCTCTTAGGGTCCTGTTCACCTTATACAACTCCAAGCATTCAGTGATCCATGTATGTGGCATCGAGTCATAGGCTTTCTTGTAATCAATCCAGGCTGTGCACAGGTTGGTATGTCGGGACCTGCAGTCTTGTGCGACTGTTCTGTCAACCAGGACCTGATGTTTGGCTCCTATGGTATCTCTACCAATGCCCTTCTGTGCTTCGCTTATGTATTGATCCATGTGTCCACTTATCTTAGCCGCAATGATGCCTGACATGAGCTTCCATGTTGTGGAGAGACAGGTTATTGGCCGATAGTTGGATGGGACTGCACCCTTTGAGGGATCCTTCATGATCAGGATCGTTCGTCCTTCGGTTAGCCATCCTGGGTGAGTCCCATCCCTCAGCAGCTGGTTCATTTGTGCTGCTAGGCGCTCATGGAGTGCTGTGAGTTTCTTTAGCCAGTAGGTTTGGACCATGTCCAGGCCTGGTGCTGTCCAGTTCTTCATATCTGAGACTCTTTCCTGTATGTCTGCCACTGTTATGGTAACTGGATTCTGTTCAGGGAGGTTGCTGTGCTCCTCTCTCAGGGTCACCAGCCATTGTGCACTGCTGTTATGTGCAACCTCCTTCTCCCATATGCCTTTCCAGTACCTTTCAGTTTCCAGTCTTGGTGGGTCAGCTCAGTTGTTAGGACCCTGTCACTGAGCGTACACTTTCGCAGGTTGTGTTGCGAACAGCCTGTTTATTCGTCTGGCCTCATTCTCTTTCGTGTACCGCTTTAGGCGGCTGGACAAGGCTTGGAGCCTTTGTTTGGCAGTTTCGAGTGCTTCAGGTATGGTCATCTGGATGTACCTCTCGGGTATTAGCCTTTTCATTACACCTCTCTGGGTCTCCGTCAATTGACTCACATCTTTCCGAGCCACCTTGATCTTAGCCTCCAACCGTCTTTTCCATGGTGGGTAAAGTATCTCATGGCTTCCATGGTTGCTCTTATAGCCAAGCATCTCTAGGATCAGTGATGCTGAAGCGTATATCAGCTCATTGGTTTCCGTGATCGTTACGGTAGGGATCGGCCTCAGTGCTGCATTCGCACTTTCCATGAGACTTTCAGGTGGTACTTCACATCGCCGTTATAATCGGTTTCTAGGTTGCCCAGCTTTCATTCTCGCCATGATCTTAGCTTTCAGGTCAGTTGCTACCTCGCTCAGCATTTCATTCATTGGGGCTGGCCTCCCAATCTCATCATCTGCATTCATTGGGGCTTGCCTCCCAATCTCTGGTATGACCTCCTCCTCTGATCTGGCAGCCTGGGGCCCTTCACCATGGAACCTGCGTTGTACCTCATCAATCTCAAGTTGTGACAGTAGTTGCCGTTTGGGGATGTTGGAACACTGAGCTACTAGTTTTTTCGTGGTCAACCGTGACTGTGGGTTTCGAAGTAACCATTTAGCCCACATTCTCTGCATGTAACCCCTCTGACTAGGGTTGCTTGAGTAGTAGCATTCCAACAGAGCCATGTTATCGTATCTCGCCCATCTCTGCTTTGTTCCAGTAGCCCATTTTTCATCAAGGTGCTCTGGTTCCCCAGCACCTGACGCAGACCTTGTTTGGCCGGGCGACGTCTGAGCCGACATGTCATTCGTTTTATTGTCTCTCATCATTGTATGAGGTAGGCATTAGCGTGAAGGATCTTGCCCAAGGACCCACACTGGATGGTGTTATGTGCTCATTTTTTTGCCCCAAGCGGGATTCGAACCACCGTCTCCCATACGCCAAACCAACTGAGCTATCCAGCCGCTAGCTATATATATATATATATATAAGAAAAGATAAGAAAACCTTTATTAGTCTCGCAATGGAGAAATTCCCAATTCACAGCAGCAAAGTTATGAAAGGAAGAAGTAGAACAACCTGCTGGAAAGGCAGCCACTCTCGCGGCGCCATTTTGAAGTCAAAATAACATAAATAACACAACACAACACATAGGACACAGACAGTCGTGCAATCTTCACCACTTTTCTGCATACACTTTGTTGTCTGAAGCAGTTCTAGATGAAAGAGGAGAGGATCAAAGTGTCCTTTCACCAGTGGATCAGAGACGTCATGCTGAAAATGTGCACACGTCTGCTACAAGCTAAGTTTTGAAAACAAACACGAAGCTGTAGCGTCCATTGATGAAAAGAGATGAGTTCACTTCTCCTGTCCCACGTAATCCGCTTCAATCCGCGACTCCCAATTACAAATCCACATCGGCGCTCCGCGCTAACGCTCCTTTCTTCTCATCGTCGGCTCCTCAAGACTTACATCCATCCAGCCGCAGACCGTTCAACAGCACCGATCTCTCCGCTGAACAAAGCGGGGCTGTGAAAAATGCTGCCCATTACAGGCGCAAGACACAAGCGCCCCGGACTGTCCTGCAACGACAGTCAAATGGCGCCGACATTCCTCCCAGTCAAAAACAGTGCTGGTATACCCATGCTGCCGAGAAGGCGCAACCACCAAGCATAGACTCTCCTCCTTGATGAATGCCGTGGCCAAAAAATGCTGAAAAAAGTCCACATCAGGTCCACACAACGTAACCAACACAAAGTGACAAATCAAACACAAAAACAACAACAAAAAAAGCAAGGCTCATGAGAGCACTTGCTGACGGCTGCCTACTCGGGCGCCATCTTGACTTCAAAGTCATATATATATATGGCTCTCACTGAAATACATTTCCGTATATATATATATATGGCTCTCACTGAAATACATTTCCAAATATTTTGCTTTTATGGCTCTCTTAGTCAAAAAGGTTCCCAACCCCTGCCCTAGGGAGTACGTCGACAAGGGACTTGTCATCCACCATCATCATAACAGAATACACTCCACCCTCTTCTACAGAGGCAGAGGCTTGTGATAGAATTCATGTACCCGTTGCCAGGGTACAGAGCCTGCACCCAGAGGCTCTTGTCATCCTAACTGTGGAATTTAATCATTGCAGTTTAGACTGAGTTCTACCCACTTTTCACAAGTACCGGTGCACCATATGCACAACATGAGACAATAAAACAGGGATACATAAAGTGCTTCACCCTTGCCCCCACTTGAATTATCGGACCAAAATCAGGTTTCCTGTAACCAAAAGTGTTATGAAGAAGTGGAGTCAAGAAGTCAGCAACACACTGCAGGGCTGTATAGACTGGGTGGATTGTGCGATCCACAACAGAGATGACCAAAGAGATTGTCTCACTCGATTGCCAATTTCTGCGAGGATGTCATCATTCCAGCCAGGACTGTACACAGTTTCCACAACAGTAAATCCTGCCTCACTATTGACTTGGAGGGCCCTCTTAATCAAAGAGCCCCTCCAGATCTAGTGCCAAAGGAGAGCATGGTTTTTAGCAGACATCATTTAAAGTCCCGTATTTTCCCCAGTGTAAGGTGCACCTTAAAAGCATTCAATTGACTCAAAACTCAATTTTGACAATACCCTTATAATCCGATGCACCTTATATATGGTGTTGCAATCTCTATTCCCCATTGAGTTGTTTCCCTGTTAATGTTCCTATGCCATCTAGTGGATATTATTAGCAGGAACCAATTGTAACGTAATTGACACTAATTGACATGTGCATTCACCAACACACTCAAACAGACAACTACTTTGTGAGCTCTGCGCAGCCATTATGAAATGAAGATAATACCAAAAGCATAGTTAACTACTGACCAAACGAAGGAAGAAGGGGACAAGCAAGACGTTGAAGGATATTTAGCCCCTTGTGCATGTGAGCCCACGAGGTGAGTGTGCCTTTTTGTTCAATCGTCGTCATAACTTTTGTCTTTCGTTTATTGTTTTGTAATTACATTTGTATTTATGCCAAGGAATAAAACCTGTATTTTTATGGACTTCGTGTCATGCTTCATGCTACATCCTGAGGGAGCTACATATGGATCAATATTCAGATTTCTTGGTATTTTAAATGTTCTGTAGCGCTTTGTGACAGCTGTAGTGGTTGTGAAGGCTCGATATAAATAAATCTGTATGGTATTATATTGAATTTCCTTTAGCGTAGCTCTATCTAGTGGATGAATAACAAAACCGCAGCCAGGGCTCTATATAAATGAAGCTGTATTGTATCGTATTGCATTCCCTTTACCGTAGCTCCATCTAATGGATCCATAACGCTACCGCAGCCACTATTGTAGCTTCTATTCTATGTGCCTCATAATGTAGTGCGCCCTATTTATGAAAACAGTTTTAAAATAGGCCATTCATTGAAGGTGCGCCTTATACTCTAGAGTGCCTTGTAGTGTGGAAAATACGGTACTTGTGAACTGTTGCTATCCATGGCAAGGATTCGTCAGGTAGTCCATGACATGTAGCACACTGGTTGGAAATCACTGGACTGCGACACATTCCAAATTTTGGAGAGTTTTGGGTTGCGGCTCTACGAACGAAACACCATTGTAAACCAAGAAGCCATTGCCCATAATATTTTGATTTCAGTTCACAATGATGGTGGCACACTCTCGTGAGTATAAGCGGTTCAGATAACGGATGGATGGAAGTTTACAATGAGTGTCACGACATGAATGGCCTTGCAATGCATGGGGGTCCTGGAACTTAATTCCTACTTCCTGCTGTCGTCAAACACAGCAAATGGCAAGAAGAGTCCATATTCTTGGCTTGCACTCTTGTACCCCTGAAGCAATATGAAGGAAAACCTCCAGGTGACATCATTATTTGATGCCTCGACTGTGACAGCTGAGGTGGTGTAAAGAACTAAATCAAGTTACAGGACAGTCGGACAGAAAGGAACTTCGTACTCTCGTCTCTTTAACGTCCTATGCAAAATGTGCTTACGCCGCGTCTCCCGGGCCAACTGCTGTGCGGTCTCGAGGGCCCCCGGTGAGCAGCTCCCTGCGCCTGTCACCTCGACTAAGACTGGCCCACATCAGCGGGAGCCAGAGCCAGAGCCGGGAGCTGCAGCTTCCCCACTCCTCCTGTCACCTGTCCCCACACAGGCCAAGGTGACTTTAATTCCCTCCTGTTGAAAAACTGTCTACTCAGTAAGGCAAACATCAGAGCGTCAAAGACATAAGCATCTCACCTTTCTCTGTCCTTTTCCCTCATTCGTTATTTTTGGCCTCTTCTGTTTAGATTCCTGCAGTTTAACCACTGCTCCCCGTCTGTGCAGCGTATGCATGATAAACAAGTACTGTATATATTGCTCTGCCGTGGAAATGACATGGAATTCCTAACACAAATATTAATTTAGTTTTTTATTCTTTCAACAACATGGACTAGTCGGCATGCATTTCATGTGAAACTCATGCCTTTCTGTCTTACTCCTGCATGACATGTTAGGTAAAGAAGAATGAATTGGCTCTTTTCCACACTCCTTTCTTCCCATCCAAATGCAATTGAAATCCCCCTAGTCCCGCTGGGGGATTATTTCACTTGTCACTGTTCAGTGGCTTGAGGCAGACCAATATGGATGCCATTCAATATCTGTATCTCAGCTGAGGGATGTTGGGATTCAAAGTCTGCTGTTATTTTTTCCACACTGTCACTTTTGACCAATGAAAGGCACTTACAGCTCCCTGTTACACATTTTCTGTAATATTACAGGTTCAATCTTGTAACAGGAGAAGCGCATCTGTCTGATTAAAATGACAGGCCAACCTCTTCAGCAGAATTCTGAGGGATCAGCAAGTACACTTGTGTCACAAGCAAAAATTATCATACATCTTTATTTTAATACGTACACAGTTAGTGCTAAAATAACCAGCAAAAATGATTTCACAATATGTATTGAAATATACAGCCACCTCTTGCAGGGGTCTAAAGAGCCCCAAAACCTCCTTGACCAACTGCCGCGACCCACTGCCTACTCATAAAAGCTAAAATAATCAGATAACAGATGAAGAAAACATAAACATTTTATGTTGTGTGTTATCATTCGAGCTAATAATTGCTAAAAAAAAAAAGAACAAGGGAGTATTGAGCAAAATGTATTAACCAAAACAAAAAAAAACATGACAGAAAGCACAAAACGTGACAGCAACAATAACAACAAAAAAATCCATGATAGTAACACAACGATCCAACAAAGGCTGACAGGAACCAGGGAACTAAATACTGTACAAGCAAACCGACGAGACGACAAGGAACACCTGGACAAGACACAAAGGGTTGATGGAGTTGATTGGTTAACACAAAGGACATGGATGACAAGAACAGGTGGAAACAAAAAAAAGACACATGAGCAAACAAAACCAAATTTAATCTAAATAAAAACTCAATCATCACAATCATAAGCTAAAACGATTCAAGACTGCTAGCTATAGCATAAGTACCAATATTACCAGCAAAAATGTTTATTCAAAATGCCATTCACATTACATAGTACATACACGTTGCGGGTTGTGTAAGCATTAGCACAGGGGTAGGGAACTCCGGTTCCTCGACAACCATATCCTGCCTATTTTAGATCTCGCTCTACTTCAACACACCTCATTCAAATGATCGGCTCTTCAGCAAGCTCTGCAGAGGCCTGAAACGATCATGAACAATTGAAGCAGTTCATGTTAAAGTTCAAGTCAACTTTATTGTCAAATGTGCTTTATGTGCAACATACGGCACAAATGAAATTTCTTTCCTCTCAACCACAGGAGAGAGAGGAGCCGCTGCGGGTGCACACGCCGCCATAACCAGAACATTTAACATAAAATGACAAAATAATACAACATATAAGACACAGACAGTTGTGCAATCTTCACCACTTTTTCTGCATACACTTTGTTGTTTGAAGCAGTTATAGATGAAAGAGGAGAGAATCAAAGTTTCCTTTCGCCAGTGGATCAAAGACGTCACGCTGAAAATGTGCACACGTCTGCTACAAGCTAAGTTTGAAAGCAAACAAGAAGCTGAAGCTTCCATCGACGAAAAATAGTTGTCCTTCCCTGCATTAGTACAAACACAATCGAATAAAGGAATTAAGCAACATTTACTCCAAATAGAAACATCCATCCCATCCATCCATCCATCCATGTTCCGATCCGCTAATCCTCACGAGGGTCGCAGGGGGTGCTGGAGCCTATCCCAGCCGTCTTTGGGCAGGAGGCAGGGACACCCTGAACCAGTTGCCAGCCAATCTCAGGGCACACACAGACAAACAACCATCTATTCTCACACTCACACCTAGGGACAATTTAGAGTGTTCAATCAGCAAACTGTTCAATCAGCCTGCCATGCATGTTTTTGGAATGTGGGAGGAAATCCGAGTACCCGAAGAAAACCCACGCAGGCCCGGGAAGAACATGCAAACTCCGCACAGAGAGGCCGTA
Source organism: Hippocampus guttulatus (assembly GCF_054856545.1). NCBI lineage: Eukaryota > Metazoa > Chordata > Actinopteri > Syngnathiformes > Syngnathidae > Hippocampus > Hippocampus guttulatus. Next base: position 32,630,596 of record NC_141262.1, on the reverse strand, counting down.
GCTCGCCAAATAGAAACCTTTTTTATTATTATCATTATTATTATTTTGCATTAATTAGCATGGGTGCTAACATTGCCAGCTATAAGGTTTAAGATAAGATAAGATAAGATAAGATATCCTTTATTAGTCCCACACTGGGGAAATTTACAGCCTCCAGCAGCAAGAATGTAGGCAGAAAGAAGAAGAAAAAACAAACAAACACCGTCCAATTAAGTGCAATGTAAATACAAAATGGATAAATCGCAGTGCTATTTACAGTTGTTTTCCACATCATTCAATTATTAAATATTATTGTTGCTATTTTTCATTCAGCAGCCTGACAGCAGTTGGTAAGAACGAGCGTCTGTATCTCTCCTTCTTGCAGCGCGGGTGTAACAGTCTCTGGCTGAAGGAGCTACCTAGTGCTGTCAGGGCGGGCTGGAGAGGGTGGGAGGGACTGTCCATCATAGCTTCTAGCTTAGTTAGCATCCTTCTGTTGCCCACCTCCTCCAGAGTGTCAAGGGAGCAACCCAGGACAGAACTGGCCTTCCTGACCAGTCGCTCCAGTCTCTTTCTGTCCCGGGCTGAGATGCTGCCTGACCAGCAGACAATGCCATAATGGATGGCCGAGGCCACCACCGAGTTATAGAAAGTCTTAAGGAGCGACCCCTGAAACCCAAAAGACCTCAGTTTCCTGAGTTAACTACAATAGGAATGTGTTTCAAATTAATCCATGACACTTTTTATATTTAGCTAGCATGAGCATTGGTGTTAATTCAAGTGTAAAAATGTAATTGTTAAATAAGTACCGGTACCTTTTTTATGGACTAATTGTCTTCTGTGATAATGTAGTTGTAGTTTACACTAAGATAACTTTTTTGGAGTTTGACAATGTGAACATTTGCAATGGGAAATTGGATATATGGGAGAAGCCTGATACCTGGAGTGAAAAAGTAAGAAGTATTCTTTACTGGTGCTTTTATAGTAGTAGAATGAAAATGTTTCTTTCAGGTGATATTACCCTCTTCAAGAGTGACTTGGAGAGTCACTGGTCAAACACAGATGACTCAGAGCTGCAACACATTGGAAAAGCGCTGCTTTTGGGTTCTCTTTTTAAAGCTCACAATGTTGTTTTCATACCGGGCTGATTTGTCTATTCTTGAACTGCTGCACTGCAGATTGCATCCCGGGCTTTTGAGCAGCCTGCAGGAAAAAGAAAAAAAAAAGTCTGCTGTCAGCGCAGTGTGTCTCCTGGACAATGGTAGCCGAAATCCTGTTTTGATTTCGTTTAATGGGATAAAAACCTGATGAAATGGAACAGTTGTATTGAGTGTGCACTCACACCGAGCACAAGAAAAAAGGACAGCAAGAGCAAGGGAGATTGTGCAGAAAGATTTTCGCGTTTTCCATTCTCTTGAGCACAGCAAGCATGACGTGCACGGGACTCCCGCTGTGATAAAAGGAGGGAAGGCAGACATCAAACTATGCTGTCCACCTGCTGTCTTCCCTCCTATTCATCATGACATGAACCTGTCAAACAGGTTTTACGTCGCTCACTTCTCGCCGTGATCCATTTCCCAACATGAGACAAAAAAGTGGCAATCTGCTGCGATTGCTGTCGCTCCCCTTCTGGTCACAGAGGCGCAAGTGAAAGCTTGGGGCAAACTTTGAAAATTGAACACGAGTACAGAAACACCTTAATTAGTTGCAGCCAGCTCTTGTTGAGTGCAAATAGGGTCGTGAATGGGGAGAGCATTGAAATACACTGTTCAAAGGAGGAATGTGGAAATGATTCGTTTGGACTTTTCCCATTAGAAACGATCAGCATTAATGTATAAACTTGTTAGTCAAACTCGCCTGAGGTCCCGCAATTCAGAGCTACGCAAAAATATGCCCCTAAATCGCACAAAAACTCCAGTACTGTATTGCAAGCATCAGATATACAAATACACGTCATGCTTTATTCATTGCCAACTATAGGTGGGAAAACAAGACAGTGGTTCTCGTTCAGATCTCACTTCAGAAAGTCTAGAGCAGGGGTGGCCAACCCGCGGCTCGCGAGCCACATGCGGCTCCCGGGCTTTCTCACGACAAGCGTCGAAAGCGCCTTGGCGGCGGCGCTGCCATTCAAACAGCGGCGCTAAATACACAGAACTAACTACGTCAGCCTATCATCAAGCCCGTTACTTCATTGACATACAGGGCAACCAATCAGATGACAACTCAATCACCGCTCATGCGAAAACAATGATGCTTAGCGCTTATGATTGACAAACAGGGCAACCAATCAGATGAGAACTGAATCACCGCTCGTGCGCAAGCAATGGTGCTCAGCGCTAAGTTAGTCAGCTTTAAAGGTAAGGGTGACCAATACGTCAATCGCGATTGACCCGGAGCCAGCGGATTGGTCCCAAGTCGAGCGCGAGCATTGGGAGGAGGAAATGAGGGGGGGCGGCAGGGGTGGACTTTCTCTGTATTAAGTTCCGGCTATCGCTCATCTCGGTGTGCGTGTGTGTGTGTGTGTGTGTGTGTGTATGTATGCTTGCACGTGCGCAATCGGGTCGATGACGGGAGGTTCTTAGCTTCAAAAGTCGATCTTCGATCAAATATGTAGCAAGCTGACCAAAGTAGTTAGTACCCAGTGCAGCTCGTGTGTGTGTGTGTGTGTGTGAGATGTGACTCTTTGCAGTATAACAGTAAAAAAAAATGGCTCTTAGTCTCTGACTGGTTGGCCGCTCCTGGTCTAGAGTTACCACTGCATGCAAATTGCTTACTTTGAATGTTGTGGTGTGGTCCGGTGTTCCAGTGGTTAGCATATGGACATCACAGTGCAGAGGTACTGGGTTCAATTCCAGCTCCGGCCTCCCTGTGTGGAGTTTGCATGTTCTCCCCAGGCCTGCATGGACGATCTGGTTTCATCCCACATTCCAAAAACATGATTGAACACTCAAAATTGTCCCTTGGTGTGAGTGTGAGCGCGGATGGTTGTTCATCTCAGTATGCCCTGCACTTGGCTGGCAACCGGTTCAGGGTGTCCCCCGCCTCCTACTGCCCAAAGACAGCTGGGATTGGCTCCAGCACCCTCCGCGACCCTTGTGAGGATAAACGGATCAGAAAATGGGATCGATTGATGTTCTGGCTTTGATTTGATACTCATTTGAAATGATGAACTCTTGGCAAGCATGCTACACCGAAGGCAATGGCATTGATGTGTGATGTGCTTTTTGTTGAGCTTTTCGCTGCTTTAACAAGGGACTTCTGTGCCACCATACAAGTCAAGCTGTCAAGTTGTCGTGAAAGTTAAGACATTCTTTGGTTCATTTTACATCCGTCCATCCATTGTCAACACCCGAAGAGGGTAGCAGGAGTTGCTGGAGCCTATACCAGCTGACTTCGGGTAAAAGGCAGACTGCACCCTGAACTGGTCGCCAGTCAGTCACAGGGTACATATAGAGACGAACGACCATTCACATCCACATTCATACTGTCACTGAGTGAGAACCGATCCCACGCTGCCCACTCACAAGTCAGGCGAGTGTACCACTACATCATCAGCGATCGTTCATTTTACATTTAACTGATAATGGTGGCTTTGAGGAAGGTTTTATGGTGGTTTGACCAGGAACAGATGATTTCAAACAACAAATCTAGCAATAGGACTCACACCCAAAGTATCAAGGCCCATCGTGTCCATTTTCTTGGGGGGGGGGGGGGGGGGGTCATCTTTTCTGGTGCTTTAAATGCCTAAATCCATGTTTAAAAAGACGTTGGGGTTTTTCCTATCAGATTTTCTTTCAAAAGAAAATCTGTTTTGCCAATCAAATTTACACCCCAAAAAGATTTCATCAAGCTCCCTCCAGAATTCCCAAATCTTTAGATTGGTGTTCTTAGTTATATCGACAATATCTTAAGGGCAGCTTTTTCTTAAGTGTTTTTTTTTTTTTTTTTTAAATACTTGTTGGCAGTTACACTCTCTAAACTCAAGTTCAAGCTCTGGAGGAATATGCATTCATCCTCTCCCTAGATGACTGATTGCACCAGGTTGAACCAGGCCTGAGGATTTGACTTCCGGTCGATTGATCTTTCTGATAACTTTCTGAATTTTCAGAACAGGACATGATATTGTCCTTAAACCTCAGGTCGCCACATGCTTTTAAACAAACACAAAGTGTCCGTCTGTCTTGGGCTTATGAGCCGGCATACCTTTTCCTTTTGGCGTTAATTGAGATCCAATTTTCTTCAATTTTCTTCCAAATAAGTTTGTTTCACCACAGCATGTGGCGGGGTGTCAGGTTATTCTCCTCAATAAATTTGTCAAATTCCTTAAAGATATTTTGCTGCACCCTTATCAGCGTTTGCTGCCTTTATGTAAGAAATTCCTATCCTCTTCTTGAATTGATCACACAGCCTTGAAAGTTTCCTCTTCAGATGATTGATGGGATTTCTTATTGCCGTAGGTCGACTTTTCACAAATTACCATTTCATTGATTGGAACTCTCACTGGCTACTTTTAATTCACTCAGATAAAAAGTAACTTCTCAACATCCTGCAGTAACTTTGGTCCTAACTTCGTCAAGGCTCTGTGCGCCCTATAAGGCCTCGGCCTTTTTCAGGTCATCCTTCCTCTTGAGGCTTGTTGCGAGGGTAGAAGAGGGGTGACCATATACACAAGTGGTGTCACTACATTTGGATTTGTTTGTGATTTCCTACTCTGGTTCGAAGGGAATGATTTTCTTCTTTCCTACTTCATGCTTTTTCGGGAGTCACCTTTCAAGGTTTAAATGCAAAAATAATGCAGTGTGTTAAAAAAAAAAAAAAAGTTGTGTGCCCTCTGAGAAGATGTGTCCTCTGGCAGTTGTTCCAATCGATTTATGTGCTCGGCTCTTCGCCAGATGCGCCTTAGCCCGGAGTGCTGAATATTCGCAAGTTGCTGCATATTTTTATGATCATTCCTTGTCAAATGCTGGAGTAGTTACAGTAAGTGTCGGTACACTTGGAAGTTCTGCGTTGATTGTTTCAAACTGGAAAACCAACTGTATTCGACAATCTGGTGAAGTATTATGTTGTGCACGTAGGGCTCAGTGGCACCACTGGCTATGAATTAAACTCAACAATGGCGCTTTCCAATCTGCTCTGCCCCAACACTCGCTGTTTGAACGTTGCTCCAGAGGTGCGATGATTTTAGGGGGTACTAGCCTCGACCAAAAATATCCAAAACAAAAACAAACATTAAACAAAATTGTGTTTCCATAACAGGTATCAATTGGTGGCAATTCTGACCTAAAAAGGTGTGTATTGCTCACTGTGTTCAAAAACAGGTGCAAAAGGAAAATACAAAAAACGATATAAATTAGATCTAAGTTGGTAAATTGATTAAATGCTGTAATTTTTTAACATGTTGGATTCAGTTTAATATAACGGAATATTAATTATGAGTATGAGATTATAGTGATACATAAATGCACCACAGTGTGTGATAACATTGTTCCTGTACATACCGTATATTGTAGGCATATGTACAGCACAAATAAGTTATACATGCACTTGTACACTTGAGTAGGTCTACATGTTGACTTTTTTTCCGTTTCTTTACAGACTGAGATATACTAAATGAATGATCTATTATTATCTTGAAATCAAGTTAAAATTCGCATAGAACAAGGGCTAGGACTCGATACATGTTTCAGTACTTCCTGCTTTCTTTGAACATGTAAAGGTGCTAAATGATTTCTGCCAAATTTCTGTTATCGGTTTATAAACAATAAACTAACAAACAGATCCACCCGCGCATGGGATATCTGCAGGTACGCCTGATTCCTCCCACAACCGTTTTCATTTAAATCAATGTCTGCCTATGGGTTGTTTGCATTGGGTGCACTGTCGATGACGACTGACCAGGTGAGGGTGGACCACACCTCTCGCCTGAAGTCAGCTGCCATCAGCTCCAGTTACTGAGGGTAAGTGGTATCCACTATCGATGTATAATACGGTATATATTGTATGAGATGTATAAATCTGCTGGAAGATAGGCAACCATTATTTTAAGCTAAGCCGTTGTCGTCTTACCTGACGAACCGATAATGTTGAATTTTTCCCATATATTCTCAACTGGTGGCATTCATTCATGCAGACAATCAAAGTCAGTGCATAATTGTTTCGGACAGGAGCCCTTTTCTCTAGTCATACTGCAGTGCTGCATTTGCACGATGCTATCTAACAACCTCATGCGGATTCCTTTAGCATCTGGCAGCACTCATCACAAGGCACCACGTGTCTCTCAGCATGTGGAGGCAGAGCTTCAACTTGTCCACATTTTCACCTAATTTTCAAACTCATTCACACCATTGCTGTTGGTGACCTGTCATGACATCATCACTTTGCAACGTGCGGGAGGGAAGCATCTGCTGAGCACTCGGTCCAAACGCTTATGGCCGATAATTTGCTTTCTGCAATTCATTTTGGGGATTTCATCATCTTTTTTTTCTTCTTCTTCTTCTTCAGGGGCAATAACATAAGAGTGCTGAATGAATGATGTCTAGTACGCTTGATTTTGTTGTTTGCCGTTTGAAGCGCAGCTGTGAGAGAATCGTTGCATCACTGTGCGACATTCTTGCCAAGATAGTTTGGTCAAAACAATACTTAATTAGTCTTATTTGTTGTGATTGTGCGACTTGTTTCTTCTCTACTCTGACCTCTTTCAACATATTTTTGGGGACTGATTTGCTCGCTAATGATGAAACATACTTGAAAAGGACTTGAAAGGAAAATGAACGTTCTAGGCCTTTGAAGATTCAAGCCAGTTTATCTGCAATGAATTGATCGGTTTCCTTGGGATACAATGCTTCTTCTTGTGTTGCTCTTTACGAATCCTTTACAATGTGTCATGTTCATTCTTCCAGAGGTCTGATAAATGCATTTCATTCCCCCTTTTTTCCTCTTCTGCCGAGCTGGAAGTCAAGCACGCCTTTATTCACTGATCCTTTGCGTCTGAAGACAGGCGTCTGCTTCTCCCTCGAAGCAGTGATATTGTTGACGCCGCTCATGGCAGCCATTCACCTCAAAGATAGTCTCCGCTTAGAAGCTTGATGAATACCGAATGGTAACGCAATGATCAAACAGCACCAACAAAGTGCTCTTGTGTGCGGCTCCGAGACATTGAGACTTGGCAACTTCAATCGGACGTTATTTCCAAGCGTACGTATGCATGTTTAGTGAAAGAAAAATGTGACGTGCCACATACAGCCGTTGGACACATTATTAATAAAGTATTTTTGTTGTTGTAAAAGCAAACTGTCTTTCAGCGGTTATCATGGGAAATGTGCTGATATCATGAGACTGGCCAATTGCTCTGGTTCCACTGATTTCTGGGTGCATCGTGGTTTGCTGAATCTCCGCAAAGGGGAGTTTCTTTGCTGACAAATAAAAACCTCTCACAGACACCTCTCTAGGTGTCTATGAGAGGTTTTTATATGGAGGAATGCATTTATGTAATAACATTTCACATGATGACAGGTATATTAACATTGACAGGCAAAGCCAGAGTTAAAACAAATCCAAAACAACTATTCCAGGAGATGTACAGAAACCGTAAGAATCAAGGCAGACGGGATGCTATAGATTTGTCACCTGGATGTCGATGACTGTCAATGAGTGGAACATCACCAGATGACATGTATACTGTATATGACTGCTTTCATGCTGCTGTTTTGGTTAGCAACAGACATATACTGTTAGCTATTTACTGGCAACGTGAATGATAACGCCTACAAACTGACATAAAACAGTTACAACCCCTTTTGTTTTTCTGAAGATAAAATGCAGGCTCGGACACGTGAAGTAGGTCATTTGGCTCTTACACACCTATGGGAGCCGAATTAGCTCGACCGGGGCAAAGCCTGTTCAATCGAGCGCTACTTTCCCTTTGAGAAGGTCGCCGCACGCACACACACGCTGGAATCTTACAGACGGGGGCACCTTTTCCTGCCTGACCAATCGTCATTGAAACACTGATTTATACTCAGGTAAAGTTAAGTGTGTACTCCAGCGGTGGCCATCTGGATCGCCATGAAGAAGCATAAAAACACGCATCCTATCACAAAGCTGCTCGGTAAACAAATACCATGTAGCTCAGCCTTTGGCTAGTGAGTGTCATGGCTAGACATAGGATTTTGCTACTATATCAAACTCATTCGAAACCACAACCTAAAAAATGTGACAAAATGTATAGGTAATGTCAGTGACTATCTTAAACCCCAAAATGCTCCATTATGCTTTATTTTGATAAAATGGGTGATGACTTTGCAGCAGTAGGAATATGGGGATGCTGAGGTCAGAGAAGCAGTGGTGCTGACACTGTATCACCGGCAAATGTCACAATGACATTAAAACCCTGCAGAACCCATGGGGTCAAATTTGGCCCCTATAAATTCTGCTACTCAAATGCTACCCTTAAATCCCAAAGGGTCAAATTTGGCTCGGATCCTAAATTAGGATTAAAGCATTAAATATTGGAAAAAACATATATTTTGGTGTTCAGTGAACATATAGCAGTCATTTAATGTAAAATGCATCAGTTTCCAAAGAAAAAATGGGTTCTTGGGTTCTCCAGGGTTAAAAAAACTAAGCTAGTGACAGAAGTACTACACATGGCAGCCAACCTTTAGTTTAGGCTTCTGGTTGTGACCGAACCCTAAAAACAGAGAGAACTCCTCCAACTTCTTCCTGCGCATAACACTTGTTTACAAATAGAAGCATCGCGCTTGTTTGGGAGAAATGAGGCTTGTGACCTTGGCTTTTTGCATGGTCAAGTGCTTACTCATTTCCTCTTAGTTGAGAGGCAGACAGGCTGGCACTCAGATGGAAAGCCCACTCAACGGAAGGTTTAGTAATTACACACTGGAACCCAATCAGACTGAGCAGTGCTGCTTAATTAGCTGAAGAAAACAAAAAAGCATGGGCTGAAGGACCCTGGAGGTCACACTTTCCCCTCAGGTGGGCCACCACGGTGCTCTTGAAAGAGGCTCGGTCCTCTTTGGCTCGCTCTTCAACAACAACGGCGCCCGCCATCTCATGAACACAGATGGATCTCAGCAGGCGTCACGAGCTACTGCATGCAAACAAACCACAGCGGATGAGGCCGAGGCAAAGTTGATGCTGTCTGAAAGGTAGAACAGATGAGCGTTTAAGGTCTCTCTTTATGGATGCCCGCGAGGGCGACAAGAGGTCACCTAAGCCATTCTAATCAAGGCTGCGGCGGCAACATGCATGTTCTTCATTAGTAAACAAGACAAAGGGCTGTTCTACAACAAACGACTTAACCATAATGAGTATGGCAAAGGTCTTCGCGTGGAAAAAGCCTCTGATAGGGGTCGGGATAAACAAACTTCAATGTGGCAAGGAGCCACCTTTTACTTACTCTTCTGATCACACGGTGCTCTTTCAGCTTTGATGAATGCCTAAGTCGAAAAGGCCGGGGCACATGGATATTTGCCTTTTTGGATCCTTGGCAGGGGGTGCTGCCGATCGGACTCCCGCTGTGAACTCTCTCATTCTGCTTGGGGACTTTGGTGCTTACGTGAGCAAAGACAGAGAGACCTGCAGGGCATGATTGGGAAGAAGCGCCTCTGTTGAGCAGAACCTGGCGGGGGTGCGGTTGTGTATGGGGGGGGGAGATAGACCAGCGATGAAAGATGCTGTCATGCTGGGGAAGGACATTTATGGCCTGTGGGACTACGGAGGCAGCTGCTCACGCTAGATTTCTGTCTTGAAGGTAGGGCTGGGAAATTAATCGAAACTCAATTGTGGTTTCAATTTTGGCTCTCTTATTTTCAAAACATTATAATGGTAGACAACGGATCAATGTGTGTGCTTGCAAGTTCCTAAAGCACTCTGAATGCACCGCAAAGCTTGCAAAACAAGCATAGGGACGTGGATGTGACTCTGCCCTCCCTCAAAGTGCTTGAAACTGTTTAATAACACCCAAGTTGGAGTTTACTGTAAAACTAAATGACAAAATAAACTACACACATTGTATATTTCAAGACAAGACATGCTGTACTGTACAAAACATCATCAGTGCTACTTTGAGTCAATGTAAAATGCCACTGACATACTCACGGAAAATTTGCAGCAACTTTCACGAGTGATATTCCTTCAAAAATGAACATTCCCACACAAACACTGTACGAACATACATCCAGGTAATATAACAATGCTCAAATGCAAATATTCTATTTCAACTTGCATCTACGCTTCTTATCTGATGGTATGTGTACTATGCATTCCCGGCACCATACTGCCCTTAAGATGGCACGCGCACAGCGCACAGCAGGAACAGCCGGCGTTCACTTTTGTTCACCTGTATTTTTTTATTATTACTATTGTACTTTGTGACTCATTTCTTTTCTGTTTGTTTTTTGACATTACAATTGAAGTTGAGTTTTGACGGTGAAACAATCTTTGTTAACCAGCACTGATTTTGATTGGGAGGAATGTCGGCGCCATTTAGCTATCTGCGCCATTTAGCTATAGCTGAAATGTCCGTGCTGTTGGACAGTCTGCGGCTGGATGGATGGATGGCTTGTGGAGCCGATGATGGGAGGAAATGAGCGTCAGCGCAGAGCAGAGATGCGTATGTGGAACTGGTAGTCGCCGCTTGGAATTGAAGAGGATTTCCTTGGGACAAGAGATGTGAGCCAATCTCTTCTTCGTCAATGGACGCTACAGATTCTCGTTTGCTTTCAAACTCAGCTTGTATCAGATGTGTGCACATTTTCAGCATGACGTCTCTGATACACTGGTAAAAGGACACTTGGATTCTCTCCTCTTTCATCTATAACTGCGTCAAACAACAGAGTGTATGCAGAAAAAGTGGTTAAGATTGCATCACTGTCTGTGTCTTATGTGTTGTGTTGTATTATTTTGTTATTTTATGCGAACTGTTCTGTTGATGGTGGTGTGGGTACCTGCAGCGGCTCCTCTCTTTCCTGTGGTTGCACTGTGATTGAGAGGAAAGAAATTTCATCTGTGCTGTATGTTGCACATAGAGCATATTTGACAATAAAATGTTGTAAATTTCCCCATTGCGGTAGAAGAATCATGATGTGTGTTGAGTATTGTCCGAGCACACCGACCATAATACGATGAAGACAGTTAAATGCCTGAGATACAGATAGATAGATAGATAGATAGACAGACAGACAGACAGACAGACAGACAGACAGATAGACAGATAGACAGATAGATAGATAGATAGATAGATAGATAGACATTTTTTTACATTTTGCATGTCTGGTAATGTCTCTGTCCAGAGTGTGCAGCTATAAGTTATATAATGAAAGCAAACTGGATCATCATAATAAGTATTTAATAGCTCACGTGAGTCTGTCTATAAGTGCCCTGATTATTATTAATGCTCTGAGTATTGATCAGGCCACATAACACAGCATAAAGAAGTTTTGATGTTCCTAAAATGCCAGCCGTTAAACTACGAGTAGTGTCTTTTGGCATGTCTATTTTCACTGTTCACAATTGAAAAATGTTCTCACTGCCAGCTTGTGATTGCAACTCACGGTTGCTTTTCACCTTACTGTGCTTATTCTGTGTATTGTGCTGCCATGCAGGCAACTATTGTCGTCTTGTTCTATTTCCAGGCAATAAAACCCGGAGCAGTCGTCTTTCATTTATGTCTGTGAAAGTGGATTTAACTGAATTGATTTGGCCTTGTGAGACAAACAAAATAGAATTTTCAGACTCTGTGTGTATAAACACACACACACCACACGCGCACGCACACAAGCACGCGCACACACATGGACGCACGCACACACACACACAAAAGGCTAATGCTGATAGCCTCTCTCAATTTGAAGGATGCGACTGGTTTATCACTTTTTACTTTTTCTAGTAGGCGTCTGAAACAAGATTAGATGAGGAGCTGTTGTGTTTAAACACAGTGTTGAATGTGTGTGCGTCTCTTTCATCTTTAGAATACATTCAATCAACCGGAATGTCATATATTGGTGTATTCAGATTCAGAATTTTTGCACTATATAGCTTAGAGGCGTGGTAGACCTTGGACTGGTCGCAGTATCATTTCGAATCACATTCACACCAAAGGCTCTATTCTTATGCCCAGTGCAAATCTTAATCCATGTAGGGGTGGACTAGACTAAATTTTAGTATTTTAGTAGACCTGTGCCAGCAGGCGTAGCGTGGCGGATTGGAGAAATGTGTTGCACTGTTGTGGGTGTGAACACAATTGACTTGATTCACTGTCAATCAGAGAGGCTCCTCTCATGCCTTTTAAATGCAGCCGTTGCTCGCAAATAGTCCTTGACATGGTTGAGGGGAAAAATAAACTAATGTGCTGCGGCAGGTTATGGCACAGAAAGTACGTTTGTAAGGCAACAACCTATTTCTATCCAGAAGCATTTTCAGTGGCGCAGTTTCTACTGTAATATAAATTTGAGATGTTTTGTGTGCAGATGTCAAAAGTTAAAATCAAATCAAATCAGGACTGATTCCGCAATTTAAGATAATTAATCAGTTTTGCTTCTCAATCCCAATTTTTACTCACAAACTGGAATGTGAAAGCGCTTATTTTGAGCCTTGACATTATGTATATAAGACATAAGTGCTGTAAATGTATACTGTATGTGTGTCCAGTATGTAGTATCCATCCATCCATCAATCCATTTCCTGATCTGCTAATCCTCACGAGGGTCGTGAGCGTGCTGGAGTCTATCTCAGCTGTATTCGGGCAGTAGACGGGAGACACCCTGAACACGTTGCCAGCCAATCACAGGGCACACATTGACAACCACAGTTTATGCAGTATGTGAAGGATTTTACACTCCTAAAGAAATTTAATAATTTATTATATACTTATATATATTTTTTAAAAACATCATCACGATGTTACAGTGGTTAATAGGGGCAATTCTGGGATCAGAGGTTTTGGGGTGCTGAGATCCCAGCTAGGCGAGATGCATGTTATTGTTTTGTACATTTCATAATCACATTACTACAGTCACACAAGGGAAACAAAACTCTTTTTGCAAAATACTGTTACTAATTAAATCTGATAAACGTTACTTAATGTTGAGCCCTGCTATTGGCTGGAAACCAGTTCAGGGTGTATCCGCCTACCGCCTGAAGACTGCTGGGATAGGCTCCAGCACGCCCACGATCCTCGTGAAGATAAGCCGCTCAGATAATGAACGGATGGATAATGTTGAGCCACATTAAAATTGGAATGGAAAACATTTTGTAACCTTACTAATTTCTGGGGCAAGACAACTCATGGCAGAGTGAACGCGCCACCACAGTATTGTATTTATTGGCATTGTCTCACCAGCTAGAAGAATTCAACAAAAGGTCGAGTGTATGAATCAGGAAGAATTAGCCTCACAGGCAGAGAGCAGTTGAAGTCATCCAGTATCAGAATTTGTACCAAATGTGAAATGAAACTGCATTTTAATCAACTTGTTGAAGGAATCCTACACTCGCAAATCACCTAAAACATTGGGAATGTACTTCTTGGGAAGATGTAACAGTCCAATTCTACCTAAACCATAAAAGTACTTTTTCTTCCTCCAAAAATATTCGGACCCGATGCCCTATTTTAATCATAATTTTTAATTGGTAAGTATTGGCATGTGATTGACAGCAAAATATAACTGCATATGTCTGTACTGTAATGACGCCACACCAATGGCGATTCTTGGAGCAGAGATTCACAGGAAGGCTTTGATTCATTTTACGTGTGGTTTGATTGGTAGTGATTAATTCAGTGGTTTTAACCTGGGTTTGATCGAACCCGAGGAGTTCAGTGAATCAGCTTCAGGGGTTTGACAGAGCCTCTGCCATGGACGTTAATACACACCTGACTCAACCTGTCAATTAGTTACGACACACCCGCTTGGCCATCACTGGCTGGTTCATTTTATGCACAATTTAAAAACGTATACTTTCTACTTATACTAAGTGTGTTGATTTGTTTCTGTTTTTAATAAATGTGTTTGTAAAAAAGCATATTTTTCACTAATGAAGGGTTCGGTGAATGTGCATATGAACTGGTTGGGTTCTGTACCTCGAACAAGGTTAAGAACCACTGGATTAATTAGTTTAGTTTGGAAAAATACACCTCGATGATGATATTTGTCACTTATATGGCATTTCCACGTTGGGCCCAACAGAAGTAATGTCTGTATATTCATTGCTGGATAAGAGACAGACATTTGACAAACGAGTAGGACACAAAGAAAAACAATAGGGGTGTTCAAACGGCACACATTTGCATCGGTGCTGCATCAACGTATTTTGTTGCGATATATCTTACACCGGAGCAAATTTTGTGGAGCGTTCACACGTAAAAAGCTGCTGACTAAAGAATCAGAATCAGAATCAGAATCAGAATCATCTTTATTGGCCAAGTATGTAGAACACACAAGGAATTTGTCTCCGGTATAACACGCTGCATTAGTATCATCGTAAACAACAAATCATTGAACCATTTTAGAGTAACCAGTAGCAGTATTTGTAGTACAAGAAGAGTGACTACGTCAGTGACTGTTTAAGGAGTTAATGGCTAGAGGGAAGAAGCTGTTTAAGTGTCTACTGGATTTGGTGCGCATGGATCTGTAGCGTCTGCCTGAGGGGAGTAGCTGGAAAAGGTGGTGGGCAGGGTGCGGGGGATCCAGGAGGATTTTCCGTGCCCTTGTCTTGATTCTTGCAGTGTGCAAGTCCTCAAGAGTGGGTAGGGCGGTGCCAACGATTTTTTCCGCCGTCCTAACTGTCCGTTGAAGTCGGATTTTGTCCTTTTTTGTGGCGGCCCCAAACCAAACCGTGATGGAAGAACACAGGATTGATTCGATGACTGCCGTGTAGAACTGTCGTAGCACCTCCTGTGGCAGGCCATGCTTCCTCAGCAGCCTCAGGAAGTACATCCTCTGCCGGGCCCTTTTCAGGATGGAGATGGTGTTGACTTCCCACTTCATGTCCTGGGAGACTGTGATTCCCAGGAACTTGAAGGTCTCGACGGTTGACACGGGGCAGTTGGATAGTGTGAGGGGCAACTGTGGAGAAGAATGTTTCCTGAAGTCCACGATCATCTCTACAGTCTTGAGCGTGTTCAGCCCGAGGTTGTGTCGGCTGCACCTGAGCTCCAGCTGCTCCACTTGTTGGCGGTACGCAGACTCGTCGCCGTCTTTGATGAGACCGATGACCGTGGTGTCGTCTGCGAACTTTATGAGTTTGACAGCTGGATCTGTTGAGGTGCAATCGTTAAAGCGAAGCGTGTTTACCCCGGTGCAGCCCCACTTGCGTTCACATGGCAGTTTATGCGGCCGTGCAATACGATAGAAAACAAAGAGCTGTCGTGTTGGTTCTTTTTAAAACATACACTTTATTAATTTTTTTAACTCAAGCAACTACAGGCACGTCCTTCTCCTTCTCGGTCTCCGTGCCTTCTGCTCGAGAGGCGTTCAATGACTGCCCCCAAAAACGTAAATCAACGATGACTTCAATGGCACTCAGAAAAGCAAACATAATGCGGCAAACAGAAAATCAAGAGAGGAAATCACAAAATAAATTCTATGGGGGCGTTGTGAACACACAACAGAGGAACAAACTACACAAACAACTCCGAGACCGTCCAGTCTCCGACAAAAGGAAAAATGACGGAAGTACAACAGAGCACGAAAGCAATGCATTCTAGCCGTATGTAGTCAACTCTTCTCATGCGTAGCGAGTCTACCCCTGTAGCATTCACAGGTACCATTTTACATCGGTGCTGCCCCGCAAACGAGCATTTGCTCCGGAGCAAATTTTTAAACCACCTCCTTGAGCAGGGTTAAATTTGCTAATTACCGTATTTTCATGACTATAAGGTGCCATTAAAAGTCTTACATTTTCTCCAAAATGGACAGGACGCCTTATAATGCGGAGCGTCTAGTGTATGAGCTGAGTTCCAAAGCATGACTGAGAGCGCTTCTGGCCGACACGCTGTTTATATAGAGAAAAGGCGGAGTGAATGAAGGGTGGGCGTGTAAGAGGACGCTAAAGGCACGTCCCTAGCAGGTACCAGTCGCCAACGAGTGAAGGGTGGGCGTGTAAGAAGACGATAAAGGCACGCCCCTAGCAGGTACCAGTCGCCAATGAGTGAAGGGTGGGCGTGTAGGAGGTGAAGAGAAAAACGTGAGTACATTGTAAAATGTCTAAATAAAATACAACCGAACTCAGTTTTGCTTCCGTTGCCTTTTTAAAAACATGTTTTTAGTGTGCGTGCATGCATGCCGTATGTTTAAGCTGGCGTATGTTTTACCATGCCTGGCTGCACCCAATAATACAGTGTGTTTTGTGTATGTGTCAAACACAGAAATAGCACCCGTTACTGAGACTGCGCCCAACAATACGGTGCACCGAATGGTCGTGAAAATACGGTAGAGAGAAGGCGAGTTCCATCGCGCTAACTATTGTTATCGAGGACTACGAAGCGTCCCGTGGCTGGCTTAAAAGTTCATTGCATGACATCAGATGAGCAACGCTGTCTTGGATGGCAATCGAGGGGAGGTCAAGTTAGAGACAGTGAGATGGTGGAAAGAAAATCCACCGGGTCCAGGAAGTACTTGTTATTGTTAGATTCAGACGCAGCATGAACGTTGCATTGCTAAAATGGCTACAAAACGGACCTTTGGATGTCAAGCAGCTAAGACAAGAAGCGCTCTGATGCTGGAAGAGAGGGTAAAAGTGATCAAAATGAAAGACAGAGGAAGTAAAATAAAAGACATTGTCGAAATTGATGTTAGTGAAAGTGAATGCTCATCATAAATGTTGCAATTTCTTTCCTTTTTTTCTTTCTACACTGACAATATGAAGATTCAAATAAGTGTGTGCTCATACTTATGCGCAATTGGAATAAAAATAAAGAGTACACATACGATTGTGTGTGCGTGTATGTTTGTGTGTGTGTGTGTGTGTGTGTTTACATCTGAGATCAAATTTGCTACAGTAAAAAACCCCCTGTTGTGAAAAATTTCTTGCTGCAAACATGATTTCGCTGCAGAGGAGTTTCACTATATTTAGCATTCAAAATCACTCACCATGTCTAAATGCTCAAAATAGTGAAATGAGTATTGCGCCATTAACAACAGCAAGCGTTGGAAAATTTTGATCAGACAAAATGCAGTAATCAATTAAAGGGCCTTTTACTCAGCAGGTTGGCATGGTGATAATTAGACACACATAGTTTCCCTGAGGACAAGACGGCAGCGCCTCCCCCATCTTTACTCCGCCATATTGAGTGCCAAGTTGATATTTCAGTTTCAGCTATGTGGCATTTGGCTGAGTGAACAGCAGTGATGGGGACAGCCATTAGCGAGAGAGCAGACAGAGAGTGAGGAATAGAGCAGAAGTAACAGACAACAAACGAGGGGAAAAGAAGGTGAGGGTTAAAAAAAATTGTGATATTCGTCATTATCATAGCTCCCTGTGGTTTTTCAAATGCCTCTTTTCATATATGAGAAGGGGTGTATTAAATTTGATCGCGGGAATTTGTGCACACTCCCACTGGGTTCATTAAACTCCTAAATGGCCAAAAAACGACCTCAACAGCTTTAAAACAACAGCTACTTGGAATTGAGAGAATACATTAAAATGGATTAGGTTACATAGAACCAGAGTTGTTTATACTGGAAATAAAAACAAATAGTGTAGCACCAACTATTCATGCCCTTTCTCCATTCTATCAGTATTATCTCAGCTTCACGCAGCACTACTATTCATTAATTCATTCATCTTCCGAACCGCTTGATCCTCACAAGGGTCGCGGGGGGTGCTGGAGCCTATCTCAGCTGTCTTCGGGCAGTAGGCGGGGGACACCCCAAATCGCAGGGCACACAGAGACAAACAACCATGCATGCCCACATTCACACCTTGGGACAATTTAGTCTTCAATCAGCCTGTCATGCATGTTTTTGGAATGTGGGAGGAAACCGGAGTGCCCGGAGAAAACCCACGCAGGCCCGGAGAGAACATGCAAACTCCACACAGGGAGGCCGGAGCTGGAATTGAACCTGGTACCTCTGTACCGTCAAGTCGACGTGCTAACCACTGGACTACCAGGCCGCCCTCATAGCACTACTAATAATAATAATAATAATAGGTCAGATGTTTCAAGCAAGTCTGCAGCTATCAAACTTTCAGTACTGTATTTGGGTATTCTATTTGAAATTCCATTGGCTAATCAGAATAAAATAAATAAATGTTTTTAAAGTGTGTGTGTGTTTGTGTTTGCGTGTGTGTGCGTGTGTGTGTGCATGTGTGCGTGTGTGTGTGGAACACTCCTCCTCCCACATTCCAAAAACATGCATGGAAAGTGAATGGAAGTTGTTCGTCTCTGTCGGAATCGCACGCTGGACCTCTGCACTGTGAGGCCGGCGTGCCAACCACTCCACTGGGCCGCCTGATTGATGACATTCCAACTTAAAATTATAGTCCACTCCTGGATATTCAACCGCAAATTTGCATTATTTGCAGATTGTTTATCCTTTTTTCCCCAATTTTTTCCGGGTTTTCTCACTCCAACCAACTCCATCCACTGTGAAGGGCATAATATTGAATGCTTATGATCTTTCTTTTTCTTTTAATTTAAATTCTTAAATTGATTTTTTTACATTTCATGAAGATTATGATTTATTGGATTTCATTACATTTAATATTTCATCGTTCATCCATCTATGCCAGTTATGTTTATTTGAAGGCAGCAAAATCAAATGTTCACCCCAAATTCATGGTTGCGTCCAGGTACTCAGTTCCAAGAAAAAAAAAATGGGAACAGTAAATGATGAATATTTGTTCTTTCACACCGACATCAGAGAGATTTTGATGTGTTCATCTATGAATGTGTCTAGTAAATAAATTACATAGTAACATCCCCATTATTATTTATGTACTTACTTACATAAACATTATATTAAAATGAAAAAAAGCAGGTGTGGGACTCCCTTTACTGTGCCATGTGTGATCTCTAGAGGTAGCTGAACTATATACATGCAAGCTAATCTTAAAATTGGCTCGAGTGGGAATGGATAAGATTGCTCTACAGCTTGTTAGGTGCTCAGTTTGTGGATGTCAAATCACGAGGCGCCTACGTAGCATGAGATAAACAACTTTGATGAAATGCCTGCATAAGGTAATAACTGACTCATGGGCATGTTTGTGTCATGTACGCTCATGTACGGGGTTATGTGAGCGGCACTACATATGACTATTCGAGGATTTACATGATTAGTAAGAGTAGTAAGAGTCGGAAGACAGAGACACTGCCGCACTACTTTTGGGTACCAGCTGCAGTGAAAAGGTACATGTCTATTGGGTGGAGCTCGACACCTTCCTGTGATTACTCATAAAGTGGTCAAGCGCTGCAAAGGATGGTCGACCCAAAGGTAGGAAAACAGCAACAGACCTTCTCAGAATATATGAGCAGGGTCGGCATTATCTACTGTGAATTGGCAATATCTCATCAAAATAACCTTTCAAACAAAAGCCAATCATAGAATGAAATTTGCTCTCTTGTGCATCATACCTAATTTGATACCTTGACTTACTTTGTCAGTGAAAAAAAATTGTGAAGATTTCCGAGGTGCTGTAATCTAATGGACTAATGGAGGGGTATTTCAATTCATTTTAATAGGAAATAAAATGACATTAACAATGCAATGAGTTGCGAGCTTGGTTATGGGGAAAAAAATAATTTGGAAGTCAAAGTAGCACTGTATTTGAATTAAAGTTCAACATTTTAATGCACAGGACATCCTTGGGTCTGAACAGACATAACCCGATTTTGAATGTAAAGTCAATCCTCCTCTCAAACCAATGCTAATGCAGAAGAGGAGTCCTAATGACATCAATATTTGGATGAAAATGACTTCTAAATGTAGAATAAAGACAGAAATTCCTGACTTTTCCTCCATATACTGGCCTGTACACTGAAAGAGGCGTTGTTGAGACCATCGTTAAACAAGGAGACCCTCTCAAACTGGCCATACATCACTTCTTTAAGATATCGTTTGTGTTTTTCATGAAATAGTGTCCAAAAAAAAATCAACATCAATATGCAAATGTATATGAGCTTGATGTATACATTTTATGAAGCAGATATTTACTGAAGTTATCTCAAGAAGCAAATGGGATTTGGCAATCAAATCAAGTGAAAACTTAATTAAAACTTCTTAGTGTAAGCTCAATACACACGATGGGCTTTCATACATTTTTTTTTTTAAATTAGGGAGCGAACTGGTTCAGTCATAAGCAAAACGTATTTAGATGAACTTTCCCAATAGATCTAGGCAGTTTATTAGCATAGGGTGTAACCTGTGGACGCGTTGCCCTCACTAGATCCGCCACTTTAGTGTTAAATCTTGTTTACCCTTAAAGGCCACCGTAGTTCATCATTGCGCCTCCTGATTAGTTACAGAGAGCATCATTCATTCATCCATTTTCCGAACCGGGGGGTGCTGGAGCCTATCCCAGCTGTCTTCGGGCAGCAGGCGGGGGACACCCTGAATCGGTTGCCAGCCAATCACAGGGCACCAGAGAGCATCAATGACTTGATTAAATAAATACCTTCCTCCAAATACATTAGACACCCCATTGACAGACAGGTAAGAGATGGTGCTTCGGTTCGATTCCATTAAGGGTGTGTCTCTCAAACAGACATTACCTTCAACTACATGCCTGGTACTGTCTTCAGTTCAGTATTCAAAGAATAAATTGGGAAACATGGGGGCATCAGGTGTCCAACATACGACCCATGAAGGTTATGAACAACACACAATGAACAAGTTTGTTCAGTGGCATAAGAATGCGTTGTCACACGGCACAAGGAATATTCGGTTGCTCCCGCACTTGTTGTTCTCGCTTTGATTGTTTAATATTCAGGCTGTCAAGGTTTTCCCTTTCTTCTTCTTCATATAGGCCGGCCTCCAGATCTGGTACACTTTTATTTGTTGTTTCGGTGCTCAGGACAAAGCCATGTCTTACAGGAAAAAAAAAAGTGTGTTGCCGCCATTGCGTGGCAACGATAGGCAGTTACCTTTTGGGGTGTAATCATTTGCAGATTTTCACAATTTAGAGCAAAGCTCAGTCCTACAAGGGTGTTTACTGTAGTGCGGTATCGACATCCACTGGGGGATGAGAGCCCTAAACTACGGCTTGCAAGAGGGGGCAAATGTGTGGCATAGAAAGACAATACTGGGGAGTTTCATGTCTGCCATTTCTTTCTTAATGTTGATAATAGCACTCTTCAAACCGCTTACCCACTTTCTTCAGTCTGCTCTTCTTTCTCAACCTTGACCTTTGTCTCACCCATCTCATCCATCTCTGCTCAACCGTCCCTTCCAGCCAAGAGGCTCCCACATCACTACTTTACCTCCCCCAGGCTCTCCCACTTGCACTTTGCAAAACGAGGATCACACTGAAGGACAAGGTGCTAATGAACGTCATACAGTTTAACCATGGGCTTGGGAATATATGTGCAGGATAAATCAACAAGTTAACCTCCACTTAAGTGTGGGATGACTAAGGTGAGGGCTGCTGGGGTGGACAGGAAGTGTGATCATGGCTGCCTTCATTCATCCTTTATTTATTCTTCTGGCTCACTATTACATAATTAAGGATTACACATAAATCCAACACAATTTAAAAGTAAAAATGAAATATATACTGGTATATTTTTTTAATCATTCGTTTTACGCATACAATTTTAATTAGTCAACAGGTGAATTCTTCAGTACATGACATGCCTTATCACTATCTATGTATAAAACGTAAATCACTTCATAATATTAAAAAGTAACATTAATCCCATCCCTGACAGACATGTGAGCCATGTTTTTTTTTTTTTTTTTTACTATCTTCTGTTCTAAATTTGATATCAACACAGTTGGCTTGAGCTTCTCACTTCTCTGGTCATTTTCAATCTAGTTGTTACCCATTATATACTTTTAACGACACTTCACTGCTCCCTGAGCTAAAGTTGACATCCATGAGCTGAAGTCTCTCACAATCTTGCTGAATTCTCTCACAATTCCACTCTTAGAATTGGAAAAGATGTGTTTCGTCTCGTTGAGTCACAAGCAGAGGTCTCACCCCGAACCTCCACTTTATTTCTCTCCCTTGGTCACACCTTCTTTTTCTCATCAGAGCTACTTGAAAAGCAGCGATCGCACCAAGGTGACGTGTTAGCGTGGCAGTAGTTAGCAGTCGGGTGCTAAAAAAAATCTCTTCATAATTCAGGTTATTTTTGTGTGCCGTCTGGTTTTTTTTCTCTCTGCTCTCTGAAAAACAAACATACAACTTGTACTTGGAGAGGCAAAAATAAAAATATCCAACCCGTGGCTGCAACAGCTCAGACTGAGACATTGCTGATTTCCAATCCAATTATATTAATCAACCATAGAAAATCCGTACGGAAACTTGATGAACAATCCTTCGCAGCAAATTTCAGGGATTGGGTGATTATAATTAAAGTTGGTTGTGGTTGTCACGATGTGTCAAATGAAATAATCTTGTCGAAATAACCCCTCTGACCACCATTGTGACAGACCGAATTATCAGACGATTTGATTTCTTCCCTTTTGAATACGCTCAGTGTGGACTGTCAGTCAAAAGTGACAAAGACATCATGATAGACTACAAGGAAGACAGTCACAGAAGAGCCTTTTTAAGGCATCTTACTGATTACGTGTGTATTCAAGACGTGAGGGTCAAGGATTTTTTTTTAACGAAAAATAGCACATTGTTTGACATGTTCAGAGTCCTCATTTTGTATAGCCCCTTTAATCCACAAGGTCAAAGATGTCAATGTGCAAAACTGTTGCTCATCACGACAAAGAAGAAAGAGCAGAGTGCTGCTGCTCCCTACTGACCGCTGAATGTGTTGTGTTGGAAATGAGTGAGACGGTTGTTAGAAAACATTCCAGTGGGGATGAGCAGCCGGCTTAAATGGGGATACGATCATCACAGGTTGTCTTGGTTTGGATCTTGTGGGATGTAATCCCCTCAGGATGTGAACGGAGCCGTGTTATGATAAGATCCTTAGCCTCAGTTAATAGGCGCCTGATGACTGACCATCGCTGAGCCCCCTGGAGGCGTCTGCACTCAATAATGAATGTTGGAGTCACGTCTTGAACTGGAAGGTAAATAAACTTTCAGTATTTATATAATTTCACAGTATCTGTGCAGCTGTGTTTTTTTAAGACATCAATATGTTCTATTCGTGTTTTCCGGGTTTTTTTCTTTCCTTTTTTTTGTGTAAAATTGAAAGCAGCTCATAATGTTTGTTGCCAGAGCGACTGCAGGGAATTCTGGAACAAGGGTGTTGCGCTGTTGCCATCTAGTGGTAGCTGCGGTTGAAGCCAATAGTGAGAGAGATTTGATATAAGATAAGATAAGAAAACCTTTATTAGTCTCGCAATGGAGAAATTCCCAATTCACAGCAGCAAAGTTATGAAAGGAGGAAGTAGAAGAACAAAATATAGGAGCTGCTGGAAAGGCAGCCACTCTCGCGGTGCCATTTTGAAGTCAAAATAACAAAAATAACACAACACAACACATAGGACACAGACAGTCGTGCAATCTTCACCAATATTGTGACTCAAATTTTGTTTCACTCACTTTGTTGCTTCAGTATTTTACCATGTTACTATTGTGTACAGCAAAGCATTAAGACATCATTATAGTTTCAAAAAAAATAAGAAAACTTGATATACGGTGTATCACGCTCTTTGGTGATCATGGTTAGTTTCAAATTATTTTTAAAAGTCCCCCCAGGAAGGCCATGGATCGGTCACCACACTCACCACAGATAAACTACCTAGATTTTGCATACTCCATACAGGAGGGCCAGAGATGAGATTCGAACCCAGAACCAGTGGTGGACATGCTAACCTTGCTGCCCCTCAAGTAAACATGAAGATTTTGGTGAATTAGAGTTAATGGCCAACATTTTTAACCATGGTTTCATTGGACCAGAGCAAAATCTCCCAAACGCAAGTGGGAAAATGTCTGATGGTCTATGTGATCTAACTTTTGGCCAAATTCCAAAAAGTATTTTTTGCTGCAAACAACTCTGCTCATCACAAAAAACTCTCCATACCGATTGTGAAGCATGGTGGTGGAGGCAGCAGCGTGCTTCGGGGCTGTTATTCTTCAGTTGGAACTGGGGCCTAAGAGAAGGTGGAAGAAACGATGAACAGTTTGAAATAACAGTCACTGTCAGCACATAACCTTCAGGCTTTGGCTGCAAAGTGGGGAAAAATGTCAGGAAAAGCCTACCAGAACCCATAAAATGTATTTGTGTTTAATCAGAGGCACTTTCAATGGCGCCCAATGTGTGCTACTGCTAGCCCACATACATTTGTTTGAACGTGTATCTTTATTTCTTAGCATAGCCACATCCTTGTCACAAGAGGGTGTGCGTATTTATGCAACCCCATTATTTCATTCATTCATTATTTTTATGTCCTGTTTGAAAAATATTTTATAAAACACAATTCAATAAGTTTGTAAAGATTTATCTTGATCTCCTTTTTGACAGCCACAAAAACCTAGCATTTGAACAGCTGTGTGTAGGCTTTTTATATCCACTTTACACTCTATACCAGGGGTGGGCAAACTTTTTGGCTCGGGGGCCGCATTGACTTTTAAAATTTGACAGAAGGGCCAGGTCAGCACGAGCTATGGTACATTAAAAAAAATAAACTGCATTTGTTGACAGTCCATATCAAACATCAACAGAACAAAAGCATGAAAGTACTGTATTAATATACTTTTTTAAAATGACGACAGTGTTGTTGATGACCTATTTTAGCCTGTGCATTTCTGCAGATGGGTTGTGATCAGACCAGTAGAAGTAGAGCGATACAGAGGTCCTAGGTGGTCGTAAAGATCCCGCCCCCCCCATCCCTGTGTTCTGCAACTTCAAGTCAATGCACCACCTGGCGGTGAAATGCCTGTCATTACAAGTCCAATTGAAATGAATGCAATCATTTACATCGAACCTTAATTGTGGACCGACCTTCGGCGGGCCGGATTAAAAGGACCGACGGGCCGGATTCGGCCCGCGGGCCGTAGTTTGCCCACCTCTGCTCTATACTATAGATTTGGAAACACACACACACACACACAAAGAATATAAGAGCCAAAGAAGCCATTCATTTTTCATGCAAGATATCAGAGATATAAAACTGCGTTGCATCACACTGAGAGCTGTGTCTACTGTTTCTGTTACGTTATTTGACCAAAAAAATAATGAATGACGATGGTGGTAGTTAAATTAACACCAGCAAGTTTTCATACAGCATGATTTTTCAGACAGCACTTATATTCGGTTGTGCACAGTGTTGTGATGGCATTATTCAAATTTGTATTGAATAGCACCTAAATGCATCTGCATATGCTCAGGATCCCTAAAGCCCCTCTTACCATATTTCCTCTATTTCGCATAAAACCTACTCACTGTTCATTAGTGGCATCATCATTCAAAATGCTTAATTAATGTCGCACATGACAGCCTCTCCGTGTTGGACTTAGCTCCTTTCTTGCGGTAGCGCACCATATGGCAGATAGGGGAGCGCCAAGTAGGCTCTAAGGACGCAGTCCATCAAAAGGAGAAGAAAGGCTCGAGAGACTTCAGCACCATGCAGCCCACAATGAGAACTGTCACTGGTAGATTAGTATTTAACAATGCGTAATGGATGATCGGCCTATTGTTTGTCATGACATGTATATGTATTGTTTTGATGTGCATGTGTGGGAACTAAAAATATTTACAACATGGGTCCAGTTTTATACACAAGAGTAGCGATAAGCCGCAACAAAGGTACGTGACTTTGGCTAGGACAGTCCAAAAATACATCTTCAATTCATAGAGTTTATTGGCATGCTCGCTTTAGAGTACCTTGTTGCTGGCCATTACCACCTGCATGTCACACAGAGAAAGACAAAAGAGCAAGGAGGAGGGTTTCTTTTATTTATTTTTTTAAGTCGGCGAGCGTGTGGACTGGGGTCTTGAGTTGGTACATCTGCTTTAGAGTGCCGTGTCTTCAGCGCTGAGTGTACGCACATCACAGACAGAAAGCGGAAACAACGGCTTCATTTTTCACAAGTCTAGGGCCCTATTTTATATTCTTCATGCTTTTTGTAATCACTCAAATTTAGCAGGGTTGTTAACATTTATTTTCACTTTACCGGGCGGGCCTTTTACTGATCCAAAAATGACCATGTATTGATTCACTACGAGTAGGTGTCTTTATTCATCTATGCCAGCGACATATAGTGACAGGCAGAACAATTAAACGGGCTTAAATCCTGACTCTGACAAACCACATTTGACTTTTAAAACAGACAAACGAGATAGGTAATTTATAAATGAGGTTTAAAAAAATCCCACCCTGCTGACTTGGTCCCCTGGCATGTGATCTAAAGCCAACATTCTTTGTTTTAAATTGATTGACAGTGATTTCAAATTGGTGCTGTTGATGAATCCAGCTGGGTTTTTTTAATCTTAGGCAGCTGACTCAAGTAAAAACTCTCATTTCATAGCAGCTCTTAGAAACAGTAGTTCATGCCTTGTTTACATTTCGGCTGGATAACTGTAAGGCCTTCCTGTGTGGAGTTGGCATGTTCTCCTGGTGCCTGCGTGGGTTTACGCCGGACACTCCGGTCTCCTTCATGGCAGGTTAATGGAACACTCCCTAGGCCTGACTGTGGGAGCAAAATGTTTGCTTGTCAATGAGTGCCCTTCGATTGGCTGGCAACCAGCTCAGGCTATACCCTGCCTATGCCCAAAGACAGCTGGGAGAGGCTCTAGCACGCCCGCAACTCTTGTGAGGATAAGCGAATTAGAAAATGGATGGATGGGTGGATGAAATATTACTGGACTCTTGATAAGGTAAATGCTCTGTGGGCCAAATTAAAGAATCGAGCAGGCCAAAAGTGCAGACTGTTCTAATTACTACATAAGACCTTTTCTCAGCAGATGTAAAGACAGCTCTTTTGTTGATACTGTTCTCCCCCGCCCCCCCCAAAAAAAGTTATATTCCCCAGAAAATGAATGAAACAAAACAACATTCCAGTGAGTAACAAATATTTTAGTATCAAAGGATAGGGGGTCCAATGTGTATACAGGACACGGGTCATGGTGGGGACACCTGTGATCAGTGGTGCAGGCAAGTCGGGGTTCAAACAACAGCTTTGTAATCCACCCATTTCTGGCTCTGTCTTCTTCCTGCATCATGAGCCACGATGCCAGTGCACACTTGCTAGCTGTGGCATAACAATATGTTATGACGACAGAGACACTCCAAAAATGTTACTGACATTAAAAAGGGGTTGTGTTGACCATATACTGTAGTTCTTTTACACCATCCGTCAATTAGCTCAAATGGCTTAATGAGGCGTTGCTGTGTCTAAAATATGGCTTCCCTTGAACCAAATTAATGAGATAGCTAATTGTGCTCATTTGCGTGCGGAATGAACCCCTTGCATTAAGATGTGTAATGTATGTGCCAGAGAAGAAAAAAAGAAGCACCTTCATAGCTTTGGGGAATGTGTGTGTGTGTGTGTGTGTGTGTGTGTGTGTGTGTGTGTGTGTGTGTGTGTGTGTGTGTGTGTGTGTGTGTGTGTGTGTGTGTGTGTGTGTGTGTGTGTGAGAGAGAGAGAGAGAGGGAGAGAGAGAGAGCTTCTCCTCTGTCAACATTTGCTTCTCTTGATGCGATAAAGTTTCATAGTTTGGAAGGTTATAACAATTAGAAGTTCATTCATTTTCCGAACCGCTTTTTTTTTGGTATTAAATTATCTCTAACTATTCATCTATCTATCTATCAAGTCCCCTATAATAATCGGCACTCCTGGTTAAGTTTCATTTCGCCACAAATATATGCAAAACAAAAGTGCATTTATTCAGTATTCTCCATTGCGAGACTAATAAAGGTTTTCGTATATTATTAAGAAATAATTATTTTACACCAAATCTATTTATGGCGACCATAAACATGTTGGATTGGTTTGGGTTGGCAATGCCCAGGGTGCCCTTTTTCAATCACCTAGCATACGAGATGGCTGGATTTGTCATGTATATTTATTATGTAAATAAGCTTTGCTCTCCTTGTTTCAAAAATGGACAACAGTTTGGCTCTGATTGCTTTGTACTATATCGTGGCCTCTGAATGGAGTGCACTGATGTCCTACTTTATTTGAACCTGTCATCATGATGGCCAGAGAGCATACAATTGGGAAAGTACTGGCCTGTGGACAGCGATGGCGCGACACTGGTGATAGAGGGGGCTATAGCTCATCATCATTTGTATGGCTCAGTGACTGAGCATCCCTCACTTAAATCCCCAAAATGTACCTGTGTGATTTCTACAAATTCAACTTATATGAAATGATCTAGCCCTGCGATTGGCTGGCAACCGGCTCAGTCAGGGTGTCCTCCGCCTACTGCCCGAAGACGGCTGGGATAGGCTCCAGCACCCCCCGCGAACCTTGTGAGGATAGGCGGATCGGAAAATGGATGGATAGATTAAATGAGCTATTTATGGGTGTGTCAATGACTCGCAGAAATTTACAACCAATCGACATGCTGTTAAAGGAGACACCTTATGGAAAATTGCCATTTTAATTTCCTGGGAAAAAAAATTGCCAGTGATGACTTCATTAAATCAAAGCCAAAAGGTAAGCAGAATTGTTTTGTTCTGTTGGACAGACTGGTTAGCATTAGCTAAAAGTGTTAGCTTCTTTGGTACCACTTATTTGATTTCGCAGCTAAGTTAATTTGGCAGCTTGGTCTTGCTTCTACAAGGGAAAATACAATCTTATTGGCTGCTCACCTGTGATTCACAATTGCAATGTTGAGATGGAGTGGTGCTTGTGCAAAAACCAATCGCTCTTCCAATAGTAGTCTGTTGCTTAGAGTATGTAGTACGACAAATTGAGGACTGGCTCACTTGCATGGGGTAGGGCCTCCTATCACCCATTATGCATTATTATTATCTCACCCATAATTGTGTGATCTCTCTTCATTAAACGCCCACAAGCAGCGAGAAGAGCTGTCACATGAAACACACAGTTGCAGCAACACAACAGCTCATCTGGCTGCGATCCATTTGCAAACGCGCGTGAACTGCACACCCTGAGTGCATGTTGGCATTGTGTAAATACACCAAAGTTGGAATGAATTGTGGGGTCAGTTGCCAGCACCATTTGTCTCCATTTGTCTCCCGTGCCCTTCTCTCCAACTTGATGATTTATTACAAAACCTTTAGCTTTCAACTCTTGTCAGGTGAAATGTTTTTACCATTTTCCGAAGCGTTTTGTATTTTGGCAACTACATATTCTGAAATCACCTCTGGAGCCTCACAAGGATCCCCCAATGCTTTGTTAGTCTTATGTTGCATGTACTGTAAATGTAAAAACTGTGGATCAAATCTGCCGGTTAATAGCGATAGCTTGAAGTCAAATTAATACGGCAACAACTGTGCTGATACTGTGCTTCCACCCTGGAGTTCCGTGAGATTAAAAACTGGAACAGTGGTGTAAAATAATGATTCCATCTTCATATGGTTTGTTTGTTTCCGTGTGTATGTGTGTGTGTGTGTGTGTGTGTGGTTTTATTCCCCTACAAAATAAGACAGGAATGTATGAACAATTCCACCATAAAAAAAAAACAACTCTTATTCAAAAGCCCAAAAATGAAATAAAATATTGTCATGGGGATAAAAGTCCTGCTGATATCATTTCTACTTACTTTCTAACAACACATTGAATTTATTTATTTTAGTATTTTTATAACAATTTGTTTCCATAATGACAACTATTCTAAATTTCTGAATGAGGATCTAAATAATTTTGGGCTTAACTGTTACGACTGGCAACCAGACAGACACTTTCTTCCACAGGGAGAACATGCAAAGTCCACGGAGGAAGGCCAGAGCACGGATTCATACACACTACCTCCACACCGGGGCGGATGTCCTAACCAGTCGACCACCTTTAAATATACCATCCATCCATTATTCCAGCCACTATTATTATTATTCCAGGTCATGTGGCGTGATGGAGCCTATCCCAGTTGTCATCGAGCAGTAGGCGGTGGAAAATTCTGAACCAGTCGCCAGCCAATCGCTGGGCACACATAGAACATATAAACATATAAAACACAATACAACAACAAATTGACAAACATTCACGCTCACAATCATACCTAGGTACAATTTAGAGTGTTCCATAAACCTGCCATGCATGTTTTTGGAATGTGGGAGGAAACCAAAGTACCCGGAGAAAACCCACGCAGGCACAGTGAGAACATGCAAACTCCACCCAGGAATGCCGGAGCCAGAATCGAACCCTTGCAGCTCTACACTGTGAGACACGGCCATGCTTACCAAGCGACCACTTTGGCACCCTTTCAATATACAATATGTGTAATTATTTTTAGTTGTGTTTAGTTTTACTCCTAAATCCAATTCGGTTGTCACTAAATGGCTTAAAGCACGGTCAGGGACGGCAGAATCACAGACATTACATGCTTGCTATGCAAGCACCATGACGGTGCATTCAGGTTACTTTTACAACATCACACCTTTCTACACATTATTCATTGTTCTTTTATTGTAACATTTTAAAGATCGAGAGAAGTTGAAATTGAAATCACAATTAAATTTTAATTAATTGCCCTGCCCTAATTATTATTATTTTATTTTTTTAACTGCTATTGGCTGGCAACTAGTTCAGGGTTTCCCACCCTGAACTAGCACACCCACGACCCTCCTCAGGATAAAGCGGTTCAGAAAATGGATGGATGTCTAAAAATCAAACAGACAAATCCATTCTAGATGGCTCAAACCCAACAAAATGTAAATTGAGTGAGCGTGTCGTTGATTTCTCTGTAACAGACACAAACATAACACCAAATCACACTGTGATGTTGGTGCTGATGTGACAAAACATTCATTCAGCATTTCACGATAAGATCCTTGACAGGCCTCAATTTCCACAATCCAGTTCATCCTAAATGTTTTGTTGAGTCTTTCTTTTCAGATTATTAAAGAAAACTCCTTAAATTGGGTATTAAGGTCAAGACAACAAGTGAACTCATTTGAGGATCAACTTTTAATGGCATCAAGCAGTCTCGCCTCCATCCTGCTCCACTGAGGGTTGCAACCGTGTCAGCGTGTGTCCCCTCCTGGCTAGTGCCTGCTGGGAGGCATCAGTGTCTCCTCTGCAGGAGGTCACAAGGCGTTGACCTTCAAAATGTTCCTCACACCTCCCTGGCCGGCCCACCACCAGATGGGAAGTGTGGCTGCGTTTTTTAAAAGACAGTGTGCAGGGCTGCAGGCTGTTGCTTTGCCAGTGGGGCTGAAGGAATGAAATATTCATGCAGCCCCCAAATTGAATGGACACCCCGGGACGGAGTGTGCCAATTTATTCAAGTAAAAGCAGGCCTCATTTCACTGCTGGAGCCAGGCAGGTCACGGAGATTTTCACGACTGGTGCTCAGTCATGCTTGTCACACAAACAACAGACGAGAAAGAGAGATGCTTTATTTGTCCGAGTGTGCATGGTCGCAAACAGGTCTGATGTTGTGTGCCGGTGCTGAGTAGGTTCCTCCCTCGTAATTGATGACCTAATGAGGCATTAGCTCTTGTGTCAGAGTACGGCATGTTGGTGTGAAAGCTGAGTTGACGCGGAGAGCGACATATGGGAGACGTGGGCGACTCTGGTTGTGTTGAGGTGCCAGGGGACAGCAGATGATAGGCACGCTGGCCTCAGCACGGAATGTGACTTTTGGTGTTTATCTATGATTTGTATACAATCATAACTAAACTAAAGATGCTCAGTAGAGTGCAGAGCACACACTTCCGACTCAACTGGGGTTAATGTATTTTTTTTTTTTGTCATTTTCTATTGGTATCTGTTTGCAAGAACTTCACTCCGTGGTCTGTAGAGGATGATATAAAACAGGGGTTTGCAGCAGTATGGACCAGCCCAATCTTTAATCGGGCCCACTAAGCATTTAATTATAAAAATATATTTACTGTAGGCATGAATGATTTTGAAAAATATTTTAAGTGTGATTTGTTTTCTTCAATATTGTGATTGTGAGTTAAGACACAATTTTTTTCAAGGTCCTATTCCCATCTATTCTTTTTTTAACAAACACAAGCAATAAATGAATCTGTATTACGATAAACAATATGAGCTCTATTATACAGTCAACCTCTGCTATTCGCAGAGGATAGGGACTTGGGCAAGCGATGGTGAGCATATACTGTACAGTAATTGATGCCCATTGAAATGCACTGGAAGAAAAAAATATATAAAATAAATAATCAAATAATTTATAACTCTTACTTTTAAACTGAAAATGTCTTTAAAAAAACGCTGATAAACATTCAACATACTAGATGTCACCAACGTGGTGCTACTCAAGTTGTCCTTGGAGGCAACCTGAAAAAAATAAAGCTTCACTTACCATTAAGCTATATCAAATATTTTTATGCTATTCTTTTGAAATGGCACTCTCGATGGTGTAAATGACATATATGTTACAGAGCAGTTCTTCTGACTATGACTAAGTTGTTGTGCATTAATTTCTTTTTTTTTAAATGGCAACAAAATCTTAAAAAGCTTTTTTCATTGTAAAATGGATGGTTACCTTTCTCGACCCAACAGCAAGCTTTTAGAAAGTACTGTAGCAGCTTCCTTAATATGCACCTCCGAAAATGGGCACCATGTTTGTAATGATATCACGGGCTCACACAAAGTCACATGACTGCACCAGGACCTTATGCAGATGTCACTGAAGGACTTGAGTGAGAATGTGAGAAATAAGCATATTTACGGAGGTTTCCAGGACATTTGAAAACTGTGCGACAACTGTGTCAGCGTGAGTGCTGAATGGCTTTTTCTTCTTGATCTTTTCTATCAGCTTAGATGCCCTGTGGCTCTCTGCTTCCTCTCTGAGGTCAGTTTTGGTACTGCATTCATCGCTCATCGCTAGAAACGTATGCGCGAGTGTGTGCGCGTGTGTGCGTGCGTGCGTGTGTGTGCGTGTGTGTGTGTGTGTGTGTGTGTTGTATTAAAGTCCTAAGCACACTGCATTTTTTTTATCGACATGAGTGGGTTCACCCACATTTTAAAAATTGGTTGTGATGTAAAAATCTGAGCATATTTCACTTAGAATGTTAAAAATCAGTGTGTATACAACTTTGGCAACGAAAAAAACGTTGAAAATGCAATTAAAATGATACATCAATATTGGCAGAGGCATGGCAAATAAGAAGAAAACTAGCAATTTGGAAATATATTCAAAGGTAATGGGGTTGTTTTTATTTTATTTTTTTTCTTAAGTCCATAGAGTATGCCATGGGTGTATGTATGATGTATAATGATCCATAAATGGCTTTACTTATCAGTTATCTCAGCTTTGCCTCAGACAGGTGTGTCTGGGCCCTTTGCCTTCCACCTGTTTCTTTTATTATTCTTCTGCAAATAGGGTTTACAATTTGTTTGAGAACAAACCCACCTCGAAGGGCAATTAACAAGCATGAGAAATACATCCGAATCTATTTTCCACAAACTGTTGTGACAGACATTTGGCAATTTAACTAACGTCTTCTTCCTAGCATTTCCCTTTTAGGCCAGCATTTTAGATGAACCTTCTCCAAATGTTCCATGTAGGGTGTTCCGTTTAAATGGAAGACCCTATGTTGATTTTTTTTTTTTTAACAGAAACAAATTCTGTATTCTGAAAAAAAAGAAAATCCATGAAACAGAAAACTCTGAAAAACTGAAAAAAAAATCGAAAAAAGAAGAAATATTACGAAAAACAGAAAAAATGCGCTGAAATCAGAAAAATATTCCTCCCCAAAAAACAGACCAACAGTAAAATAATTATTCCCAAAACAGGACAAAACTGCTGAAAACATATTCCATAAAACAGAAAAAGTATTATTCCAAAAACAGTGAAAATATTCTGAAACCCAATATTCATAAGACAACAGGAAAAAAAACAGAAATAAAACAAACTGAAAAAAAAATCAAGAAAAAAAATTGAAATTTAACACACAAAAAGTTGTTGTTTTTTTCCATTAGTACGTAATAAACATCCAAAGAGGGGAAAAAAATACTTTTTTTTCCAATCCCAAATGAAGCTGAAATTTTCTTGGTGCATTTGTTCATTGATTAAAAGCTGTGCAACCAATTGTCTATTATACTTGGGAGGGGTTCTCAAAGGGATTTTAAATGATTCATATGGCAGTCTACCTTCTGCGTGGAGTTAATAATAAGGTGGTGTTTGGGTTACAATGCACAATAGCTGACAGAAACAAAAAAAAAGAATATGCTTTGTTTAATTGCTTTGACAAGCTCGGGGTGGCCGGGGGGGGGGGTTGGCTGCCGCGGACCTGTCATAAGTCAGAGACACTGGTGGGGGAGGGGTGGGGGGACAACGTGAGAGGGGGGAAAGTTGTATAAATTGTTGCATGCATGTTGCAGTGCAGACAACTCGTGAGTATTACACCATGAGCACCAAAACAGAGCTTCCTATCTGGACTCAGCATGCGGAGGAGCACAAAAATTGGATTTCCCCCTACGCCATGCGTCTCTTTTCGAGCAGGACAGACGCACCGGAGCACCTTGCGCCGGAGTTGTCGGGCCGCGCGTCCGCCCACGGGAACCCCGAGGCCGGCTGCGCGGAGATGGGCGACGCGCCGCCCCACTGCGGCCCGCACAGACACCGGCGGGTGGCAGCCAACGCACGGGAGAGGAGGAGGATGCACGGCCTCAACAAAGCCTTTGACGAGCTGAGGAGCGTCATTCCGTCACTGGAGAACGAGAAAAAGCTGTCCAAGTACGACACCCTCCAAATGGCGCAGATTTACATCACCGAGCTGTCGGAGCTCCTGGCCGGCGTGGTCCAGCATCACCCGGCCTCCGTTGCGGACAAAACCTCCTGCAGGAGGAACATGATCAACAGTCACATTCCGGAGCCGAACCGGCAAAGAGAACGGAGGGACTCTTCTTCTTCGCACCTCATCATACTCGGGCCTAAAAGTGAACTGCATAAAAGTATCTCCTGCCACTGCAGTGATGGGGAATCTTCTCATCTCAGTGACGTAGAAGAGACTCAAAGTAGGGGGCATTAAATCTGCACGCTGGAAGTACCACGAACATGGCTTTTACAGCATTAGACAAAAGGTTTACATTGTATATTTCCTTTCATAGATTTTCATATATGTACCTATAAAATGGTTGACATGTCACTCGATGATAAAAATGAAACAAACTGCATATAAATGAGGGGGGGGGGCAGGAAGAAAAGTTACTTTTTTGTTCCTTTTTTAAGAGGGCTGACTCAAAGTTATTGGAGACACTGGATTCACCGTTTTTGGGGGGTCTTATTTAACTTTTAAATGCTATACATGGAACTTTTGTTGAAAATATGACATATTACCACAGAGACTACTTGGATCTTCATCTCATTTGGTGTGCGCCTGTATTTGAGGTCTACACCACAGTGTGTTGTCAAGGTGAACTCGTTCTTTTAAAAACATGAAGTCTATCAAATGTTGAGCTGCTTTTGGTCTCGCGGGTAGTGAAAGGGTTAAATGATAGTTTGATGGAATAATTAGAAATAGGTTTAAAAAGTGGGCTGAAATGTTTAAACATCTTTTTATGGTCACAATGAACTCTCACGGGCCATTTTTTGCACTTTACATGAGCTAAAGCATCATTAATGTGATTATGTTCTACATTTTGGTATTGATGTATATAAAGGATTTATGACGGTGGTTTTTTGTTTTGTATTTTGCTACAATAAAGATTATACTGAGCAATATACAGTATGTGCCTGTGCCTTTAAGTCCAGCCCACCTGTATTGATTTACTGGTGAGAAATGGTATTTAGGTCATAAAAGCGGTGGATTGAGGGGAGTTGCACAGATTTTGTCTAAGTCACCTACTTTGTGTTTGTGGCCATAAACTGGGTCTGTGTGTGTTTGTGTGTGCATATATATATATATGCACACACAAACACACATATATATATATATATATATATATATGGAGATATATATATATATATATATATATATATCCATCCATCCATTTTCCGAACCGCTTGATCCTCACTAGGGTCGCGGGGGGTGCTGGAGCCTATCCCAGCCATCTCCGGGCAGTAGGCGGGGGACACCCTGAATCAGTTGCCAGCCAATCGCAGGGCACACAGAGACGAACAACCATCCGCGCCCACACTCACACCTAGGGACAATTTAGAGTGTCCAATCAGCCTGACATGCATGTTTCTGGAATGTGGGAGGAAACCGGAGCACCCGGAGAAAACCCACGCAGGCCCGGGGAGAACATGCAAACTCCACACAGGGAGGCCGGAGCTGGAATCGAACCCGGTACCTCTGCACTGTGAAGCCGACGTGCTAACCACTGGACTACCGGGCCGCCTATATATATATATATACATGTACTGTATATATATCCTCCGACCAGTAGTTCAAATTTGTCCTCTGTAGAGGACATTTGTAAACCTAAATATCTCCCACCCAGTGCATCCAATCGCATTAACTCCTTTTGTTACTCTAAAGAGGACATTCAGTGCTTTCCAGTGATATCAAATTAGTAGGGGTTAGAAAAAGTAAGAAAATGGCTTCCCTCAGTGCAAGCACTTTTTATGGGAAGAGGAAAAGTAATACTTTTTATCAAACACATTTTGTCTTGAAATGTTGTTGGCATTTTAATTATAAGACTCTTGTGAACACGTTAAAGTGTTGTTTGAGTCGTTTTAAGTGTATTTGAGCCTGTTTAAAAAATGTAGTGGGATTTCAAAAATTTCTTTTGGAGTAGTCCAATTACTTCACATAGATTGGGGAATTTCAAAATAAATGTGATTGGACAACATTTTTTTTCCTGGTAGTCAGGAGGATATATATATGAAAACACTCACACTTGCACAGAAAATGATTCAACCCCATTTAAATTGATTTGCAAAATGTGCACATTGCCTGTGGTTTGCAATGAAGTAACAGTAGCTTTATTGATGCAGCACAATTCATACACAAGGCAAATCAATGTGCTTCACACGAGCAAAGACAGGACCCTTCATTCAAAGCATGTACAAACACAACTGCTGACGAATGGCATTCTGAAGCAAAGGAGAGAAAAAAAATAACTTGTCAAAATTACTAAAAGAAAGTACATTGACAACAATTCAACACATGAAGGGAATACTTACTTCGCCGTGCTTGCTTTGAACTCCGCGCTCCACTAATTGACCCGAGTCTGCAGACCCCCAAGGCCTAGTAGGTTTACATCGAATCAGCGTTTACTTGATGTATTCAGGTTCCCAAACCATTCAGTGATTTATAAACCAGAAGCAGAATTTTAAAATCAATTCTCCAGCTGTGACTTGGAGTCAGTGTCATACTCCTAGCAAACAAACAAACAAACAAACAAAAAGAATGATTTGAAAAGCTCAACACCTGCGGTCACTATTTCTTGAAAGTGACCATATTGAAAATGCATATTTTTGCCATGGAATTGGCAATGCGTCTGGATAATTTTCAGTGCAACATTATATTGTATGATATTGAATATCGGGTATGACTTTTGAAAATGTTCCTGTTCAGGTTTATTGTTCAACTGCTTTATAATGAGGCCCGTGGTGTCCATTTCAACTCAAGCTCATAGTTCTCTTCTCCGTAAAAGGTGAAACAACAAAGCGTTCTATCAATACAGTGTCAAAATTAATTTTTTTTAATCGGACCCCACTTGTGCAGCTAAATCAGGTACATGGTTGTCCATGCACACAAACGAGAAGCACACTCTGCAAGTAAAAGAAAGCAAATAAAGAGCGAGACTCTAATAAAGCTAATGATGCTGCCTGGCTGTCTGTCACCGTTAAAGTGGCTCTTCCTACTCCACTAATAGCCTATCGGGGGAACAAATGGAAACTGCCTCTCTGAAATAAACAAGGTGCTGCTCAGAACCTTTCCACTCCCTCAGAAGTGCTTTCTGCCAGCCTGTGTGTCAAATTGGCCGAAAGCTCTGCGGGTGCTGGCATGCCAGCTGAGGAGCTGATGACCTTGTCTTTTTGCTCTATCACCTTTTTGTCATTCGCAGGCTGGGTGTCATTCCACATAACAGGGAACTTGATGACACGCCAGTATCCAAGGCAGACTCAATCACGGACACGGGTTCTCTCTATTTCAGGCTGGTGACTTTTTTTTTTTTTTAGATGGTCATAATAAAGTTTGTCATTTGTGACATTATCCGGGCTCCGAGGAATGTGTCCCCTCATGCTCACCTTTGGCACTGTTTGCCTTAACAAGAAAATGCCGCTTTGCAAATACTACAGAAGTGTCATTAATGAGGACCTGCCTGAGCCGCCACGTGCATCATCAACAGGTTGGCTGGTTGAGATCAGTTGGAGAAATGGAGTATGGCCAGGTAATGACTTTCCGTGGGAGTGTAGTAGCTTGCTGCAGGATATGGGAATTGTTTTTCACATCGGCCCGGCTGGATATACCCAGCTGCAAGATGAACTCTCCGAACACAGTGGTGGCTTGCTTCAAACCACTTGTTTTGTGATGCTCATTAACTTCAAAGTAAAGCTAAACAATTTTGAAAAATAATCTAAATGCAATTACTTTCCCTCAATATTGTGACTGTGATTTATGATGCAATTTGTTTTTTTCAAGGTCTATTTTCCCGTGGATTTAAAAAAATATATATATCAAACACAAGCAATCAATTCATCTGTACCACAATAAACAATATCAGATGTATTACAATGAAATGTTTCGATCTTATAGGGCAGGCTGACGCTAAAATAAACACATAGGAACCATGAATTACCGGTAATATGAAAGACCATTTATTGTAATCTTATTACAGAATTGAAGCAAAGGTTCTTTATTTTTCCTCAAATTGCAGCTTTTGCCATTTGAAAATTGCATTCCACTACATTGCTATGTCGATTTGAATATGATTTGGTGAGGTTGGTAGATTAGCCAAAACATTTCTGGAGCATTTGTTCATCGAGAATAATACAACTGAAATAAAAGTAAAAACTATGTTCTCTAAATAGTTACTTGAGTGGGGAAAAAAAAAACTGAAGTCCTGAGTAACTGGTGACTAACTAGTCAAGGACTCCATAACTGGTAGTTAACTTCCGATCCATCAAAAAAATCAAAATCAAAACTCAGACCATGAACGAGAAATAAAAATATAAAATAGGAAAGTGCAGACAGTTAGTTAGTGAAAGAGAGAGAGAGAGAGAGAGAGATTTGACAGTTTTTTAAAATGCTTTACTTTGACAGTGTGAAAGAAAAGGGAAAAGTCGTAGACGGGTTTCCTTGATTTATGAGGAGCTGCAACCACCATTTTATTGCAACACTTACTGCCACTGATGAATCAGTAGTCAGCAATTTGACTTCATGCCAAAAACGTGTCATAATTTCATTAATGTTGAAGAAGGAGCTACTGTAGGAGCTACAGTTAGGAGTCCGCAAATGCTGGATGATATGGAACATTCATTCACATTTAACGTAGGATTCTTCTGCCGATAAAAGACCTTTGTAACGTCCTCACCAAATACAAAATATTGCATTTTCAGCGTAATGTAGTCTCTGCAGTATTTGTGCAGTATGTGCTTCACTTTTCAGTCTCATTTTCAACTAACTTCTAGTAAGTGGGACATTCTCTGAAGTCAAAGCACAAACACATCAGCAAAATTGAATCAATGCAATTTGAGGCGAGCCCCACTGAAAATTGCTTACTTTCTACAAATTACCTCATGTGTCTGTATTTTCTAGCTGACTTGTAATCCATTAGGAAAGAAAATAAATAGATGTGTCCAAACCAGAACCGAATAAATTACTGGCTCTTGCAGTTGCTCAAATGTTGTTTTTGCTGATTGCATGAATTTATATTGGACTGAAAGCTTAAAGGTTTGCTTCTGGATGCTGCTTTCAGATGGTATACATTCCCCCATCACGGCACAATCTGCTATAGAATGCAGTTAAACTTACTAAAAAAGGTAATGCTGTCACGCAAAGGCATAACTGGAAGTCTGTTTTTTCTCAACTAACATCAGAAGCAGAAACTTGGCAGACAACTCTTCAAAAAAGAGACTTCAGACTACTTTTTTTTTTCTGCCACTCCAAGTGGAAGTTTACTGTCAAACAAAATACGTATTTCAAATGTCCACATAATTCTGCCTTTCAGTCAACGAGTTTAATGCTAACACCTAATGGGAAAACGCCACAGTTAATAAATAAAAACCTTCTATGTGGTGGTGCTATAAAGCATTACGCAACGGACCATTGAACCAAAACGATGTAAACATGGCACAAACAATATCACAATATTCATTGGCATATATTATTTATCCTCTGCAAAAAGTGACTAGCATGACTGCAGATGCTGTGAAAGGTTTCTTTGTCTGCATGACTATTATACTGTCCCTGACCTTTGGGGGGAGGGGGGGGGGGACGGCCGTCAAGGGAAGATTGTGCCATGCTTTAATCAAATGAGGGCAGGCCTTGAATTTGACACTTATGATGGAGAAACTATTAAAATGACATACTACGGGTAGGATTTTAGGTTGTTCTCTCAACTATTAACTTTATCATCGTCACTTCCTCACCATCTTGAGAGCCACATCATAATTTTTATACTGATCAACTGTCATGAGAAAAGCTCTTACTGGGTTTTCTACGTCCGCTCAAGAACACGATCCTTCATGCTCAATCCGTTTCCTCGCTCAAAACCCCCTTTGTGTGATTCACCAGGATCTTTCTGCAAACACGGTGGCATGGTAAATATGAAAGTGGTCACTCCACCTTCTTATCACCGCTTTATGGCTTTGAAAGGAGTAAGATGCAAGAAAGTGCAGAGCTTGTGCAAGCATTAGAATTGGAGAAGTGACCTATCAAGAGTTCGAGCTTCCACAATGTGCTATCTACTGCATCTTCCCCACCTTAGTGAGGGATGCTTGTACTGGTCTCAAGCTTATCTATATAAGCTTCAAGCATAATAGTAAACGTGTTGTAAAATGAGTTCCTTGTACCGGTAATCTAATCACAACAAACGATTTTTGTTTTAAGTCCAAATATTTAATTTTAAATAAGTCAAAACAGTTGCTGACCTCATTCGCAAGCACTTTCATCAAATTTTTAAATTGTTCATTTATTACAACTTTGGCGCAGTAAAATCTGAATTTCTAACTAATAAAGGCATCTATGTACGCCCTTTTGCATAATTCACCTCCACTGACCTAACCGTTGCACATTTCACCAACTGCATGTGACCCTGCCACCAAATAACCTGGCAGTGGACATATGAAGTGACATAACTCATGTAATACTTGTTGAACAATTTTCACTGATTTGCCTAAAATTGGTGTATTCACATAGATTCATCATTTTTTTTATTCATTTCAAATGAAATAACTTATTTTACATATACATGTACAGGTATATATGATTAAATCAAACCAAATTTAAAATAATCATATTTTGAAAATGGTAAATTACTCATTTTTTTCAGGATTTTTAGACAGTTTTTCCTAAAATGGGTTATTGGAATGTGTTTTACGCAGCATATTAAATAACTGGTGAATGAATCCATCTATCTATTTTCTATCCTCACAGGGTCGGCTGGAGCCTTGGTGAAGTAATTTTTTGTAAACTCTAAAAAAAAAATCCATTTGGAAAACAAACAAAAAAATACATCTACGCTTAACCAATTATTTAGTGAGTACAAATATGTTAAATAAAAAATGATAGATGAGAATTGTTATGAACAATATTACAATACTCAAAACAATGTTAATTTTTTTTAAAGGGTAAACGTGTTTGACCTGGCTCATCTGTCAGTTTTAAAAATCAAATGCGGTGGCCCTTCAGTACAAGCTTGCCCACTCATGCCTTGAAGTATGGAAAATGTTTGTTTTGAGCCATTTTTAGACTATTTAAAGTTTATTTTATTGTATTCAAACTAGCTGTGAAACTAAACTCCCACTAAGCACACATCCAGGTTGAAATGAGGTTGACTAGATTTGAAATAGATTTTCCATACACGTACCGCCCTGATACTGTATTCCAACAGGTGATGTCATTCCTTCCTTGCAGATGATGCCCGGGCTTGTCAGTGTTGACGTTGCTGTGCAATTAATTAGAGCCAAAAGTTCAAATGAGGTTCAAGACGTGACTGTCACTTGCAAGCGTTCTTGGTGATCAGCAAGCCAACTGTTGCAGAAGAGAGGACTAAGGCAATAATAGAAGACCATTCTTTTCTCAAAAAGAGACATTTATTTACAGCCTGTGTAAAAATGTTACAATCTTATGAATCTCATCGGTGCTGTGATGGCGGTCATAATGGGTCTGCACAGTTCGACCTCTGGTTTGAATGATACAGTATCACATCGATGGATGCAGCGGGCAATGTTCCTTTTGCAAAGACACTTAGAAGTCCATTGAGCTGTGGGCCAGGTAGTCCTTCCTCCCGATGTTGGTGACCTGCTTGGTCTGCATCGCCTCCAACTTGGGACAGTCTGTAATACGATGGCCAAGACCACCGCAAAACGTACAGCCCCTCTCCCCTACAATTTTTTTTTTTTTTTTTTTAAAGACCACAAGAAGAATTAATGAAGACGACGTAACATGGTCAAACAAATACAGACGTTGGTGGGATTTTTCATGAATGACTCACCTCCGATATCTAGCATGGTTTCATCTCCTGTCTGGAGAACCTGGAGAACTGGAGGAACCTTTTGCTTGGCTTCAACGAGCAGGGCCTTCAAATCCATCAGTACTGACTCGTCTAGAGCGTATCAAATTTAGAACACGGCATATGCCCGCATTGAGAAAATGCATGGATCATTTTGAACTTGAAACTTTTTGTCAGAATGTGCAAACAAGGCAGTCTGCTGATAATTCTCTCGTTTACAGCCAGAAGATACCCATTCAACAAATTAAAAAAAATAATAATACATTTTCATCAAATTTGGCCAGGGTATGGCTAATTGTGCACTATACATGTGGAAGACTATGTTGGAAATTAGATTTTTGGTGTCGTCATTATGAGTCAAGTTCCTTACCACAGCCTTTATTGATGAACGTTGTGGCGATACCAGTCTGACCAGAGCGCCCTGTTCTTCCAATTCTGTGGACTGAAAAAAAGAAACACATCTTCACAAAAAAAAAAAAAAAAAGGCTAACATTTTATTTGAATGCTGATGAAGTCCACACAGAAACAGGAAAATGAAATTGAGAGTGAAATATGGTCTGATAGCGGAATGCTAATAAGATGATATACATCCAAGTGATTTCAAAATTGGCAGTTTGGATTCCTTTCATGTTATGTATAAGCTGCTCTGTGCAATAGACGCGGCTGTCAAACTGGCTCTACTGTAATGGATAATGACCATGACTTTCTATACCATTTTCATGTTTATTGAGTATTTTAAAAACCTCTTGGTTCCACTGTGGTTTCTCCCGGAGGTTAAGTAATGAACTGTTACCAAACACTAACTGAAAGTATTTTGAGTTATCGCCCTTCAGTACAAGGAGTCCCCGGGTACACTATTTTCATTTGATTGTATTGTATTTACAGCCTGGTGTGGAGAGGAAAATGGATGAAGATATGGTGCTGATTTATCTTTTGGAGACAAACACAGCTTCTCCTCTTCTAAAACTTTCCACTACAGAGGAATTTGTCTCCATTCACAGAGACAGACATTTGTGAGGTCACATATTTATGTCAAAGCTGCTTTAAGAGCACCTTTCGAACCAAAATTATGAGGCATTAACCATTAAAGAAGTCAATGAACAAAATATACACACCAACTACAAGAGTAAAGTGATGCATACATTAAAAAAAAAAAAAAAAAAAAAAACGGAAGAGATTTAAAAGCAGACAGTGAGTTTGTCTGCCGAGATTTCCTGAAATGAAGTTCCAAAGCCTAGGAAAGCAAAAACTAAACCAGAGACTCCTGTAGCTGGTGTGAAGCCAGCATCGTCATCAACACACACATAGACATTATTGCCTCACCATAGTTTTCAATCTCCTCGGGCATGTCGT
Organism: Hippocampus guttulatus; assembly: GCF_054856545.1. Lineage (NCBI taxonomy): Eukaryota > Metazoa > Chordata > Actinopteri > Syngnathiformes > Syngnathidae > Hippocampus > Hippocampus guttulatus. Next base: position 32,586,457 of record NC_141262.1, on the reverse strand, counting down.
AGTTGACTACGTGCTGGATGGCTGGGAAATCCAGACCCTTTGAGGCCACATCTGTGGCGACAAGGACATCCTTCTTTCCTTCCTTAAATGCTTCAATGGCTTTTGTTCTTTCCTCCTGATCTGGAACCAATAAAAAGACATTCAACATTACTTCGGAATCATCTATTCCCGAACCTGCCTATTTCTGAAAATGTGTTACAAAGTCAATCTTCACTTCCTTACCCACTGTTACATAATTTACACAAAAAGCAACCGCAAAGAGTTTCTCCGGCCATGACCTGGCCAACTAGGGGGAGCAAAGATCCAGAGCCACTTTCAAGTGAGCCCCGGCAAGAAATGGGCTTTTGTCAATGTTCTACAATTCCCGATCCTTGATGAGCCCATGTCACAGACGTGTTACTAAAACAAGTGCAAACTTTTAAATTGAGTGTGTGCGTGTGTCTGTGTGAGAGAGAGCGAGAGAGAGAGAGAGAGAGAATGATTGGACTTATCAATGGTCTCTTTGAAAATGATGATGCAAAAGGGACATCTAGTGATCATAATGAGGTACTACAGGTAACATAGATGGACTCTTGTCCATAGTTGTGAAGTTACATGCAGTACACGATTGCATTAAACATAATAGCACATGTACCTTTTCCTCCATGAATGGCCACCGCTTCCACACCTTTCAGCAGCAGATACTCATGGATTGCATCGACATCAGCCTTTTTCTCAGCAAATAACAATACCTTTTGGGGGAAAACAACAACAAAAAAACCAAATGCCTTTGAGTTTTGCACCTATGTCAGAATTTGATAAGGCAGGACCGGAAATTGGGACCGTTATACTCGCAAATGATCCCGCTTTTTCAATGTGTGCTCATAAAAATTGTATCCTGTCACACAGCGTGAGTGCATGTTCTAATGCTCCAACAGGTACATAAAGATAAGGCGCTCCAATTGAGATGACTACCCAGCAGCAAATACGGTCATGCTGTAATGACCCAAAAAAGGGAGCGACCCAGTCTGTGCTGGTGCCACCAACTGAAAAAGTTGGTTGCACAAGTCCTACCAGTGCAAAAATTTGAGTAAAGGCTTATGAGCAAAAAGGTACTGACCGGAGGTGTTGTTTTCTGCAGACACTCAAGCAGATACACCATCTTTGCCTCCTCTTTGACATATTCCACTTCCTGTTCATACGCACAAACAGAGTCAGAGTCACCCTTTATATCAGGAAGTTTTCGGCAAATGATTGCAGATAGTGGGCTGTTGAATCAACCTGGATGACATCCAAGCTGGCAGCACCCGCTCTGCCTACGTTAATGGTGATGGGTTTGACCAAAGCACTCTTGGCAAAATTCTGGATCTTCTTGGGCATGGTGGCACTGAAAAGCAGGGTTTGCCTTTGTCCCTACAGGAGGAAAAAAGGGATTATTACAACACTTCTCCTCTATCACATACCGGTACTTTTCTGCAAACTCATCTCTTCAATCTTTACCAGCACTTGTGAGTAAATTATAATACTGCCACTGTGAGATTTGTTATTCAAAAAGTGTCATGGTGCACAGACAACATTTAACTACGAGTAGAAAGACAAGGACGAGCAAGTTATGTGGATCCCCATATTGCAAGCTGGCGACAAGTGACAGTATCTACTGTATACGCGCAGCGAGCACGCCTCAGCTTCTTATTGGAAGTGCACATCCACAGAACTTTTCTGTAGAATGAATGAATTGCTCCAGGCCATGTAGATCGCAGATTATTTGTGCATTGATTGGATTAAATCATTTCCTGTTCATGAAGTGGAATTCACTGGGCAATGATGCTTTCAAATGATGTTTGAGAATCCCATGTTTCATTTCATCTTGTTGGTGATGTCTGTATCGCCGTTCCATCTGTAGTTTCACTGTTCTACCACAAGGCTTTGTGTGTGCAGAAAACGACCTCATTTTGGTCAGTTCATAGGCAGTATATAATAATAATACTTGCTATTTATAAGCGCCTTTCACAACTGTAAATCCATCCTCAACGCCGCTTATCCTGAACAGGGTCGCGGGGAGATGCTGGAGCCTATTCCAGCTGACTTCGGACGAAGGTAGACTACACGCTGAACTGGTCGCCAGCCAGTCACAGGGCACATTTAGACACAAACAAGCATTCACACCCACATCGTCACTGACTGGGAACCGATCCCACACCACCCGCTCATCAAGTCAGGCGACCACTATACCGTCAGTGACTATACCGTAAATGTATCGGTACATTTTATTGACTGAAAATCTTCATAGAAGTTCAGTTCTCAATCTCATATTAAATCACAATGTCAATATTGAGGGAAAAACAAAAATCACGATTAGATCATACTTCAAAACAGTTCCGTCAAATTCTTTACCTTAAAATATGAAAAAATGGTCCTGATGTCCTCTTCAAAGCCCATGTCAATCATCCTGTCAGCCTCATCCAGGGCCAGGTAGCGACAGATGTCCAGACTCACCATCTTCTTCTGTAACAAGTCCATGAGACGCCCGGGAGTGGCGACCATCATGTGCACACCACTGCAAGCGGAACACATTTTATAGTGTACTCAGTTGGTCATGTCATAGCTAGTCACTCCAGGACGCGACTGCACTGCATCTCAATCCATTAGAGCAGTGATCCTTAAAGTGCAGTACACGGGTAGTTAGTTTAAAAAAAAAAAAAAACAACAACAAAAAAACCGCCACTGAAAAAAATCCATTCATTTAAAACACATACTGTATATTACTTCAAAAATGTACGATAAATTGCATTACAAATAAAGGCCTCCAATATTTGAAGTTGAGTAAAAAAAATAAATGCAAAAATTAGGTAGTTTGAATTTGTGGGTTCTTAAAAAATAAAAAAATAAAAAATAAAATAAAAAAGCTGCGGTTGTTTCTGTATTCTAACTTACTGTTTCACAACTTCCATTTGCTCCTTGACGGACATGCCGCCAATGCAGAGGGCCGTCCGCATCTGAGGGGCTCCCTCCTCCTCCAGCAGTTTGCAGTAATATTCGATGATGCTGTGCGTCTGTCGAGCGAGCTCTCGCTGTTGCAAAGTCAAATCACAGACAGTTAAGTTGTCGTCAAACAACAACGTGCTGATAGCCTCTATCCTTACAGGTAATAAGCTTCACGTAGATAATATTCTTGAGAAAAGTCGAAGAAAAAATAGGCGATGACTTACTGAAGGACAGATGATGAGTCCATATGGTCCCTCTCTTTTAAAGAAGGGCAGCCGCTTCTCCTGCTCCAGGGCGAACATGATGATGGGCAAAGTGAAGACCAAGGTTTTGCCCGAGCCGGTGAAGGCGATCCCGATCATATCGCGACCTGACAGACTACAGGGGGAGGTTAAAATCTTTGAATATTTCATATCATGAATGGGGGCACCACCATTACCAATGTTATGGGTATTATCAAAAAGTGTCAGATACAATCTGAAAATATTAAAGCATCTGTAGTTCCAACACATTTAAAATTGTTGACACCAGTCAGCAATATTATTTTTAATGGAAAAATGCATTAAACCCAAATTTTACATTCTTGGAGGCTAACTACATATTTAAAGCCGAACTCTCTAATTTTTGGGAAAATAAAATATCTCGCTCACATTGTGTAGGTGTGCATAGTTCACTTACACTGTTGGGATTCCTTGAATTTGAATTGGCGTTGGATGTACAATTCCTTTCTTCTTCAAACCTTTAAGAATTGCTGCAAATACAACGACAGTATTGTTTGCAGACAAAGGGATGACGTACGGTATACTGTGTGTGTGCGCACGTGTGCTGGTTGAGAGGGGAAGAGGTAACCATGTAGTCCAACCTGGCGGAAGCTTCATCTCCCTGAAGCTTTTGATCGGAGGAGGGATGCCATCGCCATCAACCAGGATATGAAACTTCTTCCTGACACGTTCATTTCTGGTCTCTGGCATATGGAGGACATACCGTGGAGCATTCCAGCTACAAGCAACCACCAGGTTATGTAATGTAGGCCAGAAATGTTATTTAATAACTAACTGTATGCTAAAATGATCCCACCTTGTTTTGATTGGATCGTCATAAATTATACCCTTGGCCATTTCCTTCACAGACATCAAAGCTGACAGAAAAATGAAGACAGTGTCAACAGTAGTCAATTGATGGGTTTGAGTTGATCACAGTCTAGTACATTACCTCTGCCCTCTGCGACACTTTCTAAAATCTTCTCTTCCTCTTTCAGTTGTTTCTCCTTGGCTGACTCTTTGCGTGCTGTTGATTTTAGACAAAACGGGGTTAATGGGTATAAAGTCGAAAAAAAGTGTGTTCACAAAATTCTTTAATCTCCTGAAATGGAAACCTTCTGCTTTTTCCTTGAGATGCTGATGCTGGTCAAGAAGGCTGACGTTGGAACGTGGACCAAGCCCTTCATCTTCATCCCTCTGTTCCTCCCCACTGTCTCTGTGCTCCTCATCCACTACTTTCCCACGCAATCGCAACATCTTCTGAACCTGTGAGGTGAGCAAGACGTGCGTTTTGACTTGACTTCTAGTACAAAATTTCATTTTAACTGCAATGACGAATATCAAACTAATTCAAAACCAACTGAAGGGGCGATAACATACCATTTGTTGCTTTCGGATTTTGACGGGAATGTAAGGAACATAATCTTCATCTCCTGAATCCTCAATCCCGGAAACTTCAGTTTCCCCATGAGTTCGCTAGGAAAAAGTGTTTTAGTGAAACGCAAGTGTTTAGTTTTAGCACATGATTTAACGTGATACTTCATCTTGATATTCAGTAAACAAACGAATTGATGCAAAGTGCTTGGCTGCTTCCCTGATCAACAAATATATTGTAAACTGGATTATCCTTTGAGGGATTAGAATCAGTGCAGAGAAATGCAATTTAAAGGAAGAAATAAAACAACATCGTAGTTACGTTTTAAGCGTTGTTTTCGACATTGGGCGTTACATTCATTCACATTCAGCGAATACAGTTGATGCGGAAGTGCCCCATTGGCGTCAAATATATTTAATGCTCATCCCGTAATACAGCAATGGTTTGTTTTGCTAACGAGTCAGCTAGCCGCCAATGCTCGTGTTGGCTGTTCATCGCCGGAACAGTGACTTTTATTTGGCGCTTACCTTTTTAAATCGATTATCGTCTTCCATCTTATTCAAAACGATGTGCTTACTTGGGGAATTGTGGCACTAACTGAGCAAATAATCCACACACGGTTATACTTACGAGAATCAAACACTCACTATCATCGGGTAATGCTAAAGTACGGAAAGCTAATAGGCTCACATCGCACTGACGTCACCACTTCCTGGTGGACTTGCCCGATAGCATAGAAAAACAAACGCCAGACTTAATGTATGTTTGTCAAAACTGCATCATTTTAATCTTCCGTAACGAAAGATTGTTCACAGTATCAAAAATGAGCTTCTTTTTAAATCAAGAAAAACCAGCCAACAGACACTTGGCTATTATTGGTATAGTATAAATCTACATTCAAAACATTAAGATCCGCTTTCTCTAATTAAATCAAACCAGGAGAGCATTAGATGTTGTCTGTATGGAAACAAAATGACAGACCAAAGATTGACTATCTATCGCAAGGATAACCACCAGCTAAAACTTGGCTGATGATGCAGCCGTGAAGATTTTCTTTAAAATATCATCAAGCCTTGGAACTCCACTGGGAAACAGAAAAGAGTTGGGTGGTTGAAAACGTTTCACTCACACACGACCAAAGACATGCCAAAGCCTGACAAGGGCCCAAAATAACAACGTAATATGTACAAGCATGAAAATGAATTTGAGTGTGGACTCCAATGTGAAACTGAACATTCCCCCTGGGTTGTAAGGGCTGATGTTTGGATTCTTGAACTATGTTGGCTAACACTATAAACGAGAATGAACACCTAGGAAGGAGTGATGTTGAGGCAATACCTTTTGAGTGACCATTTTTCTCAAATATGTCATGCATGGGCAGGTCATCGGTAGCCATGTGTTGGGGTGTGCGCTTTACGAGACAAATATGACATTATTAAGTGAAAGTGAGTGCTTTGAGTATATGAAATGAGTTCTGCTTACCCTCATGTCATACTAATAGGGTAATATTGTATAGGGTTCACATGGTGCAACGTTTTTGACGACTTTTTAGATGACTAAAATACTCGGACAAATATATTGCATTCTGCTTGTGAGTAAACATTGAAGACATTTGTCAAACATGCTGAATGTTACAACATCATGGGGGAGCACCAGAATTAAGGTCCAGAAGTTTAACACCGTTCAAATGTCAGATTTCTGATAAAAACATTTATTTCATGTAAGGTAAATGTTTACATACTACATACGTCAGCACATGAATGCAGTGGACAAACACACTAGTTTTCCCATTTTGTACTTGTCACTTGGTGAACACTGCCGTAACAGCAACAAAGGGTCGAGCTGGCCTTGTATTGATCCCTGGCTGACTAGCCAGCGGTTGAACATCAGTCCTGTGAACGAGCTGTGAATAAGGTCCTTCTACTCATCAAGAAGAAAAGAGGGAATGAGAGAAGGCCTCAGGCCAAACACAGCTCTATGGAAAGAGTTTGTAGTGTGACGTTTTATCTCCTGGCTCTCGTCAGTTATTGAGCTGCATTGGAGGGAACTTTTTTGAGGCTGAAGTTGGACCAGTTCACCGCTACCTTCTGGCGGGTTTGTTTTGCTGAATCAAGACAGAACCTAGAAAGATGACAGGCATTTAGACAGGCAGAGGAGAGGCAGGGGGGAATCAAGTGGACACCTGTAAATGACACTCAATTTTAAACTTAAAGTAGAAAGAAAACTCCAAAGTCAAATGCTTCCTACAATTTGGAGTTCAACTAAGTTTTCTGGAAAAACTTGAATGTGGAACCAACCATCAGCATGGGTGGCATGCCTTTGATGTGAGTAAATCTTCTAAAACTTCTGTGCCCCTTCCGATCAAAGTCAGCAAAGGCCCAATTATCATATGTCTTGAATGGATTATCTTAACCGCGGTGTGAGATGTCTTGAGAGTGATTCATCCAACCCCTCCTCGCAAAAGGGGATGGGGTGACAAATCGTGAATCCTTTTTGTCTAGTAACAGCCATGGAATCCATCGATACTAAGAATTGATGCGTGTAGCCTGCTTCAGTGAGCATTTTAAGGATTACAGTAAACCCCCTCCATCACAGGTTCCAGGTTCGGGGTCCTGCTTTTTCGCAGATTTGTTTTTGTAAGGTTAGTAACTGCATTTTGGTTTAAAATCCCCATTATGTTGGTTTGTGTAACAGCTAGATGGCGGCACGTTATAAATGTTGAAGAAGAATGAAACAGGCAGTACTGGATTTCACCCACTGTCTTATATAATGGACTGACAAAGCCATTTACTTGCCGTCGGTGGTAGTGAAGCCACGGGCGGCCCTCATGCGATGCCACTCACTAAGCGCACCCAACTTGAATACATTGATTTCTCTGCAGTATTTTCACGTTATTTTCTGTCCAGACGGCGCAAATCCCGCATTGCGCGGCATACGGTTATATCAATGAGTCTGAGAGAAGCGCTACACGTGCATTTCATCAGCACGAATGCGAGAATGCATTTTGTCTTATAAGGTATATCTCCGAGTGCTATTTCAAGAGCTGTCACAACCATTAACAATGAAATGAAAGGAAAACTTTCGTCACAAAGTAATAAACCTAACCTCTGTAAACTACAATTCACAATACTGAGATAACATAACGGTGGATGTTTTTTGAGAGGCCTTCATTACGGCATATGTTATGTTACACATACGTACAGCACATTTGACAATAAAGTTGTATTCAATTCCATACAGGGATGCTAGCGTTAAACACGCACTGATAACAGTGTCTGGCGAAAACTGAACAGATGTCACTAACAGTGGCAACATAACATGGCGGCCCTCTGGCTTCAGCCGCGAGAGGCCCACTGTTCGTCCATATACATAAGTGCGTGATTTCAGCATAGTCCCGTTTTTGTTGAAAGTCATTGAACGTCATCAGTTGTGATCCTGCGGCTGTATGTTCATTTTAAAATGTGTATCTTTTGGGCATGATTATGGATACCTATTGTGAGATGAAAAGTTACATTTTTCACTTTGGAAAAAAAAAGGTTTTGTTTACTCCAAACACATTGAGGGATTGAGGGCTACATTCTTGCACAGCATCCCAGGTTAAGATGTGTTAAAAGCCGAAAAATAAATTCAGTTTTTTATTGCAGAATCCTACCCTCAGACTGAAAATTGTAGACATGCTTTACAAGACACAGAATCAAGCTCCTCCCAAGGCCATCTCAGTCCCCAAACCTCAACCCCGTTAAAACCTGTGACAGGTCGTTGGATGATGGAGAGAGATTGTCCAAAAAGAGGAATGGTGTGAAACAACAAAGGAGAATATTAGGTCCCGTTTGCCTGGCAAAAAGGGGCTGCACCAAGTATTAACATCAAGGGTGACAATAATTATGGCACACATGATTTGATGGAAAAGAATCATTCCTTAATGGGGGATTTTTTTTCTCACTGAATAAAATAAATGCACTTGAATTAAATGTTGGTTTGTCTTCTTCTTTTAATTTTTGTCCTAAACTATTAAGGAAAAAATGATTTTCTAAGAAGCTAAAGAAAACATCTTAACCTGGGGTGCCAAGAATTATGGAGGGCATTGTATATTACATGTGTTGACAGGTACAGTGTTTGAATTATTTCAAAAGTGTGTTTAAAACCTTCAAAAATATCAAGTGCATAAATGCGAGAAAAAAAAATACATAGAGAGTATTTAAATAAGATATTTCTATACTGTGGAGATCAATGATTGCACGGGTGGTCTGGAACTGTACTTGTTAACAGTTGGACCCTAAGACACATGTTTTGAGTTGCAATTGATGGAAATACATAAAGTTAAGTGACAGACTGATTTTCAGTCGACTTCGAATGTTCCAATGTTTTGAGAGTTGCCGTTGTGCTCTATTTACCTTTTAAAGTATTCTACTTCCCGATCGATTTCATCCATTGACGTAGGATCCACATCTTTCGGAAGAAAGACATCATCTAAAGATCAAATGAAAAGAATTAGAATTTAGAGTGTGAGGGCATGCGCACAAATATATCAATATCAAGATTCTCCCGCACCAATAACACTCGCAGATTTTTCGCCCTTGCTCTTGTTCTTCTTATTTTTCCCCTTGGATTGTGCCTGATGCTGCCCATTTGCCGAAATGGCATGAAGAGTCTTGCTTTCAGTATCCTGCTCACGCTCTCGCCCCGCCCGTACGTCGCTGTCACCTTTAACCTTGTGTGCATTCGTGGGGGCAAGGTTTGCTCCGTTGGCCGCTGCATTTCTGGATGATCTGCTGTCTTCGGCTTTCTTCATGCCGTTTTTCTGGCCGTCTGCTCCTTGCTGAAGCTGTTTGAGCGCAGCTTTGGAGCCATTACAAATGATTTCGGCCACTCTTGAATCCGTGACCTTGGGATTGTGCTCGGAACACGACTGCTCCTGTTTTTGCTGTTGCTGCTGCTTTTTACTCTTCTTTGACTTTGTACCGCCATTCCCAACTGTGCTGTTCTTTGGATCTGAGATGTCCTCTTTTGTTTTCACTGTAACTTGGGCCGGTACCTGTGGCAAATTGTCAGAAGTGCTTTTTTCCGGGGAGCGGACTCGAATGAGCTTGGAGAGACTTGGCGTAGTGTTCAAGCGCTGGATATCCTTGGAGCCGGCCGCGATCCCAGTGGCTGTGGTGGCAGTGCCGGTGGTATTCGAGGACGTATTTGTGTCCTCCCATCCGTTGACCAGGTCCAGATGGTTCTTAAAGGTTCCCAGTGAAAGAGGGGCTAGGTCGAGGTCTATCTGCTGCATGTCAGAGGAGCCGTTCAGATGGGACAATAAATGGTTGCCCTCCAGAGTGGCCGCCTTTTTCGGGAAGTCATTGACGTCCAGATTGAGATCATACATGCTAAAAGAAGCTCGAATTGAGTCTTTGATGGTGTTTTTGATCTCTTCCAGCCGACTGGTGAGAAAACTGTTGACCCGCTCGAGTTCCAGCTGGGGCCAATCCAATAAGCGTGACGTCTCGGCGGTGTCAGGCATGGGCTCGTCCATACACTCTGATGGATTAGAAACGGGTTCAATGCCTGCAGCGCCCACATTGCCCTGCAGCGCTTTTTCCTGAAATACACATGACATGGTGGTAAATCATCATCTGTCATGCTGAAAAGATCTGAAGTTATTAATCATGAGTGCACTTATTTTCTGTTGAACTGAAAATAACATTGTCATCATGATCTCCCTGCATGGTAAATGACATAACATTTGGACCTTCATTTTGGCTTGTTAAAAATAGGGATGTACCGATCACACATAAAAGAATTTTGAACCTAAATCTCGATCCGACACCTCAGCAATGCATTACGAAGAAAAAAAGGCACGTTCAAATTGTGTTATCTTTTTTTTTTCCGAATAGAGGTATCACAACATGATAAAAATTTTTATGGCTCTAGGTCAGCAGTGTTTCAACTCAAATAAACAAATGAAATATTAGATTCATGACTTTAGAAATTAAGAACATTCAAAACCTTTTTCAGCCGATACCACCAGCTGAAAATCAGGTGATCTGTCCTGGTTTCCGATTACATGATCGGATCAGGACAACTCTAGTGAAATACAGAGAAAAGTATTCCTCCAAAGCCGAACACCCCTCAAAAAAAAAACTTGCAGGTCAAACAGTCCAGGCATCTCAATCTCATGGGACTTCGGCACGGTCAGCATCTACTCCTTAAATTTGTTTTGATTTTCCTTTGTCCTATTAAATTATGCAAGAAAAGGGCAAAAATGTGATGATGACCATAGAACCAGATTTTGAATTTATTGCAACATTAAGTGTTTAAAGGATGCTCAGTAATGAGTAGTTATGTACTGTATTTCTCTCACAGAATTAATTAAGCATTGATCTAGTGCATATCACAACCACAAATCAATCTTACCAAGCAAAAGCGGATGTATATTCCATGTCGCCAAAAACATTATGGCTCATAACTAACATGGAGATGATTGGAGAAGCCTGCCAACAAACGGGACATTTGAAAACGCTACTAATCATAGGTGTAATAATGGGGTGTCAAACTCATTTTTGCCATGATTTGCTTTCGCAGGCCACATAAAATGATGTGGTGGGCCAGATCTGCCCCGAGGGCCTTGAGTTTGACACCTGTGATATAATAGGTCGCAATTCCTGAACAAACCTGAACCAAGATATGATCAAAATAATGAGATTGAACAACAACACAGTACTTGTCAGCTAGTTCTTATAAATTGTTAAAAGGTTTTTCTACTGTTCGTAGAGTAACGTCACATTTTTGAGAATGAGAAAAATTTTGAGGTCAACTACCATCACTTGAACGTTTGTATTTGAGGTTACACTGTTTTCTACTTTCAATGAATTAATTACATTCAGTATTAGGAATGGAATTAAAAAGACAATTTTCTAACTGGCATACCTTCTTCTTTTGTTTGTGCCGAGCCCTTTTGGCCGCTTTGGCACTGTTTACAGGTTTGGGCTCAGAACTGTTAATGAAGTCCAGCAATTCATCCACATCCCTGTTGTCTATGGCACCAGACACTGTCAGTTCCGAGTCCTGGCGCTGTGGCAGCTCCTCCTTGCGTCGGGTGAGTCGCGACCGGAGCTTCTCTCGGATCTCAGCGTAATTTCGACTGGTGGGAGCGGCTGGAGGCTATGACCGAATGAAGATTTCAAAATGAGCTTTTCCCGATTTGTGAGGATTTGAAAAAGAATCTAAAGTCCCTGTGTGCTAAGCAGTAGGGCCCAACTGATATGGATTTTCTTAGGCTATTTCAATATTTAGGGGAGTAAAATTTCAATAACTGATTAATCGGCTAATAAACTGAAAAATATATCATGGATAAAAGAAGTTATTTTTTTGGTCCCTCAATGCTTTACAGGTAGAGCTGAACGATTTTGAAAAATAAATGCAGCAAGTTATTTTTTCCCCCCAAACGTGGAGCCTTTGCATTCTACTACATTATGATGTTGATTTGAATTGGGATTTTTTTTTCCAGCTACAGTAAAGATATGAAATACATGCAGAACATTTGTGTGTTTTTATAGTACTTTGGCCTTTAGTATTTAACGCGACAACAGAGAGAAAAAAATAATGGGCCTTTTTGGACAGTGGTGAGGTAATTGAATGTCATTATCTTTGTCGTATGTCGTCATGTGTTGATGTGCATAAAAATAAATGAATAAATAAAAATCAGCTACATTCCATTTTTTTATTTTGGGGAGAATTATTTGAGTTTTCACAATTTCCTAAAGAGCCAATATCAGCCGATGAAATCGACCAGCTGATTAATCAGTCAGGCCCTACTAAACAAATGGTGTCAAACAATAAATTGTACCGCATTGTGTCCAAAGAATTCGCAGTAACAGCAGTCGCAGTACTTCCCATCCTTCTGGTTAGTGGAAGAGGAGGCGCAGGAACTCCTTTCAGAGCTGCTGTCTTCATCCTCCACTTCCTCTAACTCTAGTGACGGCTCACACATCGTCCCGTTTGTCATTTTGTGCCCCTTACATGCCTGGTCCCTGCAAGGAAAAAAAACAAAAAACAAGGCAAACATTGACACCAATCAATCATCTGAATCAAATCTGATGGTTACTTCACAGGTACTGACCTGCAGGCCCCAGTTGACAAGCTTCCCACATTTGTAGAAGCCACCGTTCCCGTACTGTGTCCATTACATTGGTGGTTACAGCCTGCCAGTGACGTGCCCGATTTTCCGTGTTGTGTGTTCACAGCAGGAATGTGGGAGTTTTTGCACGGACTGGGCTTGTGAACTAATGTCGGGCTATCCGGACTAGGAGAAGCCCTTTTAGTTGTGGACCCATGGAGGTTTGGTACAAGAGGGGAGAAAGGGGTGTGGCCTGCGACACCGGCGGCAGATGAAGAGGTTATGTGGTTGTGTTGTCCCGAATTCGGCTTTGGGGGCAGGAGGGAGGAATGCTGGGACGACAGGCCCGTGGGACTGTTGGGGGGTACTGACAAGTCTGTGTGTTGATGATGGTCGCTGGTGTGGAAGGCTTCACCTGGAAGAATCAGGTGTCATGTCACAATTATTGCACAACCACCTATTAATCAGATTTTATATTAATCACTTCATTGCTCTTAAGCCTTGGAAAACTATGGCCAGTGTGCCCAATTGGCACTGAGACTCCTGTAATGTTTGTTGCATTGATTTCCTAAAATCAGTTTTAGGAAAACGTATTTCCTCTTTTTCTTTTCATAATTATTTGTATTTATTTTATTTAAGAATTTATCTGGATTTGTATGTGAAATTTGAAATCATGTGCAATTTTTATGTATACATTGAACAATTGTATTTCTTTTCATAAATACATTTTTTATTATAATAAGAATAAAAAATACAATTAAAAAACAAAAATGCATTGAATGAAACTATTTTTAATTGCACTTTAACATACATAACATATATTTTACCTCCACCCCCCTTTCAACAAATGAGCTTGTTCATCTTTCCATTTGAAAATAAAATGTGCCCCTTGAGAGCATCCGGCCACCCCTGCTTGAAAGGGAACCTTTTATGAATAACAGAACTCAACAGCAAATTTTAATCAGAGATGGCTTTATGTGTCCCGAAATGTATTTTGATGCTGATTTTAAAAACATGTCTTTACTTCTTTTTTTCCCCATCACATCAGGTTTTTGAGATCGTTTTAAATTTTTGTTTTTAAGTTTGACCTATAAAAGCTTGTACAATGTGTATTTTAGCATACATTGTAATTCACAGCTATCATGTTTCAAAAACAGATTCCACTTGTTGCTGATCCTAACCCTATATTCCGGAATATTGTTAATTATATTACATATTCTTATTATTAATTGCACTATCAATATCACCTGATGTGCTGAAGAATACACGACTGCACAGTCGGAATCAGCGCAAACAAACTCTCTTGCAAACTTTACTTGACTCTGATTTAAAAAAAAAAAAGTAAAAAAAAAAAGGTAAGAATTTGTTGACCAGAGTCATTGGCATAGCTGTGTCAGGCATCTTCATAAATCACACTGTCAAATGCATGATCCAGTGGAAACGCAAGATACTCCAGGGCAGTTCTAAGTTCTAACTCTATTACACTTCCCTTTTTAACATCCCTAAATGTCATACAACTGTATAATAAAATAGCTGCAAATGTAATACCAAACAATTGAAGATGTAATGAGGCCCATCTGTGACAATCTTACTTGTCACAAAGATGTCAAAAGAATCAAGCCAGTGTAAAACCAAGAAAATGCTGACTAGAACTTGAAAGCAAAATGTATTGTAATGCTCCAGTCTTTAGGATTTAAACAAAATAGTCAATTTAAATGAGTTCCAACGCCAAGTAAATTTGTAATCTTTGTGCCACTTATTAATCACATTTCCTCCCCGAAATCCTGAACCATACAACCAAAGCACATGCAACCTTCCAACTTTGACTGTTGTTATCATTATTTACGCTTGGATTTTGATTCAATGAGGAGAGACTGCACTCGGAATCCCCATGTACAATAAGCACGGCGCACCTGGCGGTGTTGGTCGACGGCACACGTTCTTGAAATGCTTGGGGGTGGTCTTGCACAGGTCAGCTGAGGTAGAGAGGGGAGTCCCAGCGGTGGAGCCACTGGAATTCTGGGTCAGCGGGTGACTGTAGGGGCACACTTTGGCTACCGATGTTTTAGCAGATTTTCCAGGTGCTTCGTGGAGTCCTCTTTTCTCATGACAGGCCGATCCCGTTGTTATACCTGCATGTCGAAAAGACAAAATAAATGCAGCAAAATTATAAAAAGAACAGATGGCGAGGACTGAAAAGAGTGCACTTTTTTTCCTCACGTGATATTGATTTTCAATGCCCTGCTCTTTAGTCATAGGCAATTGTTATGTAAATATTCTTCTCCTGCAAAGAAGGATATGCTGCCAGGAGCAAAAGAAAAAAAATGCAACAACTTTAACTGTTTTCCACAAAACCGTGGGAGTGAGGCATGAGCGGCTCAAAATTCTTTTTTTTTTTTAACATATATTTTTACGAACAGTGTGAGATGTGGCAGCACATTGACATTTGCCTTTTTTTTCTAAAAAGGAACATGCCCCCCCCCCCCCCCCCCATCTTCCAAATGTAGGTAGGTATATGCCAGACGAGAGTATGTTTTGAAAGTTGCAAAACTGAATTGCAATTGAAAATATTATTTTTCAAATCCTTCATTTCATCCTTCGGAACTCGCTTTTTCAATGTCAGTGTTCCAATGTTTTTAGATGTTGCCCTTGCCTTTAGCTACACAGTAATTGGATACAGTTACTATCTCTTTAGAGTGCCAATAAGCGCAAATAATTGTTGTCTTTATGCTGTCAAGCATTTAACAGAGATGAAGAGAGGCGCAGAGTATTAATTAAATAGAAAGAAATAATTACGTCAAAACGTTTCACGGCTAACTAATGATGCATAAAGTAATTGAGTTTCCAATCACAGATTCAGTACAGTTAGAATTTCAAGTTTGTCTAAAAATACAACCCGAGTGACGCATCAGATTAGTACAACAAAGTGAAGAGAACTGAGAACACAAGAAGAAGCAATCACAAAGCTGCCTGAAATAAACTCTTCCTTTTATACTTACTGCAATATTTCACTCTCTATCCACAACGTGCATCAGTTTTTGCAGAAATGCAATCTGGTAATTTATTCATTTTCAAGCCATATATTCCCTCATGAAGGATATTAGAATCATGAACACCTCAGCAAGGCCATAAAATGAATTGCAACTGTATTGTGGAGTACTAAGAGCTCGTTCGCAGCTCCTGAACAAACCTCACAGGGCCCGAGGCCTGTGGTTTGAATGCTGGATGATGCTCGTTGTCGTAAAACGAGACGACAGACCTTGCTGTAGGTGTAAGGAGGCGTTGTGGCTGCAGTGCTCCCCTCCGTTGGAGTGGGCTGAGTTCCACAGCCCAGAGAGTTTGTGGGCTGACAGGAAGGAACTCGGGTCCCAATCCACAGTGCTTTGCTCTGGGTAACCATTCCCACAGCCCTGGAACTTACAAGAGGAAGAGTGTGACAATGGTACCTGCAATAAGAAAACACACGCACACACACAAACACAATAATTTAATGGCAGGCCTTGTATTTTATCCCTGGCAGCAACAGTAAGTAGGTGTTACAACTAAATCAAACTATTAGTGACTCAATATGTGTGGATGGAAGGCACTGTAAAAGTTCACTTTATTCGGTGAACAAACAAATACTGTTTTTGAGTCACAACAGGAGATTCTGCCACAGTCATCCCATTCAACTATATTTAGCATTTGCAACTGCCATGAAAAGCTGAACAAAAAAAACTTCAGACACTTCAAAAAATGTTAAAAGGTTGCAATAAACTGAGACAATAAAATCGTATTCAGACAGAAGATTTACAGCACAACCAGCAAATTTGTGTAATTTGGACTCCAACTA
This sequence comes from Hippocampus guttulatus, assembly GCF_054856545.1. Taxonomy (NCBI): domain Eukaryota; kingdom Metazoa; phylum Chordata; class Actinopteri; order Syngnathiformes; family Syngnathidae; genus Hippocampus; species Hippocampus guttulatus. Next base: position 32,569,925 of record NC_141262.1, on the reverse strand, counting down.
TCGAACAACATATGGGGGGGGGATGCTTCTAAATTCATGTAGAAACTTGGAGCTTATCATTGGTGACTTTAGCAAATCTTGCAGGAATTCGGAAAATGAAGTAAGATTTGCACTCGATGTACTTTAAATGAATGAGGAGAAATGTGATGACGATCGTAGAACCAGAAATTTAATGTAATGCGTCTTCCTCTCTGCTGCTGTGAACAAAAGTGAAATAAAGTAGCTATCATTAATAAAAGAAGACTGACTGTACACAGAAAATAACCAATTAATGTGAAGAGACTCACCCTCTAGGCACACACACCGATCATCTCCTAAAAACGTGTGTACGTTCGTTCATTTCATCGGAGGTAATGGTGAGTCCACAATGTGCTTTTTTTAAACTGTAGACCGGTGCAACTTCTTCAATACTTATTTGGACAGTTTGGAATGGTAAAAATTGCAATTTACTTTCAGCAAACTGCCCTCCTAATTTCCAAAAAGAAGTGAGTGACTATTATAAGCCATTATTTCCTCCCACGCTCCAAAAACATGCATGATAGGCAAATGGAACACTCGAAAATGTCCCGAGGTGGGATTGTGGGTTTGAATGGTTGTTTGGCGATGTGTGCCCTGTCATTGGCTGGCAACCAGATCAGGGTGTGCACCTCGCTATTTCAGTTCACCGTAGTTTCGTTTTATTACAACGTCAGTCATTTATTACCGAACTTGACTGTTGAGTGGCCTTATGGTTAGGGGTCAGATTTAGTTAGCCTTCACTCCACTATCTTAATGCTAATGCTAACACATAATGGGAAACACCAATGGTACTGATTTGTGCATATTTCTGGGTGTTTTAGCCCTTTAAGCTATGGGGCAGTAACAAATGGATACATACAATAGTCACTGAAACATACCAGTTGTAAACCTTTGTGCATATTCTTAACTCTTAATTTATATCTAGGGATGGAAATGTAAACTTTGCTGTTGTTGGTGGGTTTTTTTAAAAAAATCAGACACATTGATTAATCGACAAAATAATGGACAGATAAATCATTTGTGAAAATAATTGTTAGTCGCATTGCTTGTCCTCAGAGTCATACATTCTTTATCGTCTGAGAAAAGTGCCTAATATTACTGCTGAGGAATTGGGCCGTCTCCTCTGGCTCCATGTATGATAACATAGACCGGTCTGTCTTATACTGACCCAAGTGGCCAAGGTGCACACGCGAGAATGAGTAGCACGATGTGTGTTGAATTGAACAACAATCCTTTTTAATTCTATGTACCAGTAATTATGCCACCATTGTATGTTTTTGAAAATACAATTTAACAAGGTGCAATTTTTTAAATTAAAAAACTAAATTTGCAGGCACCTGTTTTAATCGGCTGAATGATTTAATTTCAATTCATTAAAATGGGTAAAAATAATTTGAGACACTGGTGTTTTGAGTTACAAGCATGATCAATTAATAATTCAGAATATTTTTTTCATGAAATATGAACATGTCGGAAGTCAGTGAATGTCACAGAAGTAATTTTGACTCTGGAGGTTTTGCTGTGATAAGTCAACAAAGAAACAAAAGCAAGATCAACAGAGACTAGATCACCTTGATAAACATACAATAAGGCTTCATTTCAATGTCAAAGGAGTTGGAGGGGGAAAAAAGGATCCAGACGGACCAGCCAGTTCCCTGCACTTGTATTTACCCCAGTTGGCTGCTCCAGCGCACTCCGTCTCTCCTCCTCCTCCACGCTCTTGCAGCAGCTCTGACATATCCACAGAGGCACCTCTCCCAGCAGGGACTGGGACAGCGAAGGCACCGAATCAGACAGCTTACGCCCTGGCGCCTCCCGCAATAAGGCCTGGGAGAGTGCGGGCACGGCGTCAGCCAGTTTGGTGCCATGTGCCCCGGGGAGCCCGTTCACAAAGTTTGCCCCCCAGTCCTTGAATTCCCGGTGGCACAGGAGGCAGCAGGTATGCATCGGCTAAGGACAAAAAAGGTTACCCATTTTAATTAATAGCACACAATTAGGGGAGCTGTCAGACTGCAACATGGGACACTTCACTTTCTTGGATAATTACCAAAACAGGACATAACATGAAATAACAGGGTGTGCTGCCAGACATTGGCAGTTAACAATAGTTTAAATTTGACTATAACCAACACTGAATAGGTCATTTTTTAATTGAGTAAGAAGATCGTGTTTGTACTACATTATGGCAGGTAAAACTACATATGTTATGACGTAATAACTCCTTACCGCAATGATATTATTTATTATTTATGATCTAATTCATCTAAATACTTAAGTACTATGGCTTGGAATCGCTGTATGACTTTGGGAGAGTAATCTTTACATTCCCCAGTTAGCCACAAAAGTAGGTACACATACCATGCCAGCCACATACTGAAAATTTTGACTTTACAAAGCTTATGCTCCTACACAAGCATGGGGAGAATATACAAACGCCGCACAGAAGCATCTTTGCCAGACTATTCTGATGTGCGGTCTGCAGAAAAATGAATGATTAAAAAGCAGATTAAATGCAAATTCGGTCAAATTCACACCCTGTGTTATACGTCACAACACTGAGCCAGATCATCTACATCGGTCTCACAGGGGCACTCATATCTACGGACAATGTTTCTGAAACTTTATGGAGCCTAAGAACGCCACCAAACAGAAATAAGAATGTATAGTCTCAGTGTGAAATGAAACACAAAGATGATCTATGTATGTGCAGCCACGCAGGATTTATTCTGTTATATAAATTATAACAGGTGGATACATCGATTTACTACCTTGACGTGTGTGTCACACACACAGATCTTACCAATCAAAATGAAGCATCTTTCCCTGAATGTTCAAAATTGCAGACTTTGAGATTTGAAAATTGCATTGTGCCCCAGTGAAATGCCGCTTAAGAATCTGATTTGTTGATCAGCCCTATCATAAATGTAAATAAAAGTAATCCGTTTTACACACACACACGCACAAATACAAATCATTAGAAGGTTATTCCAGGGAGTCGAACTACAGTATAACTCTATTTTCCCATGCTTGCCTTCAAATGTAATTACTCATTAGCAAGCGGCCAAGTTCAGTGGTGCCAAGTAAGGCGAGTGAGCTTGACAGATGTCTCGTCTAAAGCGTGCCATCACGGATGTTTACTATTAGGTTCCTTGTTCCCCATCAACTTTGCATTCGTTCTATATTTTGCATCATGCATTTCAGCGAGTGAAGGTGGATTAAAAACAATGGCTGCGGGTGCTTCGGACTCGACTAAAATGTCGAGTGTTAGCAACGCTGTTACAAAGCCGTTATGCATCCGCGCGAGCTAGCCTGATTAGCTCATAGCTTGGGTAGCCGCCGTTTCCTGTAGTGCCCGCAAAGTGAAGGTAATAAAGCACGTTTGCGTGCTAGCCCGCCGATAGCACGGCTAGCCTTGCGGCTAACACGAGCGGGGGCGGTTGGGTCTGTTGTGCGTTTAACGTTGCAAACGGGACGACCTGTCTGAAGCACAATGTCACCTGTCTGCCAGGCCAGATGGGCTTTGCATGACCACGATGCCAAGCAGTGGAGCACAGTTACTTGAAATGAAACACGTTTGCTTGAATTGCTTGTCGGACTCTTAACGTTCCATCCACTATTATTGCGTTCACGTATGCGATAGCGTTTAAGCCAGTCAAATGATTTTAATATACGATCCAGCTTTTTGGGAGGAGCTGTTTTCGTTATCCATACTGTATGGTGGCTGGGCAAGGAGGGTCTGGCCGTGGTCAAATCAGCCTTGATTGTGAGATGGTTAAGTAGCTTGCCTGGTTCGCCCTGGTGGTGGTCAGCCTCTCCACTCCAGCATCTCCGCCGCCGCCAGTTGCATCGCCAAGAGAGACTGCATTCTTCGGTGCGGTCTGCTGTCCGGGTACAAGCTCCTTCTGAGCGACGCCTTGCTGTTTGCTTTTCTTCCTTGCCATCGCGATGGGGTCCGAAAAGCGCTTTGTCCAAGTTTGCACCAGTTTCGTGAATTCCAAGAGCACACTTAGGTTTATTGTCGGACCACAAAATGTTCTCTCTCTCCTCCAGTCAAGACAACAGTCAATATGGCGGAGGACTGGTCTGGCACACTCGGGAGTTCATAGGTTACAGATACTGCTGGCAAGGCGGCTTCGCCTTCATACAGGAAATACAACTGAAGTCGACGAGGGCATTGAAGCGAGCGCTGCCATATTTAGTAAGGGCAAAAATCTCCTGCCGTTCCTGAAAATATAAATGAGATATTACACAATCAACTTTTATTTCGTTCGAGGTTTTAGTTTAAGGCACTCCGTGACATGTATATATTAAATTAATTCAAGACGTTAATGGCAATATTAAAATGCACACAATTGACTTTGAGGGGGGAAAAGACTGCGTTGAAAACTGGTGCGAGTTCAACCCTACTTTATTCAACATGTAAACAAAGTTTACGTGTTTGATTTGAAAAAAAAAACCTACAAATGAAGCCGAAAATAATGGCTGTTAACATTCACGTAAGTGGCCCGCTCATTGTATTTAGAACCACTGTTTTGTGTGTGAGTTTGATAGTGTACACAGACTCACAGTGCCATTAATAATATAATATACACAAGGGGAAAACAATATGTTGTCACACGGTGTTATTAATATAATAACAATAATAATAACGTTGTAGATCATTATTTAAAAGGGGAGGGCGATGGAGTGGGCGCGACGATGAAGTTTTCGTTGTCTCTGAATGCATTCAAGACATTGCAAAAATCGTGTAATCGCCTACTTTGACAGAAAAAACAGACCATTAAATGGAATTTTCTATAAATTATTGTCCTGAAGTGTTATGTTTAAGATATCGCTTCCAAAAATACAATTTATTCTGGTAAGCAGTGGTTTAGTACACACTGGACTTAATGTTCACAGAAGAGGACGAACGCGTCTTTTTTCACTAAAACTTTAGGAAATAGGCCTATGTGTGTGCAAATTAAATACAAAAAGCTAACAAGTTACATTTATGTAGTTATTTATTAAAAATATTTAACCAATACGGGTATTTTTTGTTTGTAAAATATGAGATTTCCGAGTTTAGAATTAACCTTGAAGGCAGCACCACTGTGGGGCTCAGTCACTGGATTGAGGACGTTGCACACTCAGTTAGACCGCAAGTGTTCCACCCGTTCTTGGCTACTGACTAATTTAGCTTGTTATTTTGAAAAAAAAAAAAAAAACAGAATGGAAGGGTCCATTTGCAACATCCAGGTGCTTCTTCGTGCTGCTGAGTTTTTGGAGAGGAGAGAGCGAGGTAAGTGTCTATTTATGCACAACAAACGTCAGCATACGCGGCGAAGTTGCGCATCGTCAAAACAACAAAACGAACTGCTAAGCGAGTGCAACTCTGGTGTGCAAACATCCCGTGGAAGCGATGAGACGAGAAATGGCATGCGAATTGATCGATATGCACGATCAGCTATTTTGGACGAGCTCTCCATTTGACTCAGTGACCTACATATCACTCACATCATTGTACTAAAAGGCGCCAATCTTCTCCACTTTCAAAATGAAGCCGTGCGGCTTTCCGCGATTTTAACGGCGAATGAACAGGTCCAATGAAATGTTTGGTGCTGTTTAATTCATTGACAGTGTTTTGTTCGCGTTTCAGGCAATTTTGACGTGAGCGATTTCCAATGTTAGCCTTTACGACAGTGGACATTTTGGGGCGGGTGATGGCGCCAAAATCAAACACAGCTGATGCCGGTGGCAGGCTCGGTGCTTGATGCATTTTCGTCTATTTTAGACGATAAAATACATTGGTTGTGAAATGCAATTAATTGTTGGTTGTATCACATCTATGATGGTTGGAAAAATACGTCTGTGTAGTGCACTAGTGGCTAACACGTTTTCATCAGTCTTGAGGTTTGTGGTTCGAATCTCGGCCTTCCTTTGTGGAGTTTGCATGTTACCATGTTTACGTATTCTTTCCTCGTTATAAAATATTTTTCATACAACCTACGATTTGATCAAAAAAGTGCAACATGAATCAAACATAAATGTAAAATATTGGCAAATATTGGCACCAGCCTAAAAAAGTCCATATCGGTCAGGCCCTAGGTAAGATTGAAAGTAAAGGAAACCCCCATGGCAACCGTACAACTCATGCAAAAGTATATTGTGCAAGGTATGATGCAATTTCAGCAGGATTTTTCAGCAGTAGGGTGGCACGGTGGTCGACTGATTAGCACGTCAGCCTCACAGTGCAGAGGTGCACGGTTCAGCCTTACTGTGTGGAGTTTGCATGTTCTCCCTGTGCCTGCCTGGGTTTTCTGCGGGTATTGCAAAAAGATGCACCATAGGTTAATGGAACACTCTGAATATTCCCTCGGTGTGACTATGAGTGCGAATGGCTGTACGTCGATGTGTGCCCTGCGAATGGCTGGCAACCAGTTTAGGGTGTACCCCGCCTACAGCTGGGTTGCCTCCAGCACGTGCGCGACCCCCATGAGGATCGGCGGATTGGAAAATGGACGGATGGATGTTTCGCAGTAGAATCATAGTCAGACGCTTTTTGAAGACTCTTTTACTCTCGTCAGCAGTTTAGGAGTTGGGTGGCAGTAGAATGGAGTGAGTTTGATGTATTTGTGATTTTTTTTTTTCAGAGGCGGAACATGGCTATGCTTCACTTCTGCCTCCCAGTTTGACTCGGCCTGATAAGAGAAGCAAACAGAAGAGCAAGAAGCTATCTGCTTGTGGCAATAGGTGAATGCATTACATAACTCACACAGCTGACAAGAGGGTGTGGTGTGCTTATTCGGGTATAGTGTGGCACTCATGACTGTCGTTTGTTTTAATTAACATTCCTTTTTCACGCTACAAATGCAGGTTCGTGCACAACGAGCTAGAGAAAAACAGGTGACTAATGTGGTTGTGTTTGGAAAAATGAGCCACATTTGAATGACTTGCAGTCATACATATTGTTGCTTTGCTTTGTAGACGAGCACAACTGAGGCAGTGCCTGGAGCAGCTCAAGAAGCAAGTTCCTCTGTCATCGGACTCGATGAGGAACACCACACTCAACCTGCTTAGGCGAGCCCAGCTGCACATCAAGGTAAGAAAGTAATAACCACACAAACAATAAATTATAATCTAAGGCTAAACTAAGGACAACTGTTGTTTTTTTTGTCTGCCCCCCCCCCCCCCCACCTTAATAAAATTAGCTTTCAGGCAAGAAGCGTGGCGAAACTACCGTGTCTTTCGGCTTGGTTGGATGTCATTGTTTTGTGGAAGTGGTCATAATGTTGTGTATGGTGGGTCTTTGAAGTTGGACTTCCCATGCGTGCTTTAAATTTTTCAAAATGCTCACATTTTCATGCTACATTTTTTTGGGGCTTTTTTCTGCCTACTGACAGTGTTTTATAATATTTCAGTTTTATGTTTTTAACTACATATGAGAGAGTTAAAATATTGGTGCGACACAGTGAAAGTTGTCCATCCACCTCCGCAAACTACAACCATATTGTAAACACATTAAATGAATACATCTTATAGTGTTTATCAAAAATAAACATGATCATTTTTAAGGCAGAACACGCTCTAGTCCATTTCAGTTGTCAGAGACAAATGACAACTTCCCTTCTATAGTTGGCCTTCACAGTTGTCCCTTAACTTCTGCTCACAACTCCACTGACCTTGTGCATTTTTCATGACAGAAGCTGCAGGAGCAGGATGAGCGCGCAGAGCAGTTGAAGGGCCATCTGCGCTGGGAGCAGAGGGAGCTTCAGGTGCGTCTGGAGCAGCTGCAGCGAGGTGCTGAGCGCATGAGGAATGACAGCCAGGGCTCCACCATGTCGTCGGAGAGGTCGGACTCGGACAGAGGTGAGTTTTATCTCGCGGCAATAACCATTAAGATTTCATCCACACATATTTTGCCCACTATGGGCTGAAACAAAGGCTGCACAAGTGAAAATCAATATCTTTTGTTATCTTAATTTACAACAAGACTATTTTTGTCATTCACGACGGTCGCCCGGACAGACTACCAGATATATATCACTCTGTCTTGGGCCGGCTGAGACGTCACACACGTCAACCGATCAGACCCCGCCCACAATCGCCACTGTCAAGATTCAGTCCATGGGAAGCATGTCAAAGTCATGTCGACGGAGGCATGATGTGCCTGTGCATTGTTTTTATGTTCAGAAAGAAAGAAAAAAAAAAGATGAGCGTTTGGGTTCCTGGATGGTGGGGAGAGGGCGGTATGGACTCTCTACTCTCCAAAAGAATCGAATTTGAATGAATTTGTTTCATGACACCACATTTACTAGTTCGCTACTAGCTTTTTACAGTTAGCAAACGTAGCATGAGTTGGAATGCGACATATGCTTTTCAATATTTCCTCTTTTGTTCACGTCACTTTTTAAATATTGTACACCGCATTGTCATTTGCCAGACTTTTTTCGTGGTCGTCGTGAAGCGTCCCAGATGCCCCACCACCAGTCATTGAGTATGCCACACAGATAATCCAAAATCAGCAACGAGTCACTTCATTTGTCTGGGACACATCTGTCGGCTCAAAATCTGGCTCCATTCATGAAGTCTGACATCAGCATAGCCTTTATTTATCCAAGGCATCTAATGTAAGAAATAAATGAATAACTCGTGGCACGCCAACCAACCACAATTTTGCAAAAACAGTGGAACCTCGATTAAACAAGCTAATTGGGGGAAGGCATTGTCCCTAAAAGCCGACGGTCCGTTTGGGCTGCACGAGATATAGAAAAAATATCACCTTTGCGATAATGGCCCACGCCATCTGCGTTTTGCAAAGTCATGCAATAAATTTTATATGAAATTGTATTAGATGCAACCGTAAGTGTGCATCGCCATCCCAGAGGTGAACAGTATTTAGGGGCACTGCTAACACCATATACACTACTCGCCAAAAGGTGAGGGATATTTGGCTTTCAGGTGAATTTAATGGAAAATGTAAAAACGTCACGCAACAGTGATATCACATGAAAGTAGGGCATTTATGTAGAAGGATGCACTTGTGATTTCTTCATCTCAAACAATTAATGGAAACAAAAGTTAACAATGATGGCGGGTACCCTACAACAAAAAAAATTGTCTCAATAACTCGCCATGTGCCCTTGAGCATCAGTTGCACCTTGACGACGACGTCTCATGCTGTTCGCAAGTCGACCTAATGTCTGCTGAGTCATGGCAGCCCTTGAAGGGCGGCCCTCAGATCATTGAGGTTCTGGAATGCAGTTTCGAGCCTCTACATGACAACTCAGCTGACCCCCCAGGTTTTCAATAGGAGAAAGTGCAGGCCTTTCCATTTGAGGTACACCAGTCTCCAACCGCCTTTCCCTGGCGATGCGACCTCAATGAGTCGCATGAACACCACGGGCCAGATACAATAATGTTGGGGCACAATCACTGGATGAATAATGTTATTCAGGTAGTATGGACTTGTCACTGTACCATTCACAAAGTGTTGGGCAGTTCTGTACCGACTGGACACACCTGACACATTGTAACACCGCCACCACGAAAAGCTCATCTGGTGACAACAGTGGCTGATGCATAGCGCTCTCCTTGACGTCTGATCTAAATGGTTTCGAATGGTCTGACCTGACACTTGAGTGCCTCTCACCTCCCTTAAACATGTCTGGAGTTGAGTGGCATTCATCATCCGGTTTCTCAGAGCATTGTTCAACATGGAGTCATCAGCATGGGATGTGGCCAAAGAACATCCACTTCTACATCTTTCTGTGAGTCTTTTGATATCTCTGTTGCAACCTGCTGACGACACTATGTGACACTCTAAGCTCAGTGGCCACTTGCATCTGAGAACGTCCTGTTTGAAGCATCACAATGAGGTACTGTTGATCCATTGTTAGGTGTCGTCTTGGTCTCATGATGTCAAAATATGAACAGCATGATGAGGACGACTGTTTAAACACCAACTCTAATTGAACCTGGATATTTGTCGGTCGATTCAAAGACCAAACACCTGTTGTGAATTTTGCCGCTCAGCTCCTCATAAGAGAACAGCAACTTGTGCAAAAAGTACCGAAACATTTAACAGTTGGACATGAGCATTCGTAAGCTTAGAGAAGGTCACATTCAGTGACCTGTAAAGGTTTGAATACATTTTAGGCTCGTCCTTAAATTTCACCCAAAAGCTAAATATCCCTTACCTCAGTCAACAACAGCTATAGATATGAATAGGTAGATCCAACATGCTGCTTTTGAGCTGCGTGTCTATGGCGAAGCCAAGTTAACATCCATGCTTTTTAACTTGTATTACGTGTGATGGGACGTTCGCCCCTGCCAGCATGGCTGCCACATTGGCTCAGCTTTTAGTCTCCTGTAAATGTATTTATGACCAGAGAGCAGTATAAGCCAGAAACATGACTAGTCTCTGTCTGTTGATGGCACCCTAGCACCATTTACTGGGACTGTGATGAACTCTGGACAGTTCTGGAACGAACAGACTTTGTAAGGTACTATACAAAGGGGCTTTGAATGGGCTTGAGTAGACACTATTTTCATTGAATGCAGGATCCATTTGTTCAGGGGTCAGTTAAATACAGGTTCCACTGTATCAAAAAAATCTCTCTCACCCCCCCCCCCCCCCACCGCAAAAAAAAATATACAGTATATATATATATATATATATACACACACACACAGGTATAATATACACACGCACACTGTATAATTTCCATGGCGCGCCTGATGATCTCTCTCTTAGGTTACAAAGGTGGGAATCGAAGGTATCCAAAATGGATGTATGGTTGATGCATCTGATGTCCTTCTTGTTTGCCGACTTCCGTTTTTGCTCCTTTCAGAGGATGTCGAGGTGGACGTGGAGAGCATCGTGTTCGACTGCATGGACTCTGAAGAGCCTTACATTGCATGCAGCGCTGTCGATCACTGTTACTCCACTATGGACAAAGCCTGGCTATGACAGCAGCTACTATCATTCTCATCGTCATCATGGTGGAGGGGAGGGGGAGAGAACATTCCAAAAATGAGCAGGGTGAGGACAATGATACTGCACAAGTGAACAAACCCCCCTTTTTTTTAAACAGAGGCAGTTTATCAATATTGTTTGAATGTTACACCACAAGCGTAATCATGATTTCGGTTATGAATGAGCTGTGTCTGTTTGCACTGAAGAGCAGTTTACATCACTGGGCTGGGATGGCTATGTCAAACATATCCAAAGCCACGAAGACACATTCATTGTAGGGAAAAAAATCCCCCACAAAAGTAATCGAGATTTTTCTTGACTTCAATATGCCTACACTGACTTCAGCCTTAAAACAGATTTGCCCATTTTTATTTTAAATCAAGCTAAGCATTACAATATATCTCAGTAAGGCCACGTGTGGCCTGCACTTGAACATTAATCTTTGCTATGTTTTAGTGACACAGTGTCGTTTCACGTTTTCTTTTGTTGCACATAAGCATCCTCACATTGCACTTGTCTTGTCTTCTAAGAGTTGTGAGTATATCGGAAGTGAAAACACAGGCAACAGAATGATTTGGTGGTCATTCTTGCACAATTATGTGACTGTGCCTGAGATTCATTTGGTGTATTTGCACACTCTAGTTCTGTTATGACGTGTGAGAGTTTTGATGCCTGGTGGATGAAAATTGATTCTTGCACAGCCATGGTTCTTCTTGATCACTATTAACAACTTTAGGTAATGATTTTGCTGTACTACATGTATTATTTTGCTCTGTATTTAATAACCGAAGGCACATTTCGTCCTCACCTTTTGGATATGCAAAATGCCTTATTACCTTTTTACTGCTGTTTTATGTATGCATTCAGACTCCCTCCGCCCAGTAATATCATGTAGCAATGTTTTGTAATGGTGTAAGCTTTTTATTAATAAATATTTTCTATATTTAAGAGTCTGGCTTTATTTATTCAACACAAAACACATGGGTAAAACTTGGTGTCCATTTATTGTCACGGGCATATTCTATTGATTTTTCTGAGCACATTGTAGTCTTCATTTGTGGTTTTATGGATGACTTTCCTTTTGAGTGCTCAATTTTATATTACTAAGCCACTGTTACAATCAGTGTTTTGCAGAATGAATCTGTTGTCCAGCTAATTTAATCGGTTAAAAAAAAGGGGCAAACGAGGTAAAAATCCAACTGATAAATCTGCATCAAACAGTGAATTCTGAAATGTTGACGAAGGCAAGCTGCATAAGAGTAAACGCAAACACGACAGTTGCATGAAGGCGAAAGGAACAGTTTTCTGTCACATGACAGCCCCTGTGAGCCAGCATGTAGGGGAACATGATCAGGATGAGTGACGCAGGTACGAGTTGGCTGGAAGAGGCTCTGCTCCGGCTTTCACGTTGTCCACTCGCACTTCAGCGGGTTGTTTCCTCACAGAGGCATCTAGTCAGATGAGTTAGTTTTCACAAAATGCATTCCTGCACTGAGGAGGTTTAAAGAAAAGTGTCCCCGATATCCGAGGTAAAGGAATCATCACACGTATTGCTTCTTCTGAGCCTGTGAGGCCAAGCCTTTAGCTTTCTCTTTCGCTGCCAGCGCTGTCTCTCTCGCACGCTCTGTTGCCGCTTCTGCCAAACTCCTTGACGGTGTTTCACCTGCACAAAAAACAATTCAGAATAGAGAATGTACATTATTAATCAGTTCCAATCAGCTTTACCAGGGGCATTGATCTGGGGAAGAGTGGAGGGCCTTCCCGATTGGTGGAATGTTATTCACCATATCATTGTATTTGTCATTGGGAACATGTGGGTCAGCTACAACTGGAAAGGTGGTCTGTGCCAACACCGAGGAGTGTCGATCAGGGGAGAAAATGGGATGCCTTTCTGGGGGCCGCAAACATATTGGGGGCACCTGTGACGACCCCATTTCAGTCAACAAATGACATTATTTTTCCGTCAGTTGAATATAAGAATTTTGCATTCTCTGTTTTTGTCTTCTTCTAGGAACACTTTTATATTGTATATCAGTGGTCACCAAACACCGGCCTGCAGCTGTACCAAGTGATACTAGACTGCACAGACAGATCAAAAGCAAACATAATTTACGTCCCAATTGGGAATAAACAGCCCCAGTAACTCTAAATATACATTTATGCTGACGGATATGTGAATGACAAGTGCATGTCAAGTGCATGTCGGAGCGTTCACGAATGATGTCCACACTTGATGATGTTCCAAATTGGTGGCCTGAACCGAATGACGGTGCCCGATGGACTGTGTGTTATCTGCGCATTGGGAGTGGCGGCCGTGGCTTAGCTAATTGAAAAATAAATAAAATACAGAAAACCAAAGTGACTTAAGAAAGAAATTAAGAAAAAAAAACAACCTTCTTCAAGGTACTTTTCTTATATGTTGAATGGATCCGTCAAATGAGTTTCACTTTTAAAATTAAAATGCTGAAATGAACTTTTTTGTGGCATTTTAGTTTACTGAGATGCACCCGTTAGTAGGTTGTCAAAATGTACTCAACAAGGACGATTTAAATCCCTCTTATCACAATGCCCCACTTTGGAGCACCGTTACACAACTCAAGCTTTGTGCAAATGTTTGACATGCACTCCCTGATAAAACAACACTGTCACTGACAGGCAAGTGACCAAGAGGACTCCACATAATACATTTTGACTTCAGCACTAATAATACCACTTCACTGAAGCGTTCTGCACAAAGTGTGTTTTGTGAACATATTTTCTCTTTATCTTTCCTCAATGAATCACAATCAAGTAGGTGGAGCAGCTCATTAAATGGGTGTTATACCTTGCATTTTGGCCAGCACGTATTCAAAACCCTTCATGGTCTTGGTAACACTCTTCTTAAACCTTGCAACTCCGAATTCCTGCAAAGAGACAAGTAAACAATGAACTCAGCGCAGACGGTTTCATTTTAGTCTTTCAATTCTTGGCATACACCATCACACGATGTGCTAGAGTCAATTATTATAGCTTGGTATTGTGTGCTTACTGACCTGAACAGCCCTCGAGAGTCCATACACATTGGAAGAGATCCAAGCCTCTCGATGTATCTCCGTCCAGGTGCCATTCTCAGGATTAATTCTGTATTCGCAACGCTCTTTCACAGACTGGTGGCAAAGAGGGACAGGCATGGAGAACATGAGGTCATTTACAGTAGGCATAAAAAAATCTGGAAACAAAGCTGATGAAGAAAACTGGTCAGGAAACCTGCCAAGAGGCTAATTTACAGTAGCTGCAGCAATTTCTGACAACTCGTGGCTGTGTCCTACATGTGATAAAAAAAAAAAAACCTTATTTGTCATGAAATGTATCCCAAAAGCTTTGACATATTTTGCTGTTAGTAATTGGATGACACTTTTTTCCCCTTAAAATTCGACACACATCACCACATAATGCCAACTTCAAGAAAAAGGTTTGTTTGTTTTATATTTGTGCAAATACTGATCACCGTATGTCTGGTTGCAAGACAATGCTTATCATACAAATAGGGCCCGACCAATATGGATTTTTGGGGGTCAGTTTTACTGTTTATATGTGGCAAATACTGATCACCGATTAATTGGCTAATTACAAAAAAAAGTGTGTGTGTGTATTTAAAAAATATATATATATATATATATATATATACACACACACACACACACACACACACACACACACACACACACACACACATATATAGCGGCCCGGTAGTCCAGTGGTTAGCATGTCGGCTTCACAGTGCAGAGGTACCGGGTTCGATTCCAGCTCCGGCCTCCCTGTGTGGAGTTTGCATGTTCTCCCCGGGCCTGCGTGGGTTTTCTACGGGTGCTCCGGTTTCCTCCCACATTCCAAAAGCATGCATGGCTGGACGCTCTAAATTGTCCCTAGGTGTGAGTGTGGGCGTGGATGGTTGTTCGTCTCTGTGTGCCCTGCGATTGGCTGGCAACTGATTCAGGGTGTCCCCCGCCTACTGCCCGGAGACGGCTGGGATAGGCTCCAGCACCCCCCGCGACCCTAGTGAGGATCAAGCGGTTCGGAAAATGGATGGATATATATATATATGCTGTCAGTTTAGCGCGTTATTATCGGCATTAATTTAAATCAATTTTAACGTGATAAAAATTGTTATCGCAAGATTAATGCAGCAACACGTCACAGCGGATGTTACGTTGCTCGATAAATAAACCGGACAACAAAACCAACAGAATCAACATAGCCTGACTGCTGTGTTCAAAGCAAACTTGAGAAAAACGAAGTATGCAACCATGGCTTAAATTCACTATAGGCTGAGTCCCAGTTTACCTTAGATGTGCACTTTATAATGTTATGTTGCTCTGTTTTCAGTCCATAAAAAGAGCTGTTAAAGCAGCTGTTGTGTGACAAAATATTTTTTTTCACTGTTGTTGACAGTAATATTGTGTGAGAGATTTTGTGTGAATAACTGCTCCAAGTGAAAAATGTTCATGTAAAATTGAAAATCAAAATTGTTGTTTCAGTAAATATTTGCATTTTGCACACAGAAAACTGATCCATGATTCCATGTTGATGAGAGCATTAAAACGGAAAAAATAGGACAAAAAAAATACAAAAGGAAATTTAGAAATGATAAAAAATGTGTGAGTAATCACAATTAATTCTGAGTTATTATGAGTTAATTATGACAGTTGCGTTTTTAATCACGATTAAATATTTTAATCGTTTGACAGCACTATATATACAATGAATTAAATAACTTATGTTGTGGTCCCTTAATGCTTAATAAAGTGCTCACAATAAAGATGTGAATTACAGGCAGAAAATGTCAATGTTTTACATTACTTTTTAACCTGATGTATGTGTATTGAATGTTTTTGGGGGGTGGGGCTTTTTGAATGTCATTATCTTTGCCTAACTGTATTAATCTCTAAAAATAAAAAAAATTAAAAACTGTAAAAAACTAGTTTATAAACTGTCATACCATGAGACGAGCGTGGCTGATGTTCCACGTCAGTGTGGTCATCAATCTTTTCTGTGGGTCCACAACAGAGTCCTCCACGATGTACGCGCAGCTAGCCATGTGCTTTGGAAGATAGCGCTCCATCCAGCGCGGAGCGCGGCTTGTTTTGGTCAATAGACGTCTGGAAATGAGGCAGTTGCCTGGAGTCACCTCTCGGAAAATGATGTCTTCAGTCAGAACATGGTTACTGAAAGGCAAACAAGTACAACTACATTCATCAGACTATTTGGGTTAAGCATTCAAGATAACCAGTGGCTGGCTAGCAACCAATGCAGTGTGGTGTGTTCCCGTGGGACTATGGATGGATGGTACCAATGCACAGATACCTCTTTTGTCAAGCCAAGTAATAATACAAGTACTTACATTAGAGGACACACCCAAACAGAGTACTGATTCTTGATAATTCCATTCCACAAACACTAAAAAAAACAACACACTAAACAAAATAATTTCTTGACCACGACAGAAGTTTCACTCAAATATAACATTTGACATTTCATTAATTTATTCAAACTGGGGTGTGTAGACTTTATATAACCACTGTATGTGTTTCCAAGATGCCAACATGTTGCAAAGGGTTCACTACCTCACATATACAACTTCACACGAGAAAAGACAGTGCTGGCAACAGACATGCACCAGTCCTGCCATGAATTTTGACCTAATTGGGGAATATCTGAAATGTTATTCATCATGGATCACATAGTACGTTCACGTCATATGTTAAGAAAATATATTTGTGTTTAATTCAGTGGAAGTTTAATGGGGGACTGTTCAAAGCTTGTCTTGTATCAGGAGGATTGAAGCAATTCCTTCCAAGGAAATAAACCAGAAAGCCGAAGTTGTTTTGTCATTTCCTTTACGTTTCATTTTCAGCGTATTTTACGGAAACTGAGTTAGGTCAACAAACATGATGGAGCTGGAGGGGAGTCTTTTCTTTGACCTCACCTGTAAGGGTTTGGATATCGTTGCCAGAAAGCAACGCAAACTTGGTCCCAGGAACTTTTCAGCAAACCTGCGCAGCAGAAATACTTGACCATTGTTCCCTCCAGTTGGTATGGAAAAAAAAACTGCGGAGATGAAACCGAAGGTGGGTTGAAAAAAATTTAAAGAGGAACCAATGGCCGATTTGAGAGTAAATAGCTGTACAATACCTCGTCCACTCGCCTAACAGTCAATACATTCTAGTTTCGTTTCGCTACCCACACGAGAATTGTCATAGAATAAAATAAGCGATTGGGATAATGGATGGATGGATGGAAAATATGTTTAACATCATAGCTGTGTATGTGTCACGTCCGCACTCTTCTACTAACAGAGTTAGCACGCGCTAGCATAGCAAAATTATGAATGAACGACTCGAGAACTCCGCGCGGTCTCATCCTCAGGAAATGATCAATAATAATTTCAAATGAGAAAATATTCACCTGTACGGCAAAACTCTTCATAAGACGAGTATTTTCATGTTTTTTTTAAACTCCAGTTGTAATTACCCATGTGACAAATCCCGCACTGTCAAACGCCACACGGAAACCATAGAAGGTCACGACCTGACGTCACATCCGGTCACTGTGAACCTCCGATATCTACATTTGACCACTTGAGGGCAGAAAAACACTGCGGTGGTACAGTATTTTGTAACAACCCAACATGCATCCACTTCACCCATTCAGTAACAAGAAAGTACGCTTTCAAATATACCAGACCAGCAAAATATGAATTAATTTTATTTTTTTATTTTCAATTTGACTGATTAGGATTTTCTCCGATATCTACATTTGACCACTTGAGGGCAGAAAAACACTGCGGTGGTACAGTATTTTGTAACAACCCAACATGCATCCACTTCACCCATTCAGTAACAAGAAAGTACGCTTTCAAATATACCAGACCAGCAAAATATGAATTAATTTTATTTTTTTATTTTCAATTTGACTGATTAGGATTTTTTTTAATTAACTGTAACATTTTGGGATTCTACGCTATGTATGACTGAAAGGCATTTGTGAAAAAAACATGTATTTATTTACTTACATATGGCCTGCCCACATCACTCACATTATCAGTAGTCATTTCCACTGCAATTGGTTAATTGATATCAGTAAAAACAATTAACTTATACAATGAACTTTTCATTTCAATAATTGGATTATATGACCAGTTGATTGATTACATCTGAAAAAATTGTATATGAATGATGCTACATTTTTTATAAAATAAAACAGAATGTTTTTTTTAATTATTATTATTAAAACAAACAGTTTGCCTATTTAACCTATTTCAACTTTTTGTTTTCCGCCTATGCATGACCTGGTCCATCTGTCTATTTCTAAAAGCAAAGGTTTACCCACAAAGAAGGGTTGTCAAGTCTTTTGAGATGGACATCCATCCATTTTCTAATGTAATATGGACTAGCTAACTCAGAAAAGTATCGCGGGTGTGCACTTTTTTGGCTTATGCACCTTCATGGAATGTATTCACCTTGGGTAGCGTAACACTGAAATGAGGGTGTTTCCTGTTAAAGTATGACGGAGAGCGCGTATTCTCCCGAAGACTTAAGCATCTTTTAATTTTTGCAGTATTAAGTTGAAAAGGTGAAACATCACTTTGTACATATTGTTTCAGGCTGGGTGACAGACATGACTGACTCATGATCGGGCCTTGGAATTTGTCTGGAAACAGCTACTGCAGTCAGCGTCATGGTGGTGATAGTAAACTAGGTTTTGAATCATTTGTTTTTATTTGATCAATGCAATCCCGTTAAATGACAAGCCCGGTGTGTGGTATAAAGATGCGCTCATTCATAAGCATAGTATTCTGATTACATTACCTTTCTTAGACTTATTCAATAAAGAACGTAAAAACACTTGCACCTTCAAAGAAGCTTGGTAAATGAGAGGCACGCATGTCATTGCCGATTGTTATCTTAACTTCGTGATCTGCTATGCAACTTAATTTTACATTTACATGGTGATATTCAGGCCACCTTCAGTCTTCCTCAACTCACAGTTCCTTTGTGGTTGCGCACAAGTTTCCAGGTTACACGTTGTGGGTGTGTCAGAAGTTTGGACTGGAGAATCGGTGAAATTTGAAAGGGTGCAAAACAGTCGCGTTTCAAAAAAAAAAAAAAGACTTAAACGCAAATTACAGAATACAGCCCTAAGTCAGCTTCAGGTTCCAGCTCCCTACTGCCCTGAACAGGATAAGGCATTAAAGGGAAAGTCAAGTCAAATAGGTTGTTTACAATATGTTCGAGGGCGGCCCAGTGGTCGAGTGGTTAACACGTCGACTTCATAGTACAGAGGTCGTAGAGTTTGCATGTACTCCCCGGGCCTGGGTGGGTTTTCCTCCCACATTCCAAAAACATGCGTGGCAGGCTGATTGAACATTCAAAATTGTCACTAGGTGTGAGTGTGAGCACGGATGTTTGTTCGTTTCTGTGTGCCCTGCGGTTGGCCGGCAATCGGTTCAGGGTGTTGTCCCCCCCCCACAACTGCCCGAAGACAGCTGGGATAGGCTCCAGCATGCCCTAGGACCCTTGTGAGGATAAAGCGGATCGGAAAATGGATGGATGGATAGACAATATGTTCTATGAGCCCCCACTCGTCTTCACACAGTATTCTGATTAATATTACATTTGTAGAATGTGAATGAAGCAGCAAAATTGACTGCTTTTGTCCATTTCAGAGCGGCCATGGCTGTCGATTCAAAATCACAGGCTGTGTCCAAATTCACAGGCTGCATCCTCCGCAGGCCGCATTTTCAGCCACATGATGTCATTTTCGGCGCAGCTTGACCACATGTGGTTTCCACGCTGGGTCCTTTGACACCTTCAAAGGCTCCTCCTCATGTAGGCTCTGTGGACTGCATAAACCGTGGTAATTTTGTACAGGCTTAATTGTGAATTTGGCTACCGCATGCAGTAGAGTTGCTAAGTGACGTCATGCGGACGAAAATGTGGCCAGTCTATGAATACGGACACAGCCATAGTTGTTCAGATTTCAGGTAATGACCAATAACGCCTTACCTGTTTTTTGAGTTTGGTCATTTGACATGAGCAAGTTTTGCTGTGATTGGTCTTTACCAGAACCCTGAGCAACTGTGATGTAATTTTTAATTGCCAAGAAATGTCCACCACCGAAAATGGTTTAAAAATGGGTGGATTTTTCTGCTTAATTCATATTCCACAAACACAATATTAATCCAAATACAGTGTTTACACTCGTGGGGCCACAAAGAATATATTTTGAACACACATTTTGACTTGACTTCACCTTGAAAGGATGACTGAATAGTCATTGGTCAACATTTGCTCCAAATTATCGATTGGTGTGAATATTAGCAGGAATCATTGTCACCCTTGACCCTAATGAGGGCAAGTGTAATAAAAAACAGATGGGCGGATAGTGTAATAATCATAATTGGTATGTTTTTGCACCGAATTAACAATTAGTTATTATAAACCTCATGAAGGATTGTTTTCAGTGGACTGCAAGAGACAAATGTTATGTAACAGTAGAAAAACAAACACACACACACACACACACACACACACACACGCACGCACACACACACGCACAAAGCAGCATTATGGTTCATTGGACATTGTGACTGTAAATCATACTAAAATGGCTACTTAGTTTATCTCTTTTAATTATAATCACCTTTATGTGTTTTCCACAAGGGAACAGATCTCTAATTAATTCTGCACATTGACATTATTTCTCAAAGCATTGGAACAAACATCAAATGCAAGGCACAAGGCATGCCCACTCCCTCCCCCCAGATGATATAAGTCAAAGACTCCAGCTTCTATATGTGAGTCTCTGGAACATAAAGGAATATGTAGGCTAAGCCGTAAAATCTGTCCTGTGGGTGTATAGCTATTCCTACTCTGGCTACAAGCATTTTCTCTGCAGGAAAATGAAAACACTTATACAAGCCACAATAGTTCTGTTTGTTTTTCCGACTGCTTTATTTGCTGTTAAAATTGTTCAGAAAGCCATCCAGAAGTTTATGGATGGAATTGTTTAGCTCAACTCCTTTTCTGACTGTCTGTTTTGATGGAGGTTATAAGCCCGGCCCCACTAGGTGTTGTCCTTACTGTATTTACCGACACACTTCTTGAGTACCTTGACACAGTTGTGAGCAGAAGTTTCTGTTTGACATGTTGTCACATTTTCCGAGTGCCAGTTTAGCTCATGGGTCGAAAGTGTTGTTGATAAAACACAACCAGCAAAGCGCATGCAGTTCCGCAGCTGATAGTCTGGGCGGAAAAAAAGAGAGAGCGAGCGATTTTTAATTCAAATCCTTTTTAGGGGCCCTCTCGAACATTCTCCTCGTCACCTCATTGCACTTCATTCACATGATCTCGTTTCTCATGTTCCGTTAAAAGGAATCCCGCTGTTGCATCTGATCTGAAGCGCTGTCAGGTCAACATAATTAACTTCCTGTGGAGGCAGAGAAGCAGCAGCAGTTTTA
Organism: Hippocampus guttulatus; assembly: GCF_054856545.1. Lineage (NCBI taxonomy): Eukaryota > Metazoa > Chordata > Actinopteri > Syngnathiformes > Syngnathidae > Hippocampus > Hippocampus guttulatus. Next base: position 32,548,455 of record NC_141262.1, on the reverse strand, counting down.
GTAGATGTCTTAGATTAAAATGTCACTCGATTTGCAGTAAAAGCTACCACAATAAAGTCAGCAAATAAAAGAAACGAGGGTTTGAAAAAATAAAATTAGCCTTGTAATCACAAGAAAGCAGTTTCTTCCAACAGGAAGTAGGGACAAATTACTTGACCGATGCAGCTGACTTCATAATTAAGTGGACATTACTTACCAACAAGTCATTTGCATTAATAAGGAACACATTGGGCAGATTACAGAAATAATGAACACACTAGTGAGCCTCATTTGAAAGCAGTGGGTTCACTATGAACATTGACAAATGAAATGATTTCTTTACATAAAGCAAGATGCAAACTTAAGGCCAGATCAATGAGGCCAAACGGTTCCTTTTGTACCAGGGATGGGCATAACAATCTATTCATCGATTAATTGATCTCAAGGAATTATGACAATTGTGTGGAATCGATTACAGTGGTCAACACGTTTGCTTTTTTCAATCAGAGATGCAAGTAAACTTTTCGAGATGATTTTACTTTTCTTTATGATTTTGCGCCTTTTCAGAATCTGCCATCGTTTATTCTCTATCAAATCAGGTTTTCATCTGAATAATCAAAGAACAATAACATAATATAGTAATATTTATGATTTAAGGGTTTAGCTCCGCAGGTGGAGTTTTTTTTTTTTTTTTTACAGAAATTTCACAGCTATAAATGTCAACGCATGGTGCAAAGCATTTTGTCATGTTTTGGTTTGTGACCAACAGGTGGCACTGTGGGACTTTTCCCTGCAGCTGCACACCTGTTGGTCGTTAGATAATTCGCGGCTTTGAAAGGACTCCCAGCCCGAACACTCAGTGTCGGGTCATTGTTTGCTTGCAACTGTCATGTTTGTTTGTTGCTGTTTGCTCTTGGCTTCTGTCATGTTTGTTTCAGTCATGTTTAGTTCATTGTTATGTTTTAGCTTCAGTCATGTTTTGGTCATGTTTTTGTTATTGAGAGTTTTTAGTTTCTGCCATGGTGTTTGTTTGTTACTTTGGATTTGTTTTGTTCTGAGAACTTTGTTTTGGAATTAGTTTTCTGTTTTAATACAATTCGTCAAGCACACACTGCTCCTCCCTCGTGCCTGCTTTTTGGGGTCCACCACCACCTTGCTACGTGACACATTTAAGGTCAAACTTAAATGCAATAAACCTGATGTGCAAGAGCAAAGGTAAACAACATCTTGAAAACAGTGTCCAAAATATTTTTAGGCTTACATAAAGTCATCTGTAATTAATATTTGGTGTTGGCCATTGTTATTGATTAATAGCATCTTAAGGAAAATGGAATGCACTGCTTGGCTGCAACCAGCAGAGGCGCTGTTGATGCAAACTAGTTTGGAGTCTAATGAAGAACGTGTGAGCCAAGGGCGGACTTACCATTAGGCAAGGGCAGGCAATTACCCGGGGTCCCGAGATTTCCAGGGTCCCCCTAAATATCTCATAAAAGCGGATTTTAAAAGCTTTCTTTGATTTAAAGCCGTTACTATTGGATTAGGTTTAACTCACATCCTTAGAAACACATCAAAATGCTTAATCGATCATCGTGTCAATGCAGCTGACTTCATAATTAAGTGTCAAGTGCCCACCCTCACTTTGCATAAGATAGAATTCCATCATCTCACAGCATGTGCTGACTTGATTCAGGACAACAAACTGGTTGGCCTGTTGTGAGGCAAATGAAACGGAGTTATGGTCCCAGATGAGCGGAGCGGACGTGAGAGGAAAACAGTTTTCATCAGAACTACCGAATGTGTGAAACCGGCAATAGCAAGAGCTAGACTCTCTTGCCAGTAGTTGTCGCACTATTGTCAGTGTCAGCTGAGGCGGATGCAGTATAGAGACGAAGTTGAGAGTGACACGAGTGACGAGTTTCACCAAGATGCGAATATTAAAGCGGTCGAAATGGTGAATTACTTTATATTAAATGTTGATTGAGATGATTCACTTGTTAGATCATTCTTGAGAAAGATTTTAAGGACTTTGTCTAACTCAGAAAATAGACACTTTTTAGTTATGATGAACAATGTTTTTTTTTTTTTTTTTTGGTCATACACTGATATGGAGGGCCTTGTGATTATTTGTGTCTCGTGCCCCCAGATGGGTAAATACGCCCCGGCATGCGTTATGATTTTGCTCAGTTCAACATTGACATGGAAACAGTAGACAACATTCACAGAGAGAGATTCTCCAGTCCGTACTTTGTACCACAAGTGCCGCAGAATAGCAACATGTTGAGATGCCTCGCGGCATCTCATACGGCAGTCGGCGGGTGTCCGCCGTTACGGCCGATGACCGTCAGCCGCCTCATAGAGCGAGTCCTGAAGGAGCCCTCGGGGTGGAAAGAATCCGGCTTATCCTCACAGCGGAAGACCATTAAGAATCCATTTCGGTAGTTTTTATTCATCCAGCCGTAGAGGAGCGGGTTGGCAAAGGTGGAACACATAGCCACAATATGGAACACGGTGTATATTAGTTTATACTCCTTGAACATGAGCACCAGGTCCAGATCGCTCGCCAGCTGAAATATGTGGAAGGGCAGCCAGCAGATGGCAAACACCACCACCACCAGCGCCAACATCTTGGTGGTCTTTTTGCGGCGCGTGATGGCATCATTGCGAGTAGACGGGCTGATGTGATTCTTCAGCTTGACCCAGATGCATATATAAGCGTAACTGATGATCGCTAGGGGGATAATGTACTGGAGGAGAAGCATGGAGAGGCTGTAGATGACGCCGTCCCTGCTGGTCCCATGCGGCCACTTCTCGGAGCAGACGGCGAAGTGCAGATTAATGGAGGGGATCTCTTCGTATCGGTACTCTCTGAAGATGGCCAAGGGTGCCGCCAGGACCGCCGCGATCGTCCAAGTGAAAGCCATGATGAGGAAGCTGGAGTGCCACGTGAGGCGCTGGCCCAGGTAGAAGACGATGCAGCGGTAGCGCTCCAGGGCGATGACAGTCAGGGTCAGGATGGACACGTGCACGCTCAGGGCCTGGGCGAAGGGCACCATGTGGCACAGCACCGCGCCGAACTTCCACTCGTCTAGCAGGGTGTAGACCAGCGTGAAGGGTAGGCACAAAGTGTCCACCAGCAAGTCTGCCAGCGCCAAGTTGGCTATGAAGAAGTTAGTGACTGTTCGCATATTCCTGTAGCGGATGATCATGTAGATGACAAGCGCGTTCCCGAGAAGCCCCAGCAGGATGATGAGGGAATAAGCCGCGATGAGCGTGATCTGCACCCCGAGGTGCTTGGTAATGTCTGTGTGGAAACCATGATGGTTTAAATCCATGCTTCCGTTGGGCAGAATCCACACGCCGATTTCATCAGGCTCCCATTCTCCTGTGCTGTTCGACGTGTCTGAGGGGCGCATTTCTCCTCCAGGTTGTACAAACACCTCAGAGGGAATCTGGCCCTCCTTGCTTATGTCAAAGACAGAAAACAGAAAAGGAAGTCACTGCGAGAATATATACAGTATATTTTCCCCCTTACCAATTACTGTCATTTTTACTGCACTGAAACATACAGCATGACACAATTCTTCACATTGAGCACACAATTCAAATCATCAGAGCGTACATCCTGAACAAAGAATGACAATATTTAGTCCTGAATCCTCGGTGGCCTTCCTCATTCAAATTCTCCAAACTGAAAGTGAACCTCAGCCCTATTTATTTCAATGTGGGTCACCTAACCATCTACCATGCTATTTGTTTCCAAGTTGCTGTTTGTCTCATGATGCAAAATACTGTCAAATGAAGCAATCTGAAGCCTTCGAGCGCAGACACATCCAAATAAATAAGATATACAGTATATACGATAGATAGATAGATCGATGGATAGATGGATAGATAGATAGATAGATAGATAGATAGATATTGCTGCTCTTCATGCCTCTTGCATTTAATTCCACCTGCCTCCACTCCAAATGAAACGTGCTCATCACTGGGACATGACCAGATAGACATTGGCTATTTTTGTATGCACATAATGGCCAATTAATGATGATGACAGTCATTTCAATGCACCATTAGACCTGCAGATATACCATTTCCCCCTCACTCAATACAGTAAACCTTTTGGGGATTAAAACACCATTTACTATTCTCAAAATGAACACCGCATAAGGTACAATGTACAATCTCATCGGTTTAGTTGTATGAAGCCACTTTGGATATCTGGTTTGTTTCAGAGAACGAAACGGCATGCAGCTTTGTTGACAGGTTGATAAGGCTGCATACGCAAGGTAAACTGTATCGCGATTTCTATTTGGGTTAACGCTTGCATGCGTGTTTCAAATTTTGAGGCTATATTGTTTAAATTAAAACTCATACTGCAGGGGTAAGCTATCGTAAATAGGTGGGAAATGTAACACATATTAACTTGAGCAGTCTGCGTGTGTCCTTTCATGTGTTTATATCAAATCGAGCAAGCTGCAGGTGACGTGACTTTATAGTAAACACTGACAACGTGTGAAAACATCCCCCTCGGATCAGCCTTGATGTCCAAACAGTCTGCCGATCTGTCCAACACACCTGCTGCAGCGAAATCCCCGCACAAAACAATCGGTTGTATTGCAATTTTATTAAAATGACTCCACGTCAGACATATATTAATCCTATTTCATGCGTAATTTCTTTCCATCCACGTGAATAATATATGTTCAAAAACTATCCACTTACGCGTGTGCGACAGGTGCAAATCCACAAATAAAACAACCCATGATTGACCCCTTCTAAATTTCGGCTTCTTTTTTCACACCTTCCACAAATCATTTGTCGCCGACACAAGTACGGTCGAACAGTTCCTACACCAGCTTCAAAAAGGATTGATTCGTGCCACTTGCCGGCATTCAAAAGTTTAAAAGCATACGAGTACCTTTCGCTTTCTATCGCCTCTCCAAAAAGCGTGTCTTCACAGGACAGTGGGAAGAAACCAGCAGGCATATGCCAAGCTCCTCCCAAGTTGTGAGCGCCTGGTGGGCATCTTGGTGGCTCAGTGCTGCGTCACCGAGGCGGGACCGCGACATCAAGTATCACGCTGGTGGGAATTTATACGAGAGAGAGAGAGAGAGGTCGTCATCGTGCGATCGAATGAGAAGCAAGTCCCAACCGTGCGGCAGAATTATGAATTGTATCAAGAAGACTAAATCTTGATACAGGTCTTCATCATCAAAGGGGCGAATCCAGGACGAGAACGTTTGGGGTGTGGACCTCACTCGTAATATACACTACAAGTTGAATGTAAATACAACGAGAGCAGACTTTATTATCATACACTTGTTGGGACAATTGTATGCTGCCACAATTTTTCATCAGGGCTACTGGGGAGCGAGAGGGGTGGGGCACCTCGGACCGCGCACATCCTGACTCGGTGCATCACATAAATGACCTTTTAAATATGGCCAAATACATGCTGGTAATATATTTACATTTTCATCATAAATCTTTCATTGCACGTATAAAAGATTCACTATTCTAATTGAACAACAAAGGTTTACAACCAAATAAGGACATATTGTGATTATTTTTTTCCAGCGCAAAGGCCTCTCAACATTCAAGGATGGCATAAAGCTGCCCTACAAGAAACCAACATTCAGAATAAGAACTCATTTTGCACATTGTTTTAACAAAAATCAAATCACTTAAAATGTGAATGTTATTGAGGTGCACTGTAAAATATCATAGCTCTATTTAGGTCACTTGCTGGTTCTCTTGAACCGAAAGAGTTCTAACGTTTTGGGATATTGAACTTGCCTGTTCTAGTTTTTGAAACTTGCAGTAATTCATTGTCTTGACTATTTGAATTAATTGTGTCCACTGTGAAAAGTTGTGTCCACGTTAACTTGGCTTTGTAAATTAACTGCAGAAAAAAGAGAGTAGACGGAAAACAGTGGGACCGGGAGTTTGGTGAAAAAAATAGGGCATTATTTTAATACAGAAATGTATACCCCGGATGTTGGTATGAATGAAACATCGTAAGCGCTTGCAAGAAGGGGATGGGCCCTTCCACAGGTGCACGTTTCACAAGGCGTGTGTGGGCTTTCTCCGGGTACTCCGGTGTCCTCCGACATTCCAAAAACATGTGTGGCAGGTTAGTGCAACACTCTACAAATATTTTTAACAAAGATTTGTTCTTTAACACTTGTAAGTTCCTTGGTGTGTACATCTCTGAAGACCTGACCTAGAGCCTTAATACCACCTCACGAGCCTAAAAAGCCCACCAGCGCCCGTACTTCCTCCGCAAACTGAGGAGAGCAAGAGCCCCCCCCATGATGCAGACTTTCTATAGAGGCACCATTGAGAGCATCTTGACCAGCTGCATCACCGTGTGGTACACCGCTTGCACCGTGTCCTGCAGAAAGAGTCTGAAGGGCATGGTGAGAGCAGCTGAGAAGATCATTGGTGTCTCTCTCCCCCTCCACTCGCGGGCACTTACAACTCTCGCCTGACCCACCAAGCCACCCAGATCGCAGGGGACCCCACCCACCCGGGGATCCCACCCACCCGTCTCACAGCCTCTTTGACGTGCTGCCATCGGGGAGGAGGCTGCGATGTCTCTCTGCTAAATCCACCAGGCTCAAGAACAGTTTATTCCACCAGGCGGTCAGAAAACTAAACTCCCTCCATGTTCTGCCCACACCCCCCGCCCCTGCCTCCTGTCACAATCGGCGTCCCTCCCCCAGCATCTGACATCCAATTATTGCACTTAAAACAAGTATCTACGAATATACAATAATCACAAGTGCCCTTGGTTGTCTGTTGTTGCTACTGTGTTTGTTTATTTATTTTTATTTAACATATTTTTTTTATTTATGTCTTATAGAATGTTAAGGTAAATTTTAGCTGTGTGTGTTCAATGCACAACATGTTTGCACTGTGGTTGAGAGAGGAAAGTAATTTCATATGGGCTGTATGTTCCACACAGAGCATATTTGACAATAAAAGCTGACTTGACTTGACTTGACTTAACAATTATGAAACCCGTCACAGCCTGAACTTGAGCATCTAGACCTGGCCTATTGTATTGTTTATATATAAAGTGCTGTCAATTAAACATAGCCTGTGTGGGGACACTTTAGCTGGAAGAGGACAATACTTAATTAATTCATGTTTTTGGTCGACTATTTTTGTCTAGCAATGTGTATCTTTTGTGTAATAGTTTCAGAATTATATTTCTTGTGATTTCGTACAAAAATATTTCCAATATTTGTGTATATTTTTCTTTTGCTCTGCTTTTTTTAAACATATACAGTATGTTTGTACTTAACCTAACAAACTTACATTTTCCCCCTAGATCGTTATTGTCATAATTAAAGCATTTCTGCTTTGGCTCTCATTTGTGTGTTAAACCCTGTCAAACGGTTGGAAATTCTGCAATAAAATAAATGTCATTTAAAGTATTGAAATGTGTTTATTGTTGAATTTCTTTCCAGATTCAACCTAAAAGTAATGCAATTACAACTAATTATTATTCATACCAACTTGTACAAGTAGCAGTAAGTTAGCAAGTTGCATTCACATGAATCCAATTAATTAATGTCAACTAAACATGTTCAGCTGTATTCTTTGACCCCTGCATATTTGCAGTTTAGCACTTGCGGATTAGCATATGGCTGATTTTTTTTCTCCCCCCGCCCAATATTTTTTCATATTTTGAGTTTTTCCGATTTCATTTTTTCCCGAGTTTCATTTTCTACATGTCTCTCAATTTTTGGGCAGGAAACTGTGTATTTAATGTTTATCAGCTTTTTTTGAGCTTGTTTTAGGGGGGGTTGTAAATAATACTATATATTTCTAAATAAATACATAATAAAATACAATAATTAATGAATAAATAGGGTGGCACGATAGTCGACTGGTTAGCACGTTGACCTCAGAGTTCAGAGGTCATGGTTTCGATTCCAGCCTCCGGCCTTCCTGTGTAGAGTTTACATGTTCTCCCTGTGCCTGCATGGGTTTTCTCCTGGTACTCTGGTGTCCTCCCACATTCCAAAAACATGTACCGTAGGTTCATTGATCACTCTAAATTGTCCCTGGGTGTGATTGTGAGTGGTTGTTTGTCTACATGTGCCCTGCGATTGGCTGGCAACGGCTTCATGTTGTCCTCCGCCTACTGCCTGAAGACAGCTAGGATAGGCTCCAGCACGCCCGCGACCCTCATGAGGATAAAGCAATTTCAATAATGGATCAATAAAGATTTCTTTAAGTTTTGTTTTTTTGTTTTTTCTGGGAAAATAATTCAAGAGGCCCTGGCCTACAATATAAATCTTTCATCCACTATAAATCTAAGGTGCTGTCGTCGTTCTTCTCATTGATACAATAATACTAATTGGTATTCGTTTTATATTAATACAGTTACATTTATGGATTTTTATTGAATACGAATCTGTTCATTCTGTTATTCATCTTATTCCAGGAAAGTGACAAACTCATAAATAAGTTACCGCCGTTTCCTTGTGTGACTAAAGGCCACCACAGCTGGGGGTTCTCAACGACTGACTTTAAACCCTGCAGTGAACTAGCCATTTTGTTGGGTTTTATTTATTTATTTAAATCGGAAAGTTTGGATTGCAAATGAACTTTTTACTGTGCGTTTCAAACCCAAAAGTACATCACTGACTTTAACAACATTTCTTTCAAATGAGCAGCATGAGTGATGACGCGTGATTTTTCCATCAACAAAAGAGACACATTTGTGGCCTAAAGAATTGGTTCTTTTGATGAATGCTTCTCTCCCACTAAAAAAAGTGTTGAAAATGTTCACACCATCAAGTACTGACATGAGATCTATATCATCAAGCGTAAGACAGGTCCATAAAGGATGAGGCAAGTCCTGCAAACATCAAGGGTGTCATTGATACTCGTCATTAAGCATGAGACCATTTCATCAAATATGAGGCAAGTCCTGATTATCATACTGTATATGAGAACGGTCCATTAAGTATGTGACAAGTCCATCATGAATGAAGCAGGTCCATATGAGCAATTACTGACATGAGGTCAACAACTTAAAGAATGAGGCAAGTCAATTCAGCAAGCAGATTATACATTTATTTAAAACCACTTGATGAAATAAAATTGAGTGAATTCAACACACTCACAGTGGAGTGAGCTAGTGTGCAAAATGACTTGCTGACTGCTCCGAGCATTTGGATTCACACACAACGGAGACATTTCAGTATTACTTACTTACTTCTCCCACATTAGCAAGCCCGCTAGTTAGTGAGCAAATGAGCGGATTGGCGATGGGCGTGTCCACAATAACTTCGCTTGGTTTTGTGTCCTGTGTGGTTTTCACGTAACAGACACTTGAGGGAAAGTTAACTGTTGACCAAACACAGCGACACATGAAATTCAGCTTGTGGCTCACCCTGACGCACATGTGAGCACATGCCGTAAGAACGTGTTTGAGTGACAGGTAAGATGAGCTTGCATGTTTTCTTTGCATTCAGCAGACACACACCGACAGCGTCAACTGGGAAGGCGGCTCTATTTTTCATTATTTTGGAGCCTTATTTTAGATACTTGGTGATTTATTTATTCATTCAAATTTGGCAGGCTTGTAAACAACACTCTTCTCTGTGGTTTGCCAAATTTATAAGATATTTTTATTTTCTCTTCAGAGTGATTTTTACTACTGTTCTACGCCTGTAACATCAAGACTAAAGCAGGCCCACATAATTAAGTATGAGACAGGTCCTGCAATTACCCGCATGAGCTATACAGCATCAAGTATCAGGTCGGTCCAAATCATATATTAAAAACAAAAACAAAAAACAATCAAGTACGTGACCACTTTGAATCATCAAGTATGCGGCTGATTCACACCATCAAGTGCTGGCATGGGGTCAACAACAGCAACAATGAGACAGATCCATCAGTCACAAGACAGGTCTATGCAGTACAGTATTAGGCTGGTCCTCCTAATCAAGGAGGAGGCAGGCCCTCAAAATCAATTTTCCACACCGTTAAACACTGTCATGAAGATGTACTGTGGAAAGCTTTGCCCAAGCTCAAGTGGAACAGCAGTCTTTACTAGGCCCCCTTTCGCTGAATCTTTCTTTGCATGCCTGCATACGTGTGATCTGGTTCAATGTTTGGTGTGTAACGCAAAGTAAAAATCCGCATGTGGGTTGAATTTCCCCTTGAGGGACTATTATGACTGTAATAAAATAAAAATCTAAATTAAACATTACATTACGATGCAGCATCAAATATTAGGCGGGCCCGAAGCATGTTCAGCATGAGAGGGCAATCATCTGCAAAACCCTTTTTCATATAAGCCAGGTCAATCATTTTTGTGACAGGTCCTCGTGATCAAATATGAAATAGTTTGATCACATTCAAGCCAAGTCCTCAGCCGCAAGTACGACACAAGTTGATCGCGAATAAGAGAGAGCCTGATGGATTGATTATTTTTAGTAATCATACATTTGCATATTATTCGATTGATTATGCTCGCAAAGAAGAACGCTTCTGCCTGACATGATAAATTGATTATGCTTGCAAAGAAGAACGCTTATGCTTGCAATCATTAATTGACTATGCCCGCAATGAAGAACGCTTATACTTCTTAATAAAGATATATCCTTTATTATGTACTCATACCTATAATCATTATATATTCTTCATTATGTACTCACTTTTATAATCAAGAATGCTTGGTGCACTGTGTGGAAGTTTAGGGACGCAACCACCTTTCCGAGGACGTGGTTGGGAAGAGATAAGTGTTAAGACTAAACAGTGAGCAAGGGTGAACAGTGAATGGAGCCATCAACACCAGCTGCAACGTGATGTCTTTGTGACACATGTACGTAATTTGCACTCACATACACACACATAGTCAAACAAGTTCAGTGTGTGTTCAACAGCCCCCACCCTTTAGGTTGGACACACCTATGTAGTAGCTTTCCTAATAAATGAGGGGGGAAGGAGGAGATGGTGAGGGTGACGTGCCGAGAACTGGAATGGAACGCTTCTCCTCGTTCCCTCCTGGTACCAGAATTGAGTCTCCTGTCTCCTCCTTGTGTTTTATTCCTGAGTGTCAAATTGGACCAACCTGACAGAGCCATAAAGTATGAGGCAGGTCCATCAAACTTGAGGCAGGTTCGCACCATCAAATGTTGACATGAGGTCAAAAACAGCAATGAGGCAGATCAATCAGACTGAAGATGTGTCAGTGGCTATGCGCTAAAATACAGGCAGGATTTTATTATGAAGCATCAAACATGAAAGGAGGATTTTGCGGTTGAAAAATATATCATACTGTATATATATACAGTATATATATACACAGTATATATACAGTATATACAGTATATACTGTATATATATATATATTAATAGTAATTCTGTTTAGAATATTCATTTAGTTATCGCGGTGCATTGTTGGTAGCAGACGCCATGTTTCACCAGACGAGTCATTACGGAAAGCCTGACCGTGGTCGTTGCAACTGGTCCTCCTGAGTTATATTCCTCTCGTTTCACCTTCGAAAGCAATTGCTGTAAGTCTGCTCGTGTTTATCATTATTTAGAAATGCGTTTCGGAGATTGTTTTCCCTCAATTGTTGTTATTGGAAACTCGCTAGCTTAGAGTACTGCTAACGATGTAGCGACGATGCTAAATCGGTGCTAACAAGCTAATTAGCATGCGACGGTACTGCGAAAACGCATTGTTTATCGTAGTATGTCACACTTTGAGCTGTATTTATGTCCTTTGTTAAACACCTGACAATTTGTGTTGTATTTGTGTACACAATATTAATGCATGTTTTAAATCTGTTCATTTCAGTTTTCACTCTACAATTCATTGAGCTGATGTCACAGTTGTTCACTGTACGCCGTCAAGAAGACCGTAATAAAGGAGCAAGACGCTCAGTTTCCTGGCTCATGAATAAATGAGTTTGGCTTGCTGTTGACCTGCGTTAACATACTCATAGTATCTAACACGTTGCGATAACAGTACACACATATATATATATATATATATATATATATATATATATATATACAGTATATATTGGGCATATTTGTTAAAACTGTCAAATGATGTGTGAAAAAAATCAACACAATGTGGCTCGATCTTGTACCTCTCACTTTCATAGGGTCTCCAATGTGATGCCCGCGGGCGCAGATAGCCCCCCAAAACCATACGATTAGCCCGCGAGCCTCTTCTAAAAACAGCTTAAACCTTTTTTTATTTTTTTTATTTTTATGATGGCGCCCCCTGAGTGGCTGCCTCTCCAGCAGTGCAATAAAGGATATCTTACTAGTGATGAGACATTGTGATTTTCTAGGACTGTTGTAGATTTGATAATTTGAAAATGTTAACACTGGCAGAGATTTCTAGAAATAGTGTTGCATGTTGATATTGATCAATTTCGTAATTATTGTGCGAAATCATTCTCGTGATCAGTGTCTCATCCTCATGCTGGATGATCCATCCAGCATGAGGCTACTGCAACTCACAGCATAAAGTACTTGCACGAGTTTCTTAGCATTAAGTATTAGCGCAGGCCGACGCTCTCCATCATCCCAGCAACCAGCTCTAAGTGAGTTGTGCAGCGTTGGCACATTTGTGATGAGTTTTCCATCTCATCTGCTCATCATTGTACAGGAAATAAACGCAACGGCAGATCAGTTTAAAAGTCGTTCATCTGATCTTTAAGTTTAACTCCATAAAGGGCAGCTACTTCCGTATGAGTCAAGCAAAACAACGAACTTTGGAACGGCTGTAAAAATAAATCTATAACACTTTACAACAGGTGCCCGGTCCTCATTTTAGTCACATGGACTCCAGACGTTTAATCTGATGATAGGTTCATTTATTTGAGCTAAGGCCTGATCCTCATCTGTAATACATTATGAGTCAATTATTGAGGCTTTTGTAAGTCATTCACAAGGGCTTTTGGAACACTGAGAGTTTAGTATGCCGGTCATGCTTTCAACCCTAACCCTGACACATTTCTCATAATGGTTACTAAGAGTGGACATGTGGGCCCAAAGCTTTTACAAACCTTTCTGCATCTGCCTTATCTGGAGAGTAAACAATTTGTCACCAGCGAGAGTGTTACACATCATTTGTTCTCTTCACCTCCAGCTATGAAGGAACATTCAATCCAAGTACGGTAAGTTTTTTTCAAACTTTTAAGCAGCTCACATTTCATGCACCATATAATATTATTCTGATGCCAAGTGGGCCTTTGTAATTGCATTCACTACCAGGAAGTATTGCTTGTTCTATGAAGTAAAAATTGCTTGATGAGTAGCCTGGCAGTGAAATAGACGAACATACATAGACAACTGTGTAAAGTTTTAGTTATCGATCCTGGAGCTCAGGGATAGAAACCTCTGCCAATTGTATCCCACACTTCAACAGCACGTCGAGCTCACAGTGCAGAGGTGCAGGATTCGATTCCAACTCCGACCTCCCCATGTGGGGTTTGCATATTCTCCCTGTGCCTGCACGGGTTTTCCCCTGGGTACTCCGGTTTCCTCCCAAAAACGTGCATGGCAGGTTAACGGGACACTCTGAATCAGTGGTTTTTAACCTGGGTTCGATCGAACCCCAGGGGTTCGGTGAGTCAGTCTCGGGTTCGACGGAGCCTCTGCCATGGAGGGTAAGACACACGTGACTCAACATGTTAATTAGTTATGACACGCCCGCTTGGCCATCACTGGCTGCAGATGATCACATTACATTGCTTGTCCAATCTGCTGCGGGAAATTTAGTTCGCTCAGTAGTCACCGTGTGAAAAAAACCCCCAAAAACGTATACTTATCTCTTGAATTTTTATTTAGTTTTTTCTGTTTTTAATAAATGCGTTTTTTAAATATCTTGAATTTGTTAAAAATACATACATTTATTATTCACTCATGAAGGGTTCGGTGAATGTGCATATTACCTGGTTGGGTTCGGTCCCTCGAAAAAGGTTAAGAACCACTGCTCTAAATTGTTCCTAGGTGTGAGCGCAGATGGTTGTTCGACTATGTGTGCCCTGCGATTGGCTGACGACCGGTTCGGGGTGTCTCCCGCCTGCTGCCCAAAGACAGCTGGTATAGGCTCCAGCACCCGCCGCGACCCTTGTGAGGGCCAATCGCAGGGCACACAAAGACAACAAAACAACCATTCGCGCTCACACTCACACCTCGGGACATTTTAGAGTGTTCCTGCCCCGCATGTTTTTGGAATGTGGGAGGAAACCGGAGATCCCGGAGAAAACCCACGCAGGCACGGGAAGAACATGGAAACTCCACACAGGAAGGCCGGAGCTTCAAAATTCAACCGTGGACCTCTGCACTGTGAGGCGGACGAGCTAACCAGTCGTCCAGCGTGCCGCCCTATTTATCCCCTAATTATTTTATTTTGTTATTTAGTTATTTCTAACCGGCGGCCCGGTAGTCCAGTGGTTAGCACGTCGACTTCACAGTGCAGAGGTACCGGGTTCAATTCCAGCTCCGGCCTCCCTGTGTGGAGTTTGCATGTTCTCCCCGGGCCTGCGTGGGTTTTCTCCGGGTACTCCGGTTTCCTCCCACATTCCAAAAACATGCACGGCAGGCTGATTGATCACTCTAAATTGTCCCTAGGTGTGAGTGTGAGAATAGATGGTTGTTTGTCTGTGTGTGCCCTGAGATTGGCTGGCAACCGATTCAGGGTGTCCCCCGCCTACTGCCCGAAGACAGCTGGGATAGGCTCCAGCACCCCCGCGACCCTAGTGAGGATGAAGCGGTTCGGAAGATGAATGAATGAGTTATTTCTGTTAAACATATACATTTTCGAATAAATGGCAAAAGGATAATAGAAAATCGACATTAATTAATTCATTTAATGGAAAAATGCTATATACTGTAGTTTTTTGTCATTGTTTTTTGGAAATTTTACATCTCAGAAGTACTCGTGGTGTCCACATTTGGTAAAGATATTGGTGACTACTCAAGAGATGAGTACTCGCATTGGTATGTGTCTGGAAAAAAAAAAGTAGTATCGAACATTCCTACCTTTCACCCAACATGAGGAAACAAGGACAAGCTTGTCTGAATTGTTTTGTAATGCAACATTCTCCTTCTAGTCCAAGTAGCTTGTTATTTGCCCATTTATTATGCATTTCAATTTGACTCTGAACTCAGTAATCAGGTCATACGCAAAATGTTAGTTGGGATATCTCACAGGAAACACAGCTCCCTCCAGGAACACATTTGATTTGCTTTTAAAATGAAAGTGCACAGCTCCATAGGGTAACCGAAAGTTTCTTTTTGGAAAATAATTGTACCGGTAATTCCTTCCGGGCATCGTTTGACAAACCCTTTTCCCCTGTATAAATAAATACATGTGATGACAAGTAGAGATTCCAACTTGGAATGAAGCAATAGACTGGCTAATGACTGTACACACAGTGACTGAAAATCTGGCCAATGAAGGCAAAGAGTTTCCATAGTCAAACCATGAAGCAAAGGGGGTTTTAAGTGGGAGCGTAGGCTGAGGAACAATCAGGCGGACTGATGCAATGACATCTCGTTTTAGAACTTCTGGGATAATTTGCTTGTGGCTCTCTAAAAACATGACTTTTCTGTCAAAAAAGAGGGCACCTTATTTGAATCCATCCCGAACCGTCTGAGTAGGAGCCACTGACTCTTTAAGCTGTGTCACTGTTTGTGTATGAAAAGACACACACATTAAAAAGCCGTCTCAGTAAGTCCCATTGCTACTGAAAATAGTTCAGCATAAATACATGAAGTGCTATTTTTAGTTTCAGCATCACGCAGACGCATGCAAAATAACGGGTTGGCCTGATTGTTTCAAACTTTTGGTCGTATTCTTTTGCCTACGGTCACCAACAATGATGTGTTTTTATGTTCTGATTCACGAGACGCAACTTTAACCTTTTAAGGTTGAAATGTGAGTGAAAAAAATGTTATGTGGTCGGAAATAATAATACATTTTGTGCCAGAGTGCAATTTAGTAGCAACAGAGAGCGGGGTGATGTTGGAAAGACTGTTTTTCTGGGGTTGGAGGGTCGTTTTGACATTTACACAGCCGAGGCTGTTGTATTCGTACCTTAAATGGATGACAAAATAAAATGAAACCCATGAGCAAACATTCTCAGCATGCGTACAAGGAAAGGAAGTCATTCAATCTCATTGACTTGGTTTTATGAGTCCCAAGACCTGTAGATTGTTAACTTATGATATATCAGAGAAGGAGGTGCCATCGATGGAAATTTGACATAAATAAAGAGAGACTTTGACCGGCTTGAGGTTCGTTCCCCCCACTAAAAAGATCTCATGAGAATTTGATAGCAGAATGCCAGGTCATCCGGGACGGTTGTTTCTGAGCTCTTGCCTTTCTCACCCAGAGTGATCATTCCCGGTGATCTTTGTGTTGTCTAAGCGGTATTTGATGACACAGAAATGATTGGCTGGCTTTGTATTGATTGGCTCTCCACCTCAATTGATACTTTCGATCATAAGCGCCGCCACAACTGACCTCTGAATGCATGCTGAGTCAATTTGCAAACGAAGCTGGCAGATTCCCTGGCTGCAAAATGGGATCTACGTCCCTGCAAGAATCGTTGTGATCTCTATCAGTCCTCTGAATTGTGGTCGGCGGGTTTTGAAAGAGTGCTGGAACAGAATAATCCACTCCACAAAGGTCATTTTCAATCTTCTTTTGCCACCTCACACTACTTTGTACCACCGGTGGGATAAATCTTTGTAAAGCCAAAGTGAGTGCACGGATGCTGCTGCGTATGTACTCAGCATCTAATCGCGGTTTCTGTCTTTCCAGGGCTGGTGAGACTGATGTGAGTGCACAACGGTAATCTTCTGTGGACGTCTTCTCAGCACACGGCCACAAAACAAAGTGCATAGACAGCTTGGCTAGTTCTTCCTGTCTGTCTGTTTCTGTTTGATGTGTGTGGACAATGACTGAGCGATTGGAAATGTCGAAATGTCATTCAGGCTTCTTATGTGTCATAATTTGGTTTGGGACCAACAGGTGGCACTGTAGGGCTTACCCTGCAGCTGCACACCTGTTGGTCGTTATGTCGTTATGTAATTAGGCTTTAAAAGGACTCCCAGCCTGACCACTCATTGTCGGGTCATTGCTGCTGTTGGCCGCTGTCATGTTTGTTTGTTGGTGTGTTCGCTGCTGTCATGTTTGTTCCGGTCTTGTTTCGATTATTTGGTAGTTTTTTGCTTCAGTCAGGGTTTTGTTTGATACTTTGGCTTCATTTTGTTTTCAGAACTTTGTTTAGGATTTAGTTTTCTCTGTTTTAATACAATCTGTCAAGTTCAACCTGCTCCTCCCTCTTGCCTGCTTTTTGGGGTCCACCACCACCACGCAACGTGACATTATGGAACTGTCATAGGAGGGGAAACTTGACCTCGTTCCAGCCTCGACTTCCAAGACAGATGAGAGCTATTAGTTATTTAGTCATTACAAAGAATTGATTAAAGGGACTGACTGTGTGTGAAGTTTTCTAATTGGATACTGGGTAAACAATTCCGTGGGATGTTTGAATTCCATCCCCCACTGTTTTTCCTTTCAATTTAAGGCCGGGCGGATAAGGAGTAAATGTCCTTTCTCTGTCTTTCAGACTGTATCAATCATCACGTTTATTTTCTCAACACATTGGTCAAGACTGTTGTTAACCGGTTGAGAGCAAAATGGTCAATGGAAAAGCTGGATTCCGAATCATACTCAAAATCAAATGTCATCCAACCTCTGTGAATCGTCCGAAGCCAACTCAAAACGGGACGCAGTTGTGTGTATGATTTCTTTGCGCATGTGAATGTTTTAATGAGATGGATAATGTTGTCCTGAGCGATCTCCTTCGGAACCTGGAGGAATCAGGTCCTCTGTCAGTCCAGCAGAATTTGCTTTTTTCAGCTTCACTAAACTGAGTGTCTGTGGATGCTCGTACAGTATTTGCATGATTCCCTGTCTTTGTCTCACACTCTACTTGTATCTCACTCTCAGGATCTTTATATGCCTCTCTTTCATGCTATGTCCTCTTTCTGAAAAGCAGTGTCTTCCAAGACCTCTCTCTCTCTCTCTCTGTGGCGCGCTCTACTTGCTTCTCTTCAGTGGCATCATCTAGCTCTGCCTGGTACGTGGTTTAGAATCAGGAGGTATTGTGTCATTTTTTTCTTTTTACCTTGAACTACGAAAAAAAAAGCAGTGGAACAGCCAACATTGACAAACATTTCAGTAAGTTGGTCTATAAATAACATTCACTAAAATAGTCTGTATTGTGGCGAGGCTATGTAATGTTAGCTAAAAGCATCGTGAATATGTTCTCTGACAAAAATCGTGGCCCCAGCTCAGGAAAACTGGTCTAGAACAGGGATCGATGATTCAAATGCTGCACGGGCCACAATTTTTAATCAGTGCGACTGGGAGGCCACATAGTAAGCTACCACTTCCTAACCAACAATGTGTTCTCTGACAAAACTGCCATTTTGAATATAGCGCGTACGTGCAAATTATGTGACATTTATGTAATATTAATACTAATTAATGAATAATCATATTTCCTTTTTTTCATAATACATTTCTGCATGTATGTATAATAAAAGACCCACTGTCTTACCTCAACAGCAAAGGGTTTGACGCAAACAAATAACGACAGGCTGTGTTTTTCTTTTCCAATGCAAAGGGTTCTCTTGCAAGCACTGAATGCACTTTTGAGCAAGTGCCGGACGAGAATGTGACCCAGGATGTGTACAAAATCCGGTGGCGCCCAGAAGACCATCCCTCAGAACCTTGCGTGAACATGAGGATTCCGCGTGACCAGACATTCGGGACTCATAGAACCATAGTTACATATGTAACCATCGTACCCTAGCGGTCTGGTGGGATGCCAACAATAAGCGCAAGAACTCACAAAAATCAGTTTACCCAAAATGTTAACATAATTCCGGTACCATGTTTGTCCTACATGTCAGTCCAAATCTGCTAAATTTTAGGCACAGTCACGTTGCAGTAAAGGGTGGAAGCGAAATCAAGCCAAGTCTGCCATCTAATGGTGAATGGTGATATTACAATATACGCGAATTAGAATATGGATGGATGGATGTTAAAAAGGTTTCATCTTTGGTTTGATTCAATACAGTATTGTATTGTATATGTAATAATTGTAAGATGAGTACATCACGGACTACACTTATCACGGGTTCTTTTGGAACGTAACCCCCGCGATAAACGAGGGATTACTGTCATTTGAAAACTACAATGTTTTCAACAGACAATAATCTGAAAGCCTCAATGTAGTAAAATACAGCAAAATAAAAGGCAAAAATAATGACTACCATTGTTGTTCATCATTTTAATATAAGTACCATTAAAAAAAGTGACCACTATTGCTGTGCATGTTTTGATATAAGTGCCTTGCATCGCAAAAAACAAAAACAAATAGTCATGAATGATCAAACAGTGAATCAGTTGTTAATATAAATCATGTGGCCTTTTTTCTTTAATTTGCGTACAAATATACTTACTCCGTGTACGTTCTGGCCTAGTTGACCACAAAGCTGATATACTCAGTAAGCTTTGACTAATTTTGTTGTATAAATTGCAACAAGTGGATCATAGGCATGGGCCGATAATAGCTTATGACGGTATGATATAACCGTAAGCAAAAATATGGCAGAATGAAGTGTGTAGTCTTAGCCAAAATGAATGCAAGAATGCGCGATCAAGCTATCCGATCCAAAGAATATCCACATTCTCCACTGCCCAATGTGTACTGTAGATATTGTGAATTAAAACAATACTTAATGACATTTATAATTATATAAGTTGGTCTACCTGAGGCTGAAATAGTGAAGCAAGGACTGTTGATGCACTCCAGTATGTACTACAGCTTGCAATGTGTCAAATGTGGAGAGCGGGGGTAAAAACAGCAACGATGGTTGATTAATTTAAGTGAACAGTGCTCAAAATCTTGAATATTAGATATGATACAAGCAAGCACAGGTTGATTCCATCATATTTACATATGAAATTTGGACTGCATCAACTAACTTCGGGTGGCACGAATTGATCCCGGGCCACGGAGCCGCCATTTATGGTGGACCCTGCAGTTGTTTTGTTTTTCAATGTTCTGTTGACTCTTGTAATTGGATTTTATTGTTCTGCCTGTCACAATATGCCACTGGCATATGTAGATTAATAAAGATGAAGTTAAGAAATAATAATTTTCTGACAAATGAAATGGAATTGGATAATTTCACCTGCCACCCTGACAGTCTCTCGTGGCACACAACTATGCCACAACGACCTGGTTGTGAATCAGTGATCCAAGTCTTTTTTGGAAAGGGTTAGATTACCTGATGAATAAGCAAGTTCACTATGTGTGATAATTGTTTCTTGACAAAGATTATTATTTTCTATCAAAAATAAAACAACATCACATGTTTTTAGTGCTGTTAGTGTAAGTACAGCCATAGCTTTCCATTTTCTCTGCGGCTACAGTGGTTTACGCCTTACTCACTCCCAAAGCGTGCTGCTTCTGGAGAACCAAGAAGCATGCAGTGAAATCTGAAAACATTTTGGGTAGGTTGTCAACAGCCAGGACAAGCGGATGAGCCCGTCTGCAAAGCTTGCTGTTAAGCAACTCTGGCAAGACGGCTGAGCTCTCCTGACCACATTTTCTGCTTTTCTAAGGTTGCAAATTATAATTCAAATTAATGAGTACAGGCTCTCTAAAATGTTCGATTTATATATGAAGGGAAATATTAAAGTAAGAAAGCATATTGCTGCAGCCCTCCAGGGCCACTAACAGATGCTAGAAAAAAGAACTCAGGGCAGCCTTACAGGTTTTTATAGAACATCAGAAAGTATCTTTCTGAAAATGCAATGACAATAACAAAAATGAACCGAGTGGAAGCTGAGTTCAAGTGTTGATCTGGTGCCAGTGTATCCTGTTCAAAAAACTGGATTCCTGAATTTTGTCCATCAGTTGGTTTAAAGGTGAGCAAAACAACAACAACAACAACAACAACAACAACAAAAAAAGCCTGCTGTTCACCATCAAGTATGAGAAGAGGTAGGAGTTAGAAGACGCAAACGAGACTGAGGAGGGGGTGAGCCATTCCACCCCGGAAGTCAATTCTTGTCCAAACAACGAAGAGGGAAGAGAACAGGCCATAAAACTGTGCAGGTGTTGTCCTTTTTGTGATCAAATGTTCATTACTGGTAAATAATCTTCAAAATGATAACCCCCAGCCCCAAAAAAACCCTGAAGAATTGCATTTACATATTTTTCATTGACTAATTTCATTGGAAGTTTGAGCTTTTCGTTGTTATCAAGACACTATGCAGGAAGGTTCTCAAAGTCATACTTTTGGTATTCTGACAACTATACCCAAAAGCACAGACATTGAAAACACAGACTTTCCTGATTTTTCTCTTTGTATTGGCCTCCCCCATCCAGCCATCCTCTGAACCGCTTAACCTCGTTTGGGTGCTAGATTCCTCTCAGCTGTCGGGGGGTGAGAGGCAGAGCACATACCATGAATTGGTTGGTAGTCCGTCTCAGGGCACAAAAAAAAAACCCATTCACACCTACTGACAGCTTTAAGTGTCCAACGAAGCAACCATGCGTATTTTTGGTATGTGGGAAGAAAACAACCAATTTGGAGGGAAAAGAAAATGATATTGCATTGGCCGGGAATCGAACCCGGGCCTCCCGCGTGGCAGGCGAGAATTCTACCACTGAACCACCAATGCTTATTGTATACAACGAAAAGTCTTTTTTAAGACTTATAAATATGTGCAGTTGTAAACCCAGTTGTCGAAAGTGGAGTTACTCTGCAAAAAGTATCTAGTCGAACAAAAGATTTATTTGCTTGTCGGATGCCAGTAGTTAAAAGAGCAAAAGCAGGATCAACAGGCCAGCTTTCCCACTCTATAAGGCTGGGGGCGGGTTGGTGCATTGACGACTTCATCAGAGGGATTTTCAGACACAAAGCCAAGGTGGATACCACATAAAGGGGCACTTCTGCAGAACATTTAGCAGATAAGAATGCATGCGTCCCTCCATAATGGCTGTTGACAGTCTGCCGTTGTACATATGTAATTATGTTTGTGGATGTAAATGACGCGTGCTTTGATGTGAACGATGGCAGCGTGAAAGCTCATATGTCATTCGAGTCCTATAACTAATGTAAGTTGAGGGGTTCGTAGGTTTTAGATGGATTGCTCTACGTTTATAATGGGCAAAAAGGAGAGGACGACTTCGTTTGAACACAGCTCTTTCTTTTTTTCTTTTTTTTTTCCAACGGCTGCCTCCTAACTCTCGAACGAACACTCCCCCTTCCGGTATCGACCCACCTTCCTGCTTTTCTTCCCCAATCACATGTAAGCAACAAGAATATTTCAGGACGTATTAAACAGAGTATAATTAAGGTAACTAACATAAAAGAATATAATGCTTAAATATAAAATGATAATAATTAACAATTTAACAAAAGCTTACATTCTTCCCCCTCCCACCAGAGAAATGTCCTCATTTCTACTTTGATCACTTAATGTAGAATCCAGGTTACAACAAATTAACATTGCACAGGGGGGGGGGGGGGGGGGGTAAAAAAAAGGCATCAGAAACATACAATCACATCAGAACAAAGTCTTTGAAACGCGAAGGAAGTTTAACTAGGCGGTGGCCTGGGCGTGAAGAGGAACCGGTGTTTGAACCCAGTGCTGCAGGCAGAACAGTAGGCCTCTGGTCCACAGATGAGGGAACAGGTAAGTCTGTATCAGTCGGCTGAGGCCTTTCCAATGGGGCCAGACAATGTGATAAATGCTCGCACACTGCTATTTACACCATTCATTCCACGTTCAGCATCCAATTTGAAATGAAATGGAATATGAATTTAACACGAGTGGTTTTAGCAGAGCTGAGCGGACCAAATGTGTCCTGTTTTTTTTGTTTGTTTGTTTTTTGAAAACCTATGGCGACATGCAAGTCAGCGCATTTACGGCGCATATTTTCATCCACATCTACGAGACGCATCAACCGTACATAAATGATTAGTGTTACTGGCAACTTCAAAGTATAGCGGGGAATGTAGCGGTGCATAAAAGTGACTGAGGAGGCATAAGAAGTGATGAAGTTTTGAATGGGAACTTGCAAGCTAGTCAGCAGTTACCTCCTCGTTCCAGCGGCTCTGGCGAGGACTCTCAGCTGCTTTCCGTTATGTCCGAAGGCACATATTCGTCCGACATCGGGATCCAAATCGCTCTCCAATTCATCGTTTTCGCCGTCGTCTCTACGAGACGATTCCAACTAATCGCTGACGTGTGCCCGGCGTCGGCCATGCGAAGCAATGCAGCCTCTTTGCCGTCATCGCTGGAAGTCGCCGGGGAGACGATTTGTGGGCGACGTGGGGCATCGGGAGACACAAAATGCTCTGCCAAGCGATGATCGCTGACGTGGAGCAAGTTCATCTTCATCAGATGAACTCGAAACTCGGCGTGAGCTATGCGGGCTGCGTGTAGCACGCCATGTTTGTGCAGGCCGACGTTCGTTTGACAGGTGCCGCTTTCGATTAGTGACCGAAGCGTCATTTTCTCTTCCACACAAACACCATCTCCTTTGTTGTTTTGTTTCGAGGACGCTTTTATACCGAAAAATAAATCATTTTTAGTTAGTTATTTCCTTTTCTCCATCGTTGCTAGTTGCTAATGTTCCAATCCACTATCCACATACGCCCCTCCTTCACTGTACGCCCTTTCTACTACTTCTGCTGCGTGATCCTGGTTGATTTTTGCACCACTGCCACCCGATGGACATTTTTTTGCTATTTAACATTGCCGTCAAGCCTAATCCTGTGGTGAGAAGTTGCATCGGACTCTCTTGCACCCTCCCCCATGAAAACACGTGATTGACGTATTAATACGTCATGGGGAGGGAACGGCTATGCGCAAATTGACGTATTTATACGTCAAAGGGTGTAAATGAGTTAATGAACTTTCTGTAATAGGAACAAAGTCCGACAAAGGCTCTCACTTCAGTTGGAGTGTGAGGAGTGGGCCAATCTTTCACACTTTGTACGTTCTTGGGGTCTGGCTTTACACCGTCCTTTGAGACGATGTGCCCAAGGAAGAGTACATTGTCCTTGGCAAGGTAGCATTTGGCAGGGTTTAACTTCAAACCGCTACACTGGAATCTGCAGAAGACCTCTTCCAAGTGCTGGAGATGTTCTTCAAAGGACTGGCTAAAGATCAAGACATCATCCAAATAAACGAGGCATGTCTGCCATGGGAGGCCACGGAGAACCATCTCCATCAGCCTTTGAAACGTCGCTGGGGCATTGGTCAGTCCCATTGGCATCACTTTAAAGTGATAGAGTCGTGAAAGCGGTCTTCTCACGATCTTCCTCTTTCATTTCCACCTGCCAGTATCCGTGCTGGAGGTCCATGGTGGAAAACCAAGCGGAACCTGAGAGCGCATCCAAGGCATCGTCCACTCTTGGCAGAGGATGTGAATCTTTGATGGTTACAGCGTTAAGTTTTCTATAATCTAAACAGAAACGCCAAGATCCATTCTTCTTGCGTACCAGAACGACAGGCGCGGCCCAAGGACTGTAGCTCTCTTCGATGACGTCTGCTTTCAGAAGCTTGTCGACTTGGCGCTGGATTTCCTGTCGCTGGTCTGGTGTCACCCAGTACGCTCTCTGCTTGATTGGTGATGCATCACCTGTGCGAATGCGATGCTTGATGATACCTGTTCTACCTTGGTCATCTTGGTGTTTGCTGAACACGACGGAGTACTTAGACAGTAAGGCTTTCAGTGACTGAGCTTGTGTTGGAGTCAGACAGGTTTCATCTATCTCAACAGGAGGAGCAGTCATATCAGAAACATGCGAAGCAGCACAGCGTGACTCTTCTACAGCTACAGTGTCAATAGATGAGATGGAATGAAACTCACCAAGGTGTTGACCGACATGCAGCTCGAGGTGTTCCTCGGTCGTGTTTGCTTGAATTTACAAAAGTGGATTCATTTAACTGACAAAGGTGCTTTAAACACAGAAAGGGTGGATGGAAATGAAGACAGATTTTACAGTATGAACAGTATGTGCTCATGAGATAATGACCAGGAAATACCGGACCCTGCTTAAACATTCTCTTGTTTTTGACAAGTGGGCGTGCAAGTCTACCCTCTTCACACGTGTACGTTTGCAGAAGTGTTTTAAGCACTCATGGAATAACATCAAAGTATTCATAGTCTTTGTATATTCTAGCCACGCAGTAAAAAGTACATTGAAACTGCTTTGCGCGAGCTGCAAAAATACCCCCATCCCTCCCCCCGGCCCCCAGAGGGGGCTCCCATTACTCCAGCGAGACGGAGAGGGGCTGCAGGCCCGTATCAGTGGGGAATTGTGAACTATCCAACAGATCCTGCATGATGAGGAGGTTTCTCTGCCGAAGCACTTAAAGTCAGTGTGGGAAGAAGACATGGTGAAAGTCCAACGTCATGCGGAGCACATGGAACAGGCAGTAGAAGCTGGAGGAACTGATTGAGGAAAATATCAAGTCAAGTCAAGTACAACTATGTACTTGATATGTATAAATATGGGGTGCCTCTTCGGCAGGTATGCACAACCATGGACGCTTCAGCCACCATGGTCGAGGTGAGACGCTAATCATAAAATGGTGCTTAAAATAAGACGTGCAGTATTCCACAGGATTACTTCTTATAGATGGCTTGCACGCTGTTCAGAGTAATGCATTCTGGGGCGTCTTTTTTTTCTACAGTGGCCATCTGGGGGGGGGGGGCATTGTTACACGTGATGCATGCACACAGTTGCGTACCCTCCTTGTTCCTCCATCCATCCATCCATCCATCCATTTTCCAGTGTTGTGTCCAAGGACCGGCAACCCGAGGCCAAGGCCAAGGACTTGACTCCGAGGCTAAGGCCAAGGCCAAGGACTTGGAAAAATTTCCGAGGCAAGGCCAAGGCCAAGGACTTGAGAAATTTTCCGAGGCCAAGGCCAAGGACCAAGGACTTGCCTCCGAGGCCAAGGCCAAGGAACAAGGACTGATTTTGAAGCTGAGGCCTAGCCGAGGACATGTATAAAACAATGCTATCATACCACTTGGCAGGTCTTCATGATTTGCAACACCCCTCCATCATAACCCCTTGCACTCCCTAACGCTTGAATGAAGTGTTTTTATTCAAAGAGTAGAACAGTCAGGGTATGATGAATCTCTAAACATTCTCTGAGTACTACTATTATTACCACTACCACTAATACTACATTAATTAATACCTTCAACTTCACAATAATAATAATAAATAATTAAATCAACCATGATTTTAAACTATGTATAATCAATATTCATTATTCCAAACATGAGAAAGCATTCAGCAAACATAACTGGAATCGAGCAAAAGGACTCCAAATCCCAAGGGCCAAACCCAGAAGTGAAGTGCCGACATTATTGACTCCAGCTGTAACGCAAATTACTTGGTTCAAACAAACATTCTAGTGCGACTGCACAAACGTGCCGACTGTGCAAAAATAACTAAATAGAAGACACCACTGTTACAGAAAGGCTTTACACGCTATTTAAACTGCCGATCGCGAACAGAACGAACCGTGATTGAAACTAACTGTGATGCCGCTCTTTACACATTGCGCTGACTGTTATCTGTCAGTGACAGCCCTGTCCCTTTTAAAGGGCCAGAGAAAGTCATCAACGTGGGTTTCCCTGGATGTATTTTGTTTGATTTCTTTATGATTATTGCGGCTCTCTGCCCCGTTTTATACCTGTGGTCGAAGGATTAGAGGTTTTAATCCCTCGTTGTGTCCGAGGACCGGCAACCCAAGGCCAAGGACTTGACTCCGAGGCCAAAGCCAAGGACCAAGGACTTGACTCTGAGGCCAAGGACCAAGGACCGCCCAGAGCCTCTAGCCGGTCCTCGAGGCCAAGGACCGGCTCGAGGAACACATCACTGCCATTTTCTCATCGTTTTTATCTTCACAAGGGTCGCAGGGCGTACTGGAGCGCATCCCAGCTTTCTTTGGGCAGTAGGCAGGGGACACCCTGAACTGGTTGCCAGCCATTCGCAGTCCTTGTTCCTCAACTTGCTAAATGACAGCATTTTCAAACTATTTTGATGATCTAAAAACCGCAATTTCAGCAGAAAGTTACTTTGTGTGAATGAGTCATACACCCTGTAAAATGCTGATTTTTCCGCAGACAGACAGACTTGGTTTAGTACCTGGTGTTAATGACATGCTCTGTCGGTCTGTGACACACCACCTGATGAGTAAAAATCATTGGTGGATTACAACTATTCAGTAAGCAGATGGATATAGAGTGTAATCTTAAAAATCTTAACCGAGGAAGCCATTGCATGGGCTAGCAAACTGTTGTGTGTTGTTCATATTGTACCGGTTCTGTTGCTCTATTGCACATACAGTAGCCACACAGTGCAGCCAGCTTTTGTTCTTCTACAATAAATAAAATTGTTGTTTGCACTTTATCTGCGCATTGTTGAACATACCGTATTGGCCCGAATATACGACGGCCCTGATTATAAGACGACCCCCTCTTTTACAAGACTCAAGTTTGAAAAAATACATTTTGAACACCAAATTAATTTTTATACAGAAAATAATTACAGTACATCTGAAACAAATGATTATAACAATATATTTGAGAGAATAAGTATGTTATTATGCCTCATTCAAATTTTAATATCTGAACATTTAAATATGTAAACTAAAGTGCAATCACATTCGTAAATGACTGGCTTCTGGTTTTTGAACTGTAAATTACATCATAACTTATCCTCAGCTGCCGGTTAATCTGGCCGATCTTCGACCCACTTTTCTCCAGATTGTTTCTCCATTTTCTGTTTTCTCTTCTATTATTTTCTTCTCTTTTCTTTCTTACCACTATTTTTTATTTTTCTTCTTCGTGCTACCGCTCTTTTTATTTTTATTCTTCGTGACAGGGGTTCACTTTGGCCTGCAGAGTCAACTTCAGCATTCGCTTCAATGATATCTGGCGCCATCTAGCGTCGTGAATGGGTATAACGTCTAGACCCCCGAATATAAGACGACCCCCACTTTTTCAGTCTTATTTCAATGCAAAAAACATCGTCTTATATTCGGGCCAATACGGTGATTACTCTATGTGGCGAGGAAGCATCACGTTTGTTAATTTTCTCGGGTGTTGTCAAGTAGATGGTGAGCAAATAAAAAATCCAAAGTGAAAGTGTTGAAAAGTGCAGGCGACTTAGATGCCTTCTTGTCTTTTGCCTTATAGGGATGCGTAGTATATCACACCAGCAAACATCTACTCCTATACAACGATCATTAGCTTCCACCTTGAAATTTTTTTTAAGGTGCAGCCATCCATCCATTAATTATCTGAAGCGTTCGTCCTCACGAGGGTTGCAGGGGTGCTGGAGATGATCCCAGCTGTCTTCAGGGCAGGCAAGGCACACATAGACTTACAACCATTCACATTCACAGTCATCTCATGCATGTCCAGGACGTACAAATCAATAATGAAAACAATTCAGAGGAGTGTACATGGAACTTTTATAAAACTTTGCATTTTTTCCCTGCATTCCTGACATGTTTATAAATGATGTCGCAACTTAAATTGAAGGTGACACCGTGGCCTTCTACAAATTAAGAAACAACTTCTGAGGGAGAAAAGAAGGTTGGAATTCAAGATTTCCAAATCAGGAAGGCAATCAACAAGATTTAACAAGTGAAGTGCAGCCTCGCGCTGTACGCAAACTGCTCGAGTGGCAGAAACACTGAATGCTTAAAGAAGGTCAGAAAGAAATACTGTATGCCCCTTCCTGGTGGGCAGCAGAGTGCTTTGTGAAAATGTTCCCTGTCATTGAATTGAACAAGCAGATGCAACTGGAATATTTGAATGTTTAGTTTTGGCATGTTGGTAAAACTACTCACGTGTTTGAAGAATGCAGTATGTTGAGGAAAACTTTCATGAGTCATCTTCGTCCCCTCGCGTTAATAATAATAATCACACCGACATGAACTTTCATCACTATTTGAGCTGTCAGTCAATAATGGATTTTTTTTTTCTTTAATTGTCGCCTCTGTCGCTCCCACAGATCAGGTACATTTTCATTTTGGTGTGATGACTAATGGGTTGCTTTTGGCATGTTTGCTTGCTGTCACACGAGTTTAATTTCCATCTCATTTCAGACCACAACAGTGGAATTTCTGCTCAAGGAAAGAAAGACCAAATGCATTGTTACATCTGCGTATTTTCTGGAGCAGGGAGTGTTGTGAATGTGGACAGTGAGAAAGATGTTCCAGTCGCAGAAATCAGTTGATCATTTATGCGTGTGCTTTATTTGACGCAAATTACATTTGGACTGAGAACGATCTTAGCGACCACAAAGGGAGTTAATTGCCACAAAGAAAATTGCTATGGTGTCACACCGAACGGGGTAGATGGACGACACAAATGAATTTATTGTTTCACTGGCTGGCGATGCTTTCAATTTAGAAGGCCATTATATAAAATATCATCAGTGCGGCAAGTTAATGGATTCTACCTGAAAGGTCTCTCGCCATTAACTTTCAATGTGGAGACAGCGCGGCCGTGCATTGTCAACTTCTAAGACAAAAGAAGAAGAAGAAAAGACTTAGAAGTCAAGATGGCGCCCGAGTAGGCAGCCGTCGGCAAGTGCTCTCATGAGCCTTGCTTTTTTTGTTGTTTTTGTGTTTGTTTTGTCACTTTGTGTTTGTTGTTACGTCGTGTGGACCTGATGTGGACTTTTTTCAGCATTTTTTGGCCACGACATTCATCAAGAAGGAGACTCTGTGCTTGGTGGTTGCGCCTTCTCGGCAGCATGGGTATACCAGCACTGTTTTTGACTGGGAGGAATGTCGGCGCCATTTGACTGTCGTTGCTGGACCGTTTGCGCTTGTGTCTTGCGCCTGTTATGGGCAGCATTTTTCACAGCCCCGCTTTGTTCAGCGGACAGATCGGTGCTGTTGAACGGTCTGCGGCTGGATGGATGTAAGGCTTGAGGAGCTGACGATGAGAAGAAAGGAGCGTTAGCGCGGAGCGCCGATGCGGATTTGGATCTGGGAGTCGCGGCTTGGAGTTTGAAGCGGATTACGTGGGACAGGAGAAGTGAACTAATCTCTTTTCGTCAATGGACGCTACAGCTTCGTGTTTGCTTTCAAAACATACAGTAGCTTGTAGCAGACGTGTGCACATTTTCAGCAAGACGTCTCTGACCCACTGGTGAAAGGACACTTTGATCCTCTCCTCTTTCATCTATAACTGCTTCAGACAACAAAGTGTATGCAGAAAAGTGGTGAAGATTGCACGACTGTCTGTGTCCTATGTGTTGTGTTGTGTTATTTTGACTTCAAAATGGCGCCGCGTGAGTGGCTGCCTTTCCAGCAGCTCCTATATTTTGTTGTTCTACTTCTTCCTTTCATAACTTTGCTGCTGTGAATTGGGAATTTCTCCATTGCGAGACTAATAAAGGTTTTCGTAATCGTAAAACAGTGATGGCATCACCTTCCTCCAGTGTGCGAAATGTCCTTGCCCGCTTCTGGGAAGTTGAAGCAAGCCCAAATAAGACCAGGAGGCGTGGCATAGGAATAGGTAGACAGCAAGGTTATTATAACAAATACTCGTGAAATAACTAGGAACTAAACTTGAACAAATATTTTCGTTACCAAAACAATTGTAACTGTGTTCAATGGCCATGCTTTGACCAACCTACGCAAGCCCCGAATATGTAGCTGCACAACAAAAGCGAGTGCTCGGCTGGCATGCAGCCCTGAACAAGAACACACAGCTGAGCTATTCACCCGACAATAACTGAGTTTTCCTCCATGTTTTATCTTCATAGCTGATGACCTTACCTGCTCACTTTTTTCACCAAAGGGCCAGGAGGCAAATCATTGCCCTCCTTCAGCCCCCCTCATCCCCGGCCCAGCAGTCACCTCTGCTACTCACCAGTTGCCCTTCCTGAATAATGAGGTCGCAATCAATATAAAGCTACTCCTTCTTTTATCAATCAAAGCCTCTTATCACTGCTATGCTACAGTTCATAGATAAGAAGAATGTATTTGAAAGAAGTCTGAGGGCATTAAGAATATGCTGCTGCGATGCCGTTCACACAGATGATTCAAATTTTCGAACTGTTATGACATTGTGGGTCATTTGTTTTGTATACGTGCTGTCCTGCAGGAATGTCCTCCTCTCCTTAGTGTGTGTGTGTGTGTGTGTGTGTGTTTGATTGCGTGAATGAGGAGCAGCTGTCACCGTTAAACCTTGCCCGATTGCCAATACGCAAGTGGTCAAGGAATGGGTCGCCTGATATTTTAAACAGCTGCGCTCTCTATCTTCTCTCCGGCCTTTCTACCACCAGAGAATGTCGGTTAGTTCTTAATTTGTGTATGGTCACTGTAACGGAGTGTTTCCCAACTGATTGTTTTGTACTTTGTGGAGACTGTTGGCGTATCTCGAAAGCTGTAGGACAGCCATCGTTAACACCTGTAAGTATCGAGAAAGTCAAGTAAGTCAAGCAGAGCAGTTACAGTTGGGGGAACCATTTTGGTGTTCCCCCCCCCCCCCCCCCCCGCTGTTTAGATTTATTGAAAGTGGGTTAGAATTGTTGTCTTTTATTCAACCCTTATTTTGTTTAAGCAAGGTAGGGGTTGTTTAGATTGTTTTGTTAATGTTGACTTTATCCCCCCCCCCCCCAACAGTAAAACTGCTCCATTAGGACTCAGGTCACTGGTCTTGCTGGCCTTTTCTGGGAGTGGGAAGACTGCGGGAGCACTCGTGCATGTTTCGTCCAAGGTTCCCCTCCACTGAGACAAAACACTAACACAGCAAAATTGTTCATTTTTGTGAAGCTTTTGCGTTAACTCAGGAGCAAACCAACAAAATGTAATTCAATATTTTTTAGCCTTGTGCTCCGCAGAGGGAATAATTCCATCCTTGAGTCATTCCTCTGCAAGTGCACTCAAGTGACACTTTGTAGTTGTTTAAGCGGCGATGCATCTCTTTTCCTGATTCGTCCAGTATGCATCTCAGGATTGATTTGTCATTTTGTGTGTATTGTTTTAGTGATATATTTGTGCTTCATTCATTGTGAGCACCTTTTGGTCATGCAAATTCATTAGGTACTGTATTGATGAAATACTGATGTGTATGTTGTGAAATTATTCATACCAGATTTGATTTGACTACTCTCTCTATATGAAATAGAATATTTTTTTACTTCCCAAAAGATGTCTTCCTGGTAAAGAATGAAACGCCTGGAGTGGTGATTTAGTTGCTGCAGCTGCGAGACTAACTCCAACTAATCAATTAGGCACCATCAAAGCTTAAATCCATGAATGGGAAGTAAAATGAGTTGTAGAGCCGTTGGGCACCTGGATGGGAACTTTGGGATACACGGGCTCATCTCCTGACATTCAAACTACAAGCGTAAGTGCGCTCTTTGTCGTTATCTGCACAAACACACCGGAGCGCTCGCGTCCTGTTTCCTCCCGCCATGTGAAAGGTCAAACAAACAGAGTGACAGCGGGGATGGCTCTGGGCCGCTTCACGAGGTCGCGGCCACGCAGCAGCAGGATGTCGCTGACTTCTCTGCTATGTTGACATGCACCGGGGTGAGACCTGAGCTTTTATTTTGGATGCAATGATTTGTGCAGATTCCAAAAAGCCAGCGTCTGTGACATTATCGGGGTGTGTTAGTGCCCATGAAATGGCTCACTTGTCCATCTGTGAAGGCACCATTAATGCTGAAAAGGTGAATGCAGGTTTTGGAGCAACATGCTGCCATCCAAGTAATGCCTTTCTCTGAGATAGCTCTTGTTTCAGCAAAACAATGCCAAGCCACATTCAACACGGTTACCACAGTCCAGTCCAGTCTCCCACTTACGAAGCACAAAACAATACATCGGAAGCCCCAAACTTTTTGCGCTCCTAACGATTTACGTCCAGCGAGAATGGGGATACAGCATGCCATTTCTCCATTTGAGTCCCCTCTCAAATTGTTTGTCCTGCTTGATAAACAGATGATGACTATAGCTCAGATTGTTTTCCTTCAGCTCACTTGGACAAGTCTAAGCTTGTCATTTAAAAACCCATGAGTTGGGGCACTTGTGATTCAAGGTACCACCATATTTAGCCAAATACTTCTGCCGCACACGTCTGAGATTTTGCATTCAAATCTTCACATTCTCCAGCTTCCTCGCACATTCTAAAAACATGCATGGTTGGTTAACTGAAGACTGTAAATCTTCCAAAGGTTTTCAATGTGAGTTTAAATGCTTGTTTGGCAACCAGTCCAGGGTGTACCCCGCCTCTGGTCCGAAGTCAGTTCGAAAGCTCCAGTTCCACCCGTGACTCGAATGAGAATCAGTAGTACCAAAAATGAAAGGACGGGGAGTAAGACAAACGGCAACAGTCAAACCTACCAACTGCGCTTCCACATGCATCACTGAAATGTTAAATCATGAAATCTCCGCAGTCATCACTGCTGCAGTTTTTGTTGAAAAATAGGAGAAATACTGTTGACCTATTTTGTCGAGGTTCAGTGCCTTCGTCAAGGGTATCAGGATTGTTGGGAAAGCAAAGTCGTCCATTTCAACAACTACTGTTTGGCAGCATTCATGAAACGTGGATCATGAGCCTCGATTTCACCTTAAAAAAAACCCAAACAACCCAAAAAACATCACAAAAGAGACTCGAACCTTTCCAGAGAATGCCCATTGACGTGTGAGTTCACTTTCCAAAACCGCGCATGGTGGGTTAATTGATGGCTCCGATGTTTCCTCTCGGTGTCAAAGTGAGTGTGGATAGTTGTTTGTCAGTCTGTGCCTCACAACTGGCTGGCGATCAGTCCACGGTATACCTGGCCTCTCGCTCAAAGTTAGCTGAGATAGATTCGAGCTTACCCACTACTCCAAGACAATGCCCTGCTCAGAGACACTTCAACGGCAGTCAGCAAGCAGCAGACCAACATCTTTTTCAAATTGAATTTTGCCTGCAGCAGGGTTGAATGTGCGCCTAATACGCCTCTTGCTTCAAGGTTTTTTTTTGTTTGTTTGTTTGTTTTCGTATTTTAGCGTTAAGGCCAAGAAAGCCACCGTTGCATTCCTGGATAAATGGCACAGCATTTGACCAACAGCCATGCCAAATGGTCACCGCAAAAGTGTGCCGCAGGGTCTCGGATGTAAACGTCAACCACTCGAGTTGCGAGTCGTCTTGTCCCCAACGTTCCCTTCATGCGGAAATCAAAACGATATCTTCCATCTAAGAGGCTTCCCATGTTATTGTAATACAAGGTCTGACAATGGATGGCGTTTGAGGCCAGCACGTAAAAGGATATTCTGCAGGGCATGGATTTATACTGCCGAAGCTGCGTGGACAATTCTCCTGCCAAGCCCACCACAATGACTCATGCAGCAATTTGAAATCCACAAGTCCACAACAATCAGACATCAATCAATAGGTAAGTCTTCTGTCAAGAGCTGTTTGAAAGTTGTTGGACACTTTGTATTCTGCATTACTGTCACCGCAAGACAGGCATGGAACATGAGGCTAGTATAATTGATTTAGGAGCTTTTATCACAAGCTTTCGTTATTGCTATTAGGAGCTTCTTAGATGTCACTGTTGAATGTAGTCTGTTATCCTGTCCAAATTTGTACAGTATCTCTTAAGGACCCTGGAAGATGAATTCAGTGATTTGTTTGTCATGATTCTGTTTTGGTTTAGAGCAGGTTTACATTTGGTTTTGTTTCACAGTTTTGTGTCCTCATGGGCTTTTGTCTCCCTCATTTTGTTTTGGTTCCCACCTGTTTTTGTCATCCGGGTCCCTTGTGCCAACCAATCAGCTCCCGCAACCCATTGTGACTGTGTTTCTTGTTGTGTCGTCAGTCTGCATGTATTTAGTTCCCTGGGTTCTGTCAGTCTTTGTTGGATCATTGTTGCTGTCACGTTGTTTTGTGTTTTTGTCATGGTTTTTGTCTGTTTATTTGTTGCTTTGGTTTCTTGTGTTTTTCAGGACTATTTCTGTTTTAGTTTTTCCAGTCTACCTCTGCAAGTGTTTTTTTTTAAATTTTAATTATTCATGTTTGAGGTAGTGGTGGCCCGGTAGTCCAGTGGTTAGCACGTCGACTTCACAGTGCAGAGGTAACGGGTTCAATTCCAGCTCCGGCCTCCCTGTGTGGAGTTTGCATGTTCTCCCCGGGCCTGCGTGGGTTTTCTCCGGGTACTCCGGTTTCCTCCCACATTCCAAAAACATGCATGGCAGGCTGATTGAACACTCTAAATCAGGGGTGTCAAACTCAGGTCCTGGAGGGCCGCTGTGCTGCATGTTTTCCTGTTGCAAGACACCTGATTCAAATGAACAGGTTCAATGTCAGGCTTCCGCAGAGCTTGCTGATGATCTGATCATTTGAATCAGGTGTGTTGCAACAGGGAGACTTGGAAAACATGCAGGACAGCGGCCCTCCAGGATCTGGGTTTGACACCCCTGCTCTAAATTGACCCTAGGTGTGAGTGTGAGCGTGGATGGTTGTTCGTCTCTGTGTGCTCTACGATTGGCTGGCAACCGATTCAGGGTGTCCCCCGCCTCCTGCCTGAAGACGGCTGGGATAGGCTCCAGCACCACCCGCGACTCTAGTGAGGATAAAGAGGTTCTGAAAATGAATGAATGAGTGAATGTTTGAAGATAATTGCTGAAAACATGCAAAGACTGAGACGTACATTGTGTATTACTGATTTGTGGAGATACAGTATACCCTAAGACAGATTTTCAGTTTAACACTATACTGAGCGGGGTAAAAGTGGCACCCAGGAATGCACATTGGTGTCTGGCATGAGATTACCCTGCCCAACAGTAGAATCTGAGTACCATCGTTCTCATCAGCGGTGATCTAGCACAATCACAAAATGCAGTTCGCTAGGTAATAAGGATGCACCCTAAAATGACATCACTTCACTTTGGAAAGGCCAACATTACGGCCCTGTTAGAGTGCCTCATCGTCGGCCATAAGTGTGCAATTGTCACACAGGGGATAAGGGAAGCTTAAGGAGGGGAAAAGAAAACTCGACCACCACGGAGGCATTGTCAACTGTGGGTCCGGTTTTGAAGCCTCATTTTATATACTTGACGATTTTATTTGATTTGATCAAATTAATCAGAATCAGAATCATCTTTATTGGCCAAGTATGTAGAACACACAAGGAATTTGTCTCCGGTATAACACGCTGCATTAGTATCATCGTAAACAACAAATCATTGAACCATTTTAGAGTAACCACTAGCAGTATTTGTAGTACAAGAAGAGTGACTACGTCAGTGACTGTTTAAGGAGTTAATGGCTAGAGGGAAGAAGCTGTTTAAGTGTCTACTGGATTTGGTGCGCATGGATCTGTAGCGTCTGCCTGAGGGGAGTAGCTGGAAAAGGTGGTGGGCAGGGTGCGGGGGATCCAGGAGGATTTTCCGTGCCCTTGTCTTGATTCTTGCAGTGTGCAAGTCCTCAAGAGTGGGTAGGGCGGTGCCAACGATTTTTTCCGCCGTCCTAACTGTCCGTTGAAGTCGGATTTTGTCCTTTTTTGTGGCGGCCCCAAACCAAACCGTGATGGAAGAACACAGGATTGATTCGATGACTGCCGTGTAGAACTGTCGTAGCACCTCCTGTGGCAGGCCATGCTTCCTCAGCAGCCTCAGGAAGTACATCCTCTGCCGGGCCCTTTTCAGGATGGAGATGGTGTTGACTTCCCACTTCATGTCCTGGGAGACTGTGATTCCCAGGAACTTGAAGGTCTCGAAGACATATAGTATTTATTGTCATTTCACAGGGACCTTAACTCTCTAACTTCTCAGCCACTTTTTTGTGTCATTTATAACAAGCAGATAATCATTTATTTTCACTCAATGTTGGTAGAATCTTTTTATCATGCACCTTCAGAGCAGATGATGCTAGAGTTCTATATTGCCAGTATTTGAACACAGTCTTGCAAGACAGAAACGTGGCCAATGTCTGTCTTGAGTCAGAATTCTTCAGAGGAAGAAAAACATTTCTCTGTTTTCACCATGAATCATTCTTGTCTTGGTAAATTATGACTGAGATTGCCTCTTTGGCTGGATTTACATCTATATGAATCCACATGTCCATTCTGCTGTATCATTCACCCTAATCATGGTGCTTAAAGTCTAATATTAACTATCCTGAGGCACATGGCTTGTCCAATTCGACTACACCACTCAGATAACCCACTGTCAACCGCACACCACATAATTGTGAAATATAGGATTCTGCAGCAAAGAGCCAAATAGTTCCCTCCGGAAATATGTTAATATTTGACTGACCTGTGTGGAGCTCGACGAATGCATATTAATGCAGATGTTTCCCATTTATGCGAGGGATTTGGGCTAGCATGATTGCTCACATATCAATGTTGTGTTCCCTCCAAATGCTACCATAATGTAGATTAAAAGTGAAGATTTTTGCAAATCTGTTCATGAATAAACGGGACCATCAATCATCATGCCATTATAATGAATGACGTTTTAGTGGGTGCCCTCACGCTTGTTGAGTTTCGGATCCCATTTTGGCTTACCTTTTTTTTTTTTAGCTTTTTTATCGAAGTCTTATTTTTACAATCGGAGGTGTGAGGTGTATTGTAACTGCATCCAAACAGATAGTGCGACCGTGTTTAACCTTTCCAGAGCGCTTGGCTTCCTCAATTGTACAGCGTCTGACGCACTTAAGAGCAAAAGTGCTTTGAACAGGAGAATACGCACAAAGCCAGATTTCACGGAGAATGTCCACATTGCAGAGTTATTCCACCAATAATGCAGACTTGGCGCTGACTTAAGTCGATATGAGAATCTTCACAGCCAAAAAATGCAAAACCTCTCATGCACATGGCCATATATAGCCTGGTAAGAGCAGAAAGAACATTTCTTTGTCATGTGTGACTTTTGAAAGTGTTCAAGACAACCAAGACCCGCCTGGTGGAATAATGTGAAAGAGTAAAATAGAAGTCACAATCGAGAGCACTGTATTTTCGCGTTTGCCCGACTCAGAAAATGTCTGAGACGCCGTGGAAAGAAAAAGCATTGTAGAGGCTCTTGCAAAATTACACGTTGGTATTGCGTTTAAAACAGCTGAAATAGTGTGTTGGCACATCGAAAGTATATTATTAACAGTACCAGGTTGTGTTGAGCTCGGTGGAAGCAATAAAACGGAAGGTTGTTCTCTCAGTTGTCAGATGAGATTTGTTTGTTGCCACAATCTCAGCAAAGAAAAATGTTCTATATATAAAAGTGTGCTCGGAGGAGGATGGCATGATGCACGGTGCTGGACTGACCCACTGGCATGCATCACAGCGTAAGCCACTTGCCAGCATGAGCTACATCCTTCCTTTGCCTCTTGCTGTGGATCCCTAATGTGTTTCCTGGCCTGGAGATGAGCCGGATGGAGTGTTGGCACCTCAAGGACGGATCCTTGACTCTTTAAGTTGTCTCTGAGGACCCTGCTGCGTTATAAACCTTTGGAAATGACACAGCAGGGACCACCGCGGAGGCCCCGCGCAGCCGCTGCTGTTGTTTGTTCTCACTTTTTGCACGGACGGCTTGTCTAAATGCTGATGCGCGCAATGCAATATTCTATTGGACACTTGAGTGTTTTCCCAACTTTATGACATTATTGGTTTTATATTTGGGATGAGATTTGGTCATTCCCTGCCTAACGTTTTGTTAAACTATCAAGGTGATTTAGTGTGTTTATCTTGCTCTGAAGCTACGGAGCCTGCCGGGGGAGAGCTGGGGAACATTTTAATTACAACCATTCAATCTCAACATTGTGCTTTCAGGTCACAGAGGTGGCTCGCCATGAGGGACGGGGAGGAAGAACCACGCACAATGATCTCACGACTGCCTGTTACACGCTCCTGATATTAGTTTCTTTGTTCCCGTGGTTTAGTCTCCATCATTGACGATAACGGCGTCATAAAATTGAGAAAGACAATCAGGCGTATACTGGGATTCTGTTTGAAAGCCTGACTTGAGTCTGGAGTCATGCAGCTGTACTATTAGGCCAAAAGGATATGAAATTGGCGGACAAAAAAGAAGCGCATTCATTTTCTTCACTTGCCATGCTGGGAATTAAACATTGATCTTACCGGTGTTCCAGTCAGTGGCAGAAATTGCTTAAGAAATGACACACCTGAAAGGCTGGGCACAGTAGGTGTATTTATCTTCAGCCTCCCTTGTTATGTTATGTGTTTATACAATCACATTTAACGGGCTGAACTTCCCTTCAGGGGACACAAAGTAATGACACAGCAGGGAGTGACCACCTTGCGTTTTTTTTCTCTTCTATGTCGGAACTCATTTGCATTCTGGAGACGTTGCGAAGTGGGTGAAGGAGATCTATTTTGTTGGTCTGAGCAAGAAAAACAACCTCTTCAATTCATTTTTGTTGTCCGGAATTCAGATTCAAAATTTAAAAAAATGAATAGCAGATATGTTTCTGGATATTGCAAAGATTTAGTACCTTGTGGATTAATAACAGCTGACCTTAAAGTATGGGCGCACAGTGTGATTCATCTTGCATTTATTTGTGTCTTCTAAATGCCTGGGGTAACTCTGTATAAATGTCTGTTGACATTAGGAATGCTCAGCAATTATAAATTCCCCCAAAACACTTCTGGCGCAAGGGCAAGGACGTACGGTGTAGCTGCCTCTGCCAAGGACGGGATGTTTTCCTTGCAATCATTTCTTTGTTAGAAAGTTATACAAAAGCAGCTATATCTTCTTTTTTTTCTTTTCTTTTTTCGCTTGGAGGTGGACGATGTTAAAAAAAAATATACATTTTGCTGTTGGTTGCATAGCTGGATGAAGGTTTGTTCACACACAATATTTTGCCATTTCCATTCAATGCCTTCATGCACTTGTTTAACTCTGAGAAATGTTTCAAACGGAACTACTGTAAACCCAAGATGTCAAAACTTTTTGTCATAATGTCTTCAACTCCGTGTACTAATCTTGAATGGAGTTTTCAAGAGTGAAAATAGGATCATTTGGTACAGACCTGATCAGAGGTATTATTTGGCCCTTATTTGGGCCATATATTAACTTGTTTTTGCTGCTCTAAATCAGTTCTAGCGTTTTTGCAGATCTGTGAAATTACTCCATACCACACCGACATACATACCAACTGTTGTTCAAAATGTCACCCAAATGGATCCATTTTGCGAAATTGGACCAAATTCTTGAGCACATCTGGCCCATGTTTGGTCCAGTTATATTTTGTTACCCATATACCGAGTTGTGAGCCCATCTGGATTTCTTTTTGAAGATCTCCAACACATTAAGAAGTTGATGTACAACACTTTGACTCTTCGCTCCACTTGCTCTGGTGTTTTCCGTCTCAGTCATCGCATGCACAGGATGGAACGACTCCATCATTGTTCTCAATGATCTCTCAGCCGACACAATCCAATCGTCCGTGAGCTGTATTAGCTGGCAAGATGCTACTCTCGCGTCAACGTCACTTCCGGGCTGCGGCTGAAAATGATTGCATCCAGCATGATGCCGCCTCACGCTGCCGAATTATTCAATTTAATTTGTATGCCAGAAACGCAATATTAATCAGAGAACCGTTTTTTTTTATTAGTTGTGGCACAGAGTTATCAATGTATTCTTGCGTGAAAAAATTGGGGTTTAGTTCCCCCTTAACAGCAATTTTATTTCAGCAGTGGTTATATTTTTGAAGGACTTTTCAATTATTCTGTGTACATTTGTGTATGTGGCAGCACAGTACATCAAGGAATGACAACAAAACAATCTAATCCCAACCAAAAATCATCAGCGTAATAATTGGTGCTGATCCAAACACCGAACTGTCAATCTCTCCACAAACTTTGTAGTGCTTTCCTATTACACATAATCATCATCCATCCATTTTCTGATCCGCTTATCCTCACAAGGGTCGTGAGCAGTCGGTAGGGTAAAGCCAATCACAGGGCACACAGAGACGAACAACCATACACTCACACACAATTTAGAGAGTTGCTCAATTTAGGCCGACGTGCTCACCAGTCGGCCTCACGTAATCTTCAACCACAATTATATTCTATTGTCACTGGTGGGATGGATGTAATGGAATACATACCGTACACTTCAAACAAATGCAGATGACAACAGCATTTAAAAAAATAGTCTGTGAACAATGTGAGACCTTGAGCTGTTCAGGAGTGACATGGAAAGATGTCACCCAGGAAGCAAGATATTTGCCTCAATTGATTATGTGTTGCGTCTTGTGACAACCTAAAAACCACTGCGGCAAGAGTGATTCAATTCACTGTTGTTTACAGGTGTATTTATTTTCATTTGCAATCATGAGTTAGTTTGCATTTTTATTAGTCAATATAAAAACATGAACATGCCATGCAATCATGTTTTTATTGTTTGGCTGTGTGGCCTTCTCAGGACCTGTATTATGCAAATTGATAAAAGGGGCAACTTTTGAAGCGTGTGTGCGTGTGTGTGTGTGAGAGAGAGAGAGAGAGAGAGAGTGTCTTGTTTGTCCTGGTTTCAAAATAATATTGTAAATAATGGACTTTTATTATTATTATTATTATTATTTCACTTTCATTCAAATCTGTATTTTTTTTAACTTTTACTCAAATGGAAAAAAAAAAAAAAGACAACTTGTACTTTTACCACAGTTGAGTGACTAATACTTATACCGGTACGTAAATCCAGTACATTTTGAATGTCGCACGCTTTAGTGTGTCACCATTATTGTACGCGTACGAGTTTGTGTCACGAGGAAAGGAAATGGAACTCATTCACCTCCTATGCATCCTTTCCACAAACCAGCTCCCAACACCCCCCGCCTCCCCAACATTTACAAACGCACACACACTTACAACTTTTGGGATCGGCCCAGTGTCCAGAACACACGCATCGCACGCGTCGCCGGGCCGCGTTTCACCTGAGCCGACTCCTCCGTGGACTCACAATAGCATCAGCCCAAACAGCAGCTTTTTCTTTTTTTTCTCCCCCATTTTTTTTAAAATACTATTTACAAGCACGCTATTAAGTGGAAACACCGTCCAACCTGTTGCTCTTGTGGAGCGGAGTTATTAAGAGATGAAGACGTATTCGAAGTTTTTCTATCGCACGTGGATTGGAGTTGCTTACGCAGCAGGTGAGGAGATTTCGAGATCTAAATTTAGCTCGCTAAAAGTTGGACGTGTAGATAGGTAGATCGATAGATAGATGGACATGAAGGTTTTTTTTTTTTTTTTGGTCAAAATGTTCCATAGCTGTGGTGCAAACCTGTTCCCTCATCACAATGAATTATGCATCAAAACGCAGGATACAGTATTTTGCACAACTGTAACGGAAAGGACGCATGTATTGACACCGAACAATGGACTTTTTTTTTAATACCGTGAAATTATTGTTTTTTTTGTTGTTGTTCAAATTGGTCAATTTTATTTGACTTGGCACGAAGGTGCAGAGTTGCTCCATCCTTCTTGTTTCACTTGTTCTGCATTACCTGGTATCAGCACCTCAAGGCTTTAATTTGTTGTTCAAGTCCATTAATTACTTTTTGATATATTCAAAACTATCAATGTAATGGAAGACAAATAACGTTTTGGATTTCATTTAGATGTAGATCCATGGCAAATCTGTTGCTGATCCACGGATCACTCACTGTCAATGTGTAATACTGCTTTTTGATTAACAGTACAATGCACAAAGCACAGGTCTCAAATTCAAGGTTCATGCATCTATTTGCGGCCCTGCATGTCATTTTATTTGGTCGCTGACTGCCGTTCATAAGTAGTTATGCATCAACATAATAACTGTGTTGAATGAAGATTGATTTCTTTCTTTTTACTTTTTTTATCTACCTTATTTTCTGTCAAATTATTACTGTATATATGTTTTATGTTCAATAAACAAACAAACAAACAAACCAAAAATATATACGGTACTTATCAAATGCAAGCTTAATTATGTAATGCAAGGCCCATACAATTAGGGTTACCTCACGGAACATATTTGGTAAGACACAAGAAGTGTAACCGCCTCATGCTCTTGCCACACATGTAGTCCACCAACAAGCACAGTGCAGCTCAGCTTCTGGCTCTCCAATGTTATTGCTAGCACTATAATTTTTGCACAATGTCAAACTCGTTGCCTCATTTGAGACACCATCAGTGTACGGAAAATAGTCACCATAAAAAACTAGTACCGCACAAATGCCAGTTTCAGTGGTGCCACATCAACAGCCTCTGCTGTACTTTTCAGATCAAGCTAAAGCAATAACAAATACCGCTGATGTTTGGCTAGGTAGATAGATAGATAGATCACAGTCTGAATATAGTTCAATTGCCACTCCTATGGCCAAACAATTAGCAAGAGGAAATCGCTGGTTGTTCAAAAACTGAACTTGTGCAAAACCAAATATGCTATACTGTATGCTTTAAATCAAACTCTCCTGCAGTGTGCAATGCATCAATAAAACCAGTTCATTTAGCCCATTGTTTGCAAGAGTTTGTTAAATATGGTGGTCTATGCTATTGTTTCACATTGGTAATGTTGTTTCATGGACACCAAACACTGAGCATTCAAGGACCAAATTGTTTTTAAATGAATTATTTTTACATTTGAAAAGTTTCACTGCCTTCATAGAAATATATTCAGTTGAAAAATTTGGACAAATTACCAATTGTCCAAAGAAAATTACCTCTAAATGTCGAACAGACGGAAAGAATGAC
Organism: Hippocampus guttulatus; assembly: GCF_054856545.1. Taxonomy (NCBI): domain Eukaryota; kingdom Metazoa; phylum Chordata; class Actinopteri; order Syngnathiformes; family Syngnathidae; genus Hippocampus; species Hippocampus guttulatus. The sequence continues at coordinate 32,504,640 of NC_141262.1, read as the reverse complement.
CACCACACTGTATCTGTTGTATTCAAGCAGCATGACGGACACCATAACTATTTAGCTGTTCTCTTGGCAAAATACGAAATGCCTGCAGCTGAACTTCATGCCTTTCAAATCCTGCCTACTCATGTGCAAGAATACACCCCCCCAAAAATAGTGCGTACAACTAGCATGAAAAAAAATGTATCGGTTTATTCTATGGCTCGATCTTTACCAATTAAACTTGACACCATGCTTGGCATGTAGACTATTCAGCCGTTGCTGGATAACAAAAGAGTTATTTGTTATGTTAACACCATATTTTAAAGTAAAACCAGTGAGTTCTATTTTTCAAATACCGTAGTTTAATCTGAAGCGTAAAGTGAAGAACGGTTGTAAATTGCCTGAGGTAATTGCCTGTGGATTCAAAATGTAACGACCATAACGGACAGCATTAAACTCAATTAAACGGTATTGTTTTGCATTTAGATTCTGCCAGTTAATTGGTAACAAATACATTTGAAACTGATACATTCTAAGCGAATAAAGCGGTCGTATTTACACGGTCGTGTTGTTATGTCACGTACAGTAAGTAGATGCAATGGCTATTTTTCATTGCTCAAAGGTTATACACAATCAACACTCCAAATCTCAGTTAGGTTCTTTATTTTATCTCTGCAGAATATCCAGTATGCAATATTGGAAACAGTTCAAACTGATGACTGATTTTAAAAGGAAACAAATATTGACTCACCCTGGGTCACCATCCATTGCCTGGGGGCAGACTGTGTTTCCTGTTTTCAAACCGATTATCTTGAGACCTTCTAAGTCTAGCTCAATGAAATTGAACAGTTCAGGTGTTGAACATCAAGGGCCCTCTTGTGGTAAAATGGCGCCCGTGCGCTTGGCATGTAAACGGGCGCGACTTCATTTTGGTGGCGAGACAAATCAAGTACAGCACGTTTGTGAATTGACTCGACCACGTTGCGTGTCGCTATGCATTGCGGGGGACCAAGGGCGTTTTCTACTATCCAACCCCCCCCCCCCCCCCCCCCCCCGCATCTGCAAATTTTGTTACAAAAAGTCGACTAGATTCTAGCCTTGATAAAAGCACATCTAAGTCGCAGGCGCAGGTGATGTATCGTGATATGGTGTATTAGACGGAGGTGCAGGCAGACAAAATTATCATGTATGGTGGCTCTCACCACATTTCATTCGGAAATAATTGAAGAAATCAATCCATTGAATTCATTATAACATGACAATTTTTCCATTATTTGAATAGCATCCCCGGACAAGAGGAGGGACATAACCAGTTCAAATGAATGAAATATAAAATATTGATCTGTTTCTATGCAGTGCACTGTGTCAAATTTTCAGGATATTAAAAAAAAAAAAGATTTGCCAAAATTATTGGCCTGCGAAATGATACCCTGTGTATTGACAGGAATAACTGGAATTACGTAAATAAGCAGTTAGTGTGTTTATTAGTTTTTTGTGTATGTGTTTTTTTTTAACACGTTGTTACCTTACTGTGCCGAATGGGACCCAAACCGTACCCTTACCAAGCCACGATTCCTACATCTTACATCATCTCGTGATTTTACATTTCAGCGTTTTCAGTGTTCTAAATGATCCCTCGAGGATGGCCATAACCACTTGTTTTCCCCATGATGAAAACTATTTTGACACAGCTTGTTCCAAGCTTAAAATGCCAGCTGAATGAGCAATCCTGCAGTGTCCAAGCATTTTGCGAGGCACCAGGGGGAGGCACGATGTTCTCTTGTGCATTGCCCTTTTTTGATGTCTGCCCAATTGCATTGAGCGAGTTTATACCAGAGGAGTGCACTTCTAGTGCATGGAAGTCGTGGTGTGAATACAGTGTCAGAGTGATGTAGATTGGATTGACGTGTGTAGGATGTACGGAGGGTCGGATCTGTCTGAGGATGTCACTTAGACTTGTCGTGTTCTGTGATTTGGCTGAGAAGTGTAGCTCAAAATCAATTTCAAAAAGCCCTGTCACTCACTGACTTTGTGATGTGTGAGTACAGCTGAGGTCATTTGCAGTCTCGCTCAGAGACTTCATGCGCACGTTGGAGTCGTTCATCAATCATTACAGCAGAGCAGCTGTGCCTGAAGTTAATTCATTTTAAGGACCACTTTCTTAAATCCCCACTCAACAATACATGAGTCATTTCACTAATTTGGGGCGTATGTGTCGACACAGCTCACGCCAAATGATGACATCTCTTAAAAAAGTGCGACCCCGCCCCCCTGCTTTGCATCACAATACAATGCATCTTTATTGATATAGCGCTTTCACAATTGCTCCAGTTGCAACAGAGTGCTTTCCAGAACATTTAACATAAAGCAACAATAATATAACAGAACATTCATTCATTCATTCATTCATTCATTCATTTCCCGAACCGCTTAATCCTCACTAGGGTCGCGGAGGGTGCTGGAGCCTATCCCAGCCGTCTTCGGGCAGTAGGCGGGGGACACCCTGAACCGGTTGCCAGCCAATCGCAGGGCACACAGAGACGAACAACCATCCACGCCCACACTCACACCTAGGGACAATTTAGAGCATCCAATCAGCCTGCCATGCATGTTTTTGGAATGTGGGAGGAAACCGGAGCACCCGGAGAAAACCCACGCAGCCCCGGGGAAAACATGCAAACTCCACACAGGGAGGCCGGAGCTGGAATCGAACCCGGTAGCCGAGGTGCTAACCACTGGACTACCGGGCCGCCCTTATAACAGAACACATAACATAAAATATCAGCAATAATACAATCGTAGCAACTATTCCAACGTATTTTTTGAAGCGGGTATAGATGACGGAGAGAATTACAGTTCATGGTAACCTTCAAATTCAAATGCCCCAAGGGTCTTACAATTGTGAGTCCTGCACAATATTTTGTTTCAAAAAAATATTGCGTAGAAGTGCTGTACAGAAGATTGAACATAAAACATAAACTGCAACAAATCGAATGAAAATTTGAAAAATTAAAGCAGCAGTTTGATTTCCATCTCGTTGCACAGCGTAAAAGTTGTGTGAAGTTGCCAATGAAAGAGAAGTCTCTGCTGGCCACAATGAGGGCATGAGGATGCTGAAATTGTAATCCCGTAATCACAGCATGCATGATGTCACTTGTGTTTGCTGTGGGCGGTTTGAATGTAAACAAACTTGTGCAGTTTTTATGAACAGCTGTCAGCTTGTCCATTGGCGAGCAATACTTTTATCGTTGGCTTGCTGGTCGTTTTGGCGGACCAAGGTTTATTTGCACTTTGTATTACACGCCCTCGGTGCACCCGACAATTTGGGAACAGAAAACAAAGTAATCATTAGTCCAGATGAAACCAGTTCTAAATTGTGGTGCAGGTTTAGGTTTTAAGGTTTTAAAGCGATTTGCGGTGGATTTGATCCAGACAGATTCTGCACTCGGCTGATATGTGTGGTGGATGTCATCGTATTTCAGTCATGACATGAATGAGCGTAGACCCTCTGAATCAATGTAGAAATCAATTAATTGTCAAGAAGGGGCATCTTTTTCATTCATTCATTCATCTTCCGTACCGCTTGATCCTCACTAGGGTTGCGGGGGGTGCTGGAGCCCATCCCAGCTGTCACCTGGGCAGTAGGCAGGGGACACCCTGAATCGGTTGCCAGGGCGCATCTTTTTCAACATCTCTCCAAGCAGTAGGTTAAGATGCCCTTCATCATTTAGTTTTATAAAAAGCAAAGTTGTAATCTCATGTGATGACCCTCCAGATTTACTTTGACATACATCTTGATATTCAAATTATTGTCAAAGAAAGCTGACATATTTCTTGAATGCCCCATCTTACCTCCCTCTCCCCTACTGTTGGGTCTCTTCAAATTTGAATAATCAAAGAACATGTTTCAATCATGAACAAAATCATTCCATCCTCGTCGTTGGCGAAAACACCACTGCACTTCAGTCTTGATGTGTTTATGAAACCTCGCCATCCATTTTCTATTGTGCCTGTTTATGGTGCTGGGTGAGCTGGACTTTATGCAAAAGGATAAACAGTCAACAGCCATGGCCTTGAAACACATTCCCCGAGCCCTCTTAACGCTCCCATGTTCTTTCTCCCATACACATGCATGACATGAAAGGAAAAAACAACGTTTGAATGTGGCACAAGTGTTTATGCAGTCACGGGCCTGGCTTCATTATTATCAGAGCGAGAGAGAGTGGGCCTGGAGGTTGGTCATCGGGGGCCAACAAGACCTTATATAACTGAGACATAGTGACACAGCGTTAAAACGCAAGTCGATTTTCAAATAAAGTAGTCCCTCGTTTTTTGCGGTTAATCGGTAAAAAAGTGTGAAAAGTGAAAAACCGCGATGTAGGCTATGCTTGCCACCAACCCACTCAACACTACGAATTTTCGTCTTTGCATGTGGATGTAATGTTTGCATACCGTTAAATGTGAACTGGGTTTTCACGGCTGTTCCACAGTATGTTAGCACCTTCTGTTGGTGAAGGTCTGAGACTACAGGCCGTTGGCAACACACCAGTTACGTGTCACCTACCTGATCATTGATGTTATTGCAGGCAAGAAACATCACAGGTACCAACATGTCTAAATATGTCAACAGCATTTTTACTTTACATATTACAGACAGAGATGACAACAGTACATAGGAGAGCTGTCAAACGATTAAAATATTTAATCTAATTAAAAATGCAACTGTCATGATTAACTCAAATTCACAAAAAGTTAATCGTGATTACTCACGCATTTTTTATCGTTTCTGAATTTCCTTTTATATGTTTTGTCCTATTTTTCCCCATTTTAATGCTCTCATCAAAAATGCAAATATTTACTGAAATAACAATTTCGATTTTCAATTTTACATGAACATTTTTCACTTGGAGCAGTTATTCACACATAATCTCTCACACAATATTATTGTCCATCACACAACAGCTGCTTTAACTCTTTTTATGGAATCAAAACAGAGCAATATAACATTATAAAGTGCACATCTAAGGTAAATTAGTACACAGCCTATAGTGGATTTAAGCCATGGTTGCATACTTCGTTTTTCTCAAGTTTGCTTTGAACACAGCAGTCAGGCTATGTTGATTCTCTTGGTCCTTCTTGCGCGCAAGTCTCTCTACGGTTTTGTGTAGACATCATTTCGGATGACTACACTTGGTTCGATGACAACGCTGGAGACGTTTTATTTTCGCTAGGTCGCTACCACTGCAGCGCACCGTCACTGTCAGACAAACACAGAGAAGCTTCACCCGCTCTATTTATATTGACACGGAACACTGTAACCTTCCACACAAAATAGTTCCAAACAAGTAACAATCGCGTCAGTGGCATACATCGTATACCTCCTGTATGATACAGGTAACTTTGGTCTTGTCAGTGGAGCAATCTGGCAACTTTTTAAAAGTAAACTTTCCATTCATAAACTCTTTAAGTATCCGTTTTCGGTGTCTCGCGCTGCCGTGGCTGGCAAAACGGACATGGGCGTGGACTTCTGCAGCGCGCTTGTTGTTTTGTTTCTGGTGTATTTATAGAGCAACGTAACATCCGCTTGTGACGTGTGCCGCGTTAATCTCGTTAAATTCATTTAAATTAATGCCAAGAAAAACGCGCTAAACTGACAGCTCTCGTACATATATTTACTTAAATATTGAATCATAAAACCTTAATTAACACTCATCAACATTTCCTTCTGAGAGAAGCGAAGAGGTTTGTGTTGGTGGCGTTGAAGGCGGCTCTAACTTGACCCGTTACAGCAATGTGTCCTTATTGGTAGTGGCAATGCCTAACATGTTCTCACACAGCTGGGACGCATTGCTTCAGAGGGCGCAAGGGGTTGGAGGGCAGTTTAACTAATCAAAAATCAATAAATTATCACTTCAAGAAAAAAAGCAATGGCGAACACAACACTAAGATACAATATGCGAGACAGTCAGCAGACTGGAAAAGATGTGCAGCCAATCAGCTCATGGGATAAATTCACTCGTGCTCTCATTGGTCGATGTCACACCGGGAGCCAATCACGCGCGTTGTTTGAGTAGGCATGTAGTAAGCCTCTCAGTCAAGTTAGCTTTTTGTTCGTTATGCGGGGAAACCTTTCTCGTCGCATCAACATGAAACGTGTCTTCCCGCAATATAGATGCCGATATGGCTGTATTTTTTTTCTAATATTGAAAAAAAAAGTGAAACACTGAACTCGCAAAACTTGAAGTGCATAGTGGCGAGAGATCACTGTATCTCTCTTTCGTGCCTCCCTGCCTTGCGTTTCGGAGATGGTACGGCTATTAAAAATGCAGCGGAATTTCTTGCCTCGTAAAAAGCACAACTTGGCCGGTGTAAAAGATGAAATTGCATTGAGTCTGGAGTTAATGACAGATCCGTCTCTGCTCGGCTTCCTCGTCTTTGTTGGAGTGTAATTAGCCATTGAAAGACATTCTGATTAAAGAAGCAACGCGCGTGAAGGAGCAAAGCTTTTCTCCTGAAACAGAGATCATTTTGACTGTGTCAATGTTGCTTTAAGATGTTTTAAGTACGCATATTGCACCTCCACTTGATGGGATCATACCCGAAATGTGACTCTCGGATGTAGGTGTCTGCAGTGGCCCACTTTTATGGTCGTCTCATTTGAGCCAACAACAACCAACGTTTCCTTCCGCCGATCTCACGATACAGCCTAAGGACTGCATGAGGGCATGTCCTTGAATATTTTCTTCTGTCAGCCAGAGAATAAAACATAGGAGAGAGGAATTCTGCTGCCCCACATGAGAAGCTTGCCGCAATCCAAATAAATGGAGACCAGTACTTCATTCATCACGAGTGCAGAGCAGCAAGGCCTCTATGGGCATATACATGTCTGCTCAGTCACTTTCATATCAGGTTAGAGCACCAAAAGCCCAAACGCGACTAAAGATGAGAGACAAGCTTTTCAACTGTAGGAATTCACATACAAGGCCAAAAATGTGTCAGTGTTGGTAGAAGATAGTTGATGGGAACCATCTGTGGCATTTTTTTTTCTTTCTGAGCTCTACTTGTTTTCTGCACATCAATCTATGCAAAGGCAGCGTTTCAAATGAAGCATTTCATTCGTAGTTTCATTCCACAACGGGCGTGCATAAATTGGCACCACCCTTGAACTAGCATTTTTGTCATACCCTCCTTTATGGATAAAATACCTTTCGCAACACATCATGCAGGGTGCCGTTTTACCTCATTCATTCAATCACGTATTCCTTTTCCCTACATCCATCCTTCCAGTCATCCATCCATTAATCATGTAGCCCTTTTCCTTATATCCACCCATGGTTGTTTTAATTTGTCTTCATCACTTTTGGAGGAAAAAAAATTCTCAGAAGAAATGATTAATTTTCATGTTGCTTTTCTGTTTGAAATGCATCTAATCTTTCCATCCAATTTGCCTCATGACTTAGATTTTATACTCCGTAACGATCCATTTCATTCTCACTCATTCACACAGAATGAACTTTTAATTAAAAGCAGGGCCGGCGCTAGCCATTTTGATGCCCTAAGCATAAATGCTTTGTGCTGCCCCCCCTCTCCCCCGCGCCCCCATGTGTTCCTTGAATACAGTGAAGCATTGATCCTCATAAATACAAGACAAAATATCCAGGGAGATTGTACAGTGAAATAAATATAGTTTTGAACCGTGGTACAAACATTTAAAGTTAATTATGTTGTTATGTAGGCCTGTATTTAAAATACAGAGAAACTCCTCTAGAACGAGACCTACATGGGCGAAAATACCCCCGAATGTGAAAAAATCTTCGTGCATTAACACCATTCCCATTCTACTGCCCCCCCCCCCCCATACGACGAAAAAAAACCCCTGTTGCGTTATACGAAATCATTTTCTCTGCTCCAGCCTCACGAAGACATTCACTACAACGAAGTCTAATCCAACAACGTCAAGTCTAATCCTCTACAAATTCGTTCGGAAATGGCAACAGCAACCACCACACTGGTTTACATAGTGAACGATGTTTATTTCGGTCACAGCTGCGAGTTTCCTGAACGCAACATACTCATAGCTGCTCTGCCATTGGCTTACCGAGCATCATCCTGGCCTCCGATTGGCCAACAGGGACCTCACTGTATATGTGTGTAGATACTGAAGCTAGATCCGTAGAAGATAGAGTGGAATGCATCCGAGTAAATTGCTTATGGCTCGACGGACATTCAAATAAACGAACGTTTCCTCGTATTACAAGTAAAGCATTTTCCTCGAAAATGCTTTATTGTTATCATGCTAAAAACCTTACGCTAACTGGAGCGCTAATGAGAGAGAAGCGCTCCAGTTAGTGTCAGGTGTTTAGCCTTCGAGAGCTAACTATGGCCATCGAGGACTACGAAGCGTCCCGTGGCTGGCTTAAAAGTTCATTGCATGATATCAGCTGAGCAACGCTGTCTTGGGTGGCGATCGAGGGGAGGTCGAGTTAGAGACAGTGAGATGGTGGAAAGAAAAGACACCGGGTCCAGGAAGTATTTGTTATTGTTAGATTCAGACGAGCATGGACGTTGCATTGCTAAAATGGCTACAAAACGGACCTTTGGATGTCAAGCAGCTAAGACAAGAAGAGCTCTGATGCTGGAAGAGAGGGTAAAAGTGATGTAATTATGGAAAGACGGGGCAAGCAAAATAAAAGACATTATCCAAGAAATTGATGTAAGTGAAAGTGAATGCTGATCGTAAATTTCGCAATGTTTTTCCCTTTTTTTCTTTCTACACTGACAATATGAAGTGTCAAATAAGTGTGTGCTCATACTTATGCACTACAGTGATCCCTCGCTACTTCGCGGTTCGTTTATCGTGAGTTCAGTGCATCGCGGATTTTTTCAAACATTAAAATTCATTTATTTATTTATTTATTTATTTTACATATACATGGAGTACAGTACTTTATATGTTGCTCTATGTGACTCGATGTTGTTTTGCAGCTTCTCGTGGACCGTTTGCGGACTTTAAAAAAAAAGATTTTATTTTATGTTAATTGGACGCTACTTCGCGGATTATCGTTTATCGCGGGTGATTTTGGTCCCCATTAACCGTGATAAATGAGGGATTACTGTATTGGAATAAAAATAGAGTGCACATACGTTTGTGTAATGCGTGTACACATGCGTTTGTTTGTGTGTGTGTGTGTGTGTGTGTGTGTGCTTACATCTGAGATCAAATTTGCTACAGTGAAACACCCCCTGTTGTGAAAATTTTCTTGCTGCAAACATGATTTTGTTGTCGAGGAGTTTCACTGTACAGGTACATGAAAATGTCAAAATTGTACCTTTGTGGACCAGGACTGATAAGGCCCTATATAAATATTCTGGACATAATGTGAAAATCGTGAATACGAAAGGGAGGAATCTCCACAGCCTGAAAATCGCTTTTTTTCCCCCCCAAAATTAGAGTTTCGCCAATTTTCGCCCTTGACCCATAAACCTCTGGAAAATGTCGGCGTAGTCATTGCATATGAAACAATTTTGTTTTGTAACATTCCATTTCATTTTCATAGTGTAATCAGTATGCAGGACACCACTTTTCCACAACAGCGTTGTATAACGAAATCGCCACCTAAGGTAGGCCAAGATGTCCATACAGGAGATTAAACTTTTTTTTTGGCGTAAATAGGCCTGCGTTATTTTTGTATGACATATATTTATTAATATACTTTACAAACCTTTATTTACTTATTTACGAGCTCAATTTGTTTTATTTTTTAAAATTTTATTATTTTTTTTTTTGCGGTGCCCCCCACCTCCCAACTATTGGTGTATGATCAGCGTACGCCGAGCGCCGTGCCTGAGTAAAGGTTTGCACAATTAGACACACGTGTCTGCATTGCTTGCCATTTTTATGAGTCCACAACTTCACAGACGTTGTGTCAATGTCAATTAGAAATCTTGAAAACAAACTCTACAACAGCCAGGGAATATATTCAAATCCAACCATCACATACCAAGGAATATTTTTCTGTCATCTTGAACTTCTATCGCTTGGCCATTCCACACACGTCCAAATGGAAACCGAATCCTAAACACGGGGACTGTTTTGTGAGCATTACAATGCTCCAAAGTACTATGTTGCTTAGCAACAAGCATCATTAGAAGACTCAGAATGAGAGCCACCTTTGCTATTGTGTTCCAATTGCTTCCCAGTTGCAGGCAGCAGGATGATTGTAATTTGGTGGCATACGCACACTTAACCTAACACACTTCTTGTCTCGTCATGTACAGATGCTTGGTATTCATAGATAAGGGGTCACTGGGAAAAATTGGTCAAATGACCCGCTTGCCTCCGTTTAGGCATTAAGCATGCTGTTGACCCAGCAGGCTTCACTTTGGCCTCTCTCCTTCACTTCAGCGCTACCCGCTTCAGTGATTTACCTCTCAGCAACGTAGACTTGTATATGTGAGCACGGTCTCAAGGAATTGGATAACTAGCGCACTTGAAAGTGCAACCTTTGGGGAGGTACTGCGGTTTGACAGTTTTGGGACCTTTGCAGCCATCACAGGAACGCTCATCTTTTGTACTTTCTGTACTCAAAGGGAAATTTTAACTGCCTCATCATTGAAATTTCATCACTCACACTAGATGTGTCCTCAGCAGGGGGACGGTGCTAAAAATGATGGCAGGCATAAATGGATCACAGCAGAGGAAGAGTGTTCCTGTGAGGCAGGTACAGGAAGAAAATAGGCCGGGATAGTGGATTTAAACATCGGAAGCTGAGCCAGATGGCTTGTCGCAGCATCCTTAATTTGGCACCCTTCCCCTGGCAGGATGTTGGAAAGACCAAACTGCCCCAAATGTGGAGAGGACAGGGACGTAGTGAATGTCATCCCCCTTCACACGCAAACAATGAAATCAAAGCCAGTCAGGCCGACTCCTGGCTGGCCTTGTGTCCACACGACGGAGGAAGCGGGCCCTTTCTTTTCGGGGAGTCAGAGGGAGTACATTATAGCCTGACACCGGTTGACTTCGTATTCAGAGTGCGGGTCTGCTCCGTGGCCTACATGGCCTCCCGTTCCTTGCCGGATGTGCAGAGTGCCCCAGTTTTGGCACTTGGCCACATTTCTCGTCACTGACATGAATGTGTAGCAGTCCTTGTCATTCTTGTAACGCTCAATGGAAAAGCTGTGAGCAAATCCATTCGGACAACTTGAATAGGGAACATGAGTGTCTAAGCCAATTTTGTCAATCCCGGAATGAGTTTTGGATTGTTCGTCAACCTGCTACCACATCAATATAAAAACAAACCCCTTAATGTCTCCCATGATGCATCCTTTATGCTTGTTTGTTTACGCAATCTTGCTGTTTTCCTGTTCCTGCCGTACAACTGCTCAGGGAGCAAACTACGGAGGAGCAAGGAAACAGGAGCGGGAACATCTCCTTCGCCGTCCATGAAAAAGGGAAGTGGGAGATGCACAAATATGATAAAGAAAACAGGAAATTTGCTCGGCATGAAAAACATAGCGCTACTTTTCACACAAGCTTTCATGTGCCTTCCTCCGTTCCCATGAAGAGAAGCACTTGCTTCATGTGCACCGTTGATGACGTCCGCCTTGCGTTCGTCTGCCCGTCAAATGGAGCTTTACATTTTTAACTGGCTTAGAGTGCCTTGTGGCAGCTTTTCTTTGCACATGCACATGTGGCTTATCTGTCACCCCCCCCCCCCCCCACCCACACACACACACACACACACACCCACACACATTGGTTTGAAGCTAGAGGTCAGTGCTCCTTGACGGAGAAAAAAATCACATGTACAGGGGAAAAAAAATAAGTTTTGACTTTTTAAATCATCTCGATCCAGATACATTTTTGAACTAGATGTATAGTCTACTTCAAATTTTTACCTGGATCCAGATGATTTCATTTCGTGAAACCACTTGCTGAAATAAAATTGTGTGAATTCCACACAAAAAATTATTCAGTGTATGAGCCAGGAAAGGAAGGCAGCTCAGCAATATAGACGATAAACGTAAATGCTATCAATAACTGAAAGGATTCATAAATACTTTTCTTGCACACATCCAACACAGATCCAAATGCAGTCTATTTTTGTGATTCTTACAAAATATTTACACTTTTATTTTATTTCTACACGTTTTATTGTTGTAATAAGTAACGATTTTGAAATTCTAACTTAAAAAAACAATTTGGAATCGAGTTTGGGGAATACACTCGATAAATATGAATCAAATATAACCAACCCTTTATGTTATGTTTTCTTTTATCAAAATAAACATATTTCCTAAAACCAACCTATAATCGTGTGGGATTATTTAATTCCTGTTAATTTTATCTTGTTTTGACTTTTGTTATTTACATTCAGTTCCTTGAAAGATTTTCGGAGCATGTTTATTAGTTTACATTTTTTCGAAAATGCTTCATTTTAGTGGCGTATTTATTAGTTTTATAATTAATTTCGTGGAGCCTATGCCAGCTGTCATCGAGCAGTAGGCGGGGCACACCCTGAACTGGTTGCCAGCCAATCGCAGGGCTCACGTGGACGAACAACCATTCGCGCTCGCGGTCACAACTAGGGACAATTAAGAGTTTTCCACTAGCCTGCCATGCGTGTTTTGGGAATGTGGGAGGAAACCGGCGTACCTGGAGAAAACCCACGCAGGCAAAGAGAAGATATGCAAACTCCACACAGGAAGGCCGGAGTCAGAATCGAGCCCTGCACCTGTGCACTGTGAAGTCAACGTGTTAACCAGTCGCTCACCATGTGTGTGCGTGTGTGTGTGAGTGTGTGTGTGTGTGTTTTTCTCTCTCTCTTTCTCTGTCTCTATGTATATATCTATATATATCTACATATCCATCCATCCATTTTCCGAACCGCTTGATCCTCACTAGGGTCGCGGGGGGTGCTGGAGCCTATCCCAGCCGTCTTCGGGCAGTAGGCGGGGGACACCCTGAATCAGTTGCCAGCCAATCGCAGGGCACACAGAGACGAACAGCCATCCACGCCCACACTCACACCTAGGGACAATTTAGAGCGTCCAATCAACCTGCCATGCATGTTTTCGGAATGTGGGAGGAAACCGGAGCACCCGGAGAAAACCCACGCAGGCCCGGGGAGAACATGCAAACTCCACACAGGGAGGCCGGAGCTGGAATCGAACCCGGTACCTCTGCACTGTGAAGCCGACGTGCTAACCACTGGACTACCGGGCCGCCCATATCTATATATATATACAGTATATATATATACAGTATATATATATATATATATATATATATATATATATATAGATATATAGATATATAGATATACACATACTGTATACAGTATGTCGTTTTTTGGTTGTTTTTTTTTTTTTACTGCGAGGCACTCTGTAATCAGCATATTGATTTGTCCCCTGTGGATGGACAGTCCATTACGCTAGTACCCTACTATTAATAGAGTTTAAGATAAGCCTTTTGTTTTCCCTGAGAAACTGACCCGCTTTCTGAAACTCTGAAATTGTTTACTAGAAATATTGGTGAATGGGAGTTAAAAAAAAACATTTTGCTTTAATATCTGTGAAGGAAATGTTAATTTTCATAAGCCTCTTTTCATTTGGGGGATAAACCTCTGTTCGCGTGGTGTTGTTTTTAAAAATTCATTGACTTTTTGCTCCATTAAAAGGGGGGGGGGGAGTGCTACAGAACGGGGACAATATTTAAGATTCATTCCTTCTTTGTGTGTGTGCGCGCCTGCATCTTTTTTTTTTTTTTGGTCTTACAATCATACGGGACTGTAGAGGCGAAAAGAGAGTATAACACACCACAGCGGGGTACAAATTACAGGCAGTCGCTATGCAAAGACAATTAAGCCGCCATGAATGACATTTGCAGTTTTAAAGCAGGGTCTGAGTTTGAGGCAAATATGCAAACATTGTGCATCAGCAAATTTTGCAAATTTTGCAGGCGTTTGTGTGTGTGTGTGTATATATATATATTACAGCTCTAATATATTATATATATATATATATATATATATTAGAGATGTCAGTTTAGCGCATTTTTCTTGGCATTAATTTAAATGAATTTTAACGGGATAAATCATTTTCTCGCGAGATTAACGCGGCACATATCACAGCGGATGTTACGTTGCTCTATAAATACACCAGAAACAAAACAACAAGCACGCTGCAGAGGTCCACGCCCATGTCTGTTTTGCTAGCCACGGCAGCGCGAGACACCGGAAACGGATACTTAAAGAGTTTATGAATGGAAAGTTTACTTTTAAAAAGTTGCCAGATTGTTCCACTGACAAGACCAAAGTTACTTGTAAAGTTAGTTGTATGTTTTGCAGTCGTAAACTGAGCTATCATCATGGCACGTCGAGTCTGAAATACCACATAATGGCCAAGCACACAGCTGACGTGAGTACTTGTCTCAGACAGACAGCTATGGATCATTTCAAAGTGAAGAAAATGGATGACACGACAAAGAAGAAATTTGCTGAATCCATCGCTAAATGTATGGCTACTGCATGCAAGCCTGTCAACATTGTCCACAGCTCGACTCAAGCTGAAATCATTCGCATTGCATCGAACGACTCCACTGCGTATTGCCAGCGAGAGCCTCCATAACAAGCTGTGTACAGAGATTGTACGTAGCGGAGAAGGCTAAGGTACACCAAGCGGGAGAAGACACTGTTTCGGGAGAGAAATAAGAGACTAGGTTGATGAGCCTCTGGTGAATAAAGAGCAGGTAGCCTGTCGAATATGATGTATGCCACTGACGCGATTGTTACTTGTTTGGAACTATTTTGTGTGGAAGGTTTCAGTGTTCCGTGTCCATATAAATCAAGCGGGTGGAGGCACGTTGAGAGTTCAGCGGTGCAGTGTTAGCGACCGAGCGAACACACTGAAAATAAAACGTCTCCAGCGTTGTCATCGAACCAAGTGTAGTCATCCGAAATGATGTCTACACAAAACCGTAGAGAGACTTGCGCGCAAGAAGGACCAACAGAATCAACAAAGCCTGACTGCTGTGTTCAAAGCAAACTTGAGAAAAACGAAGTATGCAACCATGGCTTAAATCCACTATAGGCTGAGTACTAGTTGACCTTAGATGTGCACTTTATAATGTTATATTGCTCTGTTTTGATTCCATAAAAAGAGCTGTTAAAGCAGCTGTTGTGTGACAAAATATTTTTTTCACTGTTGTTGATGGACAGTAATATTGTGTGAGAGATTTTGTGTGAATAACTGCTCCAAGTGAAAAATGTCATGTAAAATTGAAAATCGAAATTGTTATTTCAGTAAATATTTGCATTTTGCACATAGAAAACGGATTCATGATTCCATGTTGATGAGAGCATTAAAATGGGGAAAAATAGGACAAAAAATATAAGAGGAAATTCAGAAACGATAAAAAATGCGTGAGTAATCACGATGAATTTTTAGTTCATTTGAGTTAATTGACAGTTGCATTTTTAATTAGATTAAATATTTTAATTGTTTGAAAGCTCTAATATATACAGTATGTATATATATATATATGTATATATATATATATATATATATATATATATATGCATACACATACGCACACACAAACACCTGCAAAATTTGCTGATGCACAATGTCTGCATATTTGCCTCAAGCTCAGACCCTGCTTTAAAACTGCAAATGTCATTCGTGGCGGCTTATTTGTCTTTGCATAGCGACTGCCTGTAATTTGTACCCCGCTGTGGTGTGTTATCCTCTCTTTTCGCCTTTACAGTCCCGTATGATTGTAAGACCAAAAAAAAAAAAAGGATGGACGCGCGCACACACACAAAGAAGGAATGAATCTTAAATATTGCCCCCATTCTGTAGCCCCCCCCCCTTTTAATGGAGCAAAAAGTCAATGAATTTTTAAAAACAACACCATGCGAATAGAGGTTTATCCCTCAAATGAAAAGAGGCTTATGAAAATTAACATTTCCTTCACAGATATTAAAGCAAAATGGTTTGCTCTTTGATTTAAAGGGAAATGAAGCTAATTAGTTGATATATATACCTGTATATATATCAGGTATGTATATTAGTTGATATATATACCTGTATATATATCAGGTATATATATCAACAATTAGCTTCATTTCCCTTTAAATCAAATTGCAATTATTTATCTGGCTTCAGTTTGACAGCAACCAATTTGCACATTGTTTTCTGAAAACTTCTTTGAAACTGAAGCTAATGAGTCTGTTGCATTCTCAGTCTGATTCACATTAAAACCAAAGGTTTTAATAAGGTATTCTGATTGAGCGCCAATTAGTAATTGTCAAGCATGAACCACTTGTCTAAAACAAACCGTGCTGAATTAATATCGGTTAATTAAAATGACCTTAGTGTGCTTATTCTGGAGAGGGTTTGAAATAGGAATCTTGCGGTCACTTTTGCTCCCTCCCTGCTCTTCCTCTTTCTTTCTTGTGTCTTGTTCACACTCATGGCGGACAATGAGGCGCTCGAAAGCGGCCGTTCCAGCAGATTATACAAAGAAAAGATGTGTTTTGGGGTTTAGGCATAGCAAGCTAGCCACTTACACAATCGTGCCGGATAACCACTGATGAAAAAGAAAGCCCTGAATTTCTTATGTAGTCGGTGAGGGGTGACCCAAATGCGTCACTGAATGCCGCTGTCGCCAAATTCCAGCTGTTGCTGAACCTAAACCCTTAATTCATAAGAATTACTGATTATGTTATGACATTACATACATATATGATGATGATGATGATTATAATCATGAAAACCTGATGTGCTTGACAAAAAAAATGAGGGCAAAGTAATTTTGAAAAATTTAATTGAATCCTTGATCAATTATTATTCATTTTTAATATTTTGAGTCGCGCCATCTTCAAACCTGCGTGATCTATTTACAAACATACAGTGCCTTTGAATTCACTATACAGGGTCTTGAAATACTGTTTCTTGTGCGCCACATTTAAATGTGTTAACTCTTTCGAGAGATGTACCAAAAAGATATTCTTTTCTCTTTGAGTTCAGCCTCAAAAGTTTTCTAGGCCATTCAGGTTTGTTTGTTTTTTGTTTTTTTTTCACACATCTTTGCTTGGTTGGTGTTGGTGGAGGCTACGTGCACATTACTTCCACGGAGAGAATGATTTTTCACAAGCGCACAAACAACCACATATCTCAGGGGGAATGTCTGGACTTGGCAAAGAAATGTTTCCTTTTTGTTTTTACTTTTTGTTCCCCTCCACCAATGATTTAATCATTCTTACGAGTGTGAAGTGATCACAGGATTTGAAAGATTGCATGTTTATCTCTATGCAAGCTTCGAGAATGCATGGGGGACGAGAACATGAAGCTTGGTTATTTTTTTGGCTCCTCGCGACGTGTTTGATTTATAACGCGGTTGTCAACAAG
Source organism: Hippocampus guttulatus (assembly GCF_054856545.1). Lineage (NCBI taxonomy): Eukaryota > Metazoa > Chordata > Actinopteri > Syngnathiformes > Syngnathidae > Hippocampus > Hippocampus guttulatus. The sequence goes on along the minus strand of NC_141262.1, from coordinate 32,487,252 downwards.
CCTGCCATCATTCAGTTTTTAGGTAAGCCTCCTGGAAAATCATGTGCTGCCAAAGCCCTCTGCAAATGCCGATTCAACCAAGGGTCAGCTGCAATTGTTTGCAGAGGAAAATAACCGCACACCCCCATCATGCTCAACCTTTTTATGTACGGATTTATTCAATGCATTTCATGATGGAAAAGAAAGCCTTACTAAAAGCATGTGCAAACATCTGTTTCATCTTTTTTGCCAAACACTTCTCTGCATGCTTCTTCAAATTGGCCAGCTCAGCTACAGCCCCTTGGGCTGATCTCCTTTCGGAAGCGTTGCTAAAGCAGCAGTAAGAAATAATTAGTTCTGGTGATGTGTAATTTATTTTAATGCCACTGTAGAGACAAGGTTACATTTCATATATTGCTGTGACTTCTGCCACAATTTTTTTTTTAAACAGTTCTGTAGTTGGCCAAAATATTGATTAAAAAACAGACAATGATCGAATCCCTAAAATTGTAATATTACAATAAAAAATCCAAGGAAGTTACATGACAAAGTTGTAATATTATGGGGAAAAACAACACCCTGGGGTTTACAGGATTAAATATTTCCTGAAATATTTCAAGAAAAAAAAATCCGAGACTAATAGACAAAACACAACAAAAATGTCAACTGCAGAATAAATTACAAGAGGAAAAAAATGAAAATGAAACTACAATAAAGCTGTTATATTACATGAAAGCCTTTGCCATTTCTGACAGTAAAGACACGCTATCAGAAAAAAAATATTTTACAGTAATAAGTTCAACATGTTACATATTACTTGCACTCACGTACTTTAGGCTGTAGATCAAATGTGAAAGTGTGAATTATTCCCTTTAATAATTCTTCCTGGTTGAAATGTCTTGTCTCTGTTTTATGTCACCTGCCAAGGGGCGAAGAATGAAAATGACAGTAGCTGTATTCGAACTTTGGCACATTTACGTTGGTAATGTTCCAGAGTTCATCAATTTGGATGGTCCCGTTGAAATAAATAATAGAATGAAATGAAGACGTTTTTTTTTTTTGTTTTTTGTTTTTTACAGATACACGTCAGGTTTATTGAAGGCTTAATTGTCCACTTGTGCCTGTGTGAGAGTGAATTCGGTAAACAGTGCAGCGTCGGTCAGTACACTAACAGAAAAAAAAGAAAAATGGAGAATGAGGGTCCGATTCCAGGAGATGAATTGTATTCAGACGGCTCGGTGCAGGGTTCGATTCCTGTGTGAAGTTTGAATGTTCTCCCCGTGCCTGCGTGGCTTTTCTCCGGGTACTCCGGTTTCCTCCCACATTCCCAAAACATGCATGGCAGGTTAATGGAACACTCTAAATTGTCCCTCGGTGTAAGTGTGAGCACGCATGGTTGTTGGTCTATGTGTGCCCTGCGATTGGCTGGCAACCAGTCAGGGTGTCCCCCGCCTAATGCCCGATGACAGCTGGGATGGGCTCCAGGATGACCGCGACCCTCGTGAGGATAAGCTGATCAGAAAATGGATGGTTGGATAGATGGATTGTATTCAAGAGGAGACTGAGGAAGTGGAAGAAGATGGCTGGATGGACGGAGGCTGGGGGCAGTGAGAAAACTAATCCTTGCAACAAAGTGGGAGGTGGAGAGAAAACATGGCTGAACATAATTCATTTTGGTCGGCTTCTCAGAGAACAACCCGGGGTTGTTGACCTCATCCGTTTCTTAATACATTTTTCAATTCCATTAGCGGAAAAAAAAAAGAGAAAAGCATTAAGAACTTCCAGGCTGGCTGCAACTAAACAATGGCCCGTAAAAGTCTCATAGGCTGTGACCTTACTCTGAAATGACTCCTCCTTAATATCATCAGAATGATATAAAACAAAAGAGTGCCCTTTCAGGATTAGAACATTAATTAAAATATGGCATTTCAAGCATTGACATTTTTTTGCTCCTATTTAAAAACTGAATGTCCTGTTATCAACAGCTGCCATTATCCTCAGCATTACAGTATTATCATTTTTATGGGGGGGTGGGGGGGGGGGTGGGAGGGAGATAGCAGATATATTGGAAAGGACTTGTCCTTTCTTCATGGTTCAACTTCGAAATTGTTTGCGTCCGCAAGTCAACAACTGAATTCGGGCCAAAATTGTCCATTGTGGACCCGGTCCACTCATGTGCATTTCAGATGAGAGGCAGAATCCATCCTTCTGTCCACGTCTCAGTTAATTTGGAATAAATAATAATTTGGATGAATGCCAGTGTTGTCACTTTGTGGTAGCTATTGTATTTACTGACACTGCGGTCGTCTAATTAGCGGTTGACTGCACCCTGTGAAGTTTGATCAAATAATGGGTAATTATGTAGCTTGAAATGTGACTTCACTTGCTCGTTTTGGTCCGTAGCCTCCTTTCCAAAGGAAGCACCGGGTTGTCTAATCTGCCACATTGTAGGAAAGCAAAAACAGCACTCTTAGGTTTATATTCCAGCTAAAGTATTTCTTGTTGGTATTCATTAGGGGCGTGTGTATTTTTGCATGTTAGCTGTAAATGGATTTAATCAGTCACTATCAAGAGGGATCTTCAGTTCATCATTTTAATGTCATGTTAATGTAATTTCAGTGTCCTGAGTGACTTTGCAAGAGACCTTGCCTTACTCTCAGTTCTTATATTAATCTCTCTCGCAACACATTTTGGTGACCTTTATATTGAATTTTGTGATTGAATGCCATAATGTAACTCACAATGTTGTTCATGAATAAACATTTACATTTTTTCTTGAAGCGACGAGGACCAAGCTCTGCTTTCCGTCATCAATGCTTAAGAGCGGTGACATTTACGTTGAGTGTGGAAATGAATAAAATTGTCCATGTTTGGCCCTGAATAAAGTGAATTATGAGCAGTCAGTGGTTGGACAAATTTAGGAGAAATTGCGTTCTATTAGGAATGATGAATGAAATTATTTCTTTTTAAAGCACTTGAATTCGGCACTGCACCTGCTGAAATCGCCCCTTGAAAAACAAGCTTGCGCACATTTGTCTTTAGCTACTCTGTCTGTATTAGGCATTTAGATGCAAGTTTGAAACTGAAGATAAAGATTGAAACTGTAACTGTCAATCAACTGTTATTTTGTGAATGCAAACACTTTGTTTTTCTTCTTTCTACCCACAATCTTGCTGCTCTAGACTGTAAATTTCCCCAGTGTGGGACAAATAAAGGAGATCTTATCTTAAGTGCTGGGAAACAACACCAAGGATGTGTCAAGGATTTCAGAAAGTGTTGACAAGGCGAGTTTACACACTTTGTTCTACCCAAAACGCATGATGGTTTTGCAAAATGTCCATCAGCGGTTGCAATGGAGCCACAAAAACAAAATACCTCATATTTACCTTATTTAAAGTTCTGCAAAGTCACTTTGCTCTTAATTCAACTCAAAGTCACACCGGAAGCCAATGTCAGAGGTGCGCATATTCAAATGATAACGCAAACTTTTCCCCTCCGTAAGCCATCACCTTATCATGTTGGAGGGGTTTGTGTGTCCCAAAGATTCTAGGACTTAAGTTGTCTGAGGCTTTCTGCCCCTGTCAGGGCCATCCATGGCACACATGTCCTCGTGAGGGTCCGTAAAATGCAGAGCCCTTGATTTATGGGTCGACATACATTCCTCCCCTCACTTACCCTCTTTTGGTCACATCCCACAGCCCGTGACCAAAAGAACAAGATCCCGCATAAAAACGGTCCAAATGAATTTCTTACGCAAGGGTGTCTTGGCTCTCCCTTCGAGAAGCTCGGTCATCCGGGAGGGGCTCAGAGTAGAGCCGCTGCTCCTCCGCATTGAGAGGAGCCAGATGAGATGGCTCGGGCATCTGATCAGGTTGCCTCCTGGACGCCTCCTTGGTGAGGTGTTCCGAGTGATTCCCACCGAGGGAAAGTCCCATGGGCGAACCAGGACACGATTTCGTAACAATATCTTCCGGCTAAACTGCTTTGTGATTCCCCCGGACGATTTGGGCCAATTAGCTCGAGATAGAGAAAGAGAGAGAATTGTGGGCTTCCTTGCCAAAGCTGCTGCCCATGCAGCCTCATCCAAAACAAGTAGGAGATAATGGAGGGATGGCTGGGTGCATAAGGCTACTCCTTAGGAAGGGATTTTTTACAATGCGATGCCGTCTTTTCCTTCTGCTGTGGTTGCTATAAGTTCCGAACAGCAGAAGCTGACGACTGAGCAAGAGAGTCTTTGCTTTTGTGTTCATGACCCAATGCTGGGCCTTTCAGGGCATGCGAGTCGTTCATGGCATTTCATATAGACTCACAATTTGCATTCTGTCTGTCAGGGGACGATTTCACCACTGATTGGACTGGGTAGGCAAGCATTCATTACGAAAACTGTCATGTTGGGAGCTTATCATTCGGTACACGTCTTCCAGAAGGAATAATAATGTCAACACTTGTGTATGTGCATTGGAATTTACTCAGAAATATTCAGCAAAGCTGTTTCAATTTTTGGTTGCTGGCTTGTCTGTACACACTCACGTGGACATTATTGGTAGCCTCTTGTTGAAAGAAAGAAAAAGATTGTTGAAATCACTAGAAACAAATGTAATGAGAATACTGGCAAGCACATTTTGCTTTGTGAGTTGAGATTTAGTAGTTGAGAGGTGTTCCGTTGCCACTGATAGATTTTAGGTCACTGTGTCACCTGCAGTATTGCTTGTTACTTTGCAGTTTTGGATTCCGCCTGTTTGGGATTAATCATCGTTTGCCTCAAGTTCTTTTTGTTTTCTGGAGGATCAAATATTTTGTCTATTTTCTGCCTGCACTCCGGGCTATTTTTGTTTTAATATTCCTTTATAAGCAAGCCAAATTTTAATTGAATTTATATTTTCAAAGAAAGCCCTCGACTTTTAGGCTTTAGGAAAAACGGTTCTCATCACATCCCTCTTGGTGTTATACATGCTTTTTGCACCGTGTAAATTGGAAGGACTTTAAAGAAGTCTGTAAGGCTAAAGGGTACGAGAGTGTTGGGTGGAAATCATTAGGAAAATGATGAGTTAAGCCATTTGTTGCAGTAAAGCAGAAAATCCTCAAACAAAATAGGTTATGTCTAAAAATAGTATCTCCCTGGCACCATACACCCAAATTGTGTTATTACTTTTCCTGGGCTACAGTTAGAATCAACGCGATGTTTACACTGTCTTCCCAGCTGTCATGGCAGCCCCGTGGCAGGCCACAAAATGGGATAGTCATAAGATGAGCAAAAGATGATAAGCTGTGAGTGCCGTGGATGCCTGGCGAGATTTTTAAAGGTAAAAACATTTGCCACGGCAGTCACCAGAAAAGAATCCTAGTCCGCCGTGGGAAAATGGGATAAACACAACAAAACGTGACAGTATGTTACGGGGCATAAAAACTAAGGCAGTCCATCGTGCGACTGGAAGCATATGAATTCCTCAGCGTCTCACAGTATTTTTAAGTTGTGTCACATTCTGCTGCAATGTGAATCAGTTGTTGAGAGAAAACAAAGATGATCAAACATGAACTGATTTTTTTTTCTTTTAGCTGCAGATTGTGCCGTTAAGGTGTGATGCAGACTCTCGTCATTCTATACTGCAACAAACATGGTCCAAAGCTGCCCGCATCTACGTTTCAGCCATAAGAAGAGAATGGCAAATAAAAAGAAAAACAAAACATGCAGACAGCAGCACAGTGTAACTTTGAGCCTCTGGGAGCCAGCACCCCTGTCACCATGCCCTTGTATCGATACCGTGAAAGACTTGTGAGTCGACTGCTACCAAGTAATTTGTCACAGGCTGCCGATTTCCGGAACAGAAGCGGATCCCACAAATGTAGACAATGATAAATCTTTTACACAAATTTATTAAAGTCAGAATCAGAATCAGAATCATCTTTATTGGCCAAGTATGTAGAACACACAAGGAATTTGTCTCCGGTATAACACGCTGCATTAGTATCATCGTAAACAACAAATCATTGAACCATTTTTGAGTAACCAGTAGCAGTATTTGTAGTACAAGAAGAGTGACTACGTCAGTGACTGTTTAAGGAGTTAATGGCTAGAGGGAAGAAGCTGTTTAAGTGTCTACTGGATTTGGTGCGCATGGATCTGTAGCGTCTGCCTGAGGGGAGTAGCTGGAAAAGGTGGTGGGCAGGGTGCGGGGGATCCAGGAGGGTTTTCCGTGCCCTTGTCTTGATTCTTGCAGTGTGCAAGTCCTCAAGAGTGGGTAGGGCGGTGCCAACGATTTTTTCCGCCGTCCTAACTTTCCGTTGAAGTCGGATTTTGTCCTTTTTTGTGGCGGCCCCAAACCAAACCGTGTTGGAAGAACACAGGATTGATTCGATGACTGCCGTGTAGAACTGTCATAGTACCTCCTGTGGCAGGCCATGCTTCCTCAGCAGCCTCAGGAAGTACATCCTCTGCCGGGCCCTTTTCAGGATGGAGATGGTGTTGACTTCCCACTTCATGTCCTGGGAGACTGTGATTCCCAGGAACTTGAGGGTCTCGACGGTTGACACAGGGCAGTTGGATAGTGTGAGGGGCAACTGTGGAGAAGAATGTTTCCTGAAGTCCACGATCATCTCTACAGTCTTGAGCGTGTTCAGCCCGAGGTTGTGTCGGCTGCACCAGAGCTCCAGCTGCTCCACTTGTTGGCGGTACGCAGACTCGTCGCCGTCTTTGATGAGACCGATGACCGTGGTGTCGTCTGCGAACTTTATGAGTTTGACAGCTGGATCTGTTGAGGTGCAATCGTTTGTGTAGAGAGAGAAGAGCAGTGGAGAGAGGACACATCCCTGTGGGGCTCCAGTGCTGGTGGTGCGTATTGATGATGTTGTTGCTCCCAGTCTCACCTGTTGTGTCCGTCCCGTCAGGAAGCTGAGGATCCACTGGCAGATCGTAGGGGACACACCGAGGTGGGGAAGTTTGGGGGTGAGGAGTTCCGGGATGATGGTGTTGAACGCAGAGCTGAAATCCACAAACAGAATCCTTGCGTAGGTCCCTGTGCTGTCGAGGTGCTCGAGGATGTAGTGCAGACCTATGTTGACTGCGTCGTCCACAGACCTGTTTGCCCGGTAGCCAAACTGGAGAGGGTCCAGCAGGGGTGACGGTGACGTTCTTTAGGTGGTTCAGCACAAGGCGTTCAAAGGACTTCATGACCACAGACATCAGGGCGACCGGCCTATAGTCGTTCAGTTCCGATGTTGCCGATTTCTTGGGAACTGGGATGATGGTAGACTGTTTGAAGCAGGATGGGACCTCACACAGCTCCAGAGATCTGTTGAAGATTTGTGTGAAGACCGGAGCCAGCTGGTCAGCGCAGACTTTCAGGCAGGAGGGGGACACTTTGTCAGGCCCCGCAGCTTTCTTGATCTTCTGCTGCTTGAAGAGCCGTCTCACGTCCTGTTCGTGGATCTGTAGTGGAGAAAAAGAGGGTGTGGGGGTAGGTAGAGTGGTTTCTGGTAGAGGTGGGTGTGTGTGGGAAATGGGGGTGACCTTTTCAAATCGGCAGAAAAACATGTTTAGTTCATTAGCAAGACCCTTATTGTTCACTGTTTGGGGGGGGGTGGCATTCCATAGTTAGTGATTGCTTTCAGCCCATTCCATACAGATGCAGAGTCGTTAGCAGAGAACTGGTTTTTCAGCCTCTCTGCATAGCTTCTCTTAGCGATGTTAATTTCCTTTGTCAATTGGTTTCGGGCGTGTTTGTACAGTGTCCGATCTCCACTTCTAAATGCGGCCTCTTTCTCTTTCCTGAGTTGCCTGAGTTTGGGAGTAAACCATGGCTTGTTATTGTTGAAGGAGCGGAAGGACTTCGTTGGTACACACATGTCCTCACAGAAACTGATGTATGATGTTACAGTGTCTGTGTATTCATCCAGTGTGCCCGTTGAAGTTTCAAAGACGCCCCAATCAGTGCAGTCTAAGCATTCTTGTAGAGCTAGCTTTGCTTCATCTGTCCATTTTTGCACAGTCTTAACAACCGGTTTAGCACATTTGAGTTTCTGTCTGTGTGTAGGTATTAAGTGGATTAAATTGTGGTCAGAAAGACCCAATGCTGCACGGGCGACCGATCGGTATGAATTTTTGATTGTTGTATAGCAGTGGTCTAGAATGTTGCCTTCTCTGGTGAAACAGTCGATGTGCTGCTTATATCTGGGAAGTTCACGGTTAAGATGTGCTCTATTAAAATCGCCCAAAATTATCAGGGGTGACTCTGGGTATTTTAGTTCGAGTTTGTTTACTTGTTCGGCTAGCGTTTGTATCGCTGTGTTAGCGTTAGCGTTAGCCTGTGGCGCAATGTAAACACCGATTAGTAAAAAGGAGGTGAACTCACGTGGCGAGTAGAATGGCTTGCAGTTTAAAGACAGCGACTCCAGGTCCGGGCTGCAGTGTGCGTCGAGCTTCGTGACATCAGTGCACCATTCTTTGTTGATATAGAAGCAAATCCCGCCACCTTTCGATTTCCCTGATAGCTCCGTGTCGCGGTCGGCTCGGAGAAGGCGGAAGCCGGGTAGATGTAGCGCGGAATCCGGGTGGCGGTCACTGAGCCAGGTTTCAGTGAAGCAGAGCGCAGCAGAACGTGCAAAGGTTTTGTTGGTCTTTGTGAGGAGAAGAAGTTCATCCATCTTGTTTGGCAGAGATCATAGATTAGCAAGATGGATCGATGGGAGCGGGGTTCGAAATCCGCGCTGCCGGAGCTTGACGAGCACGCCGGCTCTCTTCCCCCTCCTCCGGCGGCGTTTCCATGCTCCGTACAGCGCGGCCGCTCCGCTCGCGATTAGCTCCGAAAAACCTTGTGGGTTTTCGTGTGCTGGTGAAAAAAGACCGAGCGTAGACTCCCCAATGCGCAGCAACTTTTCCCTCGTGTAAGTAAGCCGCTCAGGGTCGCCAAAAACTAACGAAAATGACAAAAACAGGGATAATACTAGGGAGCGTGTGACCGAGGCTGCCATACCTGTCGGCGCCCGATGGTGCCACACAAGACCGACAAAGTCCAAACAATGAGGCTCTCAGGTTTCCGAAAAGCTCTAGACAGAATTGGACTCCAGAATGGTGAACTCGGAAAGAGTTGACAAAAAGGTTTGTTTAACAAAAATAGATTGCAAAACTGACAAAGTTCAACAAAGAAAACGAGACAGCCAAAAACGCCTGCAAAACGCACAAAAGAAAAATGCTTTCAAAAGGCAATGAAGACGATACAAACACTAACATCTCGAAAGTTCAGGCCCTTGGTACGAGAGTGGTGAGCAAGGCTGGAATAATCCGACAACGGGTTGTCAGCATGGCTGCTTTCAAAGGCAGGTGACGATGATGATGATGATGATCAGGTGCGGAGCTGGAGGAAACTGACTCCATCTCGCCTACTACAAGACCAAACAAAACAGAACCATGACATGATCAAGCAGACAACACGAGTTGGATTCTGGAAGTTCTAGTTAATGACTAACACAAATTTGAAGAGTTTTTCTTATAGTGTGTGTGTGTGTGTGTGCGTGTGTGCGTGTGTGTGTGTGTGTGTGTGTGTGTGTGTGTGTGTGTGAGTGTGTTTTGTGGCAAGGAGGTAGTATTTTGTTTTGTTTTTTTGCCAGGCTGCTATTTGGCAGCATTTCTGATGTGAGGAACAGTACACAAAGCTTATGTGTTGTGGCGGTGTGCTGAAGGGACACTCTAGTTGGTGGCAAGTTCACGTCGGCCTCGAGAAATTAAGTTCGGCCGGCTTTTCTTGTCATCAGAAGGAGAGCAGCGGGAATTGTCTGCTGGGAGTTAAGTTGTGAAGGACTCATGGACACACCATTTGCCACTTGAAGGCTTTTGTGCTGACTGGTCTTTTTGTGTACATTGGGAAGGACAAACTAGTACTCGACGTACAATGGCAATTGCTGAGGTTAACCAATGTTTTTTAAAAGAATGCCACCAGGGACTTTAACTGTGTTTATTTGTCCATCTGGTACATGTTAGCAGACGATGTCTTGGTTCTAGGTCAGAATTTAAGGCAAAGGCACCATTTTGGACAGCACAGTGGAATAGTGTTAGGACATCTGCCTTACAATTCTGAGCTTCAGTGTTGTGAGGCAGTTCATTGTGGTGTTTGCAGGTTTTCCCTGTTGTTGCGTGGGTTTTCTCCAGGTTCCCAGAATTCCTCCCACGTTATTATTCCTGTTCTATTATGATTTGAAATGGAGAAAGAGAAATGGAATTCATCTGCATATGTAATCCTGGCTGGCAAGAGATTTGAATGTATTCATAGCTTCTGCAAAATTTCACGGAAATTGTCGATATGGTTTTTGCTATTCTGGTCTTGGTATCAACAAACCAACCAGCAAACAGCAATCATAACAATGCCATCCATCCATCCATCCATCCATCCATCCATCTTCTACCGCTTCTACAATGCCTCTAGTCTTAATATGACGGTGATTTTGATTTTGCTGAACTTACTGCCTGGCGCGCATGTTCCTCTTCAATCTTCTTTGCGGTGTGAGGCAGTGGAGCCCTGGTTCTGTTGTCAAGGATACAACACACTGAGGAGTGGCATTAGAGGATTTTGGCCACAAATAATTGTTGGCCTTCAGCAGGAGGCTCCAACCTTTTAACACAATGAGAGCTGTGACACAGCTACAACTTTATTTATCGAAAAAAATGGCCACATTTACTTGACCTGCAGATATCTACCCAAACATATTATGTGTTTATGGTTAGAGTTTCTTGACGTCCACTTTCAAAACTGCTTCGTCAAAGAAAACCCATTTTTGGGTGAAACTGCTAACTCAGCACATTGGGTCAAGTTTTTGATCGAGCAAGGGGTTAAAACTGCCCAAACTGATGGGTTAAAGCTACCAAGAAATGGGTTACAAGGTTATCAGTATCGCTGTGGTTAAAAAAAAAAAAAGACTAATTTTACGATCAAAGATTTCAAAGAAGAAGCAGCAACTTTCCCCTCTCGGGAATTGTCACAGCATATCTATCTTTCTAGCGATCTAGCTGTCTATCTATCGGGATGCAATACGGTTCAAGGGCAGTACATTTTAAAGTCTAGCGATTTGATCAGGCTCAATTTGATGCACTCACATCTTTGAAATGAAAAATGATGTCCCGATCCAATTAGGTTTTCCTTACACAACTGATAATTCGTGTTCTCGTGACGTCACGCACCACCATTTTGGAAATTGACGTACTGTTTTGTTTTGGTGCTTATTGATCGTTCGTATGGGAAATCAATCTATCTGAGTTAGTGTTTGAAAAGTCTTTAGGCTGCTTTGTCTTTGACCAAACAAAGGGAAAGTAAAGCAGTGTTTCCTCACCAATACGAATGATCCCGTTGATCATTAACAGAGCCTAATGACGTTTTTATAAATATACGGCTTGAGATTTTCCTTCCTTGTTCGTGGAGCAAATACTTTGGATGAATGGATTTGCATCGGCATGTGACTCATCATATTTTTTGCAGTTGAATGATTTGCAGTCAGAATTTGACTTTGCCTGTCCTTTGATTTTCATTTCACTTTTTTATTCAAACGTATGCAGCCGGTGACAAACAGTACCAGAATGCTTTTCCTTGTACGCAACTCAGCCCAGATGGAGAAATAACATTCAAGGTGAGAGGAGTCAAGGGTATCTTGGTTGCTGCGGTTGTGTGTGCGCTTCTAAATGCTCAAGCAAAGATATTACGCAACACCAAGTGTGAAATTAAACAAGGTGACCCTATTGTTCCAAAAATGAGTTTGTGAGTGAGCCATTCTGAATTTAAATGTACTAATCACCCCCACATCGAGTTTCTCTGCCTATGACTTGGCAGCTTGGTTAGATGAAAACTTTTCACTCTCATGAAACAAAGTCAAAAGGTTGCTAAGGTAATTATTACTAGGCGCATAGATTAGCATTAGCTATCAGCGTTAATTTCCGATAAGTGCCTTCTACTCGCTTTATTTACTCACAAAGCAACAGCTGCAAGACGATCTGCGTGATCTTTTCAAGGTGAAGAAGTCAGGAGTGCTGGTTGACCTTTTGAATGACCATAGTTTGTCTGTCTGGTTGCTTTCTCAGCCAAAATCACGAGATTTCCTTACAGCTTGTAAATGTAACAAACAACTTGCCATCTGGGCTCATGCTCTAAAGTCACGTTCCAGATTACTGAAGTGTGTCTGACATTTGACAGCACTGCAGCAGTGCCATTAAAATGGCAGATCCTGTCTGACACATGAATCCAACAGAGGTTGCTTGTTCCCATCCACAGGTCTGGTGATCGGCTTTTCGATGATGCCGCCAATTCTCGACAGCTCCGGAGACGACCTTGTGATTCCGGTCCATCAAACCCTCACTATCACATGCAGGTATGTGTATGCTGTGCCTTGGGGGCAACAGTAGTTCTTTTTATTGCATGATTTTTCTGTGACGGCTAATACGTTGGCTCCACAACAATGTAAGAAAAAACAAAACAAGAGTGAATAGGTGCAATATTCACAGTATTTTTTTCCATGCCTCATACAGAATCCAGCCTGGAAATAATGCACCTTTCAATGACAGCCAATCACTTGCATAAAACGTGTCGAAAATGACATGTCACTTCCATTGTCCACTGACATGACCATGTCCTCTTTTCAACAGAAAAAAAATTGCATGAATTGAAAACAAACAAACATGATTGTCAACACTGAAATCATTTGTGAATTTGGTTCTAAAAGCATCACCGTTTTATCATCATTTGATATTTGCCATGCATACTGCTGCTAAGTTGTCCCTCATTTCGCAAGTTTTCTTTTACTGTATTGAAAATTGACCTCTGATGCATATATTTTTGCTCTTGGACTTTTCCCAACATAGCTCTTATGTGGTCTTTCTCGTGCAAAATTTCAGCATCTTCTGGGAAAGTATTCATTGTCAATCACATTTTTACAAAGAAAAATGATCCAAATAGTGACACCCCCCCCCCCCCCCCCAGCCCCCACAATGGCTGGAAAAGAGCCCAAAGAATACGTTTATCTCCATTTGCAGAGTTGTTTCCAGTCTTCATCATTTAGAACTGTCCGCAGATGTGGACATGCGTAGGTGGCGAGAGCGCTCACAGAGTGCCTGCAGGTTTAAACGTACTCGTGTAACTCAATTTAATCTATAAAACAAACTGGGATGTGTGAATCGTTGCACAAAGGAAATTACAGGCTATATCCGACAGGCATCCACTCACACACGCAAAAAATTTCAACTCGGTGTATCGGTGTAAACCCTCGACATTTAGCAGGATTTCACAACACTTCCATGCTGTTGAAATTAACATCCTGACTAACTTGTAGGGCGGCCCGGTGGTCCAGTGGTTAGGGCATCGACCTCACAGTGCAGAGGTGGTGGGTTTGATCTCGGTTCCAGCCTCCCTGTGTGGAGTTTGCATGTTCTCCCCGGGCCTGTGTGGGTTTTCTCTGGGTACTCCGGTGTCCTCCCACATTCCAAAAACATGCATGGCAGGCTGATTGAACACTCTAAATTGTCCCTAGGTGTGAGTGTGAGTGTGAGCGCGGATGGTTGTTCGTCTCTGTGTGCCCTGCGATTGGCTGGCAACCGGTCCGGGGTGTCCTCCGCTTACTGCCCGAAGACAGCTGGGATATGCTTCGGCACCCGCCGCGATCCTTGTGAGGAAAAGCAGATCAGAAAATGGATGGATGGACTAACTTGTACCTGTATATGAACTCTGTTTGTGCTCTCTTCAGGGGCCAACGCACACTAACTTGGGCCTGGCCTGACCGGTCTCTGGTGGAACGTAAGCTAAGCGAGCGCCACAGTCAGGCGCCTGCCACAGAGCCCCTGAGGGAGCGGGCGATCCTGGTCAGCGAGTGTCCAGGACAACGTGAGAGGCCATATTGCAAGACGTTGCTCCTTACCGACGTGCAGGCCCGGGACACTGGCTACTATCGCTGCTATTACAAGGATGTGAAGGCCGTTATTGACGGCACCACGGCTGTGAGCACTTATGTCTTTGTCAGGGGTGAGTCATCATACACACACAATAATAGCTGACCACAAAACACTTATTCCCGTTTCCCACTTAATTAGCGTGTCACCATTTCACTCACAATTGATGCTATTTTTGGTACCCGTTCAGAAGTGATTCCAAGCGGACTAAGCCGATACAGAACCATATGGTTCAATGTGTCACAAATCACATATTCATTTTCCTGCTGTTCTCAGTCCAACCCCAAATAAAAGTGGACTTTTGAGAGGTAAAACATAGATTGTCCTCATTCACTTTGATTGTTTTTTGTTTGTTTGTCTTATAAATAAACTCAACTCACTTAACCAGCAGCATTTTAGCAGATAGTGAACAATACATGAAAAAATGTAAATGTCTAATTAAACAACCACCGCTTTGTCTCTTAGTCCGCTCGCATAATGTATACACTAATTAGCATATATGTGAAAACAAATGGTGCAGCAGCAACATGTGCACTGAGAATATAATAGTACTCACATTTATGTATCCTTTATATCCATCCATAAATCCTTCATCTGCATAGAAACACTAATATTAGTGCTGTACTGAGGAGCTGAGAGGTGTGCTGAGGTGCTATTAGGAATACCAATTGGGTTCTAGATAGGCTCCATTACCTTCAGTACCCATTTACAGTTACTTTAACTGAGTGGCAACCAGTGAAGGGTAAGTGTTATAAAGCGGATGCATGGATGAAATCACTACTCTGTATCAAATACAACATGCTTTACACATTGAAGGTTGAAATGAATGTCCCCCGCTCCCCTAATAAAGTTAGCACTATACACACACTGTTCATTTGAGGCTTATTAACAATTATTCATCGCTTTTTAGACAGTGTAGAACTTAGCATCTGGGGAGAGAGGGAAAGCCAGCTCGGCTAACCATGATAAATATGGAAGGGCATCCGTAAAACATATGCCAAAACTTAAAAAGTAATGAGCCTTAAAATTGGAGCGCGCTCATCCAAAAGAGCAAATAGGGAAAAGCCGGAAAAAAGATTATATGCAGTGCGGGCTTTTGAAAAAAAGATGGGTTTGGAGAAGACATCCTCTTCCCTGCGTTTGAACAGTCATTTTGTTTTTACTGATGCTGCAATGAGTCGGCACTTTCTCTTTTTCGTACCAAGTCGTTCTCTCATTGAAGAAGTTATTCCACCTTGTGCCAAAGATGGTCAGCCCAACCATCTGGGCTTGGTGTTTAGTTTCTCATTTTGTTGGGAATTTGGGGGCAAAAAACATCAGCTCTTCTACGAAAACACTTCTCCCATTCCAATATCATTTCAATTTCAAAGTCGCTTCCGCGTAATTAGAAGCGCGGTTGTTGACTTTGCATCAGTCAGACCCCAGAGACAAGCTCGATTAACCATTTGTAAATTAGAAATTCACAGCGGTTGATAAAGATAAGCGTGGGCAGCTACATTCACATGTTGTATTAATTGGAGAGGTTAATGAGTATTTGATGAAAAACGCAACATGAAGCTTCAGTTGTCTGCAAATTCATCTCCTCCTGGGACAGTTCTGGCAGAATCTACGAGAAGACAAATATGTCAGATATGATCACGACTGAAAAATGACTTTTACTGTGAACTCCCATGGTTTCACATTGTGCCGCGTGGTATTGAAATTCATGGCTGCATCTTCAAATTGTTCTAACTCCAACCTCGACAAACCTCGTCAAATATGCCTGGCAGTGCCGTGTGAGTCTGCACTTTGTTGCTCTGTCTCTCTCTGTTTGTTCCTTTCTCTCTCTCTCTCTCTCTCTCTCTCTCTCTCTCTCTCTCACACACACACACACACACACACACACACACACACACACACACACACACACACACACACACACACACACACACACACACACACACAGTCCTGCTGGATTCTTCCTGACAGAATTAAGAATGAATATGAAAATTCTGATCATTTGTTCAGGAAGTGAATGTGTGTGGGTTGGCAGCTCTGACACTGCTATTGTTATATTATTATAAATGTTTCAAGTTTAAAAAAAAGTTGTTTTTTAAGACATTGAAAACAAGATTCTGATGAATAAACGTCAGTGTGTGTCTCTGCAAATGGACATTGACATCTGGATTGTTTCTAATCATCTGATGTCACATCTCGACGTCCATTAGTTTGAATTACATTGATTTTAGGAGACATCTAGAATGTCCCCTCGCCTTGCAGCTTTTAGTGGAACGCTGGAAAAAAGGGAAGAAGAAGAGGGAAGTGGCTAAGAGAAGCCAGGTCCAGCCTTGTGAATGCCTCCTGACAAGGTGCCATAACAACTTCCACACGTTTAACCTGGTGGGCTGATCAAAAGCAGATGAAGCCATCAATTACAGTTCGGTGAGAGGCGGGATGTGATGAGGCCGCATGCGGATGCAGTTAACTAGCCAGACGGTGGCCCTTTAACCTGTCTGTCCTGGAAAACATGCACCCACACTCACTCAAATTTGCTACATTCTAGCCTAATACCAGCTGTGATAGCCTCTGAAGAGTTGTCCATCCATCTCTTCAGTGGAGCCTTCTGCGACTCTTCAGTGTTGAGTAGGGCAATAACAGAAATGGCATTGGAAGAGACGCCGAAATGAAAGAAAAAGTGAGGAGCTTTCAGCGATAATACATCATCCTCATGCTGCGGCAATATGAGAATTTGCGACGATAACAGCTGCGGCGTAAATAGGTGACACAACATTATTGCCGCATTAACTGCGAGGAAAGAGTTTCAGGATGTTGGAAATTGAATCAAAATATGTGGGTGGTATGCTGTACACCTATGCATATCGAAGTAATATCGATAAATCTCCCGTATGGTTTGCCCTTTGGGGTCATTTCGAGGCTGCGATATATTTGGCTCACTGAAATGGCTGCCATTATCCCAGTCGCTATGAGGTTGACTCATTAATGACCTGCTGTTTTCCATCTGCATCCAGACCCCGAAAAGCCTTTCCTCAGGAGGGTCGAGACTACTGACAACAATCTGGAGACCATTTTTATCACACGCTACTCCACGGACGTCATCGTGCCGTGTCTGGTCACCGTGCCCGAACTCAATGTCACACTCTATGCGGTATGTAAAACGACGCAGATTTTTAGTCCTCTAATCAAAGCTTATTGAGCATTTCATAGCTTGTTACGCTTCTGTGATCACAGTATCCCAACCCGCTGGACAAGAATGCGCTGACATGGGACAACAAGCGAGGCTGGTCCATTCCCAGACACGTTATCGACACCGTGCCAATGCTCATCGGGTTTTCGTGCGTGGCCGTCCTCGAAGGCAAAGAATACCACTCGGCGAACTACCTGATCCACACTACAGGTAAATAGGCAGAAAAGAGGGGTGTGCATGCTGGGTGAGGCAATTGAATATTAATGTAGGGAAACCAACTCGGATGGTGGTCAAGTGAAATTACCACCGGCCGACGATAGATGGCATGAAGATAACATGGTTCGGGGCGACTATTTGAATAAGAGCATTGATTGTTGGGTGGGCATCACGGAATGTCCTTTTCATCAGGGGAAGTTACGTGCATTGCCGGGATTTGAAAAATGAACTAAGGATTCAGTGTTGGGGACGAAGCAAAGCGGAGGCCATTCGGTTCAAATGCTGGCACAAATGCAACAATCACGGGTAGCCATGGTCTGCATATAAACTAGTTTGCGCAAGTCGTTCCCTTCTATTGGATACAGCGCCACTATTAGTCACCGTGCATATCGTCCACTTAAGATAAACGATTCTGTCAAACAGACAACTCAATCTTCCCATTAAGAAAAGAATAGACTTACCTCGGTTCATACAGGGACATTTATTAGCTGACTGCAGAGGTAATTGAAAATCTGTCGCGAGCCAAAACAGGCACGTGTACAGTCTGTGAAGTGTGGAGTGTAACCTTCCATCCATCCATCCATTTTCCGATCCGCGTATCCTCACAGGGATCGCGGGGCGTGCTGGAGCCTATCCCAGCTGTCTTTGGGCAGTAGCCGGGGTACACCCTGAACTGCTTGCCAGCCAATCGCAGGGAGTGTCACCTAATCTTTTAAAACCTAATCTTTCAAAAATCCAGTTCACACAAAAACTGAAAATCATGCTTCCTGAGTATGCTGTATTCAATGACTTTTTTTTTTCTGAAGAAACTATACAGTAGGCCTTTGTTGCAAAACTCCGCACAAAAATAAGAAAACCATCCATCCATCCATTTCCCGAACCGCTTGATCCTCACTAGGGTCGCGGGGGGTGCTGGAGCCTATCCCAGCAATAAGAAAACCTTTCACCAAAATTGAAAACATCATAGTTCTCTTGCAAAAGTAAATAAGTCTTGCTTAACTCTTCAAACCTTTGTACAAAATATATTTTTGTATCCAACAATTTATACAGGCCGTCATATTAGTAAGCACACAATGTGCCAGCTACAAACAGATGGGAAGAATGAAAAATACATCTGGCTTTTGCTTTCTCTGTGTACAAAGTAGGCTATGTCAGGTTGAGGTCAGACATTTATCATAATACGGTATCATGGTTCTGTATACACAGGGATCCAAATTTCCAGTATTTTTATTCAAGGTGCATGTTCCCCCCGTGCCTGCGTGGGTTTTCTCCGGGTACTCCGGTGTCCTCCCACATTCCAAAAACATGCATGGCAGGCTGATTGAACGCTCCAAATTGTCCCTTGGTGTGAGTGTGACCGCGGATGGTTGTTTGTCTATGTATGCCCCTGCGATTGGCCGGCAACATGTTCAGGGTGTCCTCGCCTACTGCCCGAAGATGGCTGGGATAAGCCCTGTGAGGATAAGGGGATCCGAAAATGGATGGATGGTGTTTATTGTACTTACTGTAAACACAAACACAAAGTAGTGTTTTCTTCCCCATGACAAAACACACACAGCAAAATCCTCCCCAGTAATTTCATTGAGGGATTGAGAGGAAAAAATAAAACCTCAGTCTCCATTGTGTCGTTCAAATTCTGACCTGGAAATATTGTATTGAAACAAGGGGGATGCGGATGTGACAATCGTCGACGAGTGGGGTATGCCGTGGGCTGAAACGTGAAACCGAGGGTTGGTCCTCCTCCGCGCCATCTTCACCTCCACGTCTTCCTCGGCCTCCTCTAATTCTCACTCTTTCTGCGCCCTGGATTGTACTCCTCATGACAGTTTACTTTTATTTTTGGACGGGTTGTAACTGGGAAAGTAAATTGCTCGTGCGTTTACATACTTGG
Organism: Hippocampus guttulatus; assembly: GCF_054856545.1. Classification (NCBI taxonomy): domain Eukaryota; kingdom Metazoa; phylum Chordata; class Actinopteri; order Syngnathiformes; family Syngnathidae; genus Hippocampus; species Hippocampus guttulatus. The sequence goes on along the minus strand of NC_141262.1, from coordinate 32,468,067 downwards.
CCAATAAATCGGATTCTGATTCAGTAAAAAGAGTGCTAGGCACTCAACGTGTGTGTTCCAAAATTACAACCGCACTACAAGGCAGCGTTTGTGCTTTTAGTTTCGCAAACTTTGTGAGTGGTTTTGAGATAGATATAAATATTTTTGGAAACTGTGCTTCAAGAATTACTGTTAGATGTTAAGCATTCCCCCCAAAAAAGACCAAACAACAACAAAAAACTCTTGTCAACACTGGAATTGAACTGTACTGTATCAATCTCCTTGAGTTGTCACCTTGACAGAGTTTCACTGTTGATGACACACACAAAATTAGAAATAAAATGGTGTTATAGAAAACTTGTCACTGCCTTTTGAAAGTCACAGAAAGCTGTGATGAGACGCAACAGCCCATGTGACAAAAAATTAATTATCTCATCATCAATTACTGTTTAGTCACCCGTAATTGTTTGCAAATTTGATTGTCCTTCAGATGTTTACAAGGGCTTGATCAGCGTGATGCTTATATGGAGATGATGGACTGTCTTGGCAAGGGGGATTGTTGTGTTGGTGGAAGACACTGAGGAACGTTTCTACATTTTTTGCAGATTTTCACGTTAGAAGTGTGCATCCTCAATTTAAAATCATCCAAAAATATATCAAATATACTGGTACAGGTGCATATCAATAGATTTCAAAATTGTGGACAATTCTAATATTGCGGTAGTTCACCGCATGTGAGTCAGACAGTGTGTAATGTCCATCCATCCATTTTCTGATCCGCTTTATCCTCACAAGGGCCACGAGGCATGCTGGAGCCCATCCCAGCGGTCTTTGGGCAGTAGTCAGGGGACACCCAGAACTGATAGTCAGCCAATCACAGGGCACACAAGGACGAATAACCATTGGCGCTCACAATCACACCAAGAGACAATTTGGAGTGTTCCATTAACCTGCCGTGCATATTTTTGGAATGTGGGAGATGACTGGAGCACTCGGAGAAAACCCACGCAGGCACGGGGAGAACATGCAAAGCCCACACAGAGAGGCCGGGGCCGGAATCGAACCCTGCACTTCTGCACTGTGAGGTTGACGCGCTAACTACTCGACCACTGGGCCGCCGAGTGTGTAATTTATTAAACATTTTAAATGTATTAAACATTTGGGAACTTACTTTTCAGAAGGCCAGTTCATTTGCTTTCTATTACATTTATATTAAATTCAATTGAAATATTACAATAAAGACATTTACTGTTTATTAAATATGATGTATTGAGATGCACCTGTCACAAGGTCAGTCAAGAGATACATTCATGACCTAAATCAAACATGCCGCGTTAAAGTGTGCTCATTTCATGTTGAATGAAAAGAAGCAGATGAAGCACAAGAAAACATTGCCAATATTATGCATGAAGACACTTACAGTCTTTTATAGGGTAGGACCTCCTCAAAACAAATGGTCTGATGCTGAACAATATGTCACATAAAATCAGTCACATAACGAAGGAACCATTGCTGATTTTATATTACACAGCTACAAAAACACAATTGATGCAATTCTACTACGGTCCAACAAATATGAGCGCAGTTGTTGAATAAAGAAAATACTATAATAGTGCACACCAAGTAGTCCTTATTTCTGCCAGGTTCTTTTATTTTATGTCAACATGTCATTTCCCCCAAAAGCGACTCCCTTCTTTTATGGCACCACGTGTGCCATTATGTGCAGGCAATCAAAGGCAAAGAATAAATGAAATAAAGGCAAAATTGTGCTTTGAGCAGTGGTGGCTCGAGACTAATCTGAGTGGGCCTGGCTGGGACCAGCAATTTTGTCAGCAGGGCGCATTCAGGGTAATTCTGGCTAATGTTAGCTTACCACAACACAAAACCAAGCACGCCTGCAACAGTGGCCTGTTATAATCAATGTTTATAAGGGGTGTTCACACGGCGCACATTTGCTCCGGCGCTACACCGATGTATTTTGTTGCGATATATTTTACACCGGAGCAAATTTTGTGGAGTGGTCACACGTACAAAGCCGCTGAGCGTGTTAGCACCGGCGCGGCGTCGGTGCAGCTCCACTTGCGGTCACATGACAGTTTCTACAGTCGAGCAAAACGACAGAAAACATAGACCTGTCGTGTCGGTTCTTTTTAAAACATACACAACTCAAGCAACTACTGTACATGCACGTCCTTCTCCTTCTCGGTCTCCGTGCCTTCTGCTCGAGAGTGACGTACAACAGAGCATAAAAGCAACGCATTCTCGCCGTACGTAATCAACTCTCCTCATGCGTAGCGAGGCTACTCCCCCCTCGCAAACGAGCATTTGCTCTGGAGCAAATTTTTAAACCACCTGCCTGAGGTGGATCAAATTTGCTCCGGTGTAAGCTTTTTTCTGGGGCAACGCCGGAGCTAATTTGCTCGTGTGAACACCCCTATTGACTAGGCTGCTGAAATATTGGCTATTCCTCCCCTTCACGTCTTGTCTGTAGTTCAAAATGAGGGGAAAAAAAGCGACAATGTTGTATTTTTGCATCATTGAGAACAATTAAAAAACTGAGAAGGGATTTAGAGAGAGACAGCTGTTTTTGGTGTCATGGCTTCTTTTTTATATTGAAGGCTGAAATTTACTTTGTGCTCTGATGATTTTTTGATGTTGCAGAGCGATGTCACCTTGGGAAACTGAGCCCTTTTCTACAAAATACAAAAGCTCCAAATAGAATATTGATGCATGCGCGTTACTTCCAACTTTTGCCTCAGCAATTCTAGTCATTTCGAGAGTGTACAATCTTTTATCGTTCACTTCAGTGTTACAGCAGCCCTGAGAACGCACACTAGTTTTGAGTAAATTCAGGGAGATCTCATGTTTGCTTTTTTTTTTTCTTGATATGAGGTAAGGAAAGAAAAGCAAACTCTATGCAAGGCTATGCAAAATTGTTCACCTTTCACTTCCGAGGGTGAACTGAAAGTCACAGCCATCTCGTTACCTCTGCGTCCCGCGTCCTTGACGCACAATTTTCCGGCCAGACGCACCGTCCCAAAATAATGTGCGTTTTTGGGACGCAAGGAAATTTCTCAGTCAAAAACAAAAACTACAGTAAATATTTTTTTTCCAGCAACGATAGTAGTTTGATAATCGCCGCCATTGTTGTTTTGATCTCACGTTAAGTAATCTCGCGTGATGAGATTTCCGTTCTCGGGAGACGAGATTGGCGAGATCGGCCGTCACCTCGTGGAAAGCAGACGAATGCCAAGTTGTGTAACGTTAAAACAAGTGTTGCGAACGAGTGTTGCGAAAGTTTAGAGGAGCAGCTAAAGTTGGATAGTTTTTTGTGATAATAAATGGACTTTGAGAAAGCCTTGTATCATTGGAAGCAGAGTAAAGAGAGGAGAATTGATGAACTCAAAGACTGAACCATGGGATGAAATAAGAAGCTATTTCTCGGCAAATCTTGAATGCCTGATTTACATTTTTGCAACATTTGTTTATAAGAAATAAACCTATTATCAATGTACAGTATATTGTTATTTGTGTTATGATCATATGCAATTGAATAAGTAGACCATTTCAGAATTCGAAATTTGGGACTCTCTAAATGCATAATGGGACTCATACTTTTCTGATCAGCTAGTCTCTGGGACTCGCAGGGCTCAAACTGTAAAATGATCACTGAAGTCACATCTGCTGCTGGCGGCCAAGAGCAACAGTCACATGAGTCAGGAAAGGGAACATCGAGCAGGTCTTGAGCCCCAACATTTATGGGCCATTAAAACAATCAAACAACCGCAGACTCCTGCACACGCAACAGCACTATTGTGGACACCAAAATGGCATTTCCAAGAACCACATCGAGCAGTGTCCAAAGATATCTGACTGTGTGTCTTTTCTCTTCTATTGAAACTTCACGATATCCTCGTCATGTCAAAATAATCTGACAGATCAATGGAAGCACCGTGAGTTTGTGTTGAGTAGGATGGTTCTTCTGGTCCAAAGACAGCCATTTCCTTTGGTTGTGTGAGGAAGGAGAAAACTGCTGACGATGTCACTGCGACCTCCCCGCCTCCCTCCCTCTGTCTTTCCCGGACAGGAAGTCGGGTTTACGATGTCAAGCTGTTTCCCGAAGAGCCTGTGGAGATGATAGCGGGGGAGGCCCTCACCCTGAACTGCACAGTACAGGTGGAGTTCGACGCTGGGGTGACCATCCAGTGGTCCTACCCAGGCAAGCAGGTGAGCAGAAACTGCCAGAAAGGCAATTGCCCTGTATCGGATCGCCAAGTTTCGGCAAGGACGTTCGGCAAAGATCACACTTTTGTTTCCTCTGACCAGACCAACAACTCAGTGGACACTAAATACCATCGGGATGCACTGCCTCACGCCACAGAAGCAGTCAGCGTCCTGACCATCCAAAGTGCTTCTACTACGGACTCTGGACCGTACACATGCAACGTCACAAGCGTGGACTCCACACAGACCAAAACAATGCAGGTCATAGTTCACGGTATGCAATGTTTACTGCTTTTTTGTTTGTTTGTTTTGTATTATAGTTTCTTTTCTAGCAGGTATAAAGTATTGGGAATCACACAGACAAATGTTTTGATCATTACACAGGAAACAACAGTTTAACGCCCTTGTATCGCTAACTGTGTGGAGGTCACTATCGTTAATGAAATAAAATAAAAATGTGGTTTTAAAAATGACAACTAACTGAAACTACATTGAATGGTTTTAAAACAAACTAAAGCTAACTATAATTAAAGCAAAACTATCCTTGGTTTTGGTCTTTTCTAAATGCAGGTATATTTAATATTACAGTATGTCATACATGAGAAGATTTTCGAAATACAAAGTAAAAATAATAAAAACTAACAAACTATTCACTGGAAAACCTGCTCTAAAAAGCAATTAACACTAATAGCATTTAAAAAATAGAAGCCAAAGGAAAGAAAAACTAACGACAATGGAAACCGGCTATTTGCTGGGTATAGGGACCAAGCTGGCCCACGAATAGAAAACATCTATTTCAATATGTTTTAAAGTGGATACGATTCTATTTGATGCCCTCGCATTCTTGAAATGATTTTTTTTCCGATTCAAACCATTTTATTTTGTTACACCCCGAATTGCTACACTTGGACAAGGTACCGAAAGGTGTTATTAATGTAACTGAATATCTTGACGTAACAAACATGTAACATATCCACATCTCGATTGTAACTTGAGTGATGCAAATTCAATCTTACTGTTGAGCTGCCATTTCAGACAAAGTGCATACCACAATCATATACTGTATACAGTAAATATTCTCTAGTACGGACTCGTGTTTGCGCTGTCCAATTTGTCCTGATAACAGAAATTCCTCATTTGGGAAATGAGCATGGTACATGTCCTTTATGAACCTGCAAGTATGTTGACAAAATGCACGTGTAACAACACAATCAATAAAATACAAAAATATATTGTCCAAAAACTGTTTATATAACAAAAACTGCAATACAGGTGTATCCAAAAAAAAAATCACAACAGTAAAATACGTACAGTATTTTAATGTTTATTTTTTTCTGTCTTGGGAAAAGATTTTGGATTGTTTTGTTGGATGCATTCTTTGGTTTATGACAATGTTTGCCTGCGTGTCATACAGTTTTCTTGCTAGTTGCAAGTCACTGTCCCGTTGATCACCGATGTCTGGTAATTCTTGTGCATACTGAAGGATTTTTGTTGCCATTTGCATTGCTTCCTTACTGGATGGTGGCTTGTCATCAGGAGTTGAATCGATGCCTTGTTGTTTAAAGTTTCGTAGATTTGCGTCTTTCCGACTCCAAGTGTCTGCTGGATCTTTTTAACTTTGTGTCCAGCCTCGCTCAAACGGATGCATTTCACTCGCTCCGCTCCAGTCGTTACAGTTCTTTTACGTTTCGATGCGATGATCTACACGACGTAAGTGAATAAAGTTAAAATCTTTCGCAATTACAGTAAAACGCACGCCAATAAAAAATCGCTTACACGTCTTCGTTTCGAATCTGATGAATGAAAACGGCGAAGCGAACACGTTTCTTCGGTCGTGTCGAGTGGGTGCTGCTTTTAAGCTAGTGCCGCGTTCTACAGGACGTAAGTGAATACAGTTAAAATCATTCACAATTACAGTAAAACGCACGGCAATAAAAACTCACTTGCACGTCGTCGTTTAGAATCTGATGATCGAAAAACGCGAAGTGAAAACTTGTTTCAGCGTTGTCTTTTCCGTCGCATCGGGTGGGCGTTGCGTGTATTTAAGCTCCCGCGGCATTACACCTCCATCCGGGTTGCGGGTAGTGTAATTTCCGTTTACGCAAGTTCCGGTAACATGTAATGTCGTAGTCAAAATGTTAATGCATAGGTTTTTATTCCGGGTGAAGGATATTCCTTTCCATAGAATTCCGGGGATGGGAATATTTACTGTATATATATATATATATAGTATATACTGTATATATATATACAGTATATTATATATATATGTATATGTATACACACACACACACACACACACACGCAGTGAGCTAATTAAAATAATTGCGCTTATGTCATTTTTTTAAATGAGGTTTTTGTTGTTTCTCAGGGCATTGCATTGATCACAACTGGAATGCCGTGGTTGTCTTAGAAGACCTTTTGTCTCTCATCCGAGAAGGCTTCATCAGTTTATTTATAGAGAATATCTAAAGCAAATTTTTGTGGCTCGGCTCTTGCTCCCTGCAACCGGAAAGAGTACATTAGTGATGGGTCCAGCGACACCGATGCGTTGACGCATGCGCCGGGCTCACAGAGCAAACCACGTGTCGGTGCATGTGCTGCTTCATTACGTCACGTGATTGACACGTGAACTGCACCGGCGCAGTTTAGACTGCATCGGCTGCGTTGACACAGTCCAGGCTGCTAATTGACACATCGGCTGCGTTGACACAGTCCAGGCTGCTAATTGACACGTGAACTGCACCGGTGCAGTTTAGACTGCATCGGCTGCTTGGCACAGTCCAAGCTGCGCCACTTAGTCCAGGGGGCGTCGACTCAGTGCAGGGGGCGTTGACGCAGCAAAAGCCCGCACAGTGTATCCTAAGGAAGTGCGTCTGGCGACACGATGCCGATTGCCGAAACAAGCAAGACCTCACCCTCGCTCGAATAAAAATATATGTTTGGGCAATACGGAAAACACACTGATTATCAGAAAAAATGTGTCCGTCTGACTTCGAGCGTCATGTCGGCTGTCATATAATAGGCTATTATTATATGAGAAGTGCTTTATGAACGTTTGTACTCTACGTCATACTCCAGTTGATTGAGAGGTCCCACCTATAAGGGGGAGTTCCAGAAAGTGACTGCGAGTGAGCACACCGCATGTTTGATGACTCTGCCACGTTGCTATTAAAAGTCACATAAAACGTAAACCTTGTCTGCTGACCATCATTACATCGGCTAGGCTAGTTTAGCTGTTGTCGTAGTTCAAAGCTTAATATGTGGCGTGGGTTGGGTCGGCGCCGCGAGTACGTGCTCGCGCTCACGCGCTCACAGCAGAGAGCAGCAGACTATCGACTGCTGAGACGCGCTTCACTCGAGTGACGTTGCTACAGTACGTGCATATTATGGAGCAGCTTCCGGACAAATACAAGTTGTCCGCCGTGTAGAGCCATTTTGATCTCCTTTTGGAGAATAAGGTATTTATTAAAATCTCCTTGTCTCACCAAGTGCCTCTCGGATCTTTGACATGTCTTATTCCATTGTGTGTGTGTGTTCTCCACAACAGGGGAAATAGCATGCATTAAACGCAACAGACTGAAATTTAAAACACTGGAGCATCTTATTTTTCTAAATCAAAATTTGTGAAGACAAAGCCCACAAGCATCCTCATTCACATGATTTTCACATTATTGAAACACATTGAATGATACAATATGAATGCATGGATGTGAATGATATTGTCAAGGGTCAATGTCATCTTTATTGTCAAATATGCTTTATGTATGACATGCAGCATAGATGAAATTTCTTCCTCTCAATCCTCAGTGCGTACATGCATGCAAACATGCTGTGCATTAATAAACACACACAGCTAAGAAAGGATAGCAGCTACACTGTATAAAAAAAGACATGTAATCTGAACAGTATAGACAATATAAACAATATAAACAGCATAAACAACAACATAAACAATGGCGCTTGTGGCTATTGTGGGTAGAGTGAGGTAGTGCATTGTATACACGTCATCATCAAATCAGTTTGTTCAGTCTGTCAAGTGGGTTGGCTGCAGGGATTTTGTAGGTCCAGCAGGTGGCAGTGGTCAGCGACACAGTATCAGTACAGTATCAACACAGTGTGTCATTGTGTCGACACGCCTCATGAGGCCTCATGGACCCATCACTAGAGTACATCAATAAAATCAATTGATGGCTACTTAAGTGCTCTATATCCATATAAAAAATAGCTGCGAAAAAAAAAAGATTCATGCTTAAAGTAAATTTGACTGCAGATGCTTTCATTGTTGAAACGTGTTTCTCTCAAATGGGATTTCACTAGTTAACGACCAAAAAAAGACTCTATCTTCAGCACTCTTTATACCATACGCTGAGTAGAATATCGTGTCTTTTATCCCAGAAAAGCCGTTTATAAACCTGGACTACAGAAGTGGAGCGGTGGTGGAGGTGACATCTGGCCAGAAGTCATTCAAATTGCATGTGAATGTGTCTGCCTTCCCTACACCTGAAACACGATGGTAAGTTGAGGCCCCCTGTTGTGTCCATTAAGTCTAACCGCAGATACTAAAAGCACAATTAGGACTCCCCACCTTGAGATTTGCCCACTTAATTAGGGGCAGTGCACCTCAACTGGAGGCACTGGAGCAGCTGTGCTCTGTTGTGTTGTGTATCAAAGGTACAGAGACGGAAAGCTCATTAACGAGCGGCCCGAGTTCAAGATGAGGCGTCTGAGAATTCACCTGAACCACGACTTGGAGATCAAGGATGTCGGTCCCGGCGATGCTGGCCTCTACACGGTGGTGCTGAAGAACAATGCAGCGGCCCTGGAGAGGAGACTCAACATCACGCTTGTTGTCAATGGTAACTGCTCCCCACACAGAGATATGGCCATGTGGTTATCTCTCAAAGCAGAACTTACTTAGACTTGTGGACTAATTGTCTTTCAAATTTGCCTAAATGGCGAGGGACCAGAGAAACAGAATGGATTTGCAGTATGGGCATCATTCCTATTTGTAGAGGAGATTTCTTTGCAATTTTGTTTTGGATGGCTGAAGGGGGCCATGAAAACATTCCCAATCCCACTGAGAGAGGAACATTTCAGAAAGGGGAAATCGCAACCAAAATTTGGACTTAAAAAGATAAACAAATAAAAGGGGTCTCTGCTAGAACAATATGTCCCAAAAGTCATCATTTTCTTCTTTCAAATAAATTACAGTCCATCTCTCCCTGTTGAATTGGTGAAAGTCTTAACAATTTCTCTCTCTGTGTATATATACATATATATACTGCTAAAAAACAACAACAATAACAACCAAACAAACAAACAAAAAACTGTCACATTGGGCTGTTTAAATGTTCCCTTTATTTGTTTATTTATTTTTTATTTTTTGGGAGCAGTTTATATGTATGTATATATACAGTATACAGTATATATACAGTATATATATATCTACTGTATATATATACAGTATATACACACACACACGCACACAACACACTTTTGTGTCACTTTAAGTACGGAATGGGCATACCAATATAAAAAATTAAGTTAATGATTCTCTCTCTGTAATGATCCGTGAAAGAATTACTGCCGAAGCACAGTTCACTTTTGTTTCACTTTTTTCAGCAAATTTTGAGTCAAAGTCAGTCTTCAATTATGACCAACAAAGGTGTACGGTAATCCAAAAATGAGGTAAATTATTGTTTGACCAGTCTAATTCGGAACTGTTTGACTTCATGGCCATTCAACTTTAGATGTTCCACTTGACTTAGTTACCAATCGGGAACAAGTAATCCTGTACTCCAAGAAAATCCCTTGCACCTCCACAAGGAGGATATGGGGGTTTTTTGTTTGTTTGTTTGTTTGTTTGTTTGTTTTGTCAGCAGATCACAGAAAATATGTCCAAACAATTTCCATGACAATTCGAACAAAGACCGGTTTGCAGAGGCCAAGGCAAAATGAATGATAGTTTCCCCCCCATGTATCTATTTTGTAAAAGTGACACAGCCGCAGAAATCGGGGTCAAAGGTGATCCAGCAATTTTCTGCCCTTCAAGTTGACTTGCAGTAAGAGTAATTCCACTACGTGCAGTGGGGTGTGAAGTTTACCGCTCAGCTCTTCCACCCTGTTTTGATGAAAGCAATTGTCACCGTTCAGGTGTTTTATGCAGCACACCAGACATTGCTGCTGACATGCGCTCAATCTTGGCAATAAATTGCTTTGCTGAATTCTGTATAAGAGGCACACAGGCTGTTCTGACTTCTTAATCAAGCAACATCTCTGTGAAAAAGCTCCTATTTCTCCAGTTTTATGGTTGAAAGTGATTCTGTGTAAGTGGCCCCCTAAAATAAAATTCAGGCAAACACAGGTAGCCATGTATTTTTGGTTACTAACAAAAATGTCTGGTGTAGCATCGTAAAAGAGTGTTTGGTATGTCTGCCTCACAGTTCACTGACAGAACTGTATATTACAGAGCTGGCAATGATGGAAAAATCCATCCATCCATCCATTGTCAACATCACTTATCCTGAAGAGGGTTGCAGGGGTTGCTGGAGCCTATTCTAGTTGACCTTGGGCGAAAGGCAGACTGCCCCCTGAACTATTTGCCAGCCAGTTGCAGGGCACGAACAACTATGCACACTCACATTCACACCATCACCGAGCGGGGACCGATCCCACAATGCCCGTAAATAAGTCAGGTGAGTGTAACACCATCAGCAACAGTTCAGTAAGTGGTGCACTTTCAATCCCTTTATTGAAAAAACTGGAACAAAATTAACACAAAAGTGCTTTTGTACATTTGCTGCTACGGCCACGACTGACGTCTGGGTGCTCAACAAGCAGACTGGCTAACCAAAGCTACATATCAACTCAATGAAGCACGGTGTTGGGCGTGGGCATGTACGAAGTAATTGCAAATGGAACGGTGCCCCTTCTATTTAGTGATCGGACTGCTGACAACATCAACAGAATGAATTATATGTTTGGAGTAATTTTAACTGCTCACACTCATCCAAATGCTTAAGAACTCATTGGATGGCGCTTCGCACTACAGATGTACAATGACCTGAAGCATATTGCAAGCAAAAGAGTTTTTCAAGGCAAAAGAAGCCGAATGTTATGCAATGGCCAAGTCAATCAACTGACCCGAACCCCGACTCAGTATGCATTTCAATTGCTGAAGGTAAAACTGAAGGGAAAATGCTCTAAGAACAGGCAGGAACCGAAGACTATTGCAGTCAAGTCCTAGTGGAGCATCACCAGGGACGAAATCGCGTGTCTGGTGATGTCAACAAAAATAATACCTGCACTTCACATTGGGGCTGGACAATATGGCGGAAAAATGTATCACGATATAAGCATTCCATGCGCACTCAGACTCTTCCTTGTTGGTTCAGCAGCTTCTTCTTCAGATCATCAGTTCTTGTAGGCTCAAGACACGCTTGTGTTTCCAAAATTTCCTCCTATGTGCTCGTCATGGTGGAACAAATCGAACACCATACATTAGCTTCTGCTGACATCCCGCAGAATACACTTCGAGGTCAGAGATTTCTTTCTGATTACGTTTCGACTGAACATTTTATCAAACATGTTTTCGATTGGTATTGATCACGTGTCTATTGCCGTGCAAAGTTATATTGGTTTGTCATTCAGCCCTACTTCACGTGCATATTTTGTATTAGCATGATGCATAAAGCTTTATAATATCCATACAAAATATTAAATACAGTACATATTTGCTACTTAATAGATTTTCATCTCAGTGAATGAGCGACTACTGTCTTGTAAAAATGAAAAGTTATCTGAAAAATAGGTGCTCAAGTAAAGTACAGCAACCCAGTACAGTATTTGTACTTGTTCCTTCCCACCAGGGTGATGATCATTTTGGATTTTTCATGGAGTTATGTTTCTTTCGTTTTAACTTTTGTTTTTGTTTTAAATTCAGTTCGATTTATTTCATTTTTATGAATTCGTGTTTTTTCAAAATCTCTTCATTTTAGATTTGTTTTTCTTCATTTTTCATATTAGTTGGATTTTTTTTTAAGATATGGAATATTTTCTGAGCCCCGGGGGGAGAGGCACCCAACATCTTATCTGCTATCAAATGACAAAGACGGTAACAAATGACATTTTCACTCTTATTATAGTTAATTTTGGTCAGTGTTACAAACGTATGATATATGTTCAGTTTTTTTCCTTCAGAACTTTCATATTTATTTCATTTCATTTTGTTTTTTCAATTTTAGTTTTAGTTATTTCGTTAGTTTTCATGGACCGGTAAGCTTGCTTTCATTATGGTTTGCACTGTACCATTCTAACTGACACGCAAAGAACCAGTTACTGTAGATATGGCTGTTTTCTGAACGCTCCCCCCCTTCTCCTCTTACCACAGTTGCTCCTCAGATAAACGAGAAAGAAGTGGCAGAACCGCCCAATCCTTACCCCAGCGGCAGCGGCCAGACGCTAACGTGTACCGCCTACGGCCTCCCAGCTCCCACGGTCAGCTGGCAGTGGAGGAAGTGGGGACCGTGTGTCCTCAACAGTACCCGCAGCAGAGTGTAAGAGAAAACATCACCCTCACTTGGGCAGTTTTTACTCTCTATAATTGGTGTGGGAGCTGCAGTTTCGATCTGACCCACAGCAAAATAAATAAATAAACAAAACAAAGAGCGGGATGCAGCGCATCAAAGTGTGAGGGTGAGTGAAGAGGAGAGGATGAAGGTGGTTGCACAACGAGTGGAGGAGGAGGAGAAGAGAGAGACAAAAGCTGGAGTCAGTCTTTTTCTGCTCAGTAACATCATCCACTATCCAACAGCCCTCCTGCATTCTAACAGCACCACCACACCTATGCGAATGTGCTCGAATGGCAACCTCCCAAAGATGTGTGCACTCACATTTGGCGGCTATAAATCACACACAGCCCAAATTTTCACACATCCATACAAGTTTATTACCAAGCATATATTTCCCCGCCTTAGGCTTTTTCTCCCATTCTCCATCTGTACTCAATCCCTTGACATGAGCCAATAGTTCCTTTGCACCACCATGCATGGCAAATTGTTGGGCTTTTTCATATTCCTTTAACCCCAGGCCTTACGCTTGCTTTATTTTTTGAATATTAACATCTGTTCACTATATTCCACAAAGGCTACAAAGCTTCAGGCAATCCCGGATATCTTCACCTTTTGTGTGTGTGTGTGTGGGGGGGGGGGCAGTTCGTCCTTATAGGTCACTTATTAAACTTAAACATTTTCTCACAATTTCATGGACCTTCGGTATGTTTTTTGACCTTCTCTTGAGCTGAACAATTTCACTTTCTTTATTTTTACTGCAGTGGAGAAACATGATGAAATCCAGCCTTCTTTGGTCACATTAGCTGGTCACTTTTATTCCATACATTCCAACACGGGTTAGTTGATTTATAATCAATTCGGGGATTTATAAACATGTTTTGAAAACAGGTATGTCTTCTTACTATGGAAAATATTTTGGAATGCGGTGGAACGTTCAGCGTTTGCAAGATAACTGTGGTCGAACTGTCTAACCACCATGGGAGTTCCACCTAAAGAGAGACAAAGACATGCTAACTTTAGCGAGCTCATTATTTGTACATGCGGATTCAGTACACATAAAGTGAAATATATAATCATACGGTATTTTCAAGATTATTAGTAGTGAAACTGATCATGATCAGTTGTTTTCCAGGAAAAGTTTGTATATGTGACCGCCATGTCGATCTAATCCTTTGATTGATGATCACAAAAAGCAATCACCCACGGCTCGTTCTTTGTAGCCTGCAGTCATTTCGAGACCGGCCTGTGTGCCCTTTGCTTAACCCTCTTGTTGTCCTCATTTCCTGTACACAAGCTGTGTCCTCCGGGTCAAAATGACCCTTCTTCACTAAACCCCCCAAATAAGCAGCTAAATTGAATTTTAACACTGCACATAACAGACCAAAGAAGTAATTGAATCATAATATATGATTGTGCATTTTCTGGATTGTCATTTTGAATTAATGTACAGTAAAGGGATGAGAATTTGGATACATATTTGAAATTTTAAATCATCAATTAAGATTAAGAATTAAGATTAATTGATGATACAAATAGTCATGAGTGAGTAGTTCTAAAATTGAAAAATGTGCTGCTAATCCGTGTGATGCAATCAGCATCAGCTCAGGTCACTCATGGATGATTACTATCAGAAGTGATGGTGTGAAACCCTGATCGGAACACCCCTATGAATTAGAGTTTACAGCTAATGGGAAAATAAATGTAATTTACCAAGAAGGAATTACAATATTACATAAAAACAAAACATTTTTTAGGGATTGAAATTAAGTGTGGGCGGCCCGGTGGTCGAGTGGTTAGTGCGTTGACCTCACAGTGCAGAGGTTGCGGGTTCGAATACGGCTACGGCCTTCCTGTGTGGAGTTTGCATGTTCACCCCATGCCTGCGTGGGTTTTCTCCAGGCACTGCAGTTTCCTCCCACATTCCAAAAAACATTCATGGCAGGCTGATTGAACACTCCAAATGATCCCTGGGTGTAAGTGTGTACGCGGATCGTTATACGTCTGTGCGTGCCCTGCAATGGCTGGCAACTGGTTCAGGGTGTCCCCCCCCCCTACTGCCCGAAGTCGGCTGGGATGGGCTCCAGCACCACCCGCGACCCTTGTGAGGATAAGCGGATTTGAAAATAGATGGATGGATGGATGAAATTAAGTGGTTAATGGCCTGAGGAAAAGTACTTTGGGTTTAAAGAATATTTACAGATTGAGTTTCGCTTTTGAATCAAACTACAGTACTGAAAAAATATTATTACTATTATCGAAAAAATAAATATTCAAATGTATTGAATTCCACCTGGATATACAGTATCTGTGTGTGTGTGTGTGTGTGTGTGTGTGTGTGTGTTTGAATGCTGTCGAGGTGATCATTTGAAAATGTAAACACTGGCAGAGATTTATAGAAATAAAGCATTGCATGTTGATGCTATCGGCTTCCAAATCCTTGAGAAATCATTAACATGATGTTTTCACATGCAATATATGAATATCATTGATTTGTAATCATAGTGAATGACATATTATTCAAGGCAAATTGATCAAATGTGTTATTCAAGAAGTGGGTATCAAACTCGTAGCCCTTCGCATTAATCAGGTGCCAAAAAGTAGCTCTCACCTTCAAAAAAGTTGGGGACCCCTGGTATAGACGGTCTCTCACAAAAGTGTGTACATCCCACACAATTTTGTCAAATCTTATTATATCTTCAAGGGACAACACTTGTCAAATGAGTCAGTTTGCAGCTTGTATCACAGTTTAAATTGAATGTCCTCTTGCAATTGCGGCGGCGGATAGCCACTGATGAAATGACATTGCTCCGTACGCCCCAGCCTACTACATGCATCATTCGATGAGTTTCTCAACAAATCTGCACCACTGCGAAGGTGAAGTTAAACAACACATCTCAACAATTCAGTGCTAACTTGCTTTCAGTCTGCACGTTTTCAACACTTCATATAAAACACATTTAATGCACGTAGAAACAAATCACGAAAAAAAGGCTCCACAGGGTCTTTAATATGCTATTGAATTTCCATCACTGATAAGCAACTTTTTTCCATGGGGGCAGAGTGGAAAGTGATGGTGAGATTCCGAAAGTATGCCTGGTTTGATGTGGTTCTCATTCACCCCCACCGTCTCCCCTCTGCTCTGAATGCCAATGAGGGCAGATGCCATCAATGTGTTTCTCCCCAGGGTCCGACCAGACAGGAAGGGCCGCGGTGACACGATCCCAGACTGTCAGGACTGGCAGGAAATTTACTCGGAAGGGGCTGTGAATGAATTGGAGGCTATCGAAACAGCTGTTGAACTCGTGGACGGCCGACAAAAGGTTAAACAAGGCTGTTTAATTTTGACTTGTGACGCTTGTCACGGTACAAAATGTGATCATGTGAGACAGACAATGATTTACATAAGTAGTCTGATCCATGAACTTGGATGTTTTTGTGGAAGCGTCCTGAATTTCTGAGCTCCATAACAAAATTTGTCAATCAAAACCCATTTCCACAGTAGAAATATTTAGAACGGCCTTCCTTTGCAGGCTTCCTGCAAGGCTTACACGTAAACACCCACATGTGCACGTCCTCACTTCTGCACAGAAGAGGAAATCGCCGCAGGAAAACAAAATGAAACTAAATGAAAAATGAAAATAAACATACGCTCACACACCTCATGTTCAGTCATCGCTGAGTGAAGTTGGCTTTGTGTAAACCTGACAAAACACAACCAACACAACTGTCTGCTCAAGAAAAGCACTTGACAGCCGGCTTCATCTCTCCTCCAACTTCTCTCACCCGCAGACAGTCAGCCGGTTGCAGATTCGCAACGCCAGTCTGTCTCTGCTGTACAAGTGCTCTGCGGAGAATAAAGTCGGCAAAGACGAACGGCTCATTTACTTCTACGTAACAAGTAAGTAGGCTGTGTTAAGCTAGCCTTTCCTGGCCTGAAATTCCCCACCGGGGCAACTGATAGATGCTGTCTGCTGTGTTGTGATTCGTACGTGTTTAAATTGTCACTATTTCTGATTTCTGCACCCATAACACTTGAAGGAACATCACATTTGTTTGTGCTTACACCTTTGAAAGGCGGCCTTTTAAAAAATTCAATAGAAAAATCCTTTTCAGCCAAACAACACAGATGTATTATTCAGTAGGACACTGTTGCAAAAGCATCTTTCCTGTAATTGAAAAAGCCCCGTCTTATATCTTCAACAAAAAAAAAGATAGGGAAAAAAAACATTCTTTTGAAATTTAATAATGCTCAGTTTTGATTGACAGCTTGAGGTGTATTGTGGGCGTGAAGTGGTGTACAGCACCACTGACATTGTTCAATGCGCTAATCAATATGTTCCTAATGGCTCAGTGACGCAAAGTTTCTTTCATGGTCTATGTAATTCACAGTGCTGTGGTTGGCCGAAGCGGGTGAAAAGTATCACTCAGACAGGATGGATATAAACATCATTTGATCATTTAGATCCCTTTTTGGAAAAAAAAAGTTGAATGTTATGAGAAATTGGCATCTACGGCATCAGTCAATGAATTATTATTATTATCGGTCTTATTGTTGTTGTTGTTATTTAAGGTGCTATTCATTTTGATAAATGTATCATTCAATAAATGGAACTATTGTCCCATTTATTTGCATTGAAACAAAAAGTCAATTTTAACTGTATTCACCCATTCATTTGATTTGATTTTTTTCTTTTGTCGAACACAGCCATCCCTGAGGGGTTCAGCGTAAATGTGTATCCGTCAGAGAATCCCCTGGAGCAAGACAAGGTGTCTTTGTGCTGCAGTGCCGACAATTACACCTACGAGCAGCTGCAATGGTACCGCCTGGACCCGCACGCCCTGCGGGGCAAGCCCCAGGAGCTGGACTGCAGAAGCGTGCACCTCTATGCCGTCGCCCTTGACGGAGAGCTTATCTTCCAGGAAGTGTCCAACAGCTGGGTCCTGGATTTCAGCCTACCCGCTATACAGCTGCAAGATGAGGGTCACTATGTGTGTGAGGCTCAGAGCAGACGCAGCGGCGAGAGGCATTGTCTGTTCAGATATATGTCTGTCAAAGGTGAGGGACAAAAGAGATGGAGCCGGCAGACTCAACCATCTCTGTGCGATATACCCAGATAGAAATAGCCAGATAATCCTGAAATGCGCCCTGAAAACACTGAACACTCAGTGGACATGGCTTCCAAATGCACACTAATGCATCGAGCAGCCCACGCAAGTCCACATTCGCATAATGAAGGAAGTAACATCAACGTAACTGAAAGTTGAGCTAAGGTGCCGCAGGAAATAACACAATGTGTGCGTGCCTCTTTTGCATACTACTGTATAATCTCACTCGGGCACATGCAAGATGAAATGTAAATGCCGGGATTTTCTTCACCTCTGCTCTCTCTGCCATCATATGTGGACAGAGCACAGGGAGGCATGTGTGAATAATTTGCTTTCGTAATAAGGTACAGATGCAACAAACTGGCAGCCAAGCGATTAAGAGAGGATCATAAACCATCAACAACATGCTTCAAGCATTTTCACAATCCTGAACCCATGTTACATAAACATGTATTAG
The DNA here is from genome assembly GCF_054856545.1 of Hippocampus guttulatus. Lineage (NCBI taxonomy): Eukaryota > Metazoa > Chordata > Actinopteri > Syngnathiformes > Syngnathidae > Hippocampus > Hippocampus guttulatus. The sequence goes on along the minus strand of NC_141262.1, from coordinate 32,449,728 downwards.
ATTCTAAAATTATTCTACCAGTACATAAATTGCCTCCACACATAAGGATTCTCAATAGTATTAGCTAGCACACTTGGCTGAATAACACAAACACAAACTGACGCGACTGCGACACTGAAAAATGTGCGAATATCCGGTTGCTCACTATATATATATGTATATATATCAGTGAAGGACAGCTTAAATTCTGGAAGGTTACGAAATTTTTATTTATTTATTATTATTTATTCACAGATTTTTTTGTTTTCCTTTCATTTGTTCAATATTTTTCCCCATACACTCCTATTTTTCATGGAAGTCCATCCATCCATCAATTTTCAGATCCGTTTATCCTCACAAGGGTCGTGGCGGGTGCTGGAGCCTATCCCAGCTGTCTTTGGGCAGTAGGCGCGGGGCACCCCGAACTGGTTGCCAGCCAATTGCAGGACACATGTAGACGAACAACCTTTGGCACGCACACTTGCTCCTCGGGGCTATTTAGTGTGCTTCATCAACCTGCCCTGCATGTTTTTGGAATGTGGGAGGAAACCGGAGTACCCGGAGAAAACCCACACAGGCACGGGAAGAACTTGCAATCTGCACACAGGAAGGCCGGAGCCGGGATCGAACCCACGACCTTTGCACTGTGAGACGGACGTGCTAACCGGTCGATCAACGTGCCGCCCTTCATGGAAGTCATTTTTTAATTAAACAAGGACCCTCACTCCGAGTGTGGTCGCGGCCCTCAGGTCGCCAGTTGCCTCCCCTGTATTTTGTACTTTGATCCCGTTTTTACATGACTGATACCGTTCCACACATGGTATGACACAAATGCTCATCGTTTTTGATCCGTGGGCTTTCTTTTTCAGGGCTGGAGGCACCTCGTTACAAACGCAGTCTCACCAACCAGACAGTGAATGTGACGGAATCCCTGCACATGGAGTGCGACGTGGAGGGAAGGCCCTTGCCGCACCTCTCCTGGTTCAAAGACAACCAGCCACTCCACCAAATGTCAGGTGAATGGACATGTCTGCTTTGTCCACGATGCTCGAGCTTTGTTGTTTTAATGACCCTTATGTCAGCATTCGTCTTCATTTCGGAAAACCGGTTCCACTGCTTTTGGTTCATATCCCAAAAGCAGTGGAATCTCCCAACTAGAACTTCTCCAGAAAACTTTTAGAAAAACACCAATTAATTGTTGTTGATCGGGATTTGTTTTGGAGTTTCAAAATAACTTTGTTCTCCCAATACATTTCATTGAGTGTCAGTTATACGTAGATTTTTGTTATTCACGGGCTGACCCAGTCCCTGAGTCGTGTGAATAGTGTGGGTCTACTGTACGTATTTATATATACAGTATATATATATATATATATATATACTGTATATGTATATCGCCATCCATTTTCATATCCGCATATCCTCACAATGGTCGCAGGGTGTTTATATTGAAAACTGTAAAACTAATACTAAAACTTATCAAAACTAAAATATAAAACTTTTTTAAACATAAAAAATAACAAACACTTAAAATTGATTAAATCTGAATTTAAAAAAAACAAAAGTTAGTTTAAGTGTGAAATAAAAAAGCAACTAATGAAAAATCCAAATCTATTACAGCCTTGGTGACATATGGTTTCATGATAAAATGCTTACTTTGTCTTTGTACTTGCATAGCCTTTTAAAACATTAATTAATAATGCCTGAACAGTAAACAATTTGGATTTATGGGGGAAAAGCATGTGGAATTGAAACACTTTGTCAGTCAACCTGTGTTACAGAACGAATTGTGTTAGAATTTTGAGGTGCCACCATCAATTCAAAAACAATTACAGCGAAACATTGAAGATGGATGGTGCAAGAACAACCCGTTCAATTTTGTGTCATTATTGCACCAGAACCCTCCTGAAGGGCAATGGAACTGTCCATGTTTTTGTCACCCATTGTGACAATAATATACCATTGTGTATATATATATATATATATATAAATCAGCAAATCTAAGGGTACACTACTGTAGGGAATGCATATTTTTACACAGCAGCTTAACACCCACCTGGGCAAGCTGCACACACTCTCGTGCCCCCACATTGTTTGACTTTGTATATTTTGGGACATTGCTGAGATCAAACTTTCCACTTAGACCTAAAAGTTATACAACATTGTTCATTTTTACTCACGGTGTATACCTGACAGGTGTTTTTTTTTTTTTTTTTTTGGTAATCCAGTCCCCCCACCACCCTCTCATGCAGTCATACAGCTGAATTATTATTTCAAACAAACCAAATTCAGACAGATGTGTACCATGCTTGAATGCATAGGCACACAAACACAACAATCCTACGTTGCTGATGGTGATGACTCATTTGATTTCTCAGACTGGCTCTGCGAAGAGATACGGGGGTGAATGACAGCTTCCTCAGAAGGGCTGCGGGAACATGCAGTTCAACGCTGTAATGAAAATAGATTGAAGCAGGGGCACCATGGAAAGAAGGGCTATAATTGAGAAAATAATGTGTGACTTCGGGGAATTGTTTCAACACACAAGTGCACGGTAGGATGTTGTGCTAACCATTACATGCAGGGGCGGAGCTACTTGGTGGCCAACGGTTGCCGCAGCCAGCCTGCCTGAGTAAATGTTGAGACTATTGACCTGCACACAGAATATGAAAATCTTTCACAACAGTGAACATTGACAGTGTCGTGAGCATTAACCAGGGTTATTACGTTCACACCTTAACACACAGTCAACGTGACCGAGAAGTCTTTGTTTATCATACCATCCACAGTCAATAGAGCACATTTATACCAGTCCAGTGGTTCTTACCCTGGGTTCGATCGAACCCCAGGGGTTCGACGGAGCCTCTGCCATGGAGGGTAAGACACACGCGACTCAACATGTTAATTAGTTATGACACGCCCGCTTGGCCATCACTGGCTGTAGATGATCACATGACATTGCTTGTCCAATCGGTGCTGCGGGAAATTTACTTCGCTTAGTAGTCAACGTGTGACTGTCGTGATAGTACGTCGTACAATAAAAAAAAAAAAGTATACTTATCTCTTGAAATTTTATTGACTTTTTTCTGTTTTTAATATATGCGTTTTTTTTTGTTTTTTTAAATATCCTGAATTTGTAGAAAATAAATACAGGTATATTTACTTTTCACTCATGAAGGTTTCGGTGAATGTGCATCTTAACTGGTTGGGTTCAATACCTCTAAAAAGGTTAAGAATCACTGTACCAGTCATACCCAACACTCAAAATGCAAGCAGGAGCAAATCTTGAAGACAAAAGCTAAATTTTGGATTGTGAAGAATGAAGAGATTGTTGTGTTCTCGTGGTTCTTCGATATCGTTTGAATAAATGAGCCTTCGATTGCTATCTACCTAGAATTGTTTTTGCTTTTGTTATGAGTGTGTTGGGCTAGGTTCTGTGTGCATTTTATGTCATGAGAATCTGACTATGGATGAGACGGCCCAATTTCGCGTGTTTGGTAGTGTTTGCGAAAGTAGCGAATGTAGAATCGTGTCACCCTGGCCAATGCACTGAAAAGGTCTTTGCTCTGCCCCTGATTACTTGACCCTTTGCAGGGATCCAACTGCAGGACTCAAACCGTACTCTCAGCATCCAGCGAGTTCGGGAGGAGGACGCTGGCCTTTACACCTGCACTGCCTGCAACCAGCGGGGCTGTGTGCACTCAACAGCTGCCATCCGCGTCATTGGTGAGACACACAAATACACAACCGCAATAGCGAAACCTCCTCACTGCTGACGCACAGCATATGCACAGCTCGGAATTTTAATCAGTCACCTGTCACACTTCACCGCTGGAGGCCTGTTCACACCATGGCAATAAAGTCAAAGTTACTGACTGCTGAAGTAATTGTGTGGCCAAGATGAATAATTCAATAGGTTTGCAGTAGACTGCGTGATGGGTAATTGATCGCATTGATGATTTGCTCATTGGTACACCTTAAAGATTTAATGGTAGGGTGTTAATAGAATGCAGATTATCAATTGACTGTATTGAAGTGGCACCCTCTAGAGTCAATGCCGTGTCATATCATAATAAGGTAATGCCTAAACCCAACAGTTGAACACAGTATGTTCCATTTAGTTAAAAATTGTCCGCTAATAAAAATATTGGAAATAGAATTCAGTCTGTTCCAGGGTCAAAATACCGCCATCATAAGTCATATAACATTTGTGGCTTATTGTGAGTTTGGACTAGTACTGCTTTGGTGGGGTCATCTTTTTTTTTTTCTTCATCCTTTTGCATTTGACGGCCATTAGTATTGTAATGTAAAAGCATGCAAAGGCTCCTTCGAATGCAGGTCACGGATGCAAAACGTTTTTCTTTGCTATACTGGAGGGTGCATTCTTCATGGGCACCCATACCCGAGATCCTGTGCATGCCTCTCCTCGGCATAATGAATTATTCCAGCGCAGCAGCCCACATGGGCCTTCATTCAACATAACACCGGATATGTTAAACCTCCTTGGACAGGAAAAAAAGAACCTTCTAATCCCTTTTAAATGATTTGACACTGGCATTCCATTGAGAAACAGGTGATGCAAGAAAGAAGTCTGGATTGCTCTATTTAATAAAGAATGACACGGGGCTTTGAAGGCGTTGCCTCTGAAGATCCCAACACTGGCTAAACCCAAAGCATCAAACCAGGATATGCTATTACAAATCACAGCTTGACGTCCATATTGTGTACATGTGAAAACATGTCCTCCTTTTGTCGGTTTGGCTGCACACATACAGTAACTGTATTCAACTCATTTGGAGACTTGAAACCAGAAGGTATGATTGACAGTCATTCATTGACGTCTGTCTTCATATGCTTCCACAATGTACACACTTCCTCCCTCTATTTGGCAGCACTTTCAACGGAATGCCCAAGCCTACTTCTTAGTCTTACATGGGACGTCCAGGTATGTATGATTAATCGGCATTTGATCACATCCATACATTCGTAGCAGTGTGTACGCGTGCACTCCAAACCAGAAAACAGTACGATTAAGAGACTTCACTTGGCATCCATAGCCCCCCCCCCTACCCCCCAATTTTTTAAATTTTACTTTTAATTGGGGGAGGAGTGGGAGGAGCGATCAAGGTGGCCACTGTGAGATTGTTGTCACAGGCCACCAGTTGCCCATCCCTGCTTTCCAGATTTCAAATGTTCCTGTCCTGAGATGTCTTTCCTCTCTCTCTTTCTGCTTAGGTTCCAGTGATAAAGCCAATGTGGAGATCATCATACTCATCGGAACCGGAGCGATTGCTGTGTTCTTCTGGGTCTTGCTCATCCTCATATTCTGCAATGTGAAACGGGTCAGACGCCCCTGCTTTCCGCCATTGTGTTTCTGTCATTCTGTTTTTGTGAGACAGAATGAGGCTGACTGTTTTTAAACTCTGACTCACCCATAAAAACGCCTCCTCTTTGATCGCTGTAGTTTACTCCGGTGGCTTCCAATGTCTCCTTGGAGTCCAATTACACTATTTGTAGCTATTAACCCTCAGAGCAAGGAGAAGCATGAAGACTCCCAAATTGCCTTTTATTTACTTTTTGCTCACTTTGTCACAAAGGACATCACCTCACAGCTGCTCTGCAGCGGGATGGCGTCATCCGTGGGAATACTCGGTCACGCCAGCATGACTCTCATTTCATTTTTCATTTCCAGCTCACTGCAAATACATCATATCTTTTCCTCAGATTAACCCAGCAGACATTAAAACCGGCTATCTGTCGATCATTATGGACCCTCTGGAGGTGCCTTTGGATGAACAGTGTGAATATCTACCCTATGACTCCTCCCAGTGGGAAATCCCCCGGGACCAACTCCGACTGGGTGAGTGGGATGAACACAGATGTATGCTGGGATGATGACATTAACGGGTGGCAACGGCGCACGAGGGAAAACCAAGGCGAGACTACATGGACGAAACCGAATTCGTTTTCCATTTCCGTGAATTCTTAATGGGCGATTTTAGATTGCCGACTGCCAAGAAAAGTGTGAATGTTTAATATTGCACTCGCTCCCTGCACGGGTCTTAAAAACACCTCTGAGGAAAAACGCATCTGCTCCGTGGCTGCAACTCATTGGAGCGTTCTGTTTTCCAAGCGCTGTTGTAATTTTTCTGGCTTCTCTGCCAGATGCATTTACATTTTGTAACTCCTTCATTGTTAAGCCATTTTCAAGGTGCTGAAATTGCTCCAGTAAATATCAACGGCTCTAAAAAACGTGTCTGTTTGGTGTCCCTCGACATAGGAAAGGTTTTAGGCCATGGTGCCTTCGGCAAGGTAATTGAGGCCTCAATCTACGGAATCAGCAAGAGCGTACGTCTTGACACTGTGGCTGTCAAGATGCTGAAAGGTCAGATTCATTGTTTCATTTGTATCACTACATTCTCCGTTTTTGCATAGAGCGCGAAAAAAAGGGCCATAGCACTTCACCTAGGTTGGGTTAGGCCAGCCCTAAATGTTTTTTCTTAAACTTTCTGATGTATTCGACAATTGGATGTTCCCAGCGAAGAGTTTGGTGTGCCAGACTATATTCTCGTAAATGGATGGATACATATTGCGCTTTTGGGTGAAATTTAAGGACGAGCCTAAAATGCATTCAAACCTTTAGAGGTGAACTGAATGTGACCTTCACTAAGCTTTTGAATGCACATATCCAAATGTTTCAGTACGTTTTGCACAAGTTGCTGCTCTCCGGTGAGGAGCTTAGCAGCAAAATTCACAACAGATGTTTGATACTTGAACCGACCAATAAATGTCTGGTATGGTTCAATGAGAGACGGTTTTTAAACAGTCGTCCTCATCATGCTGTTCACATTTTGGCATGATGAGACCAAGACGACGCCTCGCAATAGATCAACAGTATCTTGCCATTGTGATGCTTGAAACAGGACTTTCTCAGACAGAAGTGGCCACTGAGCTGAGAGAGTCACAGAGTGTCATCAGCAGTGACAGAGAGATGTCGAAGTGGACATCCTTTGGCCACATCCCATGCTGATGAGACACTACATTGTGAACAATGCCCTGAGAAACCGGATGATGAATGCCACTTAACTCGAGGCATGTTTTAAGGGAGGTGAGAGGCACCCGAGTGTCACGTCAAACCATTTGTAACCATTTACATTAGCATGGTCTGCGCACTGGACGACCTGCAAAAGTGCCTGACCACAGCGCTGGGCACAGGTGTCGTCATGTTGGATGGGCCAGGGAGCATTTACGCAGAATGAGGGACCAGTGGGCCTCAGAGCTGTTCTCTGCTCAAAGTCGATTCACATCGAGCAGAAATGACCGCCAACGATGTGGCAGACGTCAAGAAGAGCGCCATGCATCAGCCACTGTTGTCACCAATCGAGCTTTTGGTGGTGGCGGTTTTACAGAGTAGGCAGGTGTTTCCAGTCGGTACAGAACTGCCCCACGCTTTGTGAATGGTACAGTATCAAGCCCATACTACCTGAAGAACATTATTTATCCAGTGATTGTGCCCCGACATGAACAACACGGGCCTAATTTCATCTCCACGGACTACGACGCTCCAAGTCATCGAGGTCGCATCATCAGGGAACTGCTGTTGCAGACTGGAATGGCCTCCGATGGAATGGCCTGTACTTTCTCCTATTGAAAACCTGTGACATCAACTGAGTCACCATATCTAGGCGTGAAACTCTCTAGAGAATGTCAATGACCTGACGGCTGGCCTTCAAGAAGAGTGGGATGGCAGGGATACATCAGTCTTGGATGGAATATGCCTCTCAAAGTCAGTTGTGATCAGTAAAACTAATAGCGAGTGCTATCGGGGATTTGACAACATTCTGCCTATTGAAAGGAGGAAGGAGGTGCTATGAAATTCAAAACAAGCAAACACAAGTAAACCAAAGGTTTGCGGCCAATGCAACGTCATTCCACAAAGTAACGTGAAGCCAGACTTGACTGCGGGACAATTAAGTGTACCAAATATGGGGCTGGGCAAAAAAAAAAAAAGGAAAACAATACAAACAGCTTCGACGGGGCTACACTGAAAACGTTTAAAAATAAAACAAAACCTACAAAATCTCACGTAAACAGGAGCCTCACAAAAGAAAACCGTAGTCCACTTTTTAGGAATCAAAGTTGGGCTTTATGTACTTTTAGTCTTCATATGTAGGAAACAATGTTTTCCTCATGGTATAGCGCAGAGGAACTGTGATTGTTTCTTTTCAGGGAATTACTTTTTTTTTTTTTTCCCCAAAGGGATTTACCGCCAACCGAAGACACTCGATAAACAAGTGAAATGATTGCATTGCTTAGCCATTGCTGCTTGATGAGCAGGAGTAAAGTCTAATGGAACTTTGTTTCAACAAAACACCAGGACAGTGCGTGTCTTGTGCTTGTGAAAGGCGTTGAAATGCGGTGGACCCAGTTGCGTCAAACACGTTGGAGGAGGATTGAGCACACTTTTCTTCTGAAAGCCTACATTCGATTTCCGATGTGGGGATGTTTACCTTCCATTCTGTTTTTTCAGACGGAGCCACGGCCAGCGAGCACAAGGCTTTAATGTCGGAGCTCAAGATCCTCATTCACATTGGCAACCACCTGAATGTCGTGAACCTGTTAGGAGCCTGCACCAAACCAAATGGTCAGTTTGAAGTGCATGAATGCACTGAATGCGCCTTGTGCTTTTTCTCTTTGTTGAAACAGATGTTTTGTCCTTGCGGGAACACTCGACTGTTAGTCGTCCCTTGGTTAGCTCACAGCAAAACTTCCTTTTTTGGTTGAGTGCAGTCCTGTTGTTTCTCTCCAGTGCCATTTATGCTTAAAGCACAAACAGGTCTTGTCAAGGATATTATATAATCATAGCAGGGGAGCGCAGCACAGTTCTTGGGCTCATCCCATTATGGTGTCAAATTGGGTGTTAGATGCATTTTTTACTGGTTTGGAAAGCAAGACTAAAATTTGCACTGCATTTTCGAAAGACGACTCGGTCTCATTTGTGTTTGTCTGAACAGGCCCGCTGATGGTGATTGTGGAATACTGCAAGTATGGGAATCTGTCCAACTTCCTGCGAGCAAAGAGAGAGTTTTTCCTCCCCTATAGGGTATCAAAGCTCGCCGTCAATTATAAGGAGGCACTCGGGTGTGATTCCAACTGGTGAAATAAAGCTTTCATGACTCCATGTAGGATCGCTCTCCCAAAACTCAGAGCCAGGTTAGACGGATGATTGAAGCCGGTCAAACGGACCAAAGAACCCACCACCGTCCCCCCTCGCCATCCTACCCCCCGCTCGTTGGCCTTCAGACGCCATCATCCAACACGAACAGTCAGAAACCTGCTGTGGAGAAATGTGAGTCCCATTTACGAAATAAAGAGCGCATTGCGTGTGGACGCGAATGGGGCTTTCCATCCATCCATCCATTTTCCGATCCGCTTTTCCTCGCAAGGGTCGCGGGGATCCCAGCTATCTTCGGGCAGTAGGCGGGGTACACCCTGAACTGGGTGCCAGCCAGTCGCAAGGCACACATCGACGAACAACCATTTACACTCTCACACTCACACCTAGGGAAAATCTAGGTTGTTTCATTAGCCTGCCACGCATGTTTTTGGAATGTGGGAGGAAACCGGAGTACCCGGAGAAAACCCATGCAGCCACGGGGAGAACATCCAAACTGCAAACAGGAAGACCAGAGCCGGAATTGAACCCTGCACCTCAGTGCTGTTACTCCTTTTCCACCCAAAAAACTTGCTGCTCGTTTGGTGCCAGAGTCTGGCCCAACAAATAATTGGGGCCAACATTTTCAAGCAGGGCTCAAGCCAAAAGAAATAAGTGGCGTTAACCTGGGCACTGGCCCGGAACCAGGACGAGCACAAGCGCAGTGGAAAAGGAACATGTGAGGCCGACGTGCTAACCAGTCATAATGTGGCTTTCATCTTTGTTTTTCCTTTCCCTTTCCCCACAGTGGAGGATTTGTGGAAAACGCCTTTGACGATAGAAGATCTAATTTGCTACAGTTTCCAAGTGGCCCGTGGGATGGAGTTCCTGGCATCTAGAAAGGTCCATTATCAGCACTGTAGCAATTAGTCTGTGAGCAGTGGTGATTTGTCTCTCGGGGTTGCTTTTGCAGGAAGTGGATTGTCGCCCAGATCATTACCAAGTTAAAGAACGACAGCAGGCATTCGTAAATGGTTATTCTTTCGAGCCAAACAAAGCCATTTAAAGACAAATGCAGTCGATTTCAATGTTAAGAAGGAGCCCAAATACAGATCCGATGTGGTCTTAGTCAGTTGTCTCGGACATTGCTGCATTTTAAGATAGGATACGATGAGAAAAGCTGTATTTGTCTCACAATGGATACATTCCCAATTTACAGCAGCAAAATTATGAAAGAGAGAAAGTAGAAGACAAACTCAACTCAACTCAATTGTATTTATAGAGCACTTTCAAACAACCATCGCTGCATACAAAGCGCTGTACATGGAGCAACTAACACATACAACAGTAAAGCAACAACAAATATATACAGCACACAGTGATAGGAGCTGCTGTAAAGGCAGACTGACACTCTGATATTGCACTGATGGATGGTAGTTTGGTCATATTCTCAACTTTACAGAACAACCACAGTTGCATACAAAGTGCTGTACATAAAATAAAAATCAGAACACCGAATTAATAATATAAAAAGCACTTCAGCTTTTCATGTTTCAGGAAACAATGATCTGTAAACGTGGACTGCAGTCCTTAAGCCCTGAACTTATCGTAGGCACTATATAAATAAATCTAATATACACGTTTCTTGGGGGGGGGGGGGGGGGGGGGATAAGGCTAAGCAACCAGTCGAACTGCCGCTTATATATTTATCGATCCAAATTGCAGCCGTTGCGATTTGAAAATTGCATTCTTCTACGTTGCTTTGCCGATTTGAATTCAGTGAACTGTTGGTGGCCACATAAAATGACTTGGAATTAACTCTGACCCATGTGCCTAGAACTTGACATCAATGATGCGAAACAGTGTCGGGGGAAAGACAATCGCCATCAACTTTGTTTAATGAACCAAGTTTAAACAGCAACGATTTTGTACTTTTGTCAGATCTGGTTGTTTTCATCCCAGTTGATTTGGTCTTATGTGAGACGAGGGCAAATCATTAAAAAGACAGTTCACTGTTTCTTTGAACCCCTTCAGATATTTTTGCTGAAAGTCTGGCTTCAAAAGCATCACATGCATCCTATTCTAATTGCGCACACTGAATACATCATACGGAGGAGTTTTACACATCAAACAATCGTACTGTACGGCGCTGACTTGCTGAGCAGTTTGGAGGTCGCAGTGGCTTTTTAATATGCTAAGCAAAGCAGCTCTGGGGGTTGCCGGACAAAGTCCAGTCCCACATATCACCGTGCACTCAAACAAAGTAAAACTAACAGATGATTGAATTCCCGTGTCAGAAACAATGTTGAACACACATGCGTGTAGCAGCAACATTTTGATGCATGTGTGTGTGTGCGTGCGTATGTGTGTGCGTGCGTGCGCGCGTCTACAGTGTATTCACAGAGACCTGGCGGCCCGCAACATTCTGCTGTCAGAAAGCAACGTGGTGAAGATCTGTGACTTCGGCCTCGCCCGCGACATATACAAAGACCCCGACTACGTCAGGAAAGGCAACGTACGACATGTCGGCTTATGTCTTTGTTTTCAGAGTCAACAACGTTACAATTCACTCTTGTACAGGTGTATTTTCTGCTTTTATGCGTCAGCTGGAATATTTCTTTGGTGCTCTGACATCCTCACAGGCTCGACTGCCTCTCAAGTGGATGGCTCCAGAGAGTATCTTCGACAAAGTGTACACCAGCCAGAGCGACGTGTGGTCCTTTGGAGTGCTTCTCTGGGAAATCTTTTCACTTGGTACAAAAACGTTTTACAACGGCACGTACTTGAAAAAAAAGGGGAGTTCAAACACAGTCTTTTCTGGCAGTGTGGGGTCGCCATTGAAGTGTAAATCTCTCTGTCTGCACAGAGCAATTGGGGAATTATGTTGGATTTTGAGAAGCAGATTAAATCGTCATGCCTAATTTTTCATGCACCACTTTCTTTGTTCTATCTCGCTCGCTCTTCCAGGAGCCTCTCCATATCCGGGAGTACAAATTGATGAGGAGTTTTGCAAACGATTGAAAGATGGCGTCAGAATGAGAGCGCCAGAAACAGCCTCCCCTGAAATGTAAGATCCATGTTCATGGTGGAAAAAGCATGACCGCGACCGACTTCAAAACTCACTTGTATTCTTTGGCATTCGACTCAGCATGACTTAGATTTGTTCTTGGTTTTACCGTTTGGTGCTTTCTACCGTATTTATTACCCATTTGTCTTACTGTTTATTGTGCATGTTAAATTGCTCCATGTACACTTTGTATGCAGCGATGGCTGTTTGAAAGTGCTCTATAAATACAGTTGAGTTGAGTTGACTTCAGCCTGCCCAAATCCAATGTTCAACCCGATCGGATGGGTTAATTATGGATGACAACATTTTACAAAATATTTGCTCTTCTTAAAAGAAACTTTTTTTTTTAAAATACACGTTTTTAACCCTTTCTATGAATGACCTGGCCCCTCTTTTTATTTTTAATGTGGCTTTTGATCACAAATATTGATCGACCGACGGTGACCTATACCTCCACTAGAAAAAAACCCGTTGTTAATCGATCATCATTTGCATATGGGTGAAGAGTGTTAAATTAAGATATTGCTAATTTCCAAGTAGACAGTGACATCACATTTCAATCATGTGCAACTGAAGTACATGAAGAAATTAAGCACTCTTTTTTTCAGCGTACCTACCTACCTTTATGCTGTTTCTATCATCAAAGTAGTTGTAGGATCACCTTGTGATGCAGCACGGTAGTCCACCACACAACTAAGCAAAAATTCTTTGCTTTCCAACACTTGAGTTTCCATCGAAATTATATCGATTACTGACAACCCTAAAGAGAATACCTGTACGTATTTCATTAGCGGATAAACAGTGCAGAGAACGGATGGATGGCTAGTTGGGCGTTGAGCATTCTTTGTATGACTTTGCTGCCCTCTGCCGGTAGATACGGCATCATGTTGGCGTGCTGGCACGGAGAGCCCAAAGAGAGGCCCCAATTCCCCGCCCTGGTCCAAACTCTGGGAGACCTGCTGCAGGACAACAGTCTGCCTGTGAGATACACCTGTTGAAGTAACAAATCCAGCGAGAGTGCTCCCTGATGTTCCTCATATCAATTTTGCTCCCAGGATGGGAAGGACTACATCCCTCTGAACCACTCGCAGAGCTCCGAAGATGACGGCTTTTCTCAAGCATCATCACGGCCTCCATCTGAAGAGGAATTGAGGCTAGCGGGCAACGCGCTGCCGACGAGGTAATGATGCAAGTCCATTTCTTGCTTGCTCTTACATGATACTTCAATGCAATAATAATCATCAGAGAATACGTTTAGATCGCTGTTTCTCAGATACAGCAAGAGCTTGTAGTGATCAGCAAAAACTGCCCCATAGACCTGTGATTTCAGTGCTGTGCCATGAGAGATCATCAGGTTCACTTTCATACAATTCATCCACCACGAATAATGTGACGTTATTCATCTTCGTATGCCAGTGACATGCAAAATGATTTTCCACGACATGGTAGACGGTCCAATTAAGCTTTGTATCCTATTGCTATGCATACAACGGAAATAATTGCTTTGTCTTCAACTGTACGAGCCCAGATTTCACACAGAGTAAGTAAAATGTGTGAGTCAATTGAGATGAGATCGTCATCCTCTGTTTGATTTGTAAAATATGTGCCTCGGCTCATAAAAGTTGGGAAACACTGCCACGGGCCAATAAAAATCCATCCACACTAGTACACCAAAGTACAGGAATAGTCGGAAAGAACTTCACTTTGAATTTAATATCAACTGTGATAGGTCACTTCAAAGCCTGGATGTAGAGGTCTTAACTTGACAGTTGAGATGGTGGGACTTGAAAGATTGGAAATTTGTCTTGGGCCAAAGTCACGTGTACTGTTCTGTCATCCAGTCAGGGATGCTCAGACTTTGTTGTTGTCCTAAATGACAATTTACAGACAGCAGGCTGTCGCAGCAGAAGCCGCAATAGCCACGGGGACAGGCAAACAAACCCGCTAAGGCACAGGGGGTCCACGGGTTAAGTGTTGTAGCATTTGCAGGAGTGACTGAAAAGAATCTGCCAACGAGTGTGTCATCCACAAAGCCTTAAATATGGGAAAGGGGCTCACTGACAGATGTAGGCTTGACTGACAGATCGACACCTTTCGGAACGTTCATGGAATAACAGTTTTATAATTCTGTATTTATTTGCAACAATTTTTCATGACTTTTGATTTCAAATTCAATGCGTTAACAATATATACAGTATGCTCTAAGAATCAAATGCAGGAGTAATTGTTTACAATCCTGAAAATCATAACCTATGACGACAATGAGTTGGACGCATTTTTGTTAACAGGTCAACTTCCCTTGAGTTTTTTTTTTTTTGCCTATAAAAATCTTTTATTTCTCTATTTTTTTTTTTTTTTTTTCCAATGGAATGACCTGACTGTTGGGAGTGTGGTCATTAAACTTAGAAGCCCTTGGGGACAGAATTGAGATCATTTAGCTGTTGATGACGTGTTCTCTGAGCGGAATAGGTCACCGGAGGTCTTATTTGAGTCTGAATTCAATGAAGTCTCATTGCGATGCGCTGTCACGTATCTGATGTGCTGACCTCTCGCTCGTCTTTCTAGCAGGTATTATAACTTTGTGCCCTTTGCCGGCTGCGCGCTTGCGGGACCCTCAAAGGCGTGCCAGCCGAGAGTGAAGACGTTTGAAGAGCTTCCTTTGGAGATTCACCCTCAGAAGAGCACTCAGGTAAGAAGTGTCAGACTATTCTTAGCCATTTTGTCAAATATATACAGCATATGGGCTGGGTTCACCTTCAAAGTTCTTCACATTTTAAGGGGTTATATCTCCACAGAAACGCATAGTGATTTGGAGTTGTATCAGACTGCTGCACAGAAGGGCCTGAGCAGGGATTCAAACCCATCTCTAAGGCAGACGGGCCAACCACGAAACCACAAATCTTTGTCATATTGGAATGTACAGTAAATAACTTTGAAATCAGTGTAATTTACCGTATATTGTGCAGCATTACATTGGGGTTTTGTTTAGAAATATTTATAAAATATGTATTTTTCATCTGCCATTTTCAATCAAAGCATACGTAGACAGGATCAAGAGTGAATCATCCAAACGAGAAAGAAAGTTGATTTTAGGAGCGTGACTGTTGTGCTTTTTCTGAGCTTAGCGGATCACAAGATATCATGTGACGTTATCTCTGCAGGATAACCAGACGGATAGCGGGATGGTTTTAGCCTCGGAGGAGTTAGAGAGACTTGAACACAGGCACAAGGGGGCTCTCGCAAAAAGGTGAATCAAACAATGGCTATTATTCCTATTGTTGGATAGTATTTATTTATTTATTATTTTCCAGCTCAACATTGCAATTATGATTTAATATGCAATTCGTTTTTTTTTTCAAGCTTCTCTTCCCATATATATTTTTCACAAACACAAGCAAAAATGAATCTGTAATTTCTACTATCATCTTGATTATGCATACGTGTTTCATAGGTCAGGCTTATGCTAGGTCAATGTGGACTACACCTCTTAAGCATTGAATTTATGTAGAATAAATAAAATACACACATATGGGTGGTTCTCAGAAAGTATGGTCCACGAGTTTGACACGAGAACCCAAAAATGAAATTCTTTCAAACCGGGTCAAAAGGATATCTGCTTTAAATCAAACCTTTGTGCAGTGTGCTCTGAATAAATATAGTTCACCCGGCCCTTTGTTTGCAAGCGATTGTTGAATGTCACGGTACGCCATGGTTTCATAATGGAGCACATGGTACTTGAGCACCAAGCAGTTAGCACACAAGTTCAAAAATACCTATTTTAAATCGAGACTTTTTACACTGCGGCCCGGTGGTCGACTGGTTAGCACCTCGGCCTCACAGTGCAGAGGCCGTGGGTTCGATTCCAGCTCCAGCCTTCCTGTGTGGAGTAATGCATGTTCTCCCCGTGCCTGCGTGGGTTTTCTCCGGGTACTCCGGTTTCCTCCCACATTCCAAAAACGCGCATGGCTAGTTAATGGAACACTCTCTCGGTGTTATTGTATGTTCCACTGTAATAATCATAAAATGTAGATAGCAAGACAACTCTGACATGTTTTTGCTTACGTATTGCCCATTTTGGTGTTTCGCCTGCAGACGCATGAGCAGCAGCAGCAGCACGGAGCCTCTGACGGCTTCGCATGGTTGTTTTGGTCGCAACTTTGGCTCAACCAGCTCCACACATCCAAATTTCTTCAACCAGCTGTCGGGTCAGACCTTCTACAACAACGAGTATGGACACTTGTCTGAGGAGGGCTTCTGCGCCAGTGACTTCTTCTCGCCAAATGCGCCCTGCTTGGCCTCCTCCAATGTGTGACCTAAACACACATGTATGCCTAGGCAAATTAAAGGGGTTTAAAAAAAAGTGGAAAGCTCAAAGTGTTACATTGTAGCATGTTAGTGTAAATAATATACTAATACATGGTGAACTTTAACCTGGGTTGACTATGGACTTCAATTCATGTGCTTAACAGCACAGCAGCCACTGGGTGGCAGCATTATGACTACAAAACAAAACCAAAGTATTTTCTCAACACATTTACTAGATATTTTTTAGCTTTTGTATTCAAAGTGCTTTATTTGTACAACTCTTACCTTTTATGGGAAGATATAACGCATTTTATCTCCTCACTTCTCTCTGTTTTCTGTCTGTTTTCAAATCACCATTGCACATCTATCCGTTTAATTTGGGGTCACGGGTGAGCCATAGCTGTACTCATCTGATTTGATGGGAGGGGACGGAGCACCCTCGGTTGGTTACCAGCCAGTCAGGGCACATAGGCCCCAAATCCAACAACTTCAAATAAAATTCAGATGTTCTGGTATTCCTTTCCCGATTTTTTCGTTGTGACATCTTACAGCACAAGCCATGGTCGGCAAAGATATTCCACAGCTCATTCGAAGGTATCAGTCGGGAGAAGAGTCGAAAATAATGTTCACTCGATTAAATGCACCATTGAACACAAAGACCTAACCACCGAGTGGAGAAAAATATGGCACAACAATGACATGAACCAAGAACTTGACATTTTTCTTTCAAAATTGAGGCCAACCTGAACAATGAAGGACTTGCAGGAATTTCGGGCAGGTTCTAGCTGCTTCATACATATGACAACAATCTGCTGTCTTTGTCATACGTTTGGACTATTGGGTAGAGATCAAGATGGAAGCTTTTTTTTTTCCTAACAAAATCATGCAAGCCCACCAAGATTTTGTAAAATCACACTTGAAATCTCCCCAACACTTCCTAGTCTATGTAAGCAAGGTTGAACCTTTTGGTCCCAAATCTAATGCAGACACAACACTGCACAAAATTATGCTTTTCTATCCCCTACAACTGGAGCCTTAGTTAAAGTGACGGGAAATTTCAATGGTTCAAAAGCAGTCAGTGTTTGTACAAAACCTTCAGACATCTTTCCAAAAAAAGGGAAAAATGGGGCAGGAAAAGCCCACTACAAGAGCCGTGGTTTATTTGAGGCTTTATCGTATGCTTTTTCCATTTCACTTTGTTTTTCAATTAGGTTGAACCGGTCAAAAGTGGGAGTGATTTGTTATCCATCCATCCATCTTCTGATCCGCTTCTCCTCACAAGGGTCGCGGGAGGGGGGCGGGGGTGCTGGAGCCCATCCCAGCCGTCTTCGGGCAGTAGACGGGGGACACCCTGAACCGGTCGTCTGCACAATATTCTACTGATTTTTCACTTTGTCATGAGCCGTTGTGTGTAGAGTTTTGAGGGGAGGAAAATAATTTATAACAAGAAAAAAAAAAAAAAAAAGAGGAAAAACAAAATGCATCTATCATGAGCTTGCGTTGTTGATTGACAAGCTGAGTGATGATTCATGTTACATAGCAGGCGCATATGCACCAAAGCTGTTATTTCGTGGAGGCAGCAGCGCATTGAATATGTAGGAGGCCACCTGAGAATGAAATATGTTTGGTGAATAAAAAAAGCAGTTGAGTCACACTTAAGTGGCTCTTATCAGCGCCACACGTACGCACGGTGACGGCTTATCAAGCTCTTACAAGCTGACATCACACATGACGACCTGAACTGTAAATGAGGTGGCCGGGAGCAAGGTCCACCCCACGCACGTGCACGCACGCCAAATGAAGTTGCCCGTTTTCAGTTTGATGTACTCCGACACCTATTTCCGATGGTGTTTCTAATGTGTCACTTTTTAACCTGAATTGTCCATCTCCGACATAACACGGACAAACAACACTTTCGCTTCTGAGCTTTTATTATGAAATGAAACATCTTGTCTGTGTTCCAGACTACAAAAGTACCATATTGTGAATGGGACCTGAAATTTTGTTTTCTCAAAGAGAGTACAGAGTTGACCAAAAAAAAAAAAAAAAAAAAAGTCAACAATAAATAGTAGCTCGTTTCATCAAAATCAATGACAGTAACTTCATTGGCACCTTTACCGAACACAATAATCTGATACAAAATGGGAAATGGGTGACCTCAGTCTTTTTTTTTTTTGTTAGATAAATGTTCTGTCAATGAATAGGAAGAAACAGACAGGACAGTACTTGTTTTTCTTAAAAAAAAAAAAAACACTTGAAAAACTATGAATGAACATTACAATCATACTGAAAAGGGGGGGAAAAGTCTTTTTTTTTTTTTTAACAGGTAGCCCGAGCCATTTAAAGCCCAACAGCTTTTATTTTGACGTGGAGACTTTCCATATCCTTATGGAAGAAGGGGGGGGGGGCACTTCAGCAAAGTCATTTTAGTTTTTTCCTTCGTACAGACATGTTTAAAACCTAAACATTGACTATTTAATTCTCTGTGAAAGTTTTAACAGACACATTTCTTAACAGTCCCCTTCATCACGCCATCATTACTTTTTTAGGACTTTATTCTCAGAGAGCCTATGTTTGAGTTTTTCCTAATATTGAAACTTTATACTCATAGGTTAGGATTTTTTTTATTTGAAACATCACAAGTTCTTGAAAGATATGACTTCATACTTGTAAAACTGCTGAGGTTTAACGAGCAAAAAAGAATTTCATAGTCCTTAATATTATTCTTTAATTGTTCTTTTGTTTTTTCTTTTTAGCAATTTCAGTGTGGCCCCAATACTATTTCATCAAACTAAAAATAAAAATAAAGCATAACATTATAGACAAGTTACCAAAACTGGTTTGAAATAAAAGGGGGGGGGGGAATGTTGGATGGCAGTCATGAACTGGTAAAAGCATCCGAAAAGGGCATTGGTATGTCAAGTGAAAATGTGTAAACACTGTGAAATTGACTGTGAAATGCAGTTTTCCATTTGTGAAATTTACCAACCCACTCATTTTTGGCAGCGGAACTTATTCTTAGAAGTTGCTGAAAAACTTAACAAGTCACTGAATTTTTTTTCTCTTAGTTGGAGCGGGAGTATAATTGCAAATTTCCTATTGCTTGTAATTGCAGGTGAACACTGAACTGCTTCTTGTGGATGGCACGAATCAAAACATGGGATGATTGTGCAAACTCGAAAAGCACAATCACATTTTACATTTAAATTTCATGTTAAAAAAAAAAAAAAAGAAGTCTATTTCTGTAGCTCCCTTAGGCTGACGCCTGACTCATTCTAAAGTTGGCCAGAGGAAGCAGACATGTGATAGTCAGCATGAGCCACACGTCACCAGAGTACACCGAGCCCGAGGGCAGCGTCGCTAACCGAGATGAGAGCCACTAGCCTGAACGTTAGATTAGGTGCTTTAACCACCTTCACTCGGCACCAGGATACATTCGCTACGAGCAGGATTGGATTGAGCTAACAGGCTATTTTGTACATATAAATAATAGCGTGGGGGTGGGGGGGGGGGCGATTTTAGGTTGGGTCCTAGGAAATTTTTCCAATCTGGATCTTCTTCCAGGCCTCTGATGCGGTGAAGATGCAGGAATCAATGATGCCCGCCACTGTAAACGTCCCTCCGACGATGGCACAGATCTGTACACAAAGTAGAGCTGACAAAATGAATCGAATCCAAATTGACACACTAGATTAGCTGAACGCAATTTTTTAAATCGCAAAGGCTTACAATTTTCAAAAAGTAAATAAGAAAAGGAAAAGAAAAAAAGTTGGTTTTATGTTATGTATATTTGCTACATATAATTGTGGAAATTGTGTCTAAATCAATGCTGCCACAGTTAACTTGAGAAAGTAACCGAGTTACTTTACCGATTACTTGATTTGAAAAGAGGTCACAAAGTTAAAGATTACAAGTTACATTCAACAGATGTCGACAACCTGGCTCAACTTAAAAGTGACAACCAGTTTGGCTAATACTTGATTGTGCATTTAAGAATAAATTTTTGACTGGCCACACAAGATGTTTATAAAATGTGCCTTGTGAATGAACAGGCTACTTGTTCTTCCTGGACATATTAAATAAAAGTGTTTCTTGGCTTCACCTGACAACTATTTGACATATCGAACTTGAATAAAGCCAAGGCACAAACTTAACATTTAACATGTACATTGTTTAGAAATAACAATTACATTTGGCGACCTCATAGAGTCAATGACAGTTCTGTTCAATTCTTCTCATCATGATCCACTGTAGTCCGATGATTCCGCTTTGAGAAATAAAGTGTGAGATCAGTCGTGAGTGTAAAAATGGTTGTTTTCGAGGAACATGTCACTTGCTACAATGTGCTACTGGCATCACTGGTGTAGATAAATTCAGTGTGTGAGCCGCGCAATTCTTAACTTTTTGTCTCATGAAACATGAAAAGTTGCAGGTGATAAAGCCACAGATTTACTGGCATGATTGTCCCATTAGCATAACCCGAACCTACAGTATAAGACCAAAACCTTCACGTAGGCTAGAATAAATCTGATCGGGTTTGTCATACAGAACAATTCATTGCTTGTCTTTGTTAAAAAAAAAAACAAAAAAAAAAACACACACACACATGGCAACAGGACTTTGGAGAAAACAAAACAAAACGATGCCCACATTAAATCGAAATATTGAGGGGGGTGAGGAATCTCGATGAAATCATTCTTTAGAAAAAAAAACGAGTGACACACCATCTGTCAGCATGAAAATGCTTCTAACTGGCTAAACGATCCGTGTTGGGTGCAGTCAACACTCAGATGGAATGCAACCAAAGAGCCTCATACTTGACTCACAATTTGATGGAATGACTCACGAGTACACCGAGAGCCCACTCATTGCCTACTTTTAAGTTTGCTCGAGTCACCACGAAGCCAAAACAACACAAAGGGCCAATTAGGGCGGGGCACATCATCTAAACGGCCAATTTCGCCTTGACCGCACTGTGTCACTGTCGGAAAAAATCCTGGTGATGCAATGAAAATGTAATCTGCTGCCAGAACATGAACAAAAGTCATTTCTTCTTTTTTGGGGAATAAAAGCAAATGAAAAACCCCACAATATTTGGGGATATGATACATGCCTCATTTCATTGGAAAATGAATAACATATTCTTCCAATGAATAATATTGTTGCTGTCCAACGCAAAAATATGGAATCGATTTTCTCTTAAATTCTTGAACCGATTACACAGAGGAGGAATGATTTATGTTCTTTTGATTTGGTAAAAATGAGTGAAAAGTATTCATACGGAATATAATAAAGAGCATCATTTGGACAGCAACGATAAGTTTGACAAAGTTGTATTCAAGTATTCAAGTTAAATTAGAAAAAAAATAGTTCAATGCTTTCACTGTGACAATGTAGAAACAGTTATAAAAAAATAATCATAAATGACACGCTCTTCATTGGACAGTAGTAATAGATGCAAAAAAAGTAAATAAATTAATGTATATTTCATTTGACCAGAACATATAAATAATTCGTTAAAAACACATTGTTATTTGCTCAAAGTTTTTTTTTTTTTTTAGAAGTACGCATGACACTCAAAATAGCAAAGGTTCAGATTTGGATTCGTATTTGCACATTTTATGTACCCAAATACAAAAAACACACGCAAATATTTGAATTACAGAAGGAAGGAATGTTCCACTTTTTGCCATCGAATTGCTCTACCGTCCTCCCCGTGGCAATCTTACCATTTACAGATATGTAAACATGTCAATAAAGTGCCTTTGGGGTGACTTTCCTGGTATGAAAGCCACAGTAAGGTTCACTCACACTGGTGATGAAGCGGTAAAGGGGCTGCCTCCTCTCTGTGTACTTGACTGTGATTGGACTGAGGTCGTATCGGAACCAGATGGCCGGGATGATCCTGCCCGTGTGGCTGTACGCAACATATTCCTGCAAAAAGAGCGGGTGGTACATATTAGCGTGCTGTGGTTCTTGAGAAGCGCTCTAATCAGCAGTGTTGTACATTTTGGAATCCACTGCCGATGGCGGGTAATTGCATCCTTATCTGGAGTCCTTTCTGAGTCAGAACGGTATCGAGTCACTCGCGATTCATTCAGAACCAGCCTTAATCCAAATCAGACATGGGAACTGTGTTTTGGGTATGTCAAACGCCAAGAAGTGACTGCTGTGGTACAATTTCGACACATTTCGCACACTCTCCTTCATCGCTGACCGTGATGAGCCCAAAGCGCAGTTTTCAGAAGTGGTAACAGTGAAGTCACGCTATTAGCAAGGGATCGGGAACAAAACCTGCCGCAAATCCGTGAATAATTTATACCCTCAAAAAAGGGGGTTGAAAGAGCATAGAGATGCCGCAAGACGGCGTGATAAATGCAGGCAAATTGTAGCGGCGAGGTAGACAACACGGGGTAGAAGTGGTTGCATTGGGAGCAAATCAGAAACAGACTTGCAAATGTTGTTCAAATGTTAAATAAATAAATCGACAGCGACTGAGCGAGTATGTGGGGGTTCGCTCCACGTGTTTTTTTTTCTCCAAATAAATGAGAGGCAGAAGACGACAGCACCTTGTTGGCCACCGTGTACTGGTAGGAGAACCTCTGTTTGCCCGACAGATCTTCATAAACTGTTGGCACGATCTTCAGGATGTAGTCATGTGAGGCCAGAGCTGCAAGGGAGGGAAAAAAAAAAATGTATTTGTTATGTGACATTTTCGTCGAGAGGCTTCTAAATGTGTAAATATACAGTCGTTTTATAGATAAAGTGTCTTGGGCTGTTTGAAATCATTTGCGTCACAGTTATACCGCGGACGTCTAAGCGATCTTTTTTTTTTTTACAATATACAGGCAAGTTTGAATTTAGACTTGGACGCCATTCGTGAAGTCCAATGTGCCGCAGCATGGTGGGTAGCACCGTGGTCTGCTGGAAGAAATGCAGCGTGATCACCAGCAAGAGGAAGAGGCAGAAAAGGTCCCCAACTGAGCTCTAGTTGTGTTATAGTAGCAATCGTTTGGCAGTTTCTAAGTACCAGAACATCAATGCTACTTTTTGTAGGCCCACCTATGTTGCTTCACATGCATGTTAGCATGAAGCTAAAAATTTATGGTTTGGATAAACACTTTGGAATGCCGTTTAATTGTCCTTTGTTTTATGTGCTAGCTTCATCGTAAACTTGAGCTGGGAAAGACGGGTAAACAGCTTAAAGCAAGCACAAGGACAAGCAGGCAGGCATGCGTGTGCAGTAAACAAAGAGGAGTCCTTCACCGTTCGAGATGGTGCAGGCTACGCAGGTGGCATTAAAAACCAACGCCGTGCCGAGAATTTTTAACAAGGTGGCAAACGATCTTAAGCGCTAGGGGGGATGATTTGCACGACCTCTCAAAAGCGCCGGCATCTCCGGGGTAGGCGGTGGCGTGTTGGTCGCAATGTCAATAATGCGAGTGGAGGCCGCGGTCGTAAATTCAGCCGCCGAGACATCAGACCAAAGGAGTGCTGTGTTCATAATGCGCGCAAGGTAGGAGGACAAATAAATCTCGGCATTGACCGTGTGTGAATGAGCACCCTGTCTGCTGTACTTCCTGATTATCTAAAGCATATTTTGTACCATCAAAAGACCATCCGGCATGGCAACTTTCACATCAAAAGTGGAATATCGCTGGCTCAACCTATTTCATAGTATTGTCTGAAAACGTGAATGTGTCTTAATTCGTTCAGGATTAACGTGAGATGCATGCCATTTGGTGCAGGCACAGGCATGGTGGCCATTGGGGATTTCCCGAATGGCCGGTATATTTCCAGGAGCATCATTGCTGGAGTCCACAGCACCCAATAGGACCCAGCCTCACGCCCGTCACGGATATCCTTGACGAACCTCAGTCAGTGTCCACATACTGTACATTTGGAGTCATCTTTATTTTGTCCGAGTACGACAAGAGGTGTTTGCCCTCTTCCTAATGTCATCTGTGATGACATTTGGATCAGATTTGCATTCAGTCCGCCAGCGTTCCATCTCGCTGAATCACACGGTGTAATCGCACGCCGTGAACTGAGGTGCAGCGCGCAATTACGTACGATTCGATGCCAGTTTATCCGCTCCTCCTAAAGCATTGAAGGCGCCTTGGACTTTTTGCACCTGTGGGACAAACGAGAGATCGGGTAAGTTTGTCGATTTTGCTGTATGCTTCGCTTTTCACGTTTTGCTTTAGAAGTGTGCGATTGCCGACCTGAAGCTTCTCTCCAAATGCCAGCTTGTGGATCGTGTGAGTCATGTCGGGACTTTGGGGCTGGGCCGTGGCACTGTGTGTGGACACGTGGAAGTTTCCTGGCACCTGCTCACACAAGGGCACAAATAGAGTATGCAAATAGTGTCAACAGTCTAAGTGTGTCCACTCAGCTAAACCACAACACATTTACACTTGACGGCAATAAAAGTCAGTCCACCTGTCTGCAATAAACACTTTGGGCTGACAGCATCAGAGAGAAAATAATTTTTGTGTTTATAGTTAACAGTGTTAAACCCGCATTTTATACTTACCAAGACGTTTTTTTCCCGAAGATTTTGCCCAGGTCATATACTGACTGGGGCTAACCAATATACAGTATTTGAAAGAGTGCTAACGGTGCAATTTTACACCACCACAAACTATGGCCTAAGCGACATCAATTCGGATAACTGGCAGAATAGGATCCCAGCTGCCAATTAATTGGACGATTAAACAAACAATATAATGAATAAAATAATGCCCAAAATTGACCAATTATGGGCAGAACATTTGACTGTTTTACAATATTTTGTCCTTTGGGTTGGTTAAACATTACAACAGAAAGAAAAATCTGCAAAAATTGGCCGATTGTTTTTCGGAATTTTTAAATTATTCATTCTTATTATTGTTATTCAATATCTTTGTCTCGTGCTATAAGGCCGATTCATCAGTCAGGCAATGACACGCACTATCCAAACAATAAAAATGTTGTCAAGCAATGGAAATGAATCTAATCGAAACTTTATTCTGAAAGTTATGAAATCATGAGACTATCGACTCATTTTGGTCGGTGTCTTTGTAAATTGTATGGTGATTAAACTGTGCAGGCGAAACAAATGTTGTACATGAAAATGTAACGGATGTTAACAAACGAGTTAGCGCGTCGGAAACAAGATGTCCCTACCCCACTGTGAAACAATCACGCCCGCAAAACACATTTTACAATTATTCCATGGAAGAACGTGTTAAATGCCCAACTACTGGGTTAATGATTGTAAACCCTGAGGAGAGAATGACGCATGAGACGCTGGGAATACAAGCTGCGCTTCGCAGGACACCGCAATGGTGTGCACGTGTGTGTGGCGAGACGTTACTTTGTTGATGGCGAATTCCCCTTCGAAGCGGCAACCGGCTCCGTGGTTGAGTGCCACCTTCATGGAGTTGTCAATGTGGCCGACTTCATGGCGCCCCATCTCATCTTGGATGTCCAAACCCACCACTGAAAACGGAGAAAGAAACAATGGCGGCGCGGGGTCAGCGCGCAGCTCCATCTGTCAAGTTCCCTTTTTTGTTATTTCGACTCAAACACTAATTCGACATACAGTCCCCCGTGTAATAAAGTGCCGTACCTGATATCCTATCACAAGAAATGTATAGCAGTGAATCAACGTTCATGTGGGATTTTGATGAAATGTGGTCCAAATACAATACAATACTTCTTCATTCATACAGCGCTTTCACAACAGCTGATAGACGGAGAGGAAAGCAGATCTGGGAAATGGGCAGTTAACTTCAACTTAAAGTGTCCTTTAAGCATGAATGTAACTAAAATTAACTATCATAAATAATTATAGCGTAAATGTCTTACACCCCCCGCCCCCCTTACCCATCTTAGTAATTTCATTTCTACATGAGCTTGCGGGGTTCATTTGAAAATGTACTTATTTCTGTACTACTGTACAGTTGAAAACAGAAGAAGAAACAAACAGTTGTATGGCCATCTCAACCATTTTTAATCCAAAACTGAAATGGCCCCTGACCCAAAATGTTCCCCACCTGCGGTTGTAGGCGTCCTGAATAATCATTCAATTTCTCTATACAAAGCTATTGTTTTTCTCCAACGAGCATTTTCCACTAAACTTTAGTTTTGTGTCCATACCTATAGTGACTACCGGTATCTCATACTAAAGTTGACCCAAATAGCGAGGAAATGTTAGACTCTTTGACAGTCTCTGCGCTCTTCCGTCGTCACTAGCCACGACTTGTGTACCACCCCTGCATGCTGTTGTGTGCTGGCAGACTCGAAGTGGGCTATTTTCAGCGCCTGGCTATGTTTCGACTGCGCGCGTCGGTCGGATCTCCACTAAAGACCTCTGCATGCCTGTCTGACCTTTGACGTGGAAGGCATGTTGGACGCCTATTTGCTGCGCTCTCTTTTTTGACGGCGATCTCAAAATACAGCACAGAGATATGAAGCAGTGTTTGTCCTTTTTAAGAGATTCAAACTTGCGAGAAGTGAATCCGGGGCGGGGAGATGATGAGTACGACGTTGAGGTTATGACAGGCGGCTTCTGCTTTTCTACAGTCATGCAGCAAGATAGAGGTCAGTCAGCGGAGGGAGATGATGTCTAATAGCGGAAAAGCAACTAAAAGTGAAGGCGCTTTCCGTGATGACGTGACTCTTCTTTAATGCATTTGTGATGGATGGTGACCTTTTAAGGAGCCTGGAAAATGTACAACATAACCTCTCAGGCAGAGAATCGCAGAGTCCAAGCTGACTGAACTGCTCGATTCGTCTTGCAAAAAAATAAATAAATAAACAAACCCACCGTGAACTTTCACTAGGATGTCAGCCTGGCTTTTGTTTAGCGTGTCGTGAGTGATCTTGTCAAAACACAAGGTCAACAGCTGTTTTCCCGCATGCCAAAAACCTCTTTTTGTCAGCAATCTGGACCCGATTTTTCACACTCGCTTTGATTCGAGTCATCATTTTGTGAGTCTGTGGGCCTGAGTTTTCTCGTTGCTTGTTTGATTCATGGCAGGCGGCATAGTTTGTCAGGGCGGTCATGAAGGGAGAAAATAAACAGAGACGGCTCTTCGTCCTGACATCGCCAAGGGGGGAACCTCTTGATGTCAAAGGCAGACCTTGACCACGTGGCAGTGACACATCAAATGGGGGCAGATGAAGATATGAGTGCCACTAAGTGGGGGCATGCCAAAACACGGGCCTCGATGAAAGGGCATGGCAAAGACAAGAACGCCCAAGAGGCGATGCGACGGTATGAAACAGACAGCATGCAAATCAAAGGTTTAGAAAACGGTGCGTGCGTGTGCGTGTATATATTGTGTTTATACTCACAATCACAGTGTAAGTTTGGCAAACTGATGTTTAAACTCACTTCTATCTTCCCACCACTGTCTTTATCGGGATCATCCACATACAGTTCATTTACACTAGGAATAGAAGAAGACAGACAGTTGGAGTCATTTTTTTAAAAAACATTTTCGTTACGTACTTTACGCGAAAAACACACAACTTCAAGTTTTCTATTACTACTCCAATCGATGAACACACACATAAATAAAAATTCATTTCATTTTTCAATGAAATGTCTGTCCTTCTCTAATACTTGCCGATGTTTTCTACAGACTGTCTTTCTAATCAGTGCCTGTGGTCACTATGATTGACTCCCGTTTTCCTGTGTACAGTCTGCTTCAAGTCAATTGCCAATTCCCAAAGGGATTCAGAAATGAATTGAGAAGATACACCGGAAGCTGTGTGAAGCAAGAAGACTGGCATTCCAAGTCGTAGGACTCGCACGTCACCATAGACGTTCTTACTCGCTATCAAAATTCCGTTGGTTTTTTTCACTATTAGTAGCACCCAAATGATTTGTATTCTTGTACGACTGTTCCAAACGTAGATCTGTGATGCAACTCTGCGCCTTTGTCATCTTTTTTAGTTGAGATGGAGTGCTGGATAGTTTTTCTTTTATATTTCTTTGACCTTTTGTTGTCAAACTTGTGCCACTGTTAAAATGTTACTTTCAAATCATCGCCTTGCGGTTCATAAAGTTTTTATTCAGGCTACAGTTGGCCTACATTCCCATTATTTCAAATGTATTTTTATCTAGAGATGATTAGACGTCAGAATCTTTTAATAGTGTTTTGAGTGAACAGTGAAGACAGCCTTTTCCAGTACAGAATAGTTTTGGCTCATCCATGCATCCATCAGCCGTTGCTGTCAAACCCATATTGTGAGGATTTGCGTCTCCTTGCAAGCGTCATTTCCGTATTGTTTGTCACACACGGCTTCCTGGCTTGCCTAATTACGCATTGCCTCAGAGCACAGCAAGCCAATTTCCTGTGACAAAAGCGCACTACACTCAGCTCTGACGACACAAAGCATCAAAAGGCATTCGGCGACACCGATGATGACGTTCCGCTTATGAGCATATTGGAGTGCCGGTTTTGGATGGGTGTAGCAACTAAGTGGCCAGCGTGTCAAGGCATGTGTCGCAGCCTCCTGGGACGTGACGACATATACTTACAGAAACCTCGGCCGGGCAACCTACATTTCAGTGGCTATGAATCCTGTCAGCTCCGAGAGGAAGAGGAAGAGTATGACGACGCAGCACAGGATGGAAACTGCGGGCACAGGGGAACAGAGTGGAAATGAATATCTTTGATTCACACACACACACACACACACACATACATACACACACGCACACACACGCCCTACAAGACAGATGGCACTTCTTCAATGTCAATCTCAAATGACATCACTATTTTGAAGAGATGATGTAAACCAAATGAGCCCGTCTGCTCCACGAAGGAGACGAGGATGAGCTGCGGTGCTGAGATTAATGAAATCACAGAGGCTGTAAATAGTCTCCCTGAATAGCAGCTCGAATGGTGATGCTCATGCAAGCATGTAACCATTCTGTTACACCATTTTTAGACACCCTCCTCCACTAATTACACAGTAAATGCCATCACAACACGGCGCCAAGGAGGAGGTGAGCCCATAGAGTCCGGCAAAGCGGCCATCTTGAAATTTCCCAAGAAGACGTAAATACTCGTGACTCACAAAATCCACCTGAAATATTTTACATTTCCACGGAACTTTGGAGCTCAAACTACTGTCATTGTAACATATTTGCACAAACAGTGGCCAGGGGCATTGCCAGGAGTTCCGTACCAATGCATCCAGTGACAAAGTAAACATCAGTTTGGCCTAAAAGTTTACTCTGAATGGTTTAAGTCTGTGATTCTCAACTCGTGGAACGGGAACCAAAAGTGGGTCATGGACAGCTAATGAAAATTGAAATGCATTTTGATTTTTTTTTTTTTTTCCTGTCGACTATGGAGGTGTACCCTCCAGTAATAGAACATGTTCAGGGACTGGAAATGTTTCTCACTAGTCACGAGTATGTTTCCATCCACCTATTTTTATTGTGAAAAAAATCTTGAATGGAAACACTGGAAATTCCAACAAAAGGCCTAAGATTCGCAAAAATAGTTCATCGGCTTTGAGGTAGTGATTTTTCAGCATATGGAATGATGACAGGAGCAGAGACCACGTCGCGCGTTTTGACTGGATATTACCTCACATGTACAAATTGTAGTCACAAAAAAAAACTTGCGGTGGATGATGAGGTCAGTTGCGCTCGTGAGGGACGAAGACATTGAAATATTTCTAAAATTCATAAAAAAAAGGTGAATGGAGAACGACGCGGCAGTGTCCTTGAAGATCTTTGCCGTCTCCTTCTTATGACGGCTCAGTATTCGGACATTAGTACACGCCAGTCCAAAATGGGAGCTAGCTTCAACTCTTCGTCCTTCCCAAATCCGATCTTCCACCCAAATCAATCTGCTGAGTCAAAATTAATCCAACCTCAAAACAAATAAAAGTAACCCAATTTGCTCAAAAGCCACAGCTACCAAGAAAGTGGGTTAGGAAAACAACCCAGCATTTTTGATATGTGTAAAAAGAAGGTTAAAAATATGAATATAAGTGTTACATTGAAGTGTATGTACTAAGCCTGAGAAAAAGAGGCCAAATTTGCATTATGACTTCAATCCAGGACAGTGTTTTAGGTTACAATTCCATTGCACAAAAGAGGTGAACCTATTTTTATACTTGGACGACAGGAAAGAATGTTAAAAAGTCCTGTTACAAAATATATTTAAATAAAAAAAGAAAATGGGGAAGAAGCTGATAGGGAAGAAGCTGACGCAGTTACACAACCGGTTCTAACCACAGCGGTCAGACCGCTGCGGTGAGAAGCCTTGGCCGGCAGGCTCTCGCCCAGCAGGTGAGGCGTGTTTACGTGGCAACCGTCTCCAAGGATCACAGTCACACGACGTTGCGGTTGGCAGGGCGTCACAGTCAAACTTGCGCCTGTTGGAGGATCTACTTTGGGTAATGTTTAACTGCCAAACAACAGTGCCGCAATGACACCGGAATCAGAAATTTAGCTTGGAATGAAGACTCTAAGAGCTTTACTTCCTGAGGTTATTGGAGGGGAGGAGGGGAAAAAAAAAAAAAGTACGGGAGGAAAAAGTGACAAGTCCAGCAGTATAATTTGAGCTCATCCTTCCTTAGTGTTCACACATGGGATCACAGGAGGGGAGGGCATGTACATGACCGAGATCCCACAGAGTCCGACGCCATACTGCGCGCTCCTGTAAACAGACGCACCTTTCGACAGTTAGGCCGCCCGAGGCCTATTTTAAACACCAAACGAGAACAATGAGAGTTTTCTATCAGCTCGGGCAGGCCGAACAAATATTACGCATGACGTTGGGGGGGGGCTCCGGAAAAAACACCACCGTGGTTAAAAACGGACGTACTGTATTGTTAAATGCAAAGGAATGTGGCGCTAAAACAGACCAACTAAAGCGTGCTAGGGTTCAAATATATGGCCTTCTGTGATGTGAAGGGGGTCATTTGGAGTTCCCTCCGAGAGGCCGCTCAGCCCAATACCCGCAAAAAGCCGGTGGCCTTTACGACCAGACAGTAGATGGCGACAGGAAGGGTGGTGACTGACTACTCGCATCCTTTTCCTCTGAGGTGGGAAACCGACATATTTAACAGCCTCGCTCTCCTCCCTGTCATCCAGGAAGGTGTTTGTAATCAGCAACACTGAAACATTATGTCATTTCGCCTGCGGAGACTGGCCTTTTGTTGGACAATGCGCTTTCATCAGGTGACCGATGCGAGAAGATGACTGAGGAGCCCAAAGTGTGTCATGGGATCTTCTCAAGTGGTGAAAATTTTAAATGATTAGATGATGACTTACTGGTGACAAACGCATGACGTGGGAGGAAAAACATTCGGTATCCGAAGTGCCTGCGGCCATCTTTAACACTGTTGTCATTGTAGCTAACCAAATGGGTACAACGGCACGTGCATTCACTTCGCTATGCCATGATTATGGGCTTGAAGGGACTTGAATTGCAGCGGATCTCCGTGTACCACATTGTGCTTTAATTACTGTTCTTTAACTCATTCACTCCCAAAGACGGTTTTATACGTCTTTTCAGACTTGGTCCAGAATTGGCTGGTACTGAATGAGTTAATATGATGGAATTACTAAACTGGTTCCGTCAAACAAAGCTAAACGATGCAAAATACACACACACACACACACCTAGCTTTAGCCTACGTTCACACAATCAAAAGCTCGTAGAAGAAACAAAAAAAACTTGACGGTGGATTTTTACAAACTTTTGTGAATAAAGTCAAAACGAGCCCTGCTTTCAAACCTGCGGAACAAAAAATGTGAATGTCAGGCCAGTTCTTGGCAAGTCCACTCCTTGTCCTCCCACAGACAAAAAAAAAAAAAAGAACACCCTTTGTCTTGTATGTGTTGGTTGAGTTTAGGTTTTCGTGCAAAAAGCACAAATGCTACAACTGCGCTGTGTTCACACCAGCATTGTTTTGACGACGACATATTTGTGAAGGTTTGTTTTTCCTTTTATGTTTTCCATAACAGTGTCATTTTCAAATTACTTGCACATTTGCAAATATTTGCCTTTTCAGGCTTCAACCGGTGTTGTAGAGTGTCCAAAAATACACCGTTTGCCTATTTTCAATACAAAATGGTTTTACCCTGAAGCAATGAAATGACAAGGAAACGAGAGGAAAGAAATGTCATCTGTGCTGTATGTTGCACATAGAGCATATTTGACAATAAAGTTGACTTGATAAAAGATCATTATGATCATGATTTTCAGTTCGTTCAGACGTTGGTAGACTAAGTAACATCTTACTAAAGACGTAACGACAACATAACTAGAGTTTGGATCGTTATGAGGGAGCAATAAGGGGCTGCTGTTCTCCCCGCTTTCTGTCTCCCGCGCAGGGAGCGCAGGGGAACCTTAGGGAAGCGTATTGCTGCCACACCAGGAAAAACAAAACACGACACTTATCATGTCAAATTTAACACGTGAAAAGTGCAAAACGTGACAAAGTTGGCCTCACGCAGGATTCCTCAACTTCTGTTATTGGTCCAATCCTACAACAGGACGCAGAGGCACTTGCTTCTGAATCCAATGGCACGAAACCTGGAGTTGCTGAGCCTTTTACGAAGTCGCGGTGAACCAGATTTCCTCATACACGTGCAGCAAGTTCATGTGAGTGTATTGTTACATTGCCCGTTTTTGACCAGCACGTTTTCACATTTTTACATGCTGATATTACCTTTTGTGATAGCTATCGCCTTTCAACATGACAATTTTCACATTTTTACATGATACGTTTTTTTGGGGGGTTGGGGGGGGGGTTCCCCTGGTCTGACAGCAATTCGATTTAATTGGCTCAAAAATGTCATCACTCATCTTGTCACAATTTTTTTTTCACGAAAACGAAACAAAGTCATTCATTGATTAGATAATTAAATTGATTGACAATTTTGTGACCAAATAAAAGCCGGATGAAAAACCACAGTGACAAAATCCAATCAGATGAAGGAATCATTACCATACGCGGGTAAGAGTAAAACGAACCACTGCGACAATGGAACAGATGGGTGAAAGCGAGAAGAGAACCAATCAGAGGCCGACTGGAGCAGTGAACGGAACCCAGTCGGGTGCCGTAGCAGGGACTGCCTACTGCACTTTATTTCGATTAATGTTCAAACATGGTTACATTCATTGTAATTAATCTGGGGCAATCATGCACGTATTATTTCTTTTTTTGCTGTTGTTGGAAGGTTATTGATAGGTTTTAAGGTAAGGGTCATAATTTCAAAATTTTCTCGCATGTTAAGCTCCACTTACAAATACATGTTATACTTTTCCGTATAAAAGTTTTCATGTATGCTGAAGGAAAACCTCAACCATATTAATTATTAATTTGGTTGACAGAAAATGCCATTTTCATCGACTAGAATTAAAACTAAAACGAAAATACAATCAGATGACAAAATTATGACTCAAACTTGAATTAATTTTAGTCAAATGACTAACTAAAACAAATTTCAAATTTCTGGTAAAAATCAACTTAGCATTCAGTGATTTCCATAACATTTAGCAGAATGACATTTGTCATTTCAATGTGTTTGAGCGAGGTGCAAAATGTGAATTTTGACTTGCATTTCCATGTTAATTTGAGCAGTGTATTATTATGATTATTATCAGTTTTATTATAACTGGTCATAGTAGTAATAGTAGAATTTGGTCGGAGTGTGTCAAAGTTAAATTGAATGCAATAACCATGCAGACCATTCGACAACTGTTTTGTCAAGAAAAGGGAATTCAAGCAAAAGCAGAATGAAACTTCATGGGGTGCACTCACTGAAAGCGCCTGTGTACGTGGGCTGCGTGAGATCTTTGGGCACTTTCCTGTAGATGTCGAACCTGGGAAGAAATGGGGAGGCAAGAGGGGTGCGAGGAAAAAAAAAAAAGTTGAAAAGGTAAACATGAGCTGCTGAGAGAGGAAGAACATCGTGTACCCGTCGGGCCGTGCGATATTACGTTAGAGTGCTGGAATGTTAGCAGTGGAACGCTGCCATTACTTATACAGTCCCAGACAGCTTGCCGCAACACACACCCAGCTGTTTGCACTACATTTTTGACCTGACCTCAACGTAGCTCCCTGACATATAACATTTACACAAGAAAGCACAAGACCAACAAAAAAATAAAACAAAATCACGATAAGCTCATGATACTTTGACCAAACCACTGAACGCATCAGGACATAGCCCCAGTGATAAATCACATGGAAAAGACAACGAATCTACAAAACAGAATATGGAAAGCAGCTGCAAAAGGGAAAGGACTTGCCGGAAAGCGACACATGGTAGTTTGATCTTTTTCTTTTTGGTTTCGTTAGCAGGTCCCATTATATTGTCCACAATTCTAGAGTTTGAATCTTGTTTAAATTATCTTTGTCAAACAAAGATGTAATTGTGCAACTGCTAAATAGGCTTGACACGATTTTGGAGTCGATCACTGATCGGCGAGTTTAAAACAAACAAACAAACAAACACTAACCGATCACTGATCTGATTAGAAGATGACCCGATCTATTTAAACAACTTATTTACTCTAGTCGGACTGGCTCGGCCCACGAATAGCCAAAATGATCACATAACTGACACCTATTGTAATGCATTGGAAAAAAAAGTAATTCGACACTCAATATTCGCCTCAATAAAGTTTTTTTTTGATACCCCATGAATAAACATTACACAAATATATGCAGTACAGTAATCCCTCGTTTATCGCGGTTAATGGGGACCAAAACCACCCGCGATAAACGAAAATCCGCAAAGTAGCGACCAATTAACATATACAGGTAAAAAATAAAAATTTAAGTCCGCAAAAAGTCCGCAAACGGTCCGCAAGAAGCTGCAAAACAACAGCGAGTAACATAGAGCAACATATACAGTACTGTACTCCATGTATATATATATTTATTTATTTATTTATGAATATGTTTGAAAAAATCCGCGATGCACTGAAGCCGCGAAAAACGAACCGCGAAATAGCGAGGGATCACTGTACATAAACAAGTTACCTGTATTTAAATCGACATATTGCGCTAGCTTTTTTGGTTTGTTTTGTCACTTTGTGTTTGTTGTTACGTCCTGTGGACCTGATGTGGACTTATTTCAGCATTTTTTGGCCACGACATTCATCAAGGAGGAAACTCTGTGCTTGGTGGTTGCGCCTTCTCGGCAGCATGGGTATGATGAGAAGAAAGGAGCGTTAGCGCGGAGCGCCGATGCGGATGTGGAACTGGGAGTCGCGGCTTGGAATTGAAGTGGATTTACATGGGACAGGAGATGTGAGCCAATCTCTTTTTCGTCAATGGACGCTACAGCTTCGTGTTTGCTTTCAAAATTTAGCTTGTAGCAGACGTGTGCACATTTTCAGCATGACGTCTCTGATCCACTGGTGAAAGGACACTTTGATCCTCTCCTCTTTCATCTAGAACTGCTTCAGACAACAAAGTGTATGCAGAAAAGTGGTGAAGATTGCACGACTGTCTGTGTCCTATGTGTTGTGTTGTGTTATTTATGTTATTTTGACTTCAAAATGGCGCCGCGTGAGTGGCTGCCTTTCCAGCGGCTCCTATATTTTGTTGTTCTACTTCTTCCTTTCATAACTTTGCTGCTGTGAATCGGGAATTTCTCCATTGCGAGACTAATAAAGGTTTTCTTATCTTATCTTAGCTTGTGATCAGATCGGTTGATTTCAACTCACAGATCAATGATTGGCCCTCAAAATCCTGTTTTTGTCAAATCTATTTCTGAAAGTTCTATTTAATGTCAAAACTAATAGGTTATAGCTGGTCACGTAAGAACGCTTTAGTTTCGCCGATGCATCACAGAGGACCAACATATGTAATTATCCACCTCTGCAGTAAATTGGACCAATACCATAAAAAAGACCCCAAAATATGAATTACCGCACACCTCATCATCATACAGTGACTCCTCTACTAATGTTATTTAAGCCTATTTCAGGAGTGAAGAGGAGGGAAAATGTGTGACTTAACAACAGTACTATTTCAGTTCATGAGCTCACGCACATGTCCTTTTTGGGCTGCGATATATTTTTCAAGCCAAACGGCACCACTGACAGCACACAAGCGCTCACATACTCCTTCCTCACCTCCTGCCAAAACAGTCACATCTGTTGACATATCTTCCAGCCCGAGCTGCCAGTGAAATCATGACGGCTGAGGCAATGCAGGGTGGGGGAGGAAGTGGGAGGGAGGTGCTTCCTGTCCAGCCCGGACTCTGCTACTTCACTCGCCCCCATCAGCTCCCCCCTTTTTTGCTTTCTAGTAGGTATGCAACGATTCATCAAAAATACATTTAAACTGCTAAAACTCTGCATCGATGTTAAACAAAATATATGTAAAAATCAATATCAATATTTTGATCACAAAATGATCTGTCATGACAACAATCAAATCTATTGTACATTTATTTCTTTTCCTGTTTAATTCTGGCAAAAACAAAACAACACAAAAATGCAGTTAAACAGTCAAAATGATTTGCTCATTTACGAAAAGTTACCGTTTCGAGCAAAGACAAAATGCAGCTGTTGAAATGAAAACATCTTTTGGTCATAAAATGAGTCATTCATTTTGTGAAGAAAAAAAAGACCTCAGGAACTGAAAATTGAAAATAGAATCAAAGCATAGCTCCATCATTACATCCCTGCTTTCTACATATGCAGGGTCCAAGTGAGGTTCAGCCTCTCAGTGAGGCCACTTCCACTGAGAACTGCCTGTACTCGGGTCAGCAGAGGGCAAAGAGAAGACTGCGTGGGCTCGCTCATGAAGGGGGAGGATACTCCAGGAATCATTTCACAATTCCTGAATTGAATTCTGGACCCTCAGAACTTAGAGAACAAACCAAGTCAGTTAGGATGAGCACTTTCAGGGTTTTTCCTGCGTCCAAAATTGTGTCGCGGCCACCTCCTGCTAATTTTGTGCCGCCCCCAGCCAGGCCGATTGATATCGCTCAACAAAGCGTAAATCTCCAGTTGTGCTGATTGAGCGATTGATGTCTTTCCGTGGCAACTACGTATTTCAACTGCAGTTGCAGCATTACGCCACTATGGAGGCGCTATTTCAACAGCAGTGCCTAGGAAAAACCTGAAGCAACAACTGAAAAACAGAAACGCATCGAATCGTGTTTTTTTTACTGGCTAGTCGGTGCTATTGGTGTCCTGATTTTCCTTGGCCGCTGGAACAAACAGGTAAATATTGCATCCAATCATGTCGTGTTTATTAAAATAAACGTTTCCTTCGTGTCAAAGTCATGTTTATGATTTTTAGCGTTGCACATATGGCAGGGGACCTCAAAAACCTTTGAAAAAGCTACCTCGCCTCGGCGGAGGCTACATAAATCCGTTTCCAATTAGGAGCACAACAGCAAAAAGCCAATGTGTACGTGATTGAAACATTTCTTCTTTTTTTTAAATTCTTTTTTCATATTGTCTCAAAAACACAAAATAAAATGTAAAAAGTAAAAAGGAAAATTTAAAGGAAAATAGAACCTCAAATAAAAATACCTTGGCTGTGCTCGAGTACCCGCACTTTTGATGTTGAGCCACATTTCCACCAAGTTGCAACATTCAATTAATTTGAGTACAGTGTGCTTTTTTTTTTTTGCGCAATTTGATGATAAAAGAAGCCATAATATTGGATCTAAAAGATAATCTATAGTCAGATCTGGCAGTAGGACCGATAAATTATAGATCTGTAACAAAGGGCAAAATACACGATAAGAATGCAAGCCTGATCAGCGGTGACCTTATTTGGTCTGCACAGTGGTTAATTAAAAATGTAATGCTTTGGTGTGGCTTCTTCTTTTTCAGTCTTAAAATGTTATCATTACTGCAGAAGCGTTGAGCTGCCAATGTGGAGGACAAATATTTTCACAGGCTCATAGTTCAAACATACCTGCGAGTATAATCGAACATATTTAAATGCATTCAAACATACCCGCGAGTACGTTTGAAAGTACTCACAAATACATTCGAACCCCACAGCACTATGGGGAAAAGCTATGTTTATAGCATTTAGCCTACAAGTACATTGTGAGTGCGTTTGAACATGCGTGTGAGTACGTGTGAGCGTATTTAATTACAGTTGAACGTATTTGTGAGTACGTTTGAACGAATTTGCCAGTCGAAATGTTTTTACTCCACGTTGGCAGCTCCACATTTCCGTACATTACTGACTTGAATAGGATTGAAAAGTTTTATGTGGAATGCTCAACCCTTCTCTGGGGGAGAGATTAAAACAGCCACCTTAACGCATTGTTTTCTAGAAGGTTCGGCATTAACGTCTTTGTCATTATACAACAGGTGGGACACAATGGATCTGTCGTGTGTCTCCATTTTCAAAATGAGTCAGGTGCCATTTGACAAGCACTGATGTTGTAATTTCACATTTTGGGCAACAATGTCACATGTCACTCAGCCCACATCAGGTCTTATCGTGACCAACTACAGAAGCTTTTCATTGGCCAAAGAAAAGAAGGAAAATAGACGAAATTCAATGAGAACTGAGGTCAAGGTGACCTCGTTTGCGTGTGTGTCACAGCAATACATCTGCTTACGTTTCTGCTGATGTCTTTTTTTCTTTTTCTCCCCACTCTCTTCTTACGCATTTGTGTGTCTGAATTTCTCATGACGGCGATAAATACACGCAGAACATCGTGCGTGTCGGCCACACACTTCAGGGAGATCACACCCTTGATACGTTCATTCATTTCCTCTCCGGAGGACACTGTGTAAGCATGAATATTAATGTTGACTCGGAGAGGCCGTCCTTGGCGCTTGCAATTTCCTGAATTGCAGTTTGCACGTCTGCCTCGTTCCGTCACTTCTCTCTGCTCGCTCTCGTGTGCACCGCCTCAGTTGTGTGGTGATCAGTGAGGACATTGTGTACCGTCCAACTCTCTGCTGACCCCAACAAATGAAAACACAGCCTTGCTTCTTAAATAAGGAACCTTATCAAATGCTTCATACGAGGAAAATGAGTCAGTTGCTTACAAGTCCTGTGTCAGTAAAGTCAAGTGGGTTTTTTTTCTTTTGCTCACACGTCTGGTCCTTATCAAGCATTTGTCTTGGACTATGCACACATGATGCATCATTAAAAAGTATGGTTGGACAATTCATCGAATTCCAATGTGATTTTCAAATCACAAAGGCTGCAATACAGTTGCGGAAAGAATGCTTCATTTTAGTCGGTCAGTAGCCTTGATTTTTTATTTTTTTTTATACAGTGTGCATTGTTTTGTTTTGGGGGGGTTTCCAAGATGGCGCCTGAGTAGTCAGCCGACGGCAAGTGCTCTTCAAGAGCCTTGCTTTTTATTGTTTTTGTGATGTCGTATGGTGCTTGTTGTTAAGTCGTGTGGACCTGATGTGGACTGTTGTCAGTGTTTTTTTTTTTCCTGAAGGTGAATGGAGCACATACAGTATAAGGGACAAAATGTAGTACAGGTGGGATGCTTTAACACAAGCAAAACTCCCGTGATCACACACTATTAAATGATGTCATCAAACTTGCGTACATCTTCACGAGGAAGCACACGCTTGATGGGGTGTGATCGGACATGCTGTGCGACACATCGTTCTGGGAAAGTGTCAATCGATGGGGCAATTGAGAGTGAGGTGTGACACACGCTACTGAAACCGACGCTAATTAATTGGTCAAAGCAGTTCTGGTCCAGTGTTGCAATTGCAAGTTTTGGATGAGTCAGCGCACCATCTCAACAGGATTTGACCACTTGATAACCCCACTATTGCACAACTGCTCGGTCACAACCAAAACTACACAACAGATTGTTAGACCAGGGATCCCGCAACCGCCGGTTGCATTTGGTACCGGGACGCACAATAAGAACTTACATTAATTCCGTTGTATTTATTTTGGAATACGAAAGATATTTTATTTTGAAAAACT
Organism: Hippocampus guttulatus; assembly: GCF_054856545.1. Taxonomy (NCBI): domain Eukaryota; kingdom Metazoa; phylum Chordata; class Actinopteri; order Syngnathiformes; family Syngnathidae; genus Hippocampus; species Hippocampus guttulatus. The sequence continues at coordinate 32,409,292 of NC_141262.1, read as the reverse complement.
ACCCAATTCTCCGTTACATCCGTCTGTATCACTCTTGACGCACGTCAGACCACGCTTCTCCGTCACGTGACTGATTACGCTAAAAACAAAACGCCGGAGCTTGCTAAATGAGTAAAATAAACTGCTGGACATCGCAAATGATGGCGGCCTTAAAAGTACGTTCGAGACAACAACTCTGCCGGTGTTCTGGATTCAAGTTATGGCTGAATACTCTGAGATCGCCACAATAGCACTGTTGTTATTTCCGACATGCTACCTGTGTGAGGCGGGGATTTTGAGCAGCAACGGCGACTAAAACAAAATTACGAAGTAGACTCGACATAAAGCATACACTTCAGATGTCATTGTCTCCTATTACCTCGAGATGGGACTGCCCGGTTGCAGAAAATCAAGCTCGGGGCTCACACTGATTCAGCATTGTGGTGAGTTGACATTTTCATGCACTTTGAATTTGCGCTGTATCGTATTTTGAAGGCATTAAAAATTACCATAGCGATCAGAGTGTTGCGGCCAGATTAGACGCTCCTCGTGTTTATTATTATTATCTCTCGAAAACACCAGTGTTCATGCAGCTCTTACCATATTATTTTGTAGTGTTTATCCGCCACACCTTAAATGCCGGTCCGTGAAAATATTGTCTGACATAAACCGGTCCGTTGGGCAAAAAAGGTTGGGGACCCCTGTGTTAGACTGTAATGCTTTACAGTTGCCCGATTTTGACAAGTGCAGTTATAAACTGCAGTGATATTTACAATAATAATTACATAGCAATTATATTGTTGGATTTATCGGTAAAATGTTTACGTTATGTTAAGTTTGATGAGTGATAATCAAGGAAACCACACTTCCTAAATGCTTAGTTTTGACTGAGGACCAAAGGATTTTGAAACATAATGTACAGTCACTGAGAGTCTTTCCGTCAATATTGCGATTTAACATGCAATTTTTTTTTTCAAAGTCCTCTTCCCGTGTAGATTTTGGAAACAAACACAGGCAATGAATAAATTGTTATTACAATAACAAATGTCAAATATCATAATTGGTCATTGGTATTACAAGTTAGGCTTGTGCTAAATTAAAGGCAAATAAACCATGAATTAATATGAAAGCGTGTATTTATCTACGAGAGTTGCTACCTTAAACACTTTGACTTGCAGTCTTTTAAGCGTCCACTACGACAACTTGCAAAAATTTGGCCAAACGAGCCAAGTCAGTGAGTCATACATCAGATTGCACCAATGATCCCAACAAACTTTTCAGGTTGCAAGAAACACTTTGTATATGTGCGGCCTGCACGCCTTAAGCACTGAATTTATACAGACACAATGTAAACAAATAATATACACATTTATAAAAAAAAATAAATAAAGCTGACCGACCGACTGAAATGAAGTTTTTTTGTTTGAAAAATTGCAGACAGCGATTTGAAAATTGCATTCTTCTACATTGTGAAGAAATTCAAGATATTGACTTTTGTTCAGACCGTTCAACAGTGAACACCCCACTGAAGGCATTTTAACAGCTGGAGGCAACAGTTCAAATGGAGACTTTGCCAAAGACAAATATGTACCTCCACCCAGGCTGCTGGTTCTCTGAAATACAAGTGTTGCTTATTCGTAGCTAACGCTGCAAGCTAATGCTAAACTTCACATCCAACAAACCTCAATGCAGATCTGCTTATCTTGCAGGAAGCTGCTACTGGCTCAGCCACATCCACCCATGAAAAAAATTACGTTGAACCATGATACTATTTGTTTCTTTGTTTGTTTGTTTGTTTATTGAACATAAAACATATATACAGTAATAATTTGACAGAAAATAAGGTAGATAAAAAAAGTAAAAAGAAAGAAATCAATCTTCATTCAACACAGTTATTATGTTCAAGGGAGTAGGAAGAAGTAAAAAACTTATCTAGTCCTACCCCGTTATGTGATTGTATCTAATAAATCATTTTTATATCAATCAGAAAAGAAAAAAGTAAGAAGAAAGAAGTCTCCATTAAGGCTCATACTTTACCCTTAACCGTGATATTTTTACAACTTTTGGTTTGTATCGGGATTATATACTTCCACACCCTGACACTCTTGTGTCAATTTTCTCTTGTATTCATAATGGATATTTATATACCTTTCTCTATTTATCAACTTAGTTCTGATTTATCATTATATTTAATGTTTTGAATTTATCATTTTAACTCTGATTGATGTAGGTTGTTTGTACTGTTTTTTTGAATTTGTTTTTGAACTCGGCAAGCGATTTACTCATTTTCAGGTCCGTTTCGAGATTATTCCACAGATTAACACCTTTGATAGATACACTTCTTTGCTTGATGTTTGTTCTTGTTTGGAGTTTTTTGAATAAGTTGGTACCTCTTAAATCATAGCTGCTTTCTCGAATTTCGAAAAACTTCTGAATGTTTCGGCAGAGCAGGTTATTGTGTGCTTTGTACATTAATTGGGCGATTTTAAAGTCAACCAGGTCATAAAATTTCATCGTATTTAATTTGATAAATAGTGGATTTGTGGGTTCCGTATATTTTGATCTATTAATAATTCGAATTGCTTTTTTTTGTAGGTTGAGAATAGGGAGTGTGTTTGTTTTGCAGGCATTTCCCCATATTTCCACACAGTAGGTCATATATGGTAATAATAATGAAGTGTATAATGTGTACAAAGATCTCTTATTTAGCACTTCCTTGGTTTTGTAGAGGATCCCTACGGTTTTGGCTATTTTTCTTTTTACGTTATCGATATGTGGCTTCCAACATAGTTTTGAGTCTATTACTAATCCGAGAAACTTGGTTTCATACGCTCTTTCTATCTCAATTGAGTTTACCATAATTTTAGCTTGGTGTTTGATTGGTCTTGTGCCAAAAACAATTAACTTCGATTTTTTCAGGTTAAGTGACAATTTATTTCTGTCGAACCATTTTTTCAATTTGTTTAATTTGTTTTCTACGGTTGTCAGGAGCTGTTTCAGATTTATTCCAGAACAGTAGAAAGTTGTATCATCAGCAAATAGGACACATTTAAATTGTTTTGATCACTTTTATTACTGTTTCTCACAACAATTAGGAAACACAAAAATCTTTCTTTTATAGTTGTTCAAAATCAGGACCAAGAGAACACTGCAGAATTGAGTGGTCATTTATTTGAATGAAGTTAGGCTATATTCTCGTTCCGTGTGTGTATTCCACGCGCTCATACTTGCACGCACCTGTGTGCGCTTATAGTTTGTTTGTTTAGCTCTATCATTTCAGAGATATTCAGGCTCGGGCAGTTGCTGTGTTCTCTTTGGTCATATTTATTATTTTATTATAACTCGCAGCACTTCAGTATATTTTTTCCTACGGGTGGGCTTATATACTGCAGAAAACAGGGGTCCCATTACAGTAATTCATTGGGGATCAGCAGGAAATGACACGTTAACATTGTGCGCTCCTATTCATCTGTGCTAACACTGCAGCTCTGCTTACCTTTTGGCTTTCCTTTAAAAATAAGAATAAAAAGTACAACTATCCAAAATACCCCCCCCCCGGATAATTTTAAAAAAGTGAATCAAACCTGAGAAATAGGTATGAATTTCTTGACTAGAACACATTTCTGATGATACCCACCAACTAGTGACCATATTGCTAATGTAAGCTTTTTACCCATTCTAAACGTAGAGCAATCCATCTAAAACCTACGAACCCCTCAACTTACACTAATTTTGTGTCAACACCTTTTGTTTTAATTGAGAGTGTGCGTTTGTGACCGTTTCAACAGCTTGTAGGAGTGACCACTAAGTCTGGCTCTCAGGTATCAATGGAGAGGCCCTGCAGCGTCAACAAACCGATACTTTGTTGCTGCAAAGCCATTAGTATGTTCTCTGTGCCTTTTGCACTGTTTTGTGAATTGAATTCACAACGCATGACCCTGACGAACGAGAAATATGCAAAGGAGTCGAGCAGCGTTAGCGTGAGCCCTGAGGCTAGTAAAATCATTTTTTTCCCCACGCCTGGTAAACCTATGGAGGGGGGGACATACACAAAGCATCTACGGAGCAACAAAACAACGTCACAGTGAAGTCTATTCATGCCAGACGTGACCACGGAACAACTTGGAGTGGCTCATCGGTAGAGCTGCAGGGATGCGAGGTAAAAGCCTCACATCCGAGCCAAAATAGAAGCGGAAATCAAGTACTCACCTCCTAACATCGAAAGGCATGATGCTGGCACAGATAAAAGAGGGGTGGATTCGCGGACAAAGCCAGAAACGATAGAGAGCACTAGGATCTTCTCTGAGCTACCGGTGGTTCAGCGGTACCGGGGCTGACGTCAGCTTAGTACGCTTTGCACAATGTGATTGGCGGAGAGCTGCTTCCGGTTGGTCGTGATTCTCTTTCCCGTGGCAAAGGAACGCTGGAATTAAAGGCCAAGTGTGAAGGAATATCATGAAATGCCAAATAGGGTCACAATGAAAGTACTTAAACATTGTCCACCAAATAAAGCATGAAATTAAATTCATACAATTTGCCTGGGTGCAATTAAAATGTAAACATTGACTGTTCTGTCAGTTCAAATCAATGTTATCTGCACAATAACAAAAAAAAACGTGAACAAAATTAAATATAAAAATTAAATCCAGTATTAATATTGAATCTTTCCACGTATCCCCCTCTCTTCATATACAGTGTATATATATATATATATATATATATATATATATATATATATATATATATACGGTATATGCATGTACTGTATATACATATACACACACACACGCGCGCGTTGCCCTGTAGCCCTTGCAATGTGCCTATACATATAATTATATGACAATAGAATATTAAATGAAACGTTTGAATTTTTTTACTTTTATTTGTACCTCTATAAATCTATTTGTATATGTAATTTTGTGTTTAAAATGTTAAGCGCTTTGTTACAGCTGCCGCTGTTGTGAATGCGCTATATAAATCAGCATGTATTGTATTGTATTGTATTGTATTGTAAACCGTATTTTTCAGATTGAGAAATTTGTATGATTTTGCTTCTGTACCCCAAATGTTTTTGTCATACTATGACTAAACCCTGACACATACATGTTGATGATTCGCCATAAGTAGAATTTAAGACATCTGATTATACACTGCAATTAATTTTATTTTGTTTTTTTTAATTTGAACATTTACTTCTTATGTAAGTGATATTGAAGCTGATATCCAAAATAAAATTGCATTTGTTGCCTTGAAAATAAAGAAGCAATAAAAATGTAAAAAAAAAAAATCAAAATAAGAATTAACCTACCTGTTCTCGTTTTGGCATGGCTGTGGTGCATGTTACTGATTTTGGAAAATAAATTATTCCATTTTAATTTATTCAAATAAATTATTCTCCACATACCCCCTGCAATGAATGTGTGCCCTGTGATTGGCTGGCAAACAGTTCCGGGTGTACCGAACCCCACATAGTTGGAATAGGCTCCAGCATGCCCCGCGGCCCTTGTGAGGATAAGCGGATCAGAAAATGGATTGATGGATAAGATACAACTTATTTCAATTGGAATATTGTATCAAAGCAAACACTGAATACACACATATCACTGTTCATTTACCATTATTAAAGAATGGGCAGCTGTACATTTTACTACCTTACAAAACAGTAACAAAAGGTTCCCTCATGATGATTTGCATTGGTGAATTATGAGTCATCTCATCTCCTTTGGGGGTGGGGTGTGGGCTGTTTATGAAATTAAACACATTCCAGTCAGAAACACTGTCAGCTGTTAGTTATGGCCGTGTGTTTTCCCACGATTGCTCAGGGGTTGCCTATAGTGACAATGACAGTAAATGGGTAAAGAGGACCGCAAGTGACAGCAAAAATGAGGCTGTCGTCTCTTTCACTTCCCCTTCTGACTGAAGACTTCCAGACTGTAATTATTGGCATTGGACGCATCGCCCCTATTTTCTGGCCTTGGTCGAAACTCATTGGCTTGTTGTCATTGGAGGACAATATTTTACATAGACAATTTCAACTGTTCGAATTTGTGATGTATGTCAAAGTGCTGGACTGTCGTTATATGGAGCTTAGACTTGTACAGTTGACCTCTTTTGCTGGTCAAATGTATTTGCTCACCTGACTCATCATGACTTGGTGGAAGACACAGTCTTTCTTTTAGGACAAAATGTTTGGATACAGACTACCTCCAGCCCCTCCTCCACTGGAAAGTGTATAACATTCCTACTCTATTGCATTTGGTTTGCTGTTGACTCATCTCACAGGAGCGTTAGGTTAAACTGGCTGGAGAGTTTTTGCACTCTGTTGTGATTAGTTACGTTTTTGCCCTCTTGGTTTCCCATCCACCCCTCACCCCCTTTCATAGAACACATCCATTATCCTTTCTTTCACCGAGGTAAAAGCCAGGTCATAATGGCATGGATGTGGATTCAGTGGGTTGATAGTCCTGCTCGGGTTTCTCTGGAGTGAGAATGAGGTCATAGCCATAAGCAAATCTTTTGAAAAAGATAAGATAAACTTGGCCCACATACAGTCCAACAATATAATAGTATGCAAATCATTGGATTCATAGATTTACAACTGGTGAGGCATCATGAGCTGAAATTCCAAAGCATACTGGAGAGGAGTCAAAAAACAAAAAAGCACCCTGGTGTTTACCCTGTGAAGCTTCAAGTCACAAAATAATCATACACACCCTCTACCTGTTGTCAACAATGACCCTCCTACTTCCATATGATGAGACTACAGGGCTCATTCTGAGTCATCAGAGCAGTGAATGAAAAGGGTTTCTCCGAGTGGCTGTCACCCAAACAAGAAATAATCCTAATCTGGACCGTAATGTTACATTCCCCTGTTTCAGTTACTTCACAACTGGCAGCTTGAAAAGATCTCCATCTGCCGTTGTCTTCCTGGAAGACCTGTGTTTTGGTACACAGCATGTGGAAATTTACTGGACTTGAGATTTCTATACAGTGATTAACTTTTATGGTTTGCCTTCACTCTCGGGGCATTGAACATTATGTACCTCCGACTAATAAAAACAAAGAATAAATGTTTATGGCCCCCTGTGCCAGATATTTACATATTATTTTCTTATTTGTCAACCCTTTGGTCAAGAGGCAAAACAGAAATGTAGTTACACTAACATCATGGAAAATTCATCAAATTCCTCATTTACTGGAGTACAGATAGTACCATCTAAATACGGTATTCACTCTACAATCGTTGATGGGATACCATGACTGACAGTAAAACAAAGCAACAGTTGAAGAGGCCTACTATCGCAGAATCTTCACTTTAAAATGTTTAAGTATAATTTATAATTGTAATAATTGTATTTAATTGATGGGGGGAAAAAATACAGCCGCAGCACGAAAATTATTGATGATTGTCGTGTTGTCAAATAAAATGAATTAGGCCAACTTGTACAGCATATTTTTCCTGAAAGCTAACGAAATTTGTTTTGCATTTGTTTATAGTCTTACACTTTACACAAAATTTATGATTTTAGTGAGGAAATACTATCTCCCCAAAATGAATATGCATGCAGATGGACCATCTTAAATGTAAAACCCTCCAACACAAACTCATTATTTATACACATATGAATGTGTAAATGTAATACTTGGCTTAAACTAACATTAGACAACACACCCATTCATTCGCAATCACCAATGGTTATTTTTGAAGAGTCACTGACAATGACTGTGTTCATGATAAGACGTCACCAACGTGATCAAAATGACTAACCATCAACCGCTTAGGGGACTCAACACCAATGGTGGGAAGTAACCAAATACTTTGTTATTGTGTACAGAAGTAGATTTTTCTGCTATCTGTACTTTAGTTTTGACTCTCATTCTCTACATTTGATCACAGATAGGCATATTACATTTTTCTAAATGACGAGTTGATGTAACTCAACAGAGGTAAAGTCACCTGCCGTGGATCGCTTCTGTGCAGCGACATGGAGCAACATGAACTGGGGAGCATTAACGGTGGCAACAGATCTGGACGGGCAAAATATTCCTCATCCATGGCCTCATATAGGAGACTTCATGAATGATTCGTGGTGATTTTGTTGTCATGTGCGAGCGTGAGAAGCAGCACAATCTTGCATCCAAAGATTCTCTGTCAAACCAGAAGAAACAAATACAGGTCAGACGTATGTTTTCAGGTGTTGTCATTACAAGGCTTATATGTGTAATATTATGCAACGTGTTTTTATCCACACACACAATACAGAATGATTTATCATAAGTCATCAATAAGACCTTGTCGATCACTTAGAGTATCCTCCATGGTCTTTCCTTTGCATTTATATGTTTTTAAATCTTTTTTTTGTAAATGTGCTTCAATGTCACCATTAAATTTAGTTAGTTAATTTAATAAACGACTTTTGTTCTCTTTGCTTTGCAAATGTCTTCAGCTGTTCTGTTTGTAAATGCTTTTAGGTGTAGCTATACGAATGAAGTTCCCTTGCCTTATATTACACTGTAAGTTTAAATAGTGGTATAGCACAGTTGGACGATATTTATGACTTATCAAATACTATCTATCTATCTATCTATCTATCTATCTATCTATCTATCTATCTATCTATCTATCTATCTATCTATCTATCTATCTATCTATCTATCTATCTATCTATCTATCTATCCATCTTACCAAAGTTCAGCATTTTCATAGTGGCATTTTCTGTATTTCTACGTAGCTCTGAGTTACTACTGCCAAATTTGTCACATCTGATAAACACTACAAAGTGTTGAAGAAATATTTGTCTCCGCTGGGTTCGTGGCTGCGCTGAGAAGGGACAGCTGGGAAATGAAGGCGGACGCGGACGACGTGTGCATGCCTGAGACCAAAATGTTCTGAAAGCGTGCGCGCTCTCGTGTGGTTCAACTCAATGCGGGCGGGCGCGTGCCTTTGACGTCATGCAGGCTGGCAGGACGCCAGATAGGGCGGTCTCGTGACGTCAGTGGTCTCCCATTCACAACCTGTGGCCGTATATAAAAAATGTGCTTCACCTCGACTTCCACAGTCACTTCGCCGTGAACTACTGTTACAGGAGACACCAGGGAAGAATTTAGAGCGGCGGATACACTCAGAAGACTCTACGAGTACTTTACGTTTACTTATTTTACTTACGAGCACACGAGCATATTTTTTTTGCCGTCTGAGGTTTTCTTTTTTTTTTGTTTTAATCGGAACAAAGCGGAGACTACAACCAGCAGCTCTCCACCGCTTCAAACTTCAAGCTATATGTATTTGGATCTAACTTTTCTTTCCCGTTGCCCTACTATGGTCATAATGGAGGTGCCCACCATCGACTGTGCGTCCCTCCGTGGTCTGTTGGAGGCCGACGCTCCGGGCTGCCTGGTGCTGGACTGTCGCTCTTTCCTATCCTTCAACGGCTCCCATATCGTGGCCTCCACCAACGTCCGCTTCAGCACCATCGTGCGGAGACGAGCCAGGGGCGGCCTGGGACTCGAACATATTGTCCCTAACGAGGAGACCAGGAGCCGGCTCCTGTCCGGCGAGTACAAGTCGGTGGTGCTTCTGGACGATCACAGTTGTGACTTAAGCCACGCCAAGAAAGACGGGACTTTGATGCTGGCTCTGGCAGCCCTGTGCCGGGACCCCTGTGGCGCAAGTGTCTTCATCCTAAAAGGTAATAACAGTGTCTCACTCACATTTGTTGTTTGTGTGTGTCTGTGGCAACAAATGTGGTTTACAGCTGTCACCATACCAGCTGGTGCTGCTGTAAACAATTCAGAAATAGACTCGGCCTCTGTTACAAAGCACTTGTTCCCCTTTTTTTGGTTACGTGATTACAACGCCTTCAATTTTGTTTAAAAAAAGATGTTGTATTTTGGTCCTCAGGTGGATTTGACGCATTTTCTCAAGATTATCCAGACATGTGCACCAAGCCTTCTCCCTCACAGGGGCTCAGTTTACCTCTGAGCTCCAGCCACCCAGGAAGTGCAGACCCGAGCTGCAGTCCATGCAATACACCACTTTATGATCAGGTTTGTGTGGTTTATTTTCCTTCAAAACGATTGCGACAAAAAGTTTACTTTTCACCTCCCTGACTGACTGTGTTTTCATGTCCTCTTCTTAGGGAGGTCCCGTTGAGATCCTGCCCTTCCTGTACCTCGGTAGCGCTTACCATGCTTCGCGAAAAGACATGCTGGACATGCTGGGGATTACGGCCCTGATAAACGTCTCTGCCAACTGCCCCAACCATTTTGAGGACTCCTTTTTGTACAAGAGCATCCCTGTGGAGGACAATCACAAAGCAGATATCAGCTCCTGGTTCAACGAGGCCATTGACTTTATCGGTTCGTATTTTTTGGACACTGCTTTCGTGCTCTGTTAATAGCAAAGTGAGTGTGAAGAGTGAAAAGAATAACACCCCACCTTCACTCGTGGATTTAAATTTGTAAAAGTTCCCTCCAAAAACTGACCAGCTGGCTCTGCAAGGGGGCCCCTTGGTTACATCATCAGCCCCCCTGCCCAAACACACACTGCTTTTTAAATGAGTTGCCAGGCTGTGGCAATAGTGGGTTCGGCTTGGCTCCGCGCCGACCTTTTGTTGTGTCTTCACAAAAGGCGATTTCTCCTCGCTCGCTGGCGGCCTTCCTCCAAAATCAATATGCTCAGGGGGGTGAGTTCCCCTTCTTTGTGCACATGGCCCACCCCCCGTTAGGCCCCCGCAGGGCCATTAACCGTCCTCCTGTGTCTTAATAGCAACTGTGAAGACCTGTTTCTTGCATACATAAACAGTCCTTCTCGCAATGTGCTAACTTTGCCACCTTTTTTCTTTGTGTAGATTCAGTTCGAAATAACGGCGGTCGTGTGTTCGTCCACTGCCAAGCGGGCATCTCCCGGTCGGCCACCATCTGCCTCGCCTACCTCATGCGCACCAACCGCGTCAAACTGGACGAGGCCTTCGAGTTTGTGAAGCAGCGCCGCAGCATCATCTCGCCCAACTTCAGCTTCATGGGGCAGCTCCTCCAGTTCGAGTCACAGGTGCTCGCCTCCTCCACCTGCTCGTCGGAGGCCGGAAGTCCGGTCATCGGCAACGGCAGCACCGTTTTCAATTTCCCAGTGTCCATCCCGGTGCACTCGTCTGCCAGTCAGCTCTCCTTCCTCCACAGTCCCATCACTACCTCTCCCAGCTGCTGATGCAGAATGGGACGTAAACATCTAGACTCGAGCAACAACTCACAACTGGTGACTATTAAACAGTGGTGCTGGTATCACTGCAAAAAACATAACCTTGTATCCCGACGTCAATTTAAGGACAGACGTGGCAGCTACCAACGAGCAGTATTGATGTGTAACTGCGCAGCGAAGCTGTTGGATGTTTGTGGAATGATTCTGCTGCGTGAAGGCAAATGCTTTTGATAATCACAATCATGACTTAATAACAAATCAGAGGGCTAACAGCAGTCTCAGGAATGTTGATCTCACAAATGTCTCTATTTTTTGCTTACTAGTTAAGGGATCCAATTATGAACCTATGCTGACAAGTTACTGCTTCATTTGAAGAACAATGAATGTACCCCCTCTGCTTATTGTGGATATGGCAGGAGAGGCCACTTTCAATGCAAATGTCTGCCTTTGCTCGATGTGACGAACCTGACATGATGGGGAAACTGACCATTAAATACCTCATGTTTCTGTACTGTGTACTGCAAGCCCTGGTGGGCAGGTAGTCTACAATGATTGCTATGTGACATATTTATTGAACTAAAGTAATATATTTCTCTAGTGGATCTATTTTTTCAGATGTTCATTTCAATGTTTTTATACCACAGAATAAAAGTGATGCGACTTTGTACATTTAAAAGTGACCCTTTCGTTGTGCTGTTTGTCCTTAATACTTCACAATAAACCATATGAATTCATAAGCTAAAGTATGCCAGACATAAAATATATATATATAAGAGACTAATCGTGTGTGTGCGTGTGTGTGTGTGTATATATACAGTCATACCTCGGTTTTCGTAGCCTATGATTAGGGGCTAGTACATTATGCAGAAATATTATAAAAACAGTCAGATTTGCGTAAATCACAACAAACACGTCTGCTCACAAAGAACGCTACATGAGGAAGCGTCACTTCCTCATGTCAGGAAGCCGAAAGAAGTCAAGTGGAGTATTCGGGTTTGCTCTGTTTGTTCGAAAACCGGTTTTCAACGCTGCTTGAGTGTGGTGCTCATGGGCAGAACTAAACCTGTAAGCGAGATGTTCTGAGAATTGCTTCTCTGAGAAGTATATAAACTATCTTTAAAGCTGAGTTCGTTTTGCTCATTTTGTCTGACAGTTGAATTGTCCAGGAGAAAATTTGTATTCGGGATCAAAGAAAGCTATTAGCTATTGCATCTAAACATACTATCTATTTGATGATTGGACATTCATTCCAAGATATTATTTTGTAAAATATCTGTTGCAAGCTTCATAGAAAATATATAATGCTGTTAATACTGTCCATACATATAAATTAATATATGGACCAACTGCCTCTCTGTTCATGCAATGGAATCCTATCATTAGATTTTTTTTTTTAAGTACCCTGTCATTAGATTTTTTTCTTCTACCACAGAAGACACATGATGTCATGGCGTCTTCCATTGTTGGGGCCATACTCCCTCTGTTTGAATCTGTGTGAGGCCTGGAGAGCGACAGGAGGCCAAAAGAATTGGCGAAGGAGCCACAATAGGAGCAGCTGCAAGGCGTTTGGGAAAAGTGTGACCACTAAAGAGCATTCAGAGCTCAGTCGCGCGCCGCTCTCACATGCCAATGGCAGTAGAGGGGTGTGGTTTGTTGGGAACGGATCGGGGCCATTTGTGGAGGTGCCTCTGAAAGGGAAAGCAATATGTTTGGTTTGCAAATTAGCCAAAACATTGGCTGTGACTTCCAGTGGACTGTGAGAAAAAAGTGATTGGACCTCAAAGTCTTAAAGAACAAAACAGCCATCTGCACTCAGTGGCGCTGGAGACGGATATAGCAGGGTCAACTTAGATCATATCAATCAAAACATACATGCATGAAACCGGCCCAGAAAGATAGGCCGAAAAGCCGCACTGTATGATGTCACAATGCCAGTCGTGATGTGTTATCGCAGTGATTCTTGTAGTACTCGTGGTATGCAGGCTTCCTATGAAGAAGAATCACGAAATCAAATGGTCAAACCGTGTATATTATTACAGTGGTTGAAATGTTTTTGGGTTTTTCTTCCATCCAGTACAGTACATTTGTTCAGTGAAGTTCAGTTGTAAGATGGCATAGCTAATACGGGCTGCCTCAAATCACACCTTGCCAAAATCTTTCGTAAACTTGGTGAGGTGGTCTTAAGTATCAAATTTTACCAGGATAGGGCTGCCTATATATCCACATTTGGGGATTCAAATCAATCTGTTTCAATAATAAGAGAACCTGTACTCTAAATGCAATTGCGTCAGCAAGTGCTCTCATGAGCCTTGCTTTTTTTGTTGTTTTTGTGTTTGTTTTGTCACTTTGCGTTTGTTGTTACGTCGTGTGGACCTGATGTGGACTTTTTTCAGCATTTTTTGGCCACGATATTCATCAAGGAGGAGACTCTGTGCTTGGTGTTTGCGCCTTCTTGGCAGCATGGGTATGCCAGCACTGTTTTTGACTGGGAGGAATTTCGGCGCCATTTGACTGTCGTTGCTGGACAGTCCCGATGCGCTTGTGTCTTGCGCCTGTAATGGGCAGCATTTTTCACAGCCCCGCTTTGTTCAGCGGAGAGATCGGTGCTGTTGAACGGTCGGCGGCTGGATGGATGTAAGGCTTGAGGAGCCGACGATGAGAAGAAAGGAGCGTTAGCGCGGAGCGCCGATGCGGATTTGGAACTGGGAGTCGCGGCTTGGAGTTTGAAGCGGATTACGTGGGACAGGAGAAGTGAACTCATCTCTTTTCGTCAATGGACGCTACAGCTTCGTGTTTGCTTTCAAAACTTAGCTTGTAGCAGACGTGTGCACCTTTTCAGCATGACGTCACTGATCCACTGGTGAAAGGACACTTTGATCCTCTCCCCTTTCATCTATAACCGCTTCAGACAACAAAGTGTATGCAGAAAATTGGTGAAGATTGCACGACTGTCTGTGTCCTATCTGTTGTGTTGTGTTATTTTTGGTATTTTGACTTCAAAATGGCGCCGCGAGAGTGGCTGCCTTTCCAGCAGCTCCTATATTTTGTTGTTCTACTTCTTCCTTTCATAACTTTGCTGCTGTGAATTGGGAATTTCTCCATTGCGAGACTAATAAAGGTTTTCTTATCTTATCTTATCTTCACAACAGCCCTTTTTTTTGAGAGATGAAAAACGTCATTTTTAGTTAAAAAGAAAATAATCAATCTTGTCTAAACAGGCCCTTAATCCCTGCCATGTAAATAATCTTTGAGACAGAGCATCAACCGTGTTGACGCCTCTGCGGGAAATGCTCATCCATGACCTCACCAGTTCCCTCAGACATGGGCGACATATGAGCAACCCCCCGCCCATAACCACCAGCCCACGCGCCTTTTAGTGTCCCTTGAACTTCTTGTTGCATTTATTTGCCTGTGTGCGTGTGAAAGTCGTTAAATGAGTTTGAAAAAAAAAAGCCTCTGTCAATAGTCAGGTCGAGAGATTAAAGCATTGTCGTTATGTGGGCTGTGAAAGTGTCAAGGGGCTGTCAACATGAGGTAGGGTGATCGGGTGCAAATCCTGCCAGTCACATCAAGAGGCAAACTACAGTACGTTTTGTTTCTCCTCGGCTGTGTTGTCTTTTCAGTCAGACACCGTAATGACATTTGCCATTGGAGGGGTTGTTTGATTTAGCGACAGAGACTCTGACTCAACCTCAAAGCCGTTTTAATTAACACCATGCAAAAGAAGTGCTTTGAAATGTGAAAGACCCCCGCTGCCATGGCAGGAAGTGAGCTAATGCAACTGCTCTATTAACATCATCAAGTACTAAATTTGGCGGGGGCTGGTTCTTAAATCCACACAGAGCAGTTGATGCACTTAATAGTCACGGTAAAACAAATCACATGGCATAATTTGCAATGCGGTAATATTTACCGCAGGAAATTAGTCACGTTGTTGTTGCTCGGTGATGTCATGTGAATGTGACACATCGCCTGCCTGGAGGATTTTACATGAGATGGGATGGTGTGGATCATCATGTTCTCATGAGAATTTATAACATGTAGTCATCCAAATCATCGGGATTTATGTACACTGTATACAGAGAGGTTTTTTTTCCAAAATACTATTAAAAAAGACATTTAAAAATGGCTAATCTTGTCATTCCATTTGTTGTGAACAGACTCTATTGTCTTGTGAACGTGTTCAGACAGAGATAAAACTAACGTTAAAAATTTAACAGCGAGCAGAAATATAATAATCGCATAAATAATAATTGATTCATGAGATTTCGGAAAAGAAGCAAGATGACAGTGTCCTTCGATCGCGAAAAAGTGCACATGCTGTACTGAAAATAATGAATGTGTAGATTTTGAACAATAATTATTTAGAGGTTAGGGGATATCACTTTTGGAAGATGAATTGAAAAGCCACCTATTACATGCACAGTTTTCAAAATTGTTCAAAATTCCATTTTGGCTTTTTAAAATCATATCAATGCAAACAAAAGTCAGAAGTTGTTATGACAACTTTTTTTGTCCCCGTAATAATTAGCCAACACAGTCTCCAAGTTACAGTTGAATGAGAAACACAACAAAGGGGACGTGGAAACACAAACAGACTCACTTAAAGTTAATTTGTTGCTCTTGTGTGATACATTGACTCTAAACTTTATTAACTTTCATGGATCCCCGGAAACAAGAGTGGAGTGAAGCTGGACGTGTGCCTCTCCAGCATTCACCCAGTAGGTTGTTGTGACTTCTACATCCACCAAGTCATCAAGCACAATGACTTCAGCATGAAAACTCCAAAGGTTTGTTTTCTTTATGTATGACTACAGGGCCAACTCAACACAGTATTTTTCAACAATTTCACTTTACACAATGTCGGAACACTGTGGCTTGATGATTTTTTTCAATTTATTTTCAATTGGTGGAGCTCGGGGGATGCGATCTTTTTTCCAGTCAAACAGAGGGCTGTCAAATTAGATTGCGCAATTGCATTGCAATGACATGGTTTTGTCAATTGTTCAAAGCCAAATGTTCAACTTGATTTTTTTTTAACCATTTTATTTTGTACTTAAACCAAGTGTCCATTGACCATCGACTTTTGGAAGGAATACCAGTCCCAGGGGCAAACAGAGCCCCCAACTGTCCCCAACAGTTGAATCTGAGTCACCATATTCAAGGATCGAAAGTCCGAGGGTAAGTGTACACGACAATGATCAGGCTCTGTAAACAAATTGCATAAACATACACTGCCAAAATGACCAAAAATATTGTCAAGTCAGATATTGGCGATGTTAATTTCATAACAACAACTTGCTAGTCCAAATTGGCTTATCCAAAGGCATAATGCTTTTCACAAATACAAATCATCCATCAGAACTGTGTTCTGCCATTACTTGTTAGCCAGTGAAGTACTTGACAACATCCAGAACATTTACCATGTGCGTGCCGACCTTTAACACAGATGACGGTTTTCAACAATAACATTAAAAAAGTAACAGAGCTGTTTTCCACTGCTTTTTCTTCGAGACCCGTTCTTAAACATTTGTGATTTCAGGCTCGGCGGCCCGGTAGTCCAGTGGTTAGCACGTCGGCTTCACAGTGCAGAGGTACCGGGTTCGATTCCAGCTCCGGCCTCCCTGTGTGGAGTTTGCATGTTCTCCCCGGGCCTGCGTGGGTTTTCTCCGGGTGCTCCGGTTTCCTCCCACATTCCAAAAACATGCATGTCAGGCTGATTGGACGCTCTAAATTGTCCCTAGGTGTGAGTGTGGGCGTGGATGGTTGTTCGTCTCTGTGTGCCCTGCGATTGGCTGGCAACTGATTCAGGGTGTCCCCCGCCTACTGCCCGGAGATGGCTGGGATAGGCTCCAGCACCCCCCGCGACCCTAGTGAGGATCAAGCGGTTCGGAAAATGGATGGATGGATGGATTTCAGGCTCCAGTTACTGTTGTCATGTAAATGATTGTCTTGCCTTAAATGATACAATTTTCAACAGTCTTGTGAAAACAGCCCTTGAGAATACTCTCCCACGACTGGGGTCAAATTCAAGGCCTGCACGTTGGACTGGCAAAAATATTTGTGTCAAGACATCTCGTCTGGAAGCAGTGAATGTGTTCGCTTTTTTATTTATTTATTTTTTGTGTAGGGCTGGGGAAAAGAAAATCAGTTCACTCGGCTAAGTTGACCACAAAATTGACTGACACAAATATTGCTGATTTAAAACCAGATTTACAACCCCTGGAACCAATGTTTGCCTACTTTTGTGTTTACTGTACACCCATTTGTTGTTGACGGGCGGTCTGCCATGGAGCAAGACTCAAAAAGGACAAAAACAAAGTTTCATGTAATTACTGCAAAGCGGAGCTGTTGGAGCTTTGGGAACAGGCTTAAGCCATCACAGTGTGTCCCGTCACTTTTTTTACAGGAGCAAATCATCTTCCACTAATCGTTGTGACCACATAAAATAATTTTAAAGCTTCTTCAGCTCATTCAGCTCAGCATTGTTTGCTCTCTTAACATTGCTTAACAGTGATAGAGTGTGATTGTAAAGCGATTACTGGTACGTTATTGAGGCAAACCTGAACGAAAAATAAAGAGCAGGCGAGCATCAGAGTCACGTATGGATCTTTTATCTATTTATTTCTTTATTTATCGTCACATTCGCTGCCAGCAGGCCAACGGAGCAGCCTCAATGGCCATGAAAGTCATTTCACCTGGTCAGAGCACAACACCAGACCCTGTCTTCTGTGAAAATTAATATGAACATATTGTTTGCTTATTAGTAAGTATCGTGTTTAATATACAGCAAGTTTGGAAAACTCGAGAATAAATGATGGAATAATCGATAGGCTAAGCCAGGGGTGGGCAAACTTTTTGGCTCGGGGGCCGCATTGACTTTTAAAATTTGACAGAAGGGCCAGGTCAGCACGAGCTATGGTACATTAAAAAAAATAAACTGCATTTGTTGACAGTCCATATCAAACATCAACAGAACAAAAGCATGAAAGTACTGTATTAATATACTTTTTTAAAATGACGACAGTGTTGTTGATGACCTATTTTAGCCTGTGCATTTCTGCAGATGGGTTGTGATCAGACCAGTAGAAGTAGAGCGATACGCTCTAGATCCCGCCCCCCCCCCCCCTCCCTGTGTTCTGCAACTTCAAGTCAATGCACCACCTGGCGGTGAAATGCCTGTCATTACAAGTCCAATTGAAATGAATGCAATCATTCACATCGAACCTTAATTGTGGACCGACCTTCGGCGGGCCGGATTAAAAGGACCAACGGGCCGGATTCGGCCCGCGGGCCGTAGTTTGCCCACCTCTGGGCTAAGCGATTCTAAAAGACAATTATGAAAAGTATAACAAAGGAAAAATCTGTAAAATACAAAGAATCATGATCAAAGGCAGAGACTATTATGTAATTATGATTACGTCTCATATGTCATCCCTCTGAGGACAACCATAACTCCCCGTGGCCCAACAGGAAGGTGTTTAGGAGATTCCAGTACAGATGATGTTGTCAAAACAGAATCCGTTTACAAAGAAACAATGATAGCCAAGAGAATAATACGCATTACACCCTAGCAATTAGCTAGCTATGTCCTTTTGTCCTTGTGGAAATGTAACAAATACAAATGTCACAGAGGATATGTCATCATGTTTGTAAACAGGCGTCAAGATACTTTGAGCTGGCAGAAATGTGATTGACTGCCGCTGATCTGAACTGAAATGGAAAAAACAAAAACCAGATACATCCCAAAAGTTCTGTTTTTCTTTTCTCGATTTCCTGAATCCAGCGAAACCTATGGGTGAGCAGGATACATGAGCGCATGTCGAAAATAGTTGCAGTGCGATTGCAAGATTGCCCGGTGGAACCAAAAACCACATCTTCTCGTAAAAAATGTTTGCTTGGTTTGTCTTTGAGTAAGTAAGCAAAACATAAAGGCTAACCTGCTTGCTAATATTAGATCTATAGCACGCTATCCGTGTCATGGTTTCCGTTAATCCGAGTCAATCAATTGATCAACCTCAATGATCGTGTTCACTATGTCTGAATTTCTATTTTGAATCAATTTAACTGTTGAAATGTAACTCCTGGCCAGCGTTCCTTCTCCCTTTGAAGCTAATTTCCTCCCGTCTCATTGGCCATAGGGCAGATGAAGCCAGATGTTGAAGCCATTTCGCCGGTTCCTCTGATGATTTGGAAGTGTTTGTTGAATAATGGTTCTATAAGAGAAAGTTAAAGCTTTGTGTGATTTCAAGGTAAAATATCCTACACCAGTGCTGGGGTTGCGATTGTAATTTTTAGTTACACATTAATGAGCTTCATTTTCACAGAAGACCATATTCAACATGTGTACAGAAAATATTTTTTTTCCCCCAAAATGTCCACTTTGAGACCAATTTTTAAGTTATTGCATTTATGTGTTTTTAGCCGTTGTTACACAAACAATTTGGTTTTTTTGTGCTTAAGAATTGCCATGGGTCATGATTAGTTCCAATTTGATGACCTCACTGGACCTTAAGACAGGATTAAATCTGTCATGCAGTGAACTGGACACACACAGGATATCCAAAAAGATTTTGTCCACACATGTCATGGCAAAATACTCACCAGCAGTAAATCTGTAAGAAGATTACAACTGGGACAGGAAGGGCTCCTGCTTGTTGGAACCCGCCCATACAAGCACACACAACAATTTGAAAACTTGAATTGAAAAAAACTAAATCATATAAACTAATACAAATTCTGCCACAGTAAATACATTACATGAATAAATTACACATATGAAACAGGACAAGACGCTCACTGGGCGGAGATGATTTCTTTCACTGTCCACATTTCTCAGCTAACCCTGTTTAACCCTGTTTTAAGAGAATTTGAGTTCTGCCAACTTCAATTTTTATCTTCAGTGCTGTGCATGCAGATCTGGTTGTTTTTTTCAGCTCCTTTTGAGGAGTCTTTCTCGAGCGTGGAGAGAACAGACTTGTAAAAGGTCTGATTGGGGCAGAGGAATTTCAGTTTGAATCTATGTGCTGTGATTGATATGATATGACCACGACTATGTTTTGTATGTTTGTTGTATGTTGCATATTAAGTGGAGTTCTTGTAGGTTGAAATGCTGATGTTCTTAGGTAGACATAGATGACAGCATACGATATATCGCAGTCCATCCATTTGATTAAACTGTAAAACTAAAAACACAAAAACATTTACGCGCATTGTATATTTAAATACAATGAGTACTTTGATTTTAGATACAATGCCAGCTTAATGCTAGCAATCAATGGACAGGCTAGCAAAAATTAGCATTAGACAGCATGAGAGGGCTTTACCTTCAAATAATAAATATTCACGCACAAACACTAACACACACAGACAGGTAATATCACTGTAGTTGTCCAGTGTTTTTCCTAATGTCTGAAAATTATTACCGTTAAACACTTCCTCTCCTCTTTATCTTTATGAACGTGCATCATAATGCATGCGCCACACTGCCCCAAACTATTTTTATGTATTTTTTTAAAATTGCGATTATTTTAATACATTGTTTTCTATCCATTCATCGATTCATTGGACACTCTCAACTGGTTGCTAAATGCAGGTCACACAGAGACGAACAATAATTCCCGCTCACACTCACACCTAGGGACAATTTTGAGTGTTCAATTAACATACCACGCATGTTTTTGGAATGTGGGAGGAAACCGGAGTACGCGGAAAAAACCCACACAGGTATGAGGAGAACATGCAAACTCCACACAGGAAGGCCGGAGCCGGAATCGAACCCTGCACCTCTGCATTGTGAGGTGGACGTCCTCACCACTCGCCCACTGTGCTGCCCTATTTTTATTCTACTTATTACTAATTTATTTTCTGGTTGTTAGGGGTTATGAGGTATGTGTAAAGTTGAGTTTTAGTCGTTAATAAAGACTGTGGTACGTTTTGAAACCATTGAATAACTGTTCACCAAATGTGATTTTAATGTCAATGAAAATAATCATGAATATTATTATTTGCAGTCGCTAATACAATACAATACAATACATGCAGATTTATATAGCGCTTTCACAACAGCGACAGCTGTAACAAAGCGCTTCACAAAACAGTTAACATAAAGTAAAATAATAAACAACACATAACATAAAACACGGACAGTTGTGCAGTCCTAACCACTTTTCCGTCACACGCTTTGTTGTTTGAAGCAGTTTCAGATGAAAGAGGAGAGAATCAAAGTGTCCTTTAACCAGTGGATCAGAGACGTCATGCTCAAAATGTGCACACGTCGGCCACAAGCTAAGTTTCAAAGTCAACAAGAAGCTGTAGCATCCATTGACGAAAAAAGAGATTGGTTCACTTCTCCTGTCCCATGGAAATCCATTTCAATTCCAAGCGGCGACTCACGGTTCCAAATACGCATCCTCTCTCCTCATCCTCAACTTCAGCAGCCATCCATCCAGCCGCACCAACGCCGACTGTCCAACAGCGCCGACATAGCCACTGAACAAAACGGGGTTGTGAAAAATGCTGCCCATTACAGGCGCAAAAAACACAAGCACCCCAGGTCTGTCCAGCACCGACAGTCAATGGCGACGACATTCCTCCAAATCAACATCTGTGCTGGTACAGGCGTGCTGCCGAGAAGGCGCAACCACCAAGCACAGATACTTCTCCTTTGACAAATGTCGTGGCCAAAAAGCGCTGAAAACAGTCCATATCAGGTCCACACGATGAAACAACAAACAACATGTCACAAAACAAAAGACAAAAATACCAAAAAAGAACAAAAAAGCAAGGCTCTTGAAGAGCACTTGCTGAAGGCTGCCTACTCGGGCGCCATCTTGGGGAAAAAAAAGCTAATGGTGTAGTAGTACACTCGCCGGACTTGGGTGCGGGCAGTGTGGGATCGCTTCCAACTCAGTGACAGTGTACTGTGGGTATGACTGTTTGTTTGTCTCTATATGTGCCCTGCGAATGATTGGCAACCAGTTCAGGGTGTTGTCTTCCTTCTGCCCGAAATCAGCTGGGATAGGCTCCAGCAACTTCCCATGACCCTCTTCAGGATAAGCGGTGTTAAAAATGGATGTATGGATGGATATTATTATTTCCATTATTGCCCAGCCCTTGCATGAACCAGAAAAATCTGGCCCAAATTGCGAGGCTCAGCTACAACAAAAACACTGAGAAGGTGCTGCTGAATGGGGAGTTCATGGCCCTTGAACCTTCAACCTTAGAAGACCGTGGTGCACAAATGCACACCAGTGGCACATTGCAGCAGGTTTAGTGTGTGACACGTAACAGATAGGATATTTCCTGGCGTCTTTCGCCACTGTTGAGAAACGCTTTCTTTTCGCAACATTCAAAAGCAAACGAAAGCAGACAACCTGCAGTTGCGTGACAAGGGCAGAGATAAGGCCAGATCTTTAACTTGATAGCCCAAAATATGAACAAGCGAGCGGAACGTCACAACATTACATGTCGTCATCGACTTGTTTTGACAAGAGACTGTGTAATGTAAGAAGAGTCACGATGTGAGTTTTTTATACACACGTAGTGTTCCACTATTCATCAACTCTACCATTGTATATATGTGTTTGAAGTTGTGCAGCTCTGCTACGTCTCACAATGGAGACCAAAATGGCAAAACAATGACATCAATCAGAACCCAGCAGATATTCCAGAGGCGGCCAACCAGTCGTAGACCCCATCGAGAGTCTTGTTTGCCCCTGCGACCCTGAAGACAAGCTTGTATTTTTCCACTGGCCCCAGGCCGAGGGGTTGTGTTCACAAGCAGCAGGCAGATCCTGTGTGGGGCATTCGAGGAATGTCTGGCATCCTCTGGCGTCTTTGCCACTGCCTGCCCGCCGGCACTCTGATGTCACGGTCCCAAACATACGTAGGAGAGCAGATGTACATTGCAGGCTGCAGGCTAAAACAATTTAGACTCATGTTTTGACTGCACATTTGAAATGTTTACATGAAATCAACATTGGAATTCAATGATTGCATTTATTTTGAAATACATACAAGTCCAAAAGCAAAGAGAGCTCATCGGTTCTCCCCCCCTTCGTTGAATCGGTGTTGACAGCTCTCACAACATAAAAACACCCTCTGTTTCACTGACCTTCTCGGTAATTTCAGAGTAGCGCCATACCTTTCAAAGCATAAATCCTACTTCACACGTCTGAGTGAAAGTACCAGACGTCCTGAGTACAAACTGTGAATTATGTCAGTTTGTGTGGAACAAAAGGCCTCTTTCATCAAAGCAAGCGAAGAGGAAGAAAGATTTCACGATGAGCACTCGATACCTTGTCTGCTTGGGATTCTACATTATTGTGCATGACACTGGTTGCTATTATGTACACAGGCTCCTCCTTACCTCCTTTGGATTTGATCTCATTGTGAAAAATACATTTTCTCCTCATTGATGACAATTTTACATAACAATTTAGGTCACTAATGGTGTACAGGTGTGCTCACCTGACTTGAGTTTCACTCCTACTATAACATGATACACACAATCCAGATTCTCAACTCAACTGTATTTATAGAACACTTTAAAACAACCACCGCTGTATACAAAGTGCTGTACACGGAACAAATATCATATATACAACAATAAACAATAAAACAATAAATTAATAATGAAGACAGTAGAAAGCACAAAACAGTAAAACTAATATCAAGTCTGAGTCATGCTGAGTCAAAAGCCAAAGAATACAAATGAGTTTTGGGACAAGTTTTAAAGATGGGCAGCGAGGGGGGCTTGCCGAATGTTCGATAGACACACACAAACATTTCATGTTATGGACAATTTGTGCAGAAATCAAGTTAATTTCCAAACGGTCCTCTTACTATTTCCTGCAAGTGTACATTGAAATCGTGTTTTTATAAGGAACGCATGAAATGTTAAAGTTCTGATTTTACATCACATTTGGGGATACTCATTATGGTTGATCTCCAATCACACCTATATTTCAATTTACAGTATTTAAAATGCATGCACCATTACCATTAGGTCCACACACACACACACACACACACACACACACACACACACACACACACACACACACACACACACGCTGTTTTTAGGATTGTTGTTGAGCGCCATCTCCTGTAAGGTGTGGTGCATTGCAACCACACAAGGCCCCACTATCATGCATTCAATTTCAGTGACGGGCAACACTTTCACAAATCACTAAAATTCACTTAATCTATGAACACTTGTCGCTTGTTTGAATCATGTCTTTCACTAGTCATTCACTGCAATATAAATGACAAGAAGTGTTGATAACGGCGATGTTTAATCGCATTTAGCATAACTTCTACTAGAGTACAGTACTTGTATTTTTTGGCAGTGTAGATTCCTTTGGCACCATGCTGCCTCTCACAGGACAGTTTTGGTACTACAAAAGTACAGTACTTGTATTTTTTGGCAGTGTAGATTCCCTTTGGCACCATGCTGCCTCTTACAGGAGAGCTTTGGTACTACAAAATACATCTGGTTTGGAGATTTGAAGGAGAGGGTTCATCACGGATTTTTTTTTTCTGTCATGTGTTGGCTGTCATATTTTACACATTGATTATGTCAGAGGTGATCAAATATAGTTCCTTGCGCTTTGAAGGCTTGCCTTCACTGAATCATTTTTAATCAGTGAGTGTTACAAAGTTGAATCACATGAACTGCAGATTTTGATCACATTTGAATGCAAGGTGAGCAAATAGGGGATGAAAATGGCCTTGATAAACTGAAAGCTGCTGTTGGTCAAAAGAGTGTGAATCTGTTCAAACTCTTGCTGACCATTGATCCAGAATGTTAATAAGTAACACTGCTGTCAACAGGAATGTTACCTGAGTCAATTTTATACAACGGCTAACAGTAATTTCCATACTAACAAATAAAATGGATGATATCATACAAAGAAAACAAACCCTCAATGTGCTCATTGTACAGTACATCACATTTCCTTGTAATTTGAGTTTACGGAATGTACACATCTTGATTTGCCACAATTATATATATATATATATATATATTTTTTTTTCGTTTCTCGAGTTTCTCGTGTTCCTTCTTTCTGATGTTTCCATCACTTGGGACCAGTCCAGAAATGTGCAGTGCTGGGAACAGCAAGGATACTGCGCAGAACCCTCAAGCTTCCTGGCCTCTGGTAGAGGACCCGAGCTGAATGAGGGACGGACACCACCCGAGGGGGGGTGAGACGACGAATTTTATATATATAGTGGCTGTATAGCTCAGTTGGTAAGGCATCATTTTGGCGTACGGGAGACGGTGGTTCGAATCCGGCTTGGGGCAAAAAAAATTAGCACATAACACCATCCTGTGTGGGTCCTTGGGCAAGATCCTTCACGCTAATGCCTATCTCATTAAAAAATGATGAGAGACAATAAAGCGAATGACATGCCGACTCAGACGTCGCCCGGCCAAACGTTCCATCCCAAATCCAGCACCCTGAGACTGTACGCAAGCCGAAAGGAAGGAGGCCGGGGACTAGTGAGTGTAAGAGCTACTGTCCAGGATGAAACATCCAAGCTCCATGAATACATCAAGGAGAAGGCTCCAACGGTTGACGTACTCAGAGAATGTCTCAGACAATGGGGAACAGAGGATGAGGCGCTGGAAGAGAGACCATCATGGGAGGACAAGCCCCTACACGGGATGTACCACCGGACCATAGTCTCCCGAAACATCTGTGCGGAGTACGGACTGGAAACCCCAAGGTCAAAATGGGAAACACCTCCGAAGGTGGTGGAGAATGACAGAGCGAAGATCCTGTGGGACTTCCAGATCCAGACTGACAAGATGGTAATGGCCAACCAACCAGATATCGTGATCATAGATAAAGGGCGGAGGAAAGCCGTTGTAGTGGATGTAGCGGTCCCAAGTGATGGAAACATCAGAAAGAAGGAACACGAGAAACTCGAGAAATACCAAAGGCTCAGAGAGGAGCTGGAGAGAGCCTGGAAGGTAAAGGTGACAGTCGTGCCTGTGGTGGTCGGAGCACTCGGGGCAGTGACCCCCAAACTAGACGAGTGGTTGCAACAGATCCCGGGAACAACATCGGACATCTCAGTCCAGAAATGTGCAGTGCTGGGAATAGCAAGGATACCGCGCAGAACCCTCAAGCTTCCTGGCCTCTCGTAGAGGACTCGAGCTGAATGAGGGACGAACACCACCCGAGGGGTGAGACGAGGATTTTTTTTAATATATATATACTGTATACATATATATGTGTGTGTGTGTAATGTATGACATACTTTTGCTAACTGTTTTATCTGTCAGTTCTGAAGTATATGTAATTTATTATTTCACTTTGACATACATCCAAGTTGAAGACTGCACCACTGAAGCATAGATTTGCACACCACAAAAACAATAACAGAAGCCAGTCATGTCATGTCTTTTTTAACGGTCCGTACACACCCAGTTAGTTACACACCCACTCAGACACACGCGTGCCAACTTAACCTCTGAAGTTGGATTTCATTGGCCGGGACTGAGATAACAGAGACCACATGCTCATGTTGACATACCTTCAAATTTCAGGCGGGATTTGGTATAGTACGAGTAAATCCACACTTCTCATGAGTAGACGAACACAGGAAACTTGTCTCAAACGTTTGCTGGAAGAATTCTGAATGAGACTCAAGATGGGAAAGAAACAACCTTCCCTTTTTCAGCTTATCAGTCTGTTATCGTTTTCCAACAGAAGAAAGGAGCAGAGACGCAGAGAAGGTGGTGAGTCAAGTCTTGTTACTTGTATGTGAACTTTGATTTGAATTTAAATCCTAATAGTACCGGTAAATGTGTAAAAAGAAAATCAATTCATAATTTGTTCTGGATGAATTTAGCATGTAAAAATGAATGTGCGTGTGTGTGTGTGTGTGTGTGTGTGTGTGTGTGTGTGTGTGTGTGTGTGTGTGTATTTATACGATGTTTTATCAAATTATTATTGAATTACTTAAAACATATTTTTCATTAAATATAGGTTACATTTATTGACTTAGCCTAAAATTTCACCAAACTATTTAGGGTGGATTCCACTTGGCCTAATAAATATACATTTTTATTAAAAAACAAAAAAAACCCCATTCTTGTTCCGTACACAGTGTACATAAAAAAGTGTAGACCTGTCAGTTTGAATGGACATCTCTTTCTGATATAAAAGTGAGATCAATATAAAGTGTGAAGTATGACCTTCATCCATCCATCCATTTGCGAATCTGCTGATCCTCACCTGGGTCGTGCGCGTGCCAGAGCCTATCCTGGCTGAAGTAAAACATGTTCAACAACAACAAAAAAAATTGAGAGTGAATTTAAAAATAAACAATTGCGATAATGTGGTTGCACAATTCCACTTGGGGGTGCAGCCGCATTCAAAATCAACCAATCACTTTCAATCTCCTGTTAAATGGCAGTTAGGACGCACCAAGCTTGTGTGAAATGTAGTACTGAAAAAATTAAAAGGTCAAGAAAAGCCTCCAAGACAGATTCACTTCATCTGGGCTCATCAGAGACACATAAAATGGTGGCAGGTGTGTGTTGACTCCCATTTAACACGAGCTTGAAATGTGAAACAGATACGTCACCGGTCATAAGTAGTGTGCATTGATTTTTTTTTTTTTTTTCAAATAGGTTGTACAAGTTATAGTGCACATTAGAGGTGGAAAAGTTTTGAAAGTATTTGTGTGGGTCTCATTTTTCTTTGGGATTGCAAAAGCCTGTCAGTGGAACAGGTGTCCAACTTACCTTTTTGTGGGGTTTTTCCTCATTTTCATGTTAACTCCTATTTTCAAAATCATACTTAAAACATTTCCAACAATAAAAAAAACCTGTCCAACATTACAAAAATCATTTACGTTATGTGGGCAGCCCGGTGGTCGACTGGTTTGCGCGTCGGCCTCATGGTGCTAAGGTGCAGGGTTTGATTCCGGCTCCGGCCTGACTGTGTGGACTTTCTTTGTATGCTCCTCGTTCTGCATGGGTTTTCTCCGAGTATTCCGGTTTCCTCCCACATTTAAAAAAACGTGCACGGCAGGTTAATGGAACACTCGAAATTGTCCCTAATTGAGATTGTGTGAGTGGATGGTTGTTCGTCTATGTGGGCCATGCGATTGGCCGGCAACCAGTTCAGTGTGTCCCCTGCCTACTGCCCCAAGACAGCTGGGATGGGCTCCAGCACCCCTTGTGAGAATAAAGCGGATCAGAAAATGGATGGATGGATTTAGGATATGTATGACGTAAATGTTTTGGCTTCCCCCCAAAATTATGATGCAGTCGAATTAAAAACATTCTTTATCTGTTTTATGGTGAGCTGGGAATTTTTGCCACCACTGTTTTGATTCAGTTTGTATCTAATCCTGGCTGTGTTCTGAAGAGTACCAGTGGTATGGCAATTAAACATTGTTATTATTAGTTGAGGACAGACAGGAAATGCCAGTCCTTCAACTGCGGTCGGTTGGAGTGTTGTGTCAACAAAGATGAAGTCATGGTTTTCCCAGACCCCAGCAGGGCAGGGCGATGGGAACAAGATGGAAAATGAGAATCAGAAAGAAGGCCAAACGAAACATAAAAATAACACACGATGCACAATGTCTCGACAGTAAAGTCTGTGGAAGCTTCTTTTGCAGTTGGATTACATTTTCATCTGTTTCCTGTTCCAAACGAATTACAATTGTATTTTGAAAAGAAACAATCAAGTGACCCAGTAGTGTCTAAAGTCTTAAGATTAAAAGTAACATTTGAAAATCCCAATGCCATTTAAAAATCAGGCTGTGTAAACCAGTCGCACATTTTTCAATTCAGAAAAAATGTATTTCATCTTCAGACCCCAAAATGGGTTGCTCCACTATCTGCTCTTTTGTCAAAATGCGATTTGTGAATATTTCACATTATGATTCTCAAGTAAACAGTCCTTTAAAGATTGTCGGCCTACGACAGCTTGCCTTTCATTTTCTGAAAGTGGGGAGATGATTCGGCTGCTCTCCGGCACAGGGGTAAATCTATTCTAGAGGGATACAGGGTGCTGTGCCACCCTAAAATCCAGAAAAATCTAATACACACACACACAAACACGTGTGTATGT
Organism: Hippocampus guttulatus; assembly: GCF_054856545.1. Taxonomy (NCBI): domain Eukaryota; kingdom Metazoa; phylum Chordata; class Actinopteri; order Syngnathiformes; family Syngnathidae; genus Hippocampus; species Hippocampus guttulatus. The sequence goes on along the minus strand of NC_141262.1, from coordinate 32,380,018 downwards.
ATGTATGTATATATATATATATATACATACACACGTGTGCGTGTGTGTGTGCATGTGTGTTTGTGTGTGTGTGTGCGTGTGTGTTTGTGTGTGTGTGTGTGTGTGTGTGTGTGTGTGAATCCCTTAACTGCGAATAGATTTTCTCAATAGATTTTTGAGAAAAAAAATGTACCAAATTAGTTCTTCCCCTTAATATTCTTGTTGAGCAGCCCTTTGTGCTGGAAATAAAAATGACAGGATGTGGTTATTTTGTTGTTTGCTTCAAACCCTGGGTTGTTGGTTTAGGATCGTGGATCTTTTTTTTTTTTTTTTTACAAACATTGAAAAATGTATCCTCAAAAATTAAATAAGAGCAGGCATCTAGCATGTATTGCGTTAAAATAGCCTTTTTGTCATACATCTGGTTCGGAAGTGTGTGGTCCTGTGTTCACCGCCCCCCCCCCCCCCCAGCCCCCGTAGCAGTGATGAAAAAATGTGGCCTCCTCCAACATTTTGTGATATAACAAATAGATGTATGAAGTGTTTTTAGCATGTTTCATCAAGTACGGCTTAAGAATACTTCAGTGTGCCTTACCACCATCCTTTGATTTTTCTATATGTGAACCTCAGAGGTAAACGTTTGAACATTCCTGAATGAATGCATTACGATGCATTACCATCCTTTAACATATTTAAATAGTAGACAAGGATATTGTGGCGGCCCGGTAGACCGGTGGTTAGCACGTCGACTTCACAGTGCAGAGGTACCAATTCCAGCTCCGGCCTCCCTGTGTGGAGTTTGCATGTTCTCCCCGGCCTGCGTGGGTTTTCTCCGGGTGCTCCGGTTTCCTCCCGCATTCCAAAAACATGCATGGCAGGCTGATGGAACACTCTAAATTTTCCCGAGGTGTGAGCGTGAGTGTGGGCGTGGATGGTTGTTCATCTCTGTATGCCCTGCGATTGGCTGGCAACTGATTCGGGGTGTCCCCTGCCGACTGCCCGAAGACAGCTGGGATAGGCTCCAGCACCCCCCGCGACCTGAGTGAGGATAAAGCGGTTCGGAAAATGAATGAACAAGGATATTGTTTTTCCTGAAGTGACCCAACCACTATCATGTGATATTACATGAATGGCCTGGTGGGATTTCCACTGGGATGCGTGAATGCTCTTTTTATCGTGATAAGAATCAGGTCTATTCAGGGCATTTCAACTTGAAAGGAGACTCATGTGATGAGATCGCTGTTGTGTTTGTACCACTATGCAACACCAGGCTGTGCTGTTCTATTGTGTTGCTGAGCCTGCAGCCAAGGGCTACATCACTCTTGCCTTGGCGAGAATGAGTTTGAGTTCAGGAGATGTTTGCAGTTAGAAAATCCCGCAAAGTTCCCTGGCAGTACACGTGGATCATTCTGTGAGACAATATGAAAACAGCACCGTTTATTCTTTTTTCAGGGGCTGCGTATGTGGCCTGGAACGAAAGGTCATGTCAGACCATGTGGAACATTTGTGCAGAACAGGAATTAGCGCTACCTAATATGTCCTTGTGAAAACTGGATGTAAGGACTCACTGTTTCATATTCCCAAGATGAATGGCTGCCTTGAGTCTTGAGGGATGACAACGTCGAATTGCAGACTAACCTTCAAGTCTCCATCATCATGAGTGCTTCCTGTGTTGTTGTCAAAGGCTGCTTACATCGACTAGTGGTTGCTCAGAGTTGTGTGTGAGCGTGTGCGTGCGTGTGTGTGCGTGTGTGTGTGTGTGTGTGTGTGTGTGTGTGTGTGTGTGTGCATTTACATGTGATGAAGCTCTTGGGGTGGCAGTTAGAGTCAGCATGATCTTAACTTGACTAAAATGAATTTGTGTGTGTGAAACATGCCAGGCACAGTAATTTTTTGTTGGACCGAATCATATCATACGCTGTGTATCGAGATACGTATTGAATCATATTTCATTGAAGAGATGCACATCCCTAACACACACACACACACACACACACACACACACACACACACACACACACACACACACACACACACACACAAAATTAAGCAAATTCTCAAATAACTGCACTTCCTTCGTCTGTACAGATGTACAGCAATATTGAAATGAATAAATACATTTTGTATTTATTTTCTGCAACACTGATTTACAATCACTCTAATCACTGGGAGTCTTGGCCAAGACATTTAAAATGAACCCATGCATGACATGAACTGACAAAGATCAAACCAAAAGACATTTCGCGACTGTTATAGTTAGTTTTACTCAAGTCCACATTATTTACAGATAAACAACCACAGCAGCATATACATAAAGGGCTGTACAAGTAAAAATCAGACATGAAAACAAAGACAGTTAAAACAATAAATTAAAAACAAAAAACACAACAAAACATCACAAAATTCCTGAGTCAAATGCTAAATAATAAAAATGTGTTTTAAGAAATTTGTGAATGTTGCACATACAGCACATTTGACAATAAAGTTGTACTTGACTTGACTTGACTTGAGATAAGTTTTAAAGACGGGCAAAGCTGGGGCTTGCCTCACATTTAGTGGGACATCATTCAAAAGAGAGGGACCAGCAACGGCAAAAGTGTCATTTCCTCTTGGCCGGTATAGCATCTGGTCTACTGACCTGAGTTCAGAGAGTTGGGGTGAGACCATTTCAAGATCTGAAAACAAATTAAAGAATTAAAAAAAAAAAAAAACGCTAAAATGCACAGGGAGCCAGTGAAGGGAATTTATCTTTGCAATTTGTTTTGCAAACATAAAATGTAGTTTCAGATCGGGGGGGGGGGGGGGTCCATTTCATTTTAATAACAGAAATATTTTTTTCAGTGTTTGTTTTATTTATTTCGTTTGTAATCGTTAATGATAATCATCCACATTAGTCCACATTTACAAACAGGTGACCAGAGACTAAACTGGCTATATGTGGGCAAGTGTCTGGAAAAATGCTATTATACAGACAGAGGAACAATTGCTAGAACAGGCATCTTGAGAGAGAAGGACTTTCACTGTCCCGCTATGTGCAAATTCCTATTTTTAAGTTAAGGCCTGAAAGGTTGAATCATGAAAACAAGAAGCTTTGGGCATATCAACAAGAACTTTGGTCTCCTTCTGCATCTAACATCCCCCGAGAACGTTACATAGACTTTAGGGCAGGAAGTTCTCATATTTACAAGCCCTTAAAATAGCCTCGTCACCCGGCACTCTCAGTATATCGGTGTCTTGTCCAAAGTGGGGGCCCCTGCAGAAGTTTCTCACACGTGTCACACGCCAATGTCATGACAAGAGAACCCGGGAGAGTTGGGAAGAGGTCTCAGGAATGAAAAGGAGGTGGGAACAACTTGAAGGAGAGGGAGAGAAAATAATGAGTAAGATAAAAGCGAGGGCTAATGCGATATGAAGAAGGGTTCCGGACATTGGTTGGGAACAAGAAAAAGGGCACAGATGGGAGGAAGCACTCAGCAGTATAGATGAGCTAACTGTGGACAGAGTATCTTTGAAACTGCTCTCAAGTCAGCCCCGGACTCTTCAAGTCATGCACAAGGGTTACGCAGCAGAATGTTTATGGTGCCTACATGTGAAAATGACATCCCATTGATGACAACTTGAGGCTACCAGTTACCTGTTCCTGGATCTGCTTGTTTACCTGCAGTGGAGCAGTGGAGCTGCAGAGTGTACAGTGGAACCTTTTAAATAAACCAGCTCAGTTTACACGGTTCCCATCTGCTCACTCCCATCCGTGACAGGCTATCTTTGATGTCTGGTATGTCGTGCTGATACACTGAGTGAACCTTCAGATAGCAGATAGCTGATAGCAAGCAACACAACGGCATGGATAGCGAAACTAGTGAAAATGTGAAGAAACTTGACCGGACTGTGCAAATGTTTTGGACTACAAAGTTGCAATGATCATATGTAAGGTTGCTTGGGTCTTGGGTTATGAAAATAAAATCAGAAAAAAATGAATAATCTATTGAAGTGGGTAGCACAATATCTACGTGCATCAAACGCTGGGAAGCTGGGTTCCTTTTACCCAAGGTTGAGTTAGTTATTTTGACCCAGCAGATTGGGTTGAAGACTGGATTTGGGTGGGCTGAAGAGTTGACTCTATTGCGTACTGAAATTGAAGTAAATTTAACGTAACATTCTTAGAAAATATTGATGGCAGCTGCATGGCTTAGGAAGGCCATCCAGTATAAAAACTGCACCGATAACCTGGTTACCCATTTCTTGGTGGTGTCAACGCATCGGGAGGGGAGTTTTTACCTCTTGTTGGATCAAAAACTTGTGTTGGGCATAAATAACCCAGTGTTGGCTCTGTCCCTTTTAGACTCAGCACTGAGTTAGCCATTTCACCCAATTTGGGCTACTTTTGACCAATCAGTTTGAAGAGTGTAGTGGGACCTCAGCTTGAAAACTTTTGTTAATAACATCTATGTAAAAAAATCATACTATGGCCAAAATATCACCCATCCAACCATTTTCTATACCATTTACCTTGTTTATCTCACAGGTGAGCTGGAGGCTGTTACAGCAGGCTCTGTCGGGTACACAACAACCATTGATGACCAATTTAAAGTTGCCAATAAACCTCTAATGCATGTTTTTTGGAATGTGGACGGAAGCCAGAAAACTTGCATAAATTAACACAGAAACTGTTAACAATTGAAGCAAAAAAAAAAACCCTCAACACAAAATAATTGCAAGATGCAAAATGGACCTTCCTCTCTTAAACTCAAAAAGGACATATATCAAGTTGAACGTCTGTATATGTCCTATTATTTACAGTACAATTCTACATGTGATCTACACTACAGGTGTATTTTTCTCAAGTCGCATAAATTGTTCCAGACAGTCACTGGCTCATTGTTTCCACACCAGCCCCAATTGAGAGGAGGAAAAAAAAAAACAAAGTGGAATTGGAAGCCAAATGATTCAGCCGACACATTTTGCCAGATAGCAGCTCCAAATAAGTCAAATTGCCAATTTTGATGAAAAAATAAAAATAAAATTCTGCCCTCTTACTGCCCCCTTTGAAGACGCTCGTGCTCATGTTGTGCTACATCAAACTGGGTCAAGCAAAAGCAGGCTATTTCACACGGAAAAACAAAGCAAGCTTTTGCTGCTTACTCTTCTTTGCTTTTCGGCTCACATGGTGCTGCTGCAGGGCTGCACGTTGTCATCAGTCATGAGAGCCACTTCTCCATGGGAAACAATTATGGATACTTTTCTTCTCCGACCCCAACCCCCCACCTCCTCAAAAAAACAAAAAAGACATGGGAAAACATCAATGTGGTTTTGTCCCCTCGTGCGCTGAAGTTTGCTTCTGTGAAAAGAATGCCACCATCAGTGAGAATACTAAGATCAGAAGACTAGGATTGTTGAGCCAGAAGCGCAACTGCGTGAAGGTCATCCATCCATCCGCCAAGCCCAGAGGAGGAGGACATTGGCTTCAAACAGCTCCATGGGAACGGTTTCCCTGGAGACGTCAACGGACAGAACCTGCTATCGCGGCCCACGCATGCATTCTAATCAGAAGTGAGGTGGCAGACATGCCTTACCTCAGGGCTCTTAGCATCAGTGACATATTGGGGGTCAGGGGGCGGGGGGGGGGGGGGGGGAATCACATTTTAATCATATATCATATGTCACAGTTATTTCGCTCTTTCAGCATGGTGTCTTCTTTCAAGGCAAATGAATAGACATTACTGCATCTTCTGCTGCTGACTTAATTGTGTTTACAGTAGACGTGACGGGCTTTAAAAGTCGCATATATACGGCCCACAGGGTCAATAGTATGCCCATAGAGAAACAAACGCTGCAGTTGTTTTTGTCACTTAACTTCATTGCTCTGGAACAAGCAATACATTGATTTGTAGTGCAATAAACAATATTGGATTTATTATACATCCATGACTGTCTTATAGGTTAAGCTTATGCTAAAATAAGGCAAATGAAGGACAAATTCATATGAAAGACAGTTTATTTATCTACTTCAATTAGAGTTACTAAACTAAGCTAAAAGTAATTTACTGAACGCTTTGGCTTGCAGTCTTCTAAGTGTTTACTACAACACAAAATTCTACCAAACGTTGATCATCAAACGTGCCTGTACAGTTAGCGCCGACAGTTTGAGCTTGAAAAGAATTCATTATTTGCATGGTAAAATTGTGACAACAACTTTGAAGTCAACTAGTGCCAATGAATGCACACCTTTGTAGGCTCCAGGGTGTTTTTGTATTTTCAAATTTGCGGGCCGTTGAAAGAACACTGAATATGAACGATTGCTTTTGTCTTTTGTTTGAACCAGCTTTTTGGAGGCCAAAAACGATGCAAATTGGCATCAATTTAGTACACCGCTGGCACGATCAACTTAGTTCAATTATTTACATTCGGTAAAGATCAAAACATCGACAAATAGTATTCAACAGACACTTTTAGGCATTCTCAGAACAGTAGTATTGCTTCACAGGGTGCAGTGCGCAGTCGACCAGCCCATTAATCGGGCATGTGAGGGTTGTAGTTCACAAGAGGCGCGCCTGCCATGTGGCAGGTGCACCCAAACTGAAAAATGCCCTCTCCCCTCCCCCCATTATGTTTTGGTTGCGTCGGCAAATGTAGACCCCATGGCAACTAACACAGACTGCCTGTCGAGAATGCCTCCTAGTCATACATTGTAATGGATAATATGAGTATCTCTTTAGCCTTAAGCATTGATTAATTTGGTGTTCATTTGTATTGTACATTTGTTAGCAGTCCAGGTCATGTGTCTTGGGCTTGATCTATGATGCCACTGTATGGAGCTGGGATATTTTATGATTGGATTATAAATTTGATACGGGTGTGTGCCAGGGTTAGAGTTTTTGTTTTCTAATTGTATTAAATTTTTTAAATAAGTTGTGACTTTTTTTTTAGTTAGTTTTATTTTGTTTTTAAAGCAGGTTTGTCAGTTTTTATTTTTCCGCAAATGTTTCATTTTAGTTTAGCTTTTCTTAGTTTTAGTATTAGTTTTAGTGTTTTATGTATGGGGTGTTTGTCAAAAAAAAAAAAAAGTTAACAGAATTGTGTGATCTAGTAAACTACAATTCTCAAAGGATTGTTTGACCTTCCTCCTTTTGTACAGACATAGACCAATTCTGAAATGAAGACATTTAGTGACCTCCGAAAGCTCTTGTATGATCTTAATTGCCCGAGACCGAAACAAGGACATTTTCACTATAATTATAGTTTTTTAAAATTTTGTTTTAAAAACACCAGATGCAGTTTCATTATTTTTAAAGCATTTTCCTTTAATTTGATTTTGTTAACAACATGTTTTTTCAACATTTTCTTTTATTTTCCGAGTTTCATTCATATTCAAAGCACATTTGCGTAGATCACCTGCTGCTTATATTTATATATATTGCAATATTTGACAGGAAAACTTGCATTGATCCTACCGCATGTCTATGCCACCTACAAAAAGGACATCTGCTGTTATGTAACATGGGATCTAGGGATGCCTGCTATACTGTCTGCTTGGCCATTCAACGAGCGGATGCTCAGTGGTCAATTTAGTACATGACAGTTGCTGACTGCTCTTGAACTTCTCTCATTTAGTGGGACACATCGCAACCTTTATTTGAAGCAAGGATTACCACAAGCAGGCCTCAATGTCTTTCTTGAATTCTCCTGAATGACCACACGAGGTTAAGAATAGCAATAGTGTTTTAGGTCATGACTCCAAGCGCTCATTGGGTCGCTAAGCTCCCTCTGGTCAAAGTCAGGATCAGATTAGGCACCACTGTTGTCACTTTGTTACAATGTGTCAACAAATATTGCTGGTTGCACTGTTCTATATGTGAAACCTGTCGATGTGGGGTTTTCAAATACAAACCTTATAGGGCTTTAAATATTTTTTGAATGGATCACAGGTCTACCGAATGAGGTTGGTTAGGCCACGTGATAATATTGTGATATTTAAAACAAAATGCCATCTTAATTCTAAACAAAAATAAAAATACAATGTCATTTCTATTTCAAAAGCGGAAGAAAACACAAAATGATCCCTGTCACCAATCCCAAGCAAAAAATATCATGGGGCAGTAAGGGCATTTCTCTTTTTAAATATTAACACAAAGAAACACACTTTGCACATGTGCATGTGTGTGTTGGGAGGGAGTAACAACACAATATAGAGAGAACCCAAACAGGATAAATAATAGCAATAATCAAATAAATGTACTTACAAATTATATCCATGAAGGCTGCTGTTGCATTAGCAACATTTATACTTTCAACGTTGCACTGCTCCGCTTATGCTTTGATTGCCGCCGTGTCAAATGTTACTTTCATTATATGCCACAAAAAATGGATAGCGGGCCACAAATGGCCCATGGCCCGGACTTTGGACACCGGTCACCGAGTTGTCTCAAATGAAAATATCTAATTGAGAACCATCAAGACTTACCTAAGTTTGAAGAAAATTGTGCACATGAAGGAGGAGCAACAAAGAGACGTGGTCCTTTTTCACCCCAGGAACATTACATCACAGGAACCGTTTTGAAAATAAAGTCCCTGGTAACTTTTCGGCGACAAGAAAAAAAACCCTGCTGGGGGTGGTAAGAGTCTTCAAAGGCGGGGACATTTTTTTTCAGCCACCACTTTGGAAAGATTTACAGCAGTTTCTTTTTCTCAGTACTTTTTGCATTTGACATTTTTGCATCGATGAGATGAAGAACTCCCTAAAAGCTACCACAGATGTGGACAGATAACGAGGAGTAGGCGTCGTTCGTGCAGACTGAAATGTTGGAGTCCAACACAAGGAATTTTGGCAGAAGGATTTTTCGACTGACTACCGTGTTTATTCGAGCCAGAAGCAATAAGAATTAAACTGCCCCACCACTGAACTTAAAACTGTCCCATTATGTTTGCTTGTGTTTGGATTTCACAAAAAAGAAAGCATTTCAACAAAATGAGTTTCTTGTGTATTCCTGAATTACCCTTTACCCTGCCTTACGTTTATTAAACCATGTGATTTGTTTTGATAAGCTTAAGCACAAGTTGTACTGTACTTAATTTACCGTAAAGTATGCTTCATAAGGCCAAGTATAGTCTCACATATTAGAATACGTTATTCATGCCTAAAGGGGAAAATCACATCACCGTTGCAGAAACTGTTGTGTGAATACAGAACAACAATAGGGCAAAGAAACATGTTTCTAAAAACTAATACACCATAAACCAGTGGTTCTTAACCTTGTTAGAGGTACTGAACCCAAACAATTCATATGCACATACACCGAACCCTTCATTAGTGAAAAATACAAATCTGATTCAAGAAGACTAGAGTTGCTCAACTTGGCATGACAAATCATGCAGATAGGACGCTGAGTCCCATCACGTTCTGTGATGCATGTGAATCCATGTGGTACATATTTGTCCGACAACTTTGTTTTTTCTTTTTTCTTTTTTTTTTGCTCGACATAGCATGTATTAAAACATTCTGAAAAAAAAATCACACAACGCACTGTCACGATAGTCATATGTTGACAACTGAGCAAACTAAATTTCCCACTGCACTGATTGGACAAGCAATGTCATCATCTGCAGCCAGTGATGGCCAAGCGGGCGTGTCATAACTAATTGACATGTTGAGTTGGGTGTGTTTTAACCTTCATGGCAGAGACTTCGTCGACCCCCTGAGACCGATTCACCGAACCCCTGGGGTTCGATCGAACCCAGGTTAAGAACCACTGCCATAAACTAAAAGCTGCTGGTGGTTTTGTTGGGAAAGGGCCAATATACATTCAACTGTAAGTTGAAAGGATATGAATTGCACTCCTTGACAATTTCCCCCAACCGCTCAAGTTTCCTTCATGTGATTTTGGATGGACTTCTCCTGAAACTTGAAGTGAAGCCATTTGGAGGTCAATATTTGGGAGCCGGGGGGCTACATTTCTGACAAGCCTTGAATTAATTGCATGTGAAGCAGTTTCTTTTGTGTCATAAATTCTAATGATGTAAACAGGCCTAATTGGGAGCTTCTTGACTGTGCTGTTTCATATTTTCAAGTTTTCATCGTGTTATGGCTGGATATATTTTATAATACGAAAACCTTTATTAGTCTCGCAATGGAGAAATTCCCAATTCACAGCAGCAAAGTTATGAAAGGAAGAAGTAGAACAACAAAATATAGGAGCTGCTGGAAAGGCAGCCACTCTCGCGGCGCCATTTTGAAGTCAAAATACCAAAAATAACACAACACAACACATAGGACACAGACAGTCGTGCAATCTTCACCACTTTTCTGCAAACACTTTGTTGTCTGAAGCAGTTATAGATGAACTGGGAAAGGATCAAAGTGTCCTTTCACCAGTGGGTCAGAGACGTCATGCTGAAAATGTGCACACGTCTGCTACAAGCTAAGTTTTGAAAGCAAACACGAAGCTGTAGCGTCCATTGACGAAAAGAGATGAGTTCACTTCTCCTGTCCCACGTAATCCGCTTCAAACTCCAAGCCGCGACTCCCAGTTCCAAACCGCATCGGCGCTCTGCGCGAACACTCCATTCTTCTCATCGTCGGCTCCTCAAGCCTTACATCCATCCAGCCGCCGACCGTTCAACAGCACCGATCTCTCCGCTGAACAAAGCGGGGCTGTGAAAAATGCTGCCCATTACAGGCACAAGACACAAGCGCCCCGAGACTGTCCAGCAACTGTGCTAAAATTAAAATGCTGCAGTTGAGCACCCCACATCCATCATTTAAATGTTAGTTTCACCAAATGTGCATGATGTTGTTGGTATGAATACGTCAAGATAAAACATGCATCCAGCCCACTTACTGCAATTTTAATACCTTCCATTTTATTAAGGCAGAATATTTTCTTCTGTTTTGAAATGGAGATTAAAAATGCATAGCGTAACCTTGTAAATGTTAAAGCTTCACCAGAAGAGTTATTCCTGGTTTGTTTGTTAAGCATGCTCGTTATGTTGAGTCATGTTTTAAAAAAAAAAAAACCTTGACATGTTCTGGATTTTCCTATTCTTTTGCCAAGAGACTCGACAGCACTCAGGGCTGCGATTAGTGACAACAGTGGATTGATGTAATTTCCGCTGCATTAAGCATGTGACTGTGGAAGCACTTTAGAGTGGAAAAAAAAAGGAAGAAAAAAGAAAAAGATCAAGACCTCTTATAGTGAAATGGTCCTTTGATTTAAAAAGAAAAAAAATGAAGAATGACATTTCGGATCATTTTATCAAGATTTTCAAAATGTCACTTGTTTTAAAACATTTTTTAAATGATGAAAATATTCGGGGGTTTTTTAGCATGTCATTGTAAATGATCTCTAGACTGTATTTTGAAATATTTATGTTACTTTACATGATGTATACATTTAATTTACACAATCAAAGTCAACAGTTGGGATCCAGTAAGAATAGTTCAGTTAATCTTCTGTTGACTTTTTTTTATTTTTTTTTAGATTCTCATCGTAAAGACATGAAGTTCCAGTATTGCATTGCTTATAATACGGCTTTCTGGATAAAATACCAACGGTATGTTGTGAACTTATATGAATGAACTTTGATTTTGTCGTAGCATCTGAAGGTGTTTTGCATAAGCCTCGAAGCAATGTTGTTCTAGGCTGAGAGTATTTCCTGCTTCCCCATCAGTGGTGCATCCGCTGCTCAGCTCACACAACACCGAGACAATAGAACAACAGATGGAGGAAGAACACTGTCCATGCATGCATCTGGCTTAAATGCATCAATGGTCCATTTTTAGCACATCTCCCACTGACATAGGGGCCTAAAACAACATTGAAGACAAGCCTCGCTTCTGTTCCCTACTCCAGAACCAGAACACCACTTCAAGTGCAAAACACATTTCTAACAATGAGCAGTACGCATAAAGAAGTTCAGATAGAACCTTGCTGAATTGCCTGTCAGACTAATGAAGTGTGTCCCCTCTTTTCTTTTCAACGCTTGACTGCTCACATTGTATTTCTGTGGTGGGGGCCACTGGATGTCATGTTACACAAGAACATGCTTTTAGACACATCGAATGGAAACTCCGGATGTTCCCAACACGCTATTGAATTAATGTGTTCACTCAGGCTTCCATAAGAATGTGGCGAACATTTCCCGATTCACTTCCAACAGGATATGGCGATCATGCGTCACGCATTTCCCTATTTTGCCACATTCGATGTCTTTGTCAGGTGTTTAGACATAGTCACAAGGAGGACACCAATTGTTTAGATTTAGGAACATGCACAAATTTGAGTAAAACACCTTAAAAGTGGACCCAGGTTAAACAGAATCCATGATGGAAGACTGGTCAGGCTCTGGCTAATCATTCCCATGGCGATTGATAGAAATAATCCACTCCATGGTGAAACTGTCATCATTGTCAAAACTGTATGGCTATCTTTAAAGTATTGGTAAACAGCCATTAAAATATCCAGAAATTAACTACTATAATATTCATTTATTTATGCTGTGTATGGACATACCATATTTTCCGCAGTATACGGCGCGTCGGATTATAAAGCGCACTTCCAATGAATGGCCTATTTTAAAACTGTTTTCATATACCTGTATATAGGGTACACCGTATTATAAGGCGTATTGAATGGAAGCCACAATAGTGGCTGCGGTTGCGTTTTGCATCCACGAGATAGAGCTATGGTAAAGGAATACAATACAATACAACTTTATTTATATGGTGCTTTCACAGCCGCTGCAGCTGTAACAAAGCACTTTACAGAACATTTATAATACTATGTCGAAGAAATCAGAATATTGATCCATATATAATGCACATCGGGGTATAAGGCTTTTCAGAAAATTGAATGATTTTAGGTGCGCCTTATAGTGCAGAAAATACAGCATATGATGTAAATAGATAGATACATACTGTATATGTACTGCATAGCGAAAAAGTTAAGAGGCTGCCATGTTGTCTTCAATTTCTTGTTCATTGCAATGTTTGATGCCATTAAAGGTGTAGCAGGTGACTAACTGAAATGAACAGAAGCCATGGAATGCCTGAAAGCACAGTTTTTGACAATGGTAGTACAATGCGAATCAATGTGAAGTGATTTTGGTTATTATCAAGAAAACCTTTGGAAAACATCTAAATTTAAATTCAACGCAGTTATTTTTGTGGTTATTAATATATTGGCCCCCCCCCCCCAAAAAAAGGTAACCTACCTTTAGTTGAACGGAGCATAGGGTAAATAGGAAACTGAAGAAACAAGGGTGGTCTCATATATTTTTTCAAAAGCTGTGCGACACCCTTTAATTCTGTGTTTTTTCATGATTTAAAACTTTCCTGAAATTTGGATAAGTCACATACATTGTGAAGAAATATTGATGGAAATATTTGGCAAACTTTTTTTTACCGGTAATCAAAACAGAATATGTTTTATGATTTAGATTTTAGCTCCTTGAAAGTGAGGAAGGAGAAGCGCAGTACACGCTGGACTGGTCCCAAGCCAATTGCAAACCATTGGAAAGATCCTTTTTTTGTTGCAATGCTCATTTAGTGGGGGAAAAATTAATAAGCACATTTTTCAACAAACAAACAAAAAAAAGACCCCCTCTTACGAAAACCAAAACATTAAGCCATTGGCCATTCGACTTGTGCCTTTGAAAGTGAAAGCATTGAAACACACAGTAGATATAATGTGTGAGCTAGCTCCAAATTAGGCCCCGGTGGACCAGCACGTAATATTTAAACCCAGAACCTTTCAACAATTTGATGACGCGGCTAAAAGGAGTGGTTATGGCTTGCAGTGTTCCCAAAAAGTGATACCACATATCTGTATTGTGTGAGGACAAACCATTAAAAAAAACAGAATCAACCAAGCAAAACATATTTTGATTGATACATTGCCCACCTAATAATGGCGTGACGAGTGACTGACAAGCCAACCAGTGACGGTCACCAAGCACAAAGACAGCACTTCAAATGAAACAAAAGCTTCAGCGTGATGGGAAACTGCTTGCAGACTGAGGTATCGAACTTCAAATCTTTGATGGGTGCATCTGCGAGGTCCCAAAAAATGGACTGTGGCCTGGTTCTGATATCAAGGCATAATCTTACTGAAATTGTATAAGAAACGCCTGACATCACTGCTTTACAAAAGTTCATACATTACTGTATCCGACCAAAAGTGGTAGGGACAGATACTTTTATTTGCAATCCAACGTCTACCCATCCATCTTCTAAAGTGCTTCTTCTCACGAGGGTCACGGGCATGCTGGAGCCTATCCCAGCTGTCTTTGGGCAGTAGGCGGGGCACACCCTGAACTGGTTGCCAGCCAATCGCAGTCCTATGCCTTCTGATTTCCTATTTCAGAACACAAACAAAAAAGACTTCCACCTGCTCATATAAAGTCATGCTTGTTCGAAATAAAAGATGTGAAATCACCTCAGTCTAATCATAATCAACCCAGTGAATGGGTTGTGTTCATCACCCATATAACTTAGGGCGATGCGCTTGCTTAAACTTAATTTCAAGCCATCCTTTTTTCAACAGAACAAGTCTGTTTAATTGTCATGGCATTTTAAAATGACCTCAATCTGAAATTGCACCCATGAAACACAACACACCATCTGCCGTGGTGTGTTGAGCCTCGTGATTCGAGGTTTTGGAAATTGGAACAATCTGCCATGGCACTGAGCACATGGCAATAAGTCTAACCCCAATATTGCCCCAGTTAAAAGCAAACGATCCAGATGTGAATGCAGTGTGATAGAACAGGCTGCTCCAATGAAAATGTGACCCAAAAAAAAAAATCTCTGACTGAACATAGCTGTTGCTATGGCGCATGTGTGCTTCGCCGAGATGACCGGGTTCACCGTGAAAGTGATGTGACTCACTTCATCCATTAGAGCAATGCTTGGGTTTTGGACAAAGCATTTTTTTCTGACATTTAGAATCACTACATTAAAAAGTTTTTCACTGCAATTTTCTGATCAGGAGTTCCAGCTGAGTGGCACGGTGGTCAGCATGTCGGCCTCACAGTACATACTGTAGGTGCAGCGTTCGACTCCAGCTAAGGCCTTCCTGTGTGGAGTTTGCATGTTATCCCCGTGCCCGCGTGGGTTTTCTTTGGGTACTCCGGTTCCCTCCCACATTCCAAAAACAATGGAACACCCCAAATTGTCCCTTGAGAGTAATTGTGAGCGCTGAGGGTTGTTCTTCTCTGTGTGCCCTGCGATTGGCTGGCAACCGGTTCAGGGTGTACCCCACCTGCTGCCCAAAGACAGCTGGAATAGGCTGCAGCACGCCACGTGACCCTTGTGACGATAAGCGGATCAGAAAATGGATGGATGGATTTACGCTAAGTATGACGTAAATGTTTTGGCTTCCAACAAAAAATTATGATGCAGTCGAATTAAAAACATGCTTTATTTGTTTTATGGTGAGGTGGGAATTTTTTGCCACCAATGTTTTGATTCAGTGATGAAGATAAGAAGATTAGAGAATGCATGGATGGATGGCATTTCATACATGAGTTGTCGGTATTTCGAAACGACATTTGGGAATTCTAGATTAGTTTACACAAAACGTTTTTTTTTAACTCTCCATAAATATGTACAGTATAAAAAATAAACCTACTACTGAAATTAATAAAACCTAAAACAAACCCCCAAAACATTGAAAACTGCTCTAAATACCAATTAAAGCTAACTACATTTAAAATGTAGTTGAATTCTATCGTGAAAAGTCCAAAATTGCTCTGAACTTGATTGCATATTATCACAAGTAAATGCAGTTCGTCCCCATCTTCCAGGTCTTGTTTTTGTTTTGTTTTGTTTTCTGCGAGTGTAGGATTGTGCGTGTGAAATGCTAACACCAGTGTCTCATGGTGCATTATTTTAACATCTTTCTATGAATTTAAATCGGCCACGATGTGGCGTTTTCTGACCTCCCGGAGGCAACTTGACTGCCGTCATGCTGTCAAAGCAATCAGGGTGGCATATCTCTGCTTCCAGCAACCGGGGGCATCTGGATAGACTAAAGCGACATCATATATAGACCACATTGCAGTCACCTCAGATCGTAAATGTACCAACCGCACCACGACTGTTGACAGTTTGTGCATATCTTTAATAGAATTTTCACCAATCTGATCAACTACATCAGAATTGGCTGATATTTTGCATTTGATGTAAAATCACTGATCGACTTTAATGTCACAATTTGCGCAATCTAGCGATGATGTCATTGAGCGGATCCGTGAAATAGGACATGGCAGCAAACACAATTATATCCAGGGCTGTTTTACCATATTATATGCAGTATATGAGCCAGAATTCTCGTCTGTTTTCACCCTCGTAGCGTGTCTTGTGAGCGGAAAGACTTTGCGCCTGGAGGTGGAAGTTCTGCCTTTCGTGCCCTCGACCAACCAATCACAACGTAGTAGCATTAGTGTAGGTTCACCCTGGCCACTAGACGCCTGAAAATCTTCCTTCCACAACAACAAGAGCAACAAATGCAATCATTCCTGGGGTAGTTTTCAGGCAATTTCTTCAGTGTGAGGTACGAACTTGTTAGCTTTGGCTTTACATCGCAGACTATTTATTTGTGCTGTGCGAGTGGGAATTCAACAAAACTTTGAGTGGAGGCCTGTTTTGCTGATTGTCTGGCACAGAACCACTTATGAAAACACAAGTTATCACACACACCACGCGCAGACATTCTTGCCAATAAGGTTGACACATTTTCAACAAATGTCAAATATTTTTTAGACATTCAGCAGTCTCCTTAACGATCATTTAATCTTTGCCTTTGGAGTAAGATCAACACAGCAGTAATTACACTCTCATCAACACAAGTGTGCATGTGCTCAGACAGCGAAGCATCATGGGGATCAGCACTTGTTTCTGTGGCTCTGCTGTGTTTACAGGCAAGGCTTGATTGCAGAGCTCATTGCAGGCCCCGTATTCGCTTCCTGGGTTGATCCCCCGTTGCCTTAGCAGCTCCTTTTCTATCTCACGCCACAACGAGGGCGTGGGGGGGCTGGCAGATTTCAATTCTGCTCCGCTTCGACCCCAAACACCATTCAGCAAAGGTTCGTATAAGGAGCCACCATATCCTGCTCAAACAAACAGCGCTGACGAGGGCGAAACAAATGCTTTTGTTTGGCAGATATATTTAGATTCAAGCCGCCTTCACCCAACTGGCATGTCTCACAGGCTGTTTGCCGTCAAAAAGAATAGGAACGTTGCAAGCATGTTGGCATCAGCTGAAACCTGCGGGGCTTTTTCCTCATTGTGCAAATATAAATATACTGCATATGCGCAATGGAAAACAGCATTTCCCCCGTTTAACATCAGAAGATTTGCAGATTTGGACAGACGAGACAATAAAACATGATACTTGTTGTATGGGAAATTAACTGTCCAGACCCTCCCTTCACTGTTAGTCTGAGTCAGTCGTCCAAGCTCCACGGGCCATGACTCCTCAGAGAGCAGTCTGGTACAGAAGACAGGAAACAGCTTGAGAGAGGTCCAGCAGTCAAGGCCACGGGAGGGGTTGGAGGGAAAACGGGGATTTCCTTGTATGATCGCCCAGACTGTTATCAAAAGTGCGCCGTCTTATATGTGGTGCAACTTATGAGCGTGATCACTGCTGTGGGATCTCCATGACTTTCAGGCATCCCATTTGCTAGGAACCCCTGGATTTAGGGCAGTTTGAAAGAGTCGACTGCAATTTTGACCTAGAATAGCACTCACTGGATATCAGACCAATCTCCAAACTCCAGTAATGCCCCAATGTTGGTGAACATTATGGGTTCGTTTGAAGGTTATTTCTAGCGCAGTGGTTCACGTAGCAGCCTTTCGTACATCTAGCCTGGGCTCAATTACGGGACAATGTTTCATTCAATATTGGCCTCGGATTGAGTCATGATAGAACCTGCGAGCTACACTGTGAACCTGAACAAGATAAACAGTCTGTGTGGGTAGCGAATAATGTCGATGACTCGTCTCTACATACCGTACTTCCTCTTACGGGGCAGGGTTGTTTCGTTACCCAACTGTGAGTACCAGCCGTTTTTTTGGCTGTACTTGTACAAATGCTCATTTAAGTGTAGACAATGCTGTCTGTTGATATAACGTCCATTTGTTAGTTTTGCATTAAAAGGAGAATAAAATGCATAACTGGCTCACTCATACAAGTATTGTAGTCTCCCTTTCGAGAGTACCGATTAGTTTTTAATCTTCAATTCATTAATACCGTGTGGTTCTGGAAAATAGTGATTCTTACCACCTTCACTGTCACTCTCAACGCATATTCTATGACAAACTCATCTTCAATAAGCAGTCAAGACAAGTGTCGTGGCAAAGTTTCACATATTCTAATTTGCGGTGGTGACCACGTTGATGATTATTTTGTCATTAAAAGTGTTGCAAAAGCATTGACAAGGGATCAACAAACATTCCTGCCCATGTGATAACATGGCTTCTATGGTATGCTACCAATTTTTTTGTTTTTAATATCTCTGCACCATCAGCCCTCTGCCAAATGGCCACTGGCTGGGGAACACCTGCCTTAATTATTGACCAAAATAAAAAAGTCAAGAATAGTTTTCAACAGCTACGGTATACAAGCAGTATTTCTTCTACTTTGTAATGCATGCCATGTGTCACCATGCTTCCTCACATAGGTCAGTCTTGGAACTACAACAGAATTTTGCTTTGGGGGAAGGAGACTCAATTCCAGCCGCTATTGTAGTAGTGCACATGGGGGAGGCACATGGAAGATGACCACAAATGCTGACAATGAAAAAAACAAAAACAAAACCACCCCCACACAAAAAAGAGGAGGACTGCTCAGCGTCAGAGTTGTTATCACTGTGGTCATTTCAGTCTTTATGGAAGTGTTTGCCACCTGAAAGACTACGTAGCTTGGAATAGGAATCTCCCCATGTCCTGGTTCTTGGCCCAAACTTCAATGTCCTTCAAGATAGCCTTCAAAACTTCAAGATAGCCTTCATATTGAGCTTGTTAAGGGGCGTAAAAACACATAATGAATCCCAACTCAAACACAACTAAGCCTCATCACTTTTTACAGTATTTAATTAAAGAGTATGCAAGCCTGAAGAAACGTGCGAATAATAAATTTAAAATGTCAAAGTGAAACTGGCTAACTCTCCTAAAACTGACAGCAAACAAAAAGAGGTGGATGGAACACAAAAGAAAGAAGACAAAGGAACAAACGGAAATCCCAAACTAAAACCCTCCAAAAAGC
Organism: Hippocampus guttulatus; assembly: GCF_054856545.1. Lineage (NCBI taxonomy): Eukaryota > Metazoa > Chordata > Actinopteri > Syngnathiformes > Syngnathidae > Hippocampus > Hippocampus guttulatus. The sequence continues at coordinate 32,360,780 of NC_141262.1, read as the reverse complement.
TAAACAGAAAATAACAGCCACACTTAAAATCAAAAACTGCCAAAAAACTACTAATAGGAAAAACAAGACAAGGATGACAATGTTATGACTCTGAATCCACATACAACAAATATATGATCACCTCATATGATGAATACTGTATACACAATAAATGGAGGAATGACTAGTTTTGAAATCAGAAGGGAGGAAGAAAAGGTTCAACAAGTTTTAATTTATTTTAACAGTGGGATTGGTAACACAAAAGGCTTTGCAATATCTCAGCATTATTAAAAGTGAAGACAATTAGCAGTTTTGTATTTAGCCCCAAACATGAAGTCAACACATATGATTTGCGTTTGTGGACCACCTGAAATTATGTGGGAGGCTGTATCTGACACCCGGGCTTTGAGTTTGACACCTATGCTGTAAAGCATGTCTATGTTACAAGGTACAATTCAAAAAAATCATTTCCATGTGCAGGGGCGACCCAGTAGTCCAGTGGTTAGCACGTCGACTTCACAGTGCAGAGGTACTGGGTTCAATTCCAGCTCCGGCCTCCCTGTGTGCAGTTTGTATGTTCTCCCCGGGCCTGCGTGGGTTTTCTCCGGGTGCTCCGGTTTCCTCCCACGTTCCAAAAACATGCATGGCAGGCTGATTGAACACGCTAAATTGTCCCTCGGTGTGAATGTGAGCGCGCATGGTTTTCGTCTCTGTGTGCCCTGCGATTGGCTGGCTGCCGGTTCGATGGCTGGGATGGGCTCCAGCACCCCCCGCGACCCTAGTGAGGATTAAGCGGTTCGGAAAATGGATGGATTTCCATGTGCAATGTATTTTATTTGAATCATTCTACATGTCATTTGTTTGCATTTTCTGATATTGAAATACAGTGTTGAGGCTCAAAATACTCTTAATGTTACAGTATTTTACCAGAGTATAAATCTACACTTTTGGATCACTGCCTAGGTTTTGATGAACGCTTGAGCCTACTACAACACTGCATTTTAACACTGATTATTCGAAGGGCACTTGGAGAACTGAATATTTTTGAGTTGGAACTCGGTGTAAAAAGTTTAAGAACCACGGCCTTAAAGTAACACCTTGTACATGAAAATATACCCAGGCTGCACCCCCCCCCCCCTCCCCTCCAGGAAATCGTCGTCGAGCATTGAGTCTTGAACATTCAGTGTTGTTTTATTTTCGGGAATATTATTCCGCTTGCTGTGTTTTAAAAGTGGTGCGGAGCGTGCAAGGGAGACGCTCGTAAAGGGCGGAGGGTGGTGTGTGTATGTGGGGGGGGGGGGGGGGGGGGGCTCTTGCGCGGCCGGAGGTGTCTGCCTACCTCACGTTCGCGCTCAAGACGCGCGCACAGCGGCGGTTTTAATCGAAATTCACGCAGATTGTCGTCAGTTTGGAAAGAGAGAACAAGAGAGAGGGAGAGAGAGAGAGAGAGAGCGTGGGGATTCTGCACACATGGATGTGCAGGCGAACACTGCATTAATAATCTGGATTAATTTCACAGCCGGTGCGCAGAATTTGTGGACATAATGGGGAATACGACACCCAAACCGTTAATAGGTGAGCCTTGTGATGACTATTGTGTTCATGGAGAATGCGTGTGAAGGCGTGAGCGTGTGGTTTTGGTGCCATTTCCTCCACTTGAGCTCGCTCGGTTTTTGGAAATGATCTGTGCATCACGGGGGATCTGAGCATGATTCCAGTGGAGATCCCCGAGAGCCATTTTTACCTCACTGTAATCTTTTTTAATCATCTGTTGCACGTTAATGCGAAACAAATAATCACATTTGAGTGTTCCCGAAGTGAGCATTTGCAACTGAGGGTCACCTGCTCACGGCGGTGGTCGTTTTAACGCCACTTTAAAGATGGAACAATCTTATTTAGAACTATTTGTTTAGTTCATTGTTGTACTATCCAAATGATAATGAGAAATTAGAAATCCTTGGTTTTAAAGGGATCATCTCAATTTTTTTGATGTTATTTTACACACTATGGAGAGCAGTGTGGATGTCGTCTCTAAGATTGTAGATTAACTACAACATGCATAATTGAAGAAATGATCCATAGGTATGAATGTGCGTTGTTGTTTGTAAAGCAAATTCATGTGACTGGTTCGTGACCAGTCCAGGGTTTAGGTTCGAGTTTAAAGCGCCCATGACCCGAATGAAGACAAGCCTCACAGAAAATAAATGGAGATCCCACCCTCACATTTAATTACTGTATCTGGACTTAATTATTTTTTAATTAATAAATGAACATTAAGAAACATCCTGACAGTTGTTTCAAATTGATTGTTGATCAATCATGCCATGTTTTGTCAGCAGACTAAGGTCATTTAGTGGAGCCCGGAGTTCAAACCAAATATGCTGCATCAGCATTTAGGTGTTGTGCTGCATGCAAATGGCATAAGATGGCAGCAGAACATAAATTAGCGCCAAGCGTAAATGCTTTCCAATCCATGTTTCCCCATACTAATCATTAAGGTCTTTGAAAGTATCTCTATAAAACATTTTTTGGAAACTCATGTTTCTGTGCTGTATATTGTTTTACCAATTATAATGAACTCGTATTTATTTGTGTCAGCACAGTGGTCGACTAGTTAGCCCGTCCACTTCACAGTCACTCACAGTCATGTTCTCCCTATGCCTGCGTGGGTTTTCTCCGGGTACTCCGGTTTCCTCCCACATTCCAAAAACATGCACCGTAGGTTAAGTGAACACTCAAAATTGTCCCTAGGGCGTAATTGTGAGCGCGGATGGCTGTTTGTTAATGTGTCCCCTGCGATTGGCTGTCAACCAGTTCAGGCTGTACCCCGCCTCCTGCCCGAAGACAACTGGGATGGGCTCCAGCATGCCGGCAACCTTTGTGGGAATTAGCTCCTCAGATAATGGATGGATGGATAGTTTTTATTTGTCTCACTTGCTTTTAATGGTGTTAAAATATTCATTTAAAAAAATGTTGCCTTTAAATGCTGTTTTGTAACTATGTGACGCCAATTGAGCTACCTTGTGTATGAAATCTGTGATACAAATAAAGCTGGCTTGCCTTGCTTCAAAGTGTTGGAGACACATGTAGACAGACACACTCTCATTCCCACCTATTGGTGTCTTCAGTGAACCGAAGGCCTGCCAACTGGACAGTAGTGAGCAAATTACAGTCAGCGCCTCACACCAGCATTTATCGGTGATTGACTTTCACGCACATACCCCATAGTTTTGTGTCTATTGAGATATATTTACTTCCTTTTGTTATTTTTTTTCAGTTATGACATTTAAAAGTATATTACTTGATAATTGGCTCCTGATGCTTTGATTTACTGCCTGCTCCCTTCCCCGCCCCCGCTCAGGCTAGATACAATGGGGTGACTGCTACCAGCACCCCGCCGACGCGTGGACTCAATTAGTCACTGTTCAGTGGGGAGGAGCATTCACCGCTTGCATGATACACACTATTTGTATTTATTCGAGTGTCGTCTTTTTATCCCGTTATGGAATCTTAACAGTCTTTGTGATGAATACAGTAGTTTCAAAACGTTGCTTTCGAGGCCTTTCAACGCAGATGCAATAAAAAGACGATGAAATTCTCATCAAAACCATTAAAGATCATCGCTCTTGTAAATGACTATGCTGATTAGACACTATAGCCTAGAGAGGAAAGAGAATAGAAGCCCTGCTCATATTGATCAATGAGCCTGATATTCAATTACATCATCCATATTACGTGAAAGTGTCTTGTGCTCGTTCTGGCCTACTGTATGATTGCAGTGTCTCTCCTGCTATATATCAGTGCATCTTTTGCCGCAATGCTATCTGGACATATTTTAACGGATTTTTTTCCTGTTTATAGACCGTTAAACAAAGTATCACGCTGCGCCGCAAACATGTTGCAAAGCAGTAAGACCAATAACCAAGACCAGCAAACCTAGCCAAGAATTACACTGAACCTGTTTGGACACAATGTACAAAACCCCTTCATGACCCAACAATTCCCAAAAAGTATTCAAGTTCCTCGTGATGAAAAGCTGATGGAGGCGTTCTACACAGGACTATCTCGTGTCTCTGAAGAGGCGTATTTACAACTGGAGTACCCACTCAATGTGCAAGAAATTTTCACATCCCTCCAGAGCAGTGGTTCTCAACCTGGGTTCGATCGAACCCTAGGGGTTCGGTGAATCGGTCTCAGGGGTTCAACGGAGCCTCTGCCATGGAAGTTAAGACACACTCGACTCAACATGTCAAATAGTTATGACACCCCGCTGCAGATGATCACATTACATCGCTTGTCCAATTACTGCTGCGGGAAATTTAGTTCGCTCAGTCGTCAACGTGTGACTGTCGTGATAGTACATTGTGTGATTTGTTTTTTTTAGAATTTTAATACATGCTGACTATGTCGAGCAAAACAAGAAAGTTGTCGGACGAATATGTACAACATGGATTCACATGCATCACGGAACGTGATGGGACTCAGCGTCCTATCTGCATGATTTGTCATGCCAAGTTGTGCAACTCAAAACTGAAGGAACACTTCTTGAATCGTATTTTTATGTTTCACTAATGAAGGGTTCGGTGAATGTGCATATGCACCGATTGGGTTCGGTACCTCTAAGAAGGTTAAGAAACACTGCTCCAGAGCAGGCCACAAGACTCCTGGTACCGATGATCTGAAAAGAAAATTGTATAAAGTATACTGGTACAGGGCGGCCCGGTAGTCCAGTGGTTAGCACGTCGACTTCACAGTGCAGAGGTACCGGGTTCAATTCCAGCTCCGGCCTCCCTGTGTGGAGTTTGCATGTTCTCCCCGGGCCTGCGTGGGTTTTCTCCGGGTGCTCCGGTTTCCTCCCACATTCCAAAGACATGCATGGCAGGCTGATTGAACACTCTAAATTGCCCCTAGGTGTGAGTGTGGGCGTGCGTGGTTGTTCGTCTCTGTGTTCCCTGCGATTGGCTGGCGACCGGTTCAGGGTGACCCCTGCCTACTGCCCGAAGTCTGCTGGGATAGGCTCCAGCACCCCCCGCGACCCTAGTGAGGATCAAGCGGTTCGGAAGATGAATGAATGAATATACTGGTACATTTTAGCTCACAACCTGTTTGATGTCTTTAACACTCTTGCCCAAAAAAGGGGAGAGATTAAAAAAAAAAAAAGGCACCGTGTGTAGCTCCACTACACGGACTACAATATCCTCTTGGCCGTCCTGGTACAGAAGAAACATGTGCTATGTTACGTTTATGTAAAATAATAATTAAATAAATAAATGTCACAGTGTTCATTGTATGATGAGATATTTTATCGAACGAACCGTAGGCTACCCATGTTGTCCTTTGGGCTAACTAGTACCCGCTGGCACCATTTTTTTTTAGGACATTGCACATTAATCAACAGAGCAAAAAGGCATCCTTGTTTGTACAGTGTGTCTTTCGTCTCGCTCCTTCCGTCTACTTCCTCCGCGTGTAACTGCCCACCCCTCCCCTCTCTGCTTGCAGAGAAGGTGAAAAAAAATTGTGATTGATTCCTCAACTCTGTGAGCAGCCAATCATATTGAGACCAGCTTAGAAGTCCCCTAAAATAAAGAACAGAGGAGCTCATTATCGGTGACAGCCACTATTCGTAGTTAGTGTCACCTTGACATTTTGAAATCACGATACAACATCAAAACGATAATTGTCCCATGCCTGTGGGAGACCATGGCCGGATTTAGGTTAAGCGGTGATCTAATTGCAAAGATCCAGGTGTCGTACAAGGACATCGAAGGTGAAGGGATCAACAGTGGCTTAAGTGCTCTATTCAGGTGCATAGAAGACTGTGACAGGATATGCACTGTCAGGGATGGGATCACTTTGAGAAAATCCATTCTTGTGCTTGTGAGTTTTTTCTACCAGGTTTTAAAAATGACATTGTTTTATCTGTTTGAGCTAATGATGTTGCAATTAAGGGAAGAACGTCAATGCGTTAGCATAAATAGATGAAAAGTTTTCTGTTACGTCCTCAGCCAAGGTGAACTTGGGAAAGATTGAAGGCCTTGCTGATGGGGAGTGGTTTGAAAGTGGCAGGAAAAAAATGATGACAAAATAATTCCTTACAGCAGCATTGACTGTCCTCTTTGGCCCCCCATCAGGTGTTTCATCACATACACACATAGCCAAATAGTTTTTTAAATTTTTTATTCCAGTTCATCAAAAGGCACATCACATAACCTCCAACCTTGTGTGGAAAGATGTAACAAGCAGCATTTTCAGACCTTGAGCACGTGGTGGGGCTGTGTTTGTGACTGATTTCAAAATGTTAAAGGTTAGTGGCTTACACTTTTTATTTATTTATATATTTTTAAATCAGGGTGGGGGTTTTTTCCTCCTGTGTTCTCGTTGAATGGCATAAGTCAGATTTTTAGGTCGCTGTATTGGTTGCTCATATAGCCAGGACTGATGGGGGAGCTGTTCAGCTCAACATCAACATCAACATCAACATCAACAACAACAATCCATCCAGCCATCCATTTTCAACACCGCTTATCCTAAAGAGGGTCTTGGCGGTCGCTGGAGTAAATCCCAGCTGACTTCGGGCAAAGCTCAAATACAATACTTTACGAAAAGGAAAAAAAAGTAAATCCAGCGAGGCCAGCTCTCACTGATGCCCAGGATGTGGACTCTCTGTTGCAGGGGTGTCAAACATACGGCCCGCGGGTTGGATCCGGCCCGCAAAGAGGTTTGGTCAAGACCGCAGGATAATTTAAAAAATGAAAAATGCATAAAAGACATGAAATGAATATTTTTAATAAGGTGCAATTCATGGGGTATCCACTAGGGGAAATACTGTTTTGATCGGAGTAAAAGACAATATTGTTTTGATCAGAGAAGAAGACAACAGCAGCCGCAGTCTGTCACTGAGACATACCCAACACAGCAGACGCTTTCAAGGATACGTGAATACTTTATTCTTTACACATTTAATAGCACTCTCCTTAGTTTGTAAGGTGTAGGCAGGGATTACATTTAGATTTTATATGCACATGTAAATGGTTTAAAAATTCTTTATAAATCTCGTTTAATCTGAAAGTGCATGACTATATTTTTCAGTACCCATTACTTGTTCAAGTTTTGTGCCTTTGTACAATCAGTGGGGTCAGTTACAATGCATATATGTGAATGATAAAAGTTAATCGCACATTTGTCTGAGGAAATCTAAGGAGCTTCATGAAATGTTTTGTAAAATATCTGTTTATTAAATTCCAACATTTAACTAATGTCCGCGTGCATTAAAGACATTATTTAGGTTATTTATAGCAGAGTATGGTAAAACTTGAATGGTCTACTGAGGCCATATTTGGCCCACAATGTGAAATGAGTTTGACACCCCTGCTCTATGCTATGAAGACACCACAGTGTGACATGTTGGAATGTAAAAAAAAAAAGCATATTCCAAACAATACATATTTTGTAGCAATGCCGAAATTAGGAATGCAATGTGGATTTTTTTTAATTTAATGCATTCACAGTCATTACTTTTTTTTTCTGCATAAAGGCTGAATTGTTTCAAACAGCTGATTTTATTACCCGTATGATATTTTACAGCTGATTTGATACAACATAAATTGACCCAAATCATTCTTGTTTGATTTCTGACCCTTGCTAAATTCAATATAATATGATGTCTTCAGGCAATGCATTGTATGACAACACGATCAAAGATACAGCCTTTGAATAGTGGGAATCTTTCCTAGACTATGAGGATACAATAAAAGGGCCATTGAGTTTGTTTATACTGCTGGCTAAGGATGTTGTTAGTATTTACACATCAATAAGCTCAACACCAGCACGTGAAGACGTGACTTCTCTTGATGTGATTATCTTTTGTCTCGTGCAATGTGACCTTTCCAGTGATGATTTGGTAAATATTCTTTTGCTACAAGTCCTATTTGGCTTTGGAAATATTTTCTCCTCTTTAAGACCTTCAATTTCTGTCACTACTTTACTGTGTTTGGTTTTAAATATCAAGGATTACTATCGTAAACAATCGTCTTTGGACATGATTACCAAATATTCAATGCTTTAATCCTAATTTAGGATTCGGGACATATTTGACCCTTTGGGATTTAAGGGGGGCGGCCCGGTAGTCCAGTGGTTAGCACGTCGACTTCACATTGCAGAGGTACCGGGTTCAATTCCAGCTCCGGCCTCCCTGTGTGGAGTTTGTGTGCAGTTTCTCCCCAGGCCTGCGTGGGTTTTCTCCGGGTACTCCGGTTTCCTCCCACATTCCAAAAACATGCGTGGCAGGCTGATTGAACTCTCTAAAATTGTCCCTAGGTGTGAATGTGAGCGTGGATGGTTGTTTGTCTCTGTGTGCCCTGCGATTGGCTGGCAACCGATTCAGGGTGTCCCCTGCCTACTGCTCGAAGACAGCTGGGATAGGCTCCAGCACCCCCCGCGACCCTAGTGAGGATCAAGCGGTTCGGAAAATGGATGGATGGATGGATTTAAGGGTAGCATTTGAGTAGCAGAATTTATAGGGGCCAAATTTGACCCCGTGGGTTCTCCAGGGTTACCAGTATTTGGAACAGAATTTCGGTAAAAAAGCATTCTCTGAGGTTACTATGAGTCATTTGACCGCGTTTGAACGTTTTCATTATGGCTTGACAAATTGGTATATACTTAGTACATAAAACAAGTACAGTGTTACAGAACCCTAAACAGTGTCACAAGAATTAAAAAAAAAAAAAGATTGCTATTTGTAGTTGTGCTTACGGTTGGAAATACATACTACATATGTTTGGAGTGTTTGGACAACAAGCTCTTTTGAATGCTGTGGGTTTCATGTTCAATGAGGTTGTTGAACGGTGCATCGTGTCAGTGTGGGAAAGGAAGTGTCTAAGACTGTGTGGGCTCACACAAGTGGCCTCTGCCCTCTGAAGCAGTGATTCCCAACCAGGGCGGCGTGGCATATAATGTGCCAAAAGAAATCGTCAGGGGTGCTGTGGAAAGTTGTCCAGTTCCACTTATTTTTGTCTGAAAATTCTTATTTAATTACAAATATTTCTTTGTTCATCTCTCTATGCCGGGGACATATAGTGACAGGCAGAACAATTGAAGGCTCTTTCATTAGATGGGAGAAGGTAGACAAAAAAAACCCTTTGTATCTTCCCGTTGTCATTGATACAACCTTCATACAGCTTTCTCCTGAATTCGACAGACCTGGATTTCACACAAAAGTACAATCGTGAATAAATGGAGACAAAGCCATCATTGATTTTGTATTCATACTTTTTGTCAAATTGTTGTTTGGTGGTGTACTGTCATGTTTTTCTAATGTAAACTACATGCCTCTGCTTAGTAAAGTTTGAGAAAGGGACTGTGGTGGACCACGTGCACATTTGGGTAAAAAAATAACCCACTTATGGATCAAAAAGTTTGGTCAAAAGAATAATCCACAAAACAATAAATTATTATTTTTAAAAAGGGTTTTGGGGGGGTGGGGCGTGGGAGTGGTGATTCATTGACCCCATTTTAGGGTAGTTCAGTTGGGCCAAATGAACTCAAGTGGTGGTTGGCCCCTTTTTGGCTCAAAATAGGGTGATTTTTGACCCATCTGTTTTTAGAGTGCAGTTAATGTGTACTGTTTAGGCTGCTTCTTTATCCAGCAGCTGCTGTCACCATATTATCATGGTTTGACCTTGTCTGAGTTTAAAAAAAATGTTGATGTTAAATTCTATTTAAAGAACATCTTCTTTCTGCTTTTACTCAAAATTTGCAGATGCGACTGTTCAAACCCGCCCAGTGGCTAATAGCCAGTACTACACTTTGCCCAACAACGGGAGCGGGTTTGAGAGAAGATCAGCATATCCATTTAGCATCAGTATGGAGTCGCCCCGCTTTCACCCCCACGCCAAAGGCAAAAATATCAGGCTGGATGGACAGCTTCGACGCGCCACTCGCAAGAACAGCTTCTGCAATGGAATCACCTTCAGTCACAAGCCCGTCCACCTCTACGAGAAGGTCAGTTTGCCTGCAAAAAGTTAATCATTGAATATTTAAAGTAGTCCTTTTCACCTAAACACACTTTTAGTCTTTGGCTTTCGACTCAGCATGAGACTCGGCATTGTTTGACTATTTTATTGTGGTTTTAGTTCTCCGTGAGCCATCACCTTTGTGTGGTGTTGGGGTTTCTGTGTCTTAATGATCCTAGGAGCTAAGTTGTCTGGGGCGTTATGCCCCTGCAAGGGTCACCCATGGCAAACAGGTCCAACGTGAGGGACCAGACAAAGCATGGCTCAAAAGTCACCTTATGATGAATAAATATATGGAATTTGGTTTCCCTAAAGCTAAAGCTGTTTTCCCCGTGACCCCCGGATAAGCGGTAGAAAATGGATGGATGGATTACCATCTTTATGTTATTCATTCATTTCATTAACTGTCTTTGTAAGTACCTGTATATGCCTGATTCCAATTTTTTATATAGCACATTGTATGCAGCATTGGTTGGTTTTAAAGTGTTTTATAAATAAAGTTAAGGTGGGTTGGAGATGACTCTCACTTACTTTCGGGTCAACAGACACATGTTAAATGGCAACTCTTTTTCCTCACTTCCTGTTAGAATGTTGTGTGTCCCTCCATCTGATGTTGTTTTTGGGCTTTTTTTGCCCTTTTGCAATCAGAAATAGATTCATTTTGTGCATGTATCACACACGAGTTGGCTATAGTGGAGATAACGTAACCTAGCTACAAGTATGTCCAGTCCTACGGTCGAGTAAATGTCAACAGCACTGGCTGCAATGCCAGGTTTGTCTGTTTTTCTGTTAGTTCCAGAATTTTCCGCCATTGGGCGCAATTAACAGACAAAATACTTATGTGTTTCCGGGTGGCAGCCATGTTGGCATGGGCGACTTTCCCATCAAAAGCAATGTGCAGACAACGGACAGAGATGGGTAAGCCAGGTACAGAAAGTAAAACCTTGAGCAGTAGCTGCACCTGTGGCTAAAGAAAAATTGTGGCAGGATTTTTACTTTCTGGACCTGGATGACACCTCTGTATGGTCATATGTGTAGGCCATGTGAGTACAAGAGTAACTTCAAATGTAATGGACAGCATTGATGTATCAACCTATTCATAACTATGGCATTTTTTGTTATTTTTTTACAAGGGCCATTAGTGTACGCGTATCTCCACCATGCTATTTTTGGTCCAGTCAAAAGTTGTTTTTTGTGAAAAGCTTATCAATGGCATCGAATTGTAACAGAGGTGAAAAAAAAGGAAGCGCTAAAATCATAACTCATAAAGGTGACCAGATGCGCGCCATTATCCTCTCTCAAGCACCAACATATATGGGTACATATTAAAACTTTGCCGTGCTTTTAATATTTTCAGTGAGCATGCACACTTGTGTATCACTTATGTTCACTCACCCCTTACTCAGTCAATGTATCTGATTCAGGTGCGGCTTCGTCTCACGGACGTGCACACCGGCTGGAGCGGAGCACTACGATTTGGCTTCACCAGTCTGGACCCTAGCGACTTGATTATATCTGACATCCCCAAGTACGCTTGTCCAGATTTGGTGACGCGGCCCGGCTACTGGGCCAAGGCCCTTCCCGAGAGACTTGCCCTGAAGGACAGCGTACTGGCGTACTGGGCCGATCGCCACGGGAGGGTCTTTTACAGTATCAACAATGGCGAGCCAATCCTCTTCCACTGCGGCCTCAGCATCGGCTGCCCACTCTGGGCCATCATCGATATCTACGGCATCACTCAGGAGGTCACGCTGCTTGGTAAATGTCACGTTTGCCTGCTTCAACAAACTTCTTCGTCCAGAGCCAGTATACTTAGCAGCATTCATAACACTATGAAAATGATGCACGATACGAGTGCTGTCTCATCAATCCTACCTTATGAAGACCTTAAGATAATTAAATTGCATTCCTCCAACGACTTCAATTTGTCAACATGGACACCTCAATGTAATGCACTTGAACACTGATGATGTTCATGAGTATTTATAATTCTTGTGATTGTTTATTAGCATTCATTATACAGTAAATAATGAAGATGTATAAATAAATATATGAACGTTATAAAAAGCTTTTTACTAATATTTCTAGAAGCTCAAAGTATTTTTATTATTCTTTCATCCATAGTAATTTTATCGCACAAAAAATAGTACAATTTATTACAGTATTATTAATAGACATTGGCGGAGATTAGATTCTGACCGTATGGTAACTCTAAAATGACCTTTTCTTAAATAGGGGGAAGTAAAAGCAATCCCCCCCCCCCCCCCACCATTAAACACAATCTATTTTATCCATACATCCGTTTTCAATACCACTTACACGGCTCAGGGTTGCGGGGTGCTTGAGCCAATCCCAGCTGATTTAGGGCGGGCAGAATGCGGACAACATCCTGAACAGATCCCCAGCCTGTCACAGGGCAGATATAGAGATGAACAAGCATTTACATTCACATTCACACCTTCACTGAGTGGGAACTGAACCCACGTTGCCTGCAAACAAGTCAGGCGAGTGTAGCGCTACAATATCACTGACTGCGATTAATTTAATTTTCAAACAAAATATACAGAAAAGCGGCCCGGTAGTCGAGTGGTTAGCACGTCGACTTCACAGTGCAGAGGTTCAATTCCAGCTCTGGACTCCCTGTAGGGAGTTTGCATGTTCTCCCGGGCCTGCGTGGGTTTTCTCCGGGTCCTCCAGTTTCCTCCCACATTCCAAAAACGTGCAGGCTGATTGAACACTCTAAATTGTCCGTAGGTGTGAGTGTGAGCGCGAATGGTGTTTCGTTTCTGTGTGCCCTGCGATTGGCTGGCAACCGGCTCAGTCAGGGTGTCCTCCGCCTACTGCCCGAAGACAGCTGGGATAGGCTCCAGCACCCCCCCGCGACCCTTGTGAGGATAAAGTGGTTCGGAAAGTGAATGAATGAATATACAAAAGAAACGTGTACCATGTTAGTTTCTATAAATCAATACATTTCACTTTCGTCTTGCTCCCTTACTGCTCCTCCTGGGTGCCTAGAAGCACCCTAAAAAAAAAAAAATTAAAAAAATGCGGATGCAGTAAAACATGAGATGGGGAAACCAAGGCGAGTCATACTGTATGTCTTTACGCTCCACAACAAAACTAATTGTTTACAAACAGGCAGCACGCTTCTCTCCTTCAACCTTTTCAAGCGTATCATCCTTTGAATCCGGAAACACATCTAATTATCTTGTTGGGGAATGTGCAAGGGAAATTCATTTTTTTACGGCTACTCTGTAATCACTTCATGAGGAATGATGGCAAAGGAACGTGAGCATATTTTTGTTTTCCAGATACTTCAAACAAATACTTAGACAACATAAAAGGTCAACATGACAGCCTTTGTAGGTTGAAAATGGCTTTGATGCCAGCTAAACCTCAGGACCATATTTACATAGTGTCAATATCTAAAGAGCTAATTTAAGAAGCTTCCAGAGAGGACAGAGAGCAGCTGCGCTGCCCAGTTCCAATGTCAACTTTAGGTAGGAGCATCATTGAGTGAGCAACAACATATAGGAGATATCAAGCCTCCATTTTGTTGAACCTCTCTCACTCTTAATGGCTCCTTCAGCAGACTTTTGCCATTTCTTTACTGCGCTTTCTTTGGGCCCCTTTGTGTTTCCTTTTATTCCCACCACCGCCTGCCTTGCAGTTCCCTCCCTTACTGTGTTTATATTCAGTCTGACAGGAGCTATGGCCATGTTTGGTCAAGGCGGCAGATCCCAGGAGCTTTGGTGAGGAGCCAGTGCGCTCATCTGCTATACGCCATCACTAGAAATAGTCATAAAGGAATGGACCATAAGTCAAATCAGACACGACTAGTGCCAGATTAGTTTACAGCACTTGTGTAATGAAACCTTTTCAATGCCGCAGTGTAGTGAGTTGATCATAGGAAAGGAAAGTCATGAAAACGGTAACAAATGCCCATGAGTCATGTTCTGTTATTTGTATTGAACTAGAAAAAAGGCCCTGCTCATTATGCAACCTGCATTATGTCAGACTGTGCAAAGTCAACATTCTAAATGTACACGAACAAAATTTCGGAGAAAATAAGACGTCTAAACCGACATAAATCTTCAGAGTTCAAAATGCTGCCATGCAAAACCTCAGCTCAATAAGCATCAATCAATAAAAGTGAGCTTTTTCTTTGGCTTTTTGTGACAAATATTCAAAAAGGAAAGCCATGTCGCTAATTTGCTTGTTGCTGGCTGCCACCCGACCCTCAATTACCAATTTTGATGTTAGCATGCACACTTTTGATTGGAAATGGCAACTGAACACATTGGATCTTTGGAACTTCAGGAAAAATGTATTCAGAGAGAAAGAACGTGAGATGAAACTAAGAATATGCCCCGGCGGCAGACTGACGTAAAAAGTTAGTTTACAATGTTCAAATGAAGATCATAATAATGATTTGCCCCCTCCGTGAGCCGTCACCTTACCGTGGTGGAGGGGTTTGTGTGTCCCAATGATCCTAGGAGCAAAGTTGTCTGGGGCTTTATGCCCCTGGCAGGGTCACCCATGGCAAACAGGTCCTAGGTGAGGGACCAGACAAAGCACGGCTCACAAGCCCCTTATGAGAAATAAAATCAATGGTACTCAGTATCCCTTGCCCGGACGCCCCCCTCTGGAGCCAGGCCTGGAGGTGGGGCTCGTTGGCGAGCGCCTGGTGACCGGGCCTACACCCATGGGGCCCAGCCGGGCTCAGCCCGAAGAGGCAACGTGGGTCCCACTTCTCATGGTCTCACGACCCGTGGGAGGGGTGAAAGGGGTCGGGTGCAATGCGAGCTGGGCGGCAGCCAAAGGCAGGGACCCTGGCGGTCCGATCCTCGGCTGCAGAAGCTAGCTCTTGGGACATGGAATGTCACCTCTCTGGCAGGGAAGGAGCCCGAGCTGGTGTGTGAGGCAGAGAAGTTCCGACTGGATATAGTCTGACTTGCCTCCACACACAGCCTGGGTTCTGGTACCAGTTCTCTCGAGAGGGGTTGGACTCTCTTCCACTCTGGAGTTGCTCACGGTGAGAGGCGCAGAGCAGGTGTGGGCATGCTCATTGCCCCCCGGCTCAGTGCCTGTACATTGGGGTTCACACCGGTAGACGAGAGGGTTGCCTCCCTCCGCCTTCGGGTGGGGGGACGGGTCCTGACTGTTGTTTGTGCATATGCACCAAACAGCAGCTCAGCATACCCACCCTTTGGAGGGTGTGCTGGAGAGTACTCCTGCTGGGGACTCCCTTGTTCTACTGGGGGACTTCAATGCTCACGTGGGCAATGACAGTGAGACCTGGAGGGTCGTGATTGGGAGGAACGGCCCCCCCCGATCAGAACTCGAGTGGTGTTTTGTTATTGGACTTCTGTGCTCGTCACGGACTGTCCATAACGAACACCTTGTTCAAACATAGGGGTGTCCATATATGCACTTGGCACCAGGACACCCTAGGCCGTAGTTCGATGATCGACTTTGTGGTTATATCATCGGATTTGCGGCCGCATGTTTTGGACACTCGGGTGAAGAGAGGGGCAGAGCTGTCAACTGATCACCACCTGGTGGTGAGTAGGCTCCGATGGTGGGGTAAGATGCCGGTCCGTCCTGGCAGACCCAAACGTATTGTGAGGGTTTGTTGGGAGCGTCTGGCAGAATCCCCTGTCAGAAGGAGTTTCAACTCCCACCTCCAACAGAGCTTTTCCCATGTTCCGGGGGAGACGGGGGACATTGAGTCCGAGTGGACCATGTTCCGTGCCTCTATTGTTGAGGTGGCCAATCTGAGTTGTGGCCGTAAGGTGGTTGGTGCCTGTCGTGGCGGCAACCCCCGTTCTCGCTGGTGGACACCAGCAGTAAGGGATGCCGTCAAGCTGAAGAAGGAGTCCTATCGAGCCTTTATGGCCTGTGGGACCCCAGAGGCAGCTGACGGGTATCGACTGGCCAAGCGGAACGCAGCTTCGGTGGTCGCCGAGGCAAAAACCCGAGTGTGGGAAGAGTTCGGTGAGGCCATGGGTTTCTGCTGACTTTGACTCGGGACGTTGTGAACCGGTGGGCAGAGTACTTCGAAGACCTCCTCAACTCCACCAACACGTCTTCCTTGGAGGAAGCAGAGTCTGAGGACCCTGAGGTGGGCTCTCCTATCTCTGTGGTTGAAGTCACCGATGTGGTTAAAAAGCTCCTCGGTGGCAAGGCCCCATGGGTGGATGAGATCCGCCCGGAGTTCCTCGAGGCTCTGGATGTTGTGGGGCTGTCCTGGTTGACACGCCTCTGCAACATCGCGTGGTCAACGGGGAGAGTGTCTCTGGATTGGCAGACCGGGGTGGTAGTCCCTCTTTTTAAAAAGGGGGACCAGAGGGTGTGTTCCAACTACAGAGGGATCACACTCCTCAGCCTCCCTGGTAAGGTCTATTCAGGGGTGCTGGAGAGGAGGGTCCGTCAGGAAGTCGAGCCTCAGATTGAGGAGGAGCAGTGTGGTTTTCGTCCCGGCCGTGGAACAGTGGACCAGCTCTACACCCTTAGCAGGGTCCTCGAGGGTATGTGGGAATTCGTCCAACCAGTCCACATGTGTTTTGTGGACTTGGAGAAGGCGTTTGACCGTGTCCCTCGGGGAGTTCTGTGGGGGGTGCTTCGTGGGTATGGGGTACCGAACCAACTGATACAGGCTGTTCGGTCACTATACCACCGATGTCAGAGTTTGGTTCGCATTGCCGGCAGTAAGTCGGAATCGTTTCCAGTGAGGATAGGACTCCACCAAGGCTGCCCTTTGTCGCCGATTCTGTTCATAACCTTTATGGACAGAATTTGTAGGCGCAGCCGAAGCGTTGAGGGGGTCCGTTTTGGTGGCCTAAGTATTGCATCCCTGCTTTTTGCAGATGATGTGGTGCTGTTGGCTCCTTCAAACGGGGCTCTCCAACTCTCACTGGAGCGTTTCGCAGCCGAGTGTGAAGCGGTTGGGATGAAAATCAGCACCTTCAAATCTGAAACCATGGTCCTCAGTCGGAAAAGGGTGGAGTGCCCCCTCTGGGTCGGCGGGGGGAGATCTTGCCCCAAGTGGAGGAGTTTAAGTATCTTGGGGTCTTGTTCCCGAGTGAGGGCAGGAGGGAGCGAGAGATCGACAGGCGGATCGGTGCAGCGTCTGCTGTGATGCGGACGTTGTATCGGTCTGTCGTGGTAAAGAAGGAGCTGAGCCAAAGGGCGAAGCTCTCAATTTACCGGTCGATCTACGTTCCAACCCTCATCTATGGTCACGAGCTATGGGTCGTGACCGAAAGAACGAGATCCCGGATACAAGCGGCCGAAATGAGTTTTCTCCGCAGGGTGTCCGGGCTCTCCCTTAGAGATAAGGTGAGAAGCTCGGTCATCCGGGAGGGGCTCAGAGTCGAGCCGCTTCTCCTCCACATCGAGAGGAGCCAGATGAGGTGGCTTGGGCATCTGATTCGGATGCCTCCTGCACGCCTCCCTGGTAAGGTGTTCCGGGCATGTCCCACTGGGAGGAGACCCTGAGGAAGACCCAGGACACGCTGGAGAGACTATGTCACTATGGATGGATGGCTGGATGGATGGATTTGTACAGACAGGGTGTAATAAAGTTACAGTGGTGTTGTTTTTAGCTGTGTATTGAATTATAGAGATTGAGTGACATTCTTATCAACAAAAGTAGTGCATTCAGTGCCCTCCACATTCTAATGGACTATATTTGAGTGAGAGTCGAACAGGTTTATCATAGATTTAAATGTTGTCAATGCAATTTAGTTGCTGATTTTAAAATGAGTCCGTTGGGAACAGCGGGCCAAAGCAGTGGAATTTGCAGATGGGTCTACGAGGAAATTGCCACATTGTGTCAGATTACCAAAGCGTGGTATCGTATCGTCACTTAAAGTTGTTGTTTTAACTTCTTCTCACACTTGCAGTCCGATGAGCAATGTCAAAAAGAAAGTAGACTGAACAAAAACCAAAAGGGGCCTCGGTGACACACGCAGATCACATTTTTAGTCTAAGAGCAAGTGAGTTACAACACAAAATGTCCTGATATGATAAAGTCACGCATTTCTTCTCCCAATACAGAAAGCACGTTTGCCGAGAGCGTTGGATCAAGCTGCCTGAGCGCGGCCCGCCTGAGTGCTTATCTGCCCCAGAGCAGCCACGACTCGGCCAATTACAGCAACAATCAACTGGAGAACAACCAGGCTGCCGCTGCCAAGATGGCCAACATCCAGCTCAATACTTACACTCAGCTAATCCCTTGCTACTCTTCTAACACATCCTCCGCCACCCCAGCCTCATCTGCCTCCACCGGATTCTCCAGGGTGATCCGCAACCTTCCTTCCCCGCTGGACGGCGACTTGCACTTTCACCCCATTCGTGGCTCCGACATCATACTGTCCGCAGACCGCTCGGCCGCCTGTATTCACTTTCTGGACAGCAGTCGGACTCTTGTGTTCAGTGATCGACCGCTACACACGGGAGAGACTTTATATGTCGAGGTTGGCCATTTGGGTCTGCCTTACTTCGGGGCACTCTTGTTTGGTTTGACGTCCTGTGACCCAGCGAGTCTGCACGCCGGGGAACTGCCGGCCGACCCCGAGGTTCTGCTGGACCGTAAGGAGTACTGGGTGGTGCATCGCGGCTTTCCCATGCTGTGCTCCGGGGACGTACTCAGCTTCAGCCTGCTGCCCAGCGGAGAGGTGCACCACGGGGTGAACGGAGTGGGACGTGGCAGGCTGCTTTGCGTGGACTCTTCTCAGGTGCTGTGGGCCTTCTTCGCCCTGCATGGGGCTGTCAACAGACTTAGGATACTTGGTAAGTTTTGCGTATATAAAGCAAGCAAAATTAGAAGCAGAAAACGGGATTAATTTGGGCCCTAACACCGAGAAGAGTGATTCCAGACTATTTTGCCATGTCATACCTCATGGCACAATTGGTCTGAAATCAATTTTTCACAACGAAAGTATGTTGTGCCCCTAGCTGCAGTATGCCATTGACGTGCACTGTGACGGGCAGAGAAATTGAACACTCCACTGTTCAATGGCAGAGGATACACTTAACTAGTGTATCCACCTGTTGCCATTCACTTTACAGAATAGCTCTCGTCAGTTAACAGGCCCAGATTTCACACCGAACAAGTCAATAAAAAAGAAGGTGAAATATATGCCCTGGCTAAAAGAAAACGGAGAATGACCTAAAATGACAGGACTGATCTATTTTTAATCCTGTGGCGTGGGAAACAGTTCCATTTTGACTTAAACAGCAGATAAAGAAAATAAATGTCCCAAGTAAAATAAAGTCACAGAGTGCTATACACTATATGTGTTTGTTTGTCTCTCCATTTCATAGGTACAAGGTTATTTTGTGGTACATCAAATCATTCATGGGACTGCATCATTTTGGAGTTGGGGAAAACAATATCAGCTTGATTTAGTAAACAGTAAAACAGGAATATTCACAGAGGGTGGTTTAAGTCAAAAGATTAAACCATTTCGGAGGGTCAGTTCCAATGTTTCCAATGGACTTGTTTGCCCAACTACAATGTAGTGAGCAGAGGTTTCGACATTCAGCAGCGGGCACAATGACCTGAACAAGGCTGAGTGAGACATTAAACCTGAATGCAAAAGACTCTTCTCTGCTGACAGCTAGTTAGCCCCTCCAGCAAAATCAACACGTGTCATTAAAGCACATTCAAAATGAAAAACAAACAAATCGATTACATTCAGTCATGGGTATTGCCATTGTGATACTGGGGTAGGGGCAAGCTCTAATTGTGAATCAAACTGCGAAAATTAGATCTTGATCTGCCTATCTACTCGGATTTGCACAGAGGCCGAGCGGTTCGGACAGCTGCCTCGCAGTATTGTGTTTCTGTGTTTGAATCTCAGCCTGACATGAGCTCGTGTAGAACCCAAATGCAGCACATTGGACCACGGGAAGAGTTAAGATTTGATCACTAACAAGTAGCAACGCAGTTCACTTCAACGTCTTTTAAATCCAGACAAAGATTTAAAGATTGGGAAGGGGGTTGGGGTCAGGTCATGCCATGCTGCATGATCCACACATAGCAGGATGGGGAAAACGCACACTAGGTCGTTGTTGTAGCAAAACTCATGGTCAGGGGCAGAAGAGATTACAGTACCAGGAGAATGACAAGGCAAGAAAGTCAGTGGGGAGAGACGATCGGCAATGGAAGATCAATCCATGGAAAGGCTTGGATTGGTGCGGAGTGAACAATCCGGTAATGAGTCGGTGATCAAGAGAGCTTTCTGCGACTGACGGGCAAAGGCAAAAACACTGGGAGAGCGCACCCTTGGTGTCAAACTGTGACTTGACTTTCCTCTGTGGACCTTATCAGTGTCCCACATTCTAAAAACATGCATGTTAGGTTGGTTGAATACTCTAAATTGTCCATGAAGTGCGCTTGTAAGTGTGAATGGTGGTTTGTTTATATGTTGTCCTGCAATCGGGTAGTGACCAGAGTTTTACCCAAAGTCAGAAAATGTATTCTATAAGCAAAAAGTCTGGACACGGGTTGCGCAAGCCTTAAAATGAAATACTGGGTCCAAACTTATTATGTTGTTCAAAACAATGCAGAGTCCTTATGTGACGTTAACTTCACATTCAGTCATTTATGGCTGAGCAATCTCAGTTTTTAAGTGCTCATTTTTCCGTGCGAGTCCCACAAACCTCCCTAAAATTCCCATCATCTGCGGACCATATTTTGAGATCCAAAATCATTAGCGTCAAATAAAAAGAAAAAACCCTCCCAGTCTAACTTTAAGACATAATAAACAATATGAGCAATTTTACCAGTTCAAAAGCTGCGCTTGCATCAGGGGAAAAACATGCACTTCCTATTCTGTATCTCCGCATACCTCTTCATTACTGTCTTTATCTTTGCGACCAGGAACGATACAGCCGAGTCCTCCCTCCACATCTCCCGGTACCTCCCAGAGCAGCAGTCCAGATGACAGCGATTCAGATCTGGCCTTCAGTGTCAACAGATCCTCCTCTGCGTCTGAATCCTCTCTGGGTGAGAACAACACACCTATGGTACATTATCTATTGCTGGGTAGGAAAGTGTATCAGCTAAACCGGTGTGCACACATGGCGATGTTTAACTTTTAATCTCGTATGCAATTTTAAAATGTGAGACTCCACTTACTGTATGACCAGGAAAAAAATGGCATGTTCGTGTTTAGTGCTGCTACACTGTGTGGGGTACTTCAGATGACCAACACTTACATCACACACACAACAATGTCCCCACTGGCAATCATTAATTTCGTCCTCCAAACCAGATGCCTGTCGTAGTACCAAGACTGACCTGTGAGAGGCAGCACAGTGCCATAGAGCATCCCCGACTTTTGGAAAGTACAAAGAAGAATTGGGAGCAGTATACATACTAAACATTTTCTCTTCTTCTACATAGTGACTGCTCCCAGCTCCCCTCTCAGCCCTCCCGTCTCTCCCGGTTTGGCTGGCTCCGATTGGCCCTCTTGTGAAAAGAACGGGGAATGCACCATTTGCTTCGATCAAGAAGTGGACACGGTCATCTACACGTGCGGCCACATGTGCCTGTGCAACGACTGCGGACTGAAGCTCAAGAGGCAGATCAACGCCTGCTGCCCGATATGCAGGAGGCCCATCAAAGATGTGATCAAAACATATCGGCCATGATAACTGTTGGCATGGAAGCGCTCGTCTCCCCTTTTCTCAGGCATGGTTGGATGCCAACTACAGATTAGCCATAAGAGGACATCATTGTGCCTATGGGATTTTGTATGTTAATCATCTCTGGAGGCGACCAACAAAGCTACGCTGTCTAATCATCATCTTAACAAATAGACTGCATACTGCGCTTATATTTTTGGTAACGAGTGATGCGATGCATTATGTGCCAATGTTCTTTCCCCATCATCAGTGTGCTTTCTCTTATGTTGCTAAATGTATTCCCAAAATAATAAATGTCTTTGTTGCAAATATTTTTATGCTTCAGCTGGAAAACACGGATAAGACTTTTAGTGCCTTAGATTATCATTTTGTCACATTTTGTGTTCAAGTGATGAACTGACAATCCGGGCCATATGATTTAATGTGCACTACAATAAGGTTTGTGATGGACAAAGACAGATTTTCAGATATTCAAGGCACCCCGGAATGTGAAAGCGGTATGTGAATGGTAAATGAAGTCGTGTATAGAGAGGTTGTTGGAAATGTAGAGTCTGGTTTTGCACATTGAGAGAAAAATAAATCTGAGTTAATACATTTCAAACTGTTCTTTTTTCCAACACAAGACAGCACTATAAAAAATTGATTTAAAAATTTTTTTTGATGTTTTTATTCCAATCAGCATATTGATCAGGCACTAAATTGAGTGCATTCATTATACATTTTAAAATTACATGTAACACAAATGGTGGCTTGGTGATGAGTGGTTAGCGCATCCGCCTCACAGTTCTGTGGTCGTGGGTTCGAATTCAGGCTGTGGCCCTTCTGTGTGCATGTTCTCCCTGTGCTTGTGGGGGTTTCTTCCCACATTTCAAAAACATGCATTGTAGGTTCATAATAGACTTAATGTTTTGCCCAACATAACACACTATTCTGAGATAAAACTTTAACTCCCCCTTGTGGTTGTTAATGGCACCAGCGGTTTCCAGCTGCGGACCTTTTCAAACTGATCATGAGCTACCCAGGGCCCATTCTCGGGCCAGAGATTGAGGGGTGCTGAACTAACAGTCAGGCAAGACAAATGTCACTCTTTCGGACATCTTAATGCAACTTCATTCCGACATTTATGGAAAAGAAACAACACATTTTTGGGAACATCTTAGACTGAAACTTCCAACCTGACGAAGGTTTTTTAAATGTTGAGTCAAAACAAAAGAGGATTAAATTGGGATTCAAAACCAACATTATTGCTAGTGTCGGGCGGAATCGTTGTATGCCTCCAAATCATCAATTTTCAGGAGACCCCAAAATATCACCTTTGTTCAACCATTAACATTGCATCATCAAAGAAAGCCATTTTCAACATTTTAGATTGGTAGATAATTTGTAAAAATAACACCCACACACGTGTGGACTGACTAATAGTAAAGGTGCAATTTACTAAATTTTCACATTAAGAGGTTTTGGCAGCCATATTATAATTTGACTCAATTCGAGGCAGGGGAACTCATTTCGATGTTTTTTTTTTTTTTTTAAATAAATCAGCGAGACTAACCTTACCTTAAATTAACCTTACAACTAAAATGCAAAATACAGATTTTTGAATTCTTTGTTGACTTTAAGATGAGATGCAATGCACAACGTGCAAAACACCTTACTTTATGTGAATACTTTTAACACCAATAGAGAAAATCTTCTCTTTGCACCTCCTTCTCTCTCTCTGTTCTAATAGGAGTTAAGGGCCATGCGCCTTTATATGAACACTTACAAAGGACACACATAACTTGAAAGCTTCTCTCAATTCATTTCAAACAGAGGGCAGCGGTGCTGTCTCTATCTGGCCACAAGAGGCCATTTAGATTTGCCATTGATCTGAACATGCATGATTTTTGGCCAGCTAAGAGTCTGGAGAGAATTGTCACACTGAAAGACCAGCGCAAAATCCAAACCCTGAACCTCAGAATTTTGAGGCAGATATCTTGACCACTGTTCATAGGAGATAACCAAATAAACCATTATATTTGAGCGGATTGCAAATATTTAAAAAGAAATGAATTAAGAACAAAAAAAATAAAAAATAAAAACAGTTCTTTTGACCTAGACTGTGTAAGTCGCATATCAATGAAAATGAACACAATTCTCTGTCTGGTAAGTAGGCTGAGTAGACGTGAACACTGACAACAAACTCTATTGATGTGTTCATCACATTCATAACGCACCACCAGTCAAACCCTTTTCTTGTGTGATGAAATAATTGGTTTTATACTGTATGTTATTCTTTTTCTTTTCAAATTTGCTGAGATTTTCGAGACATGCAATATAAATAAGTTAAGTGGTGTGTGTGTGTGTGTGTGTGTGTGTGTGTGTGTGTGTGTTGCTGAATCAGAGGTGTTTTTCTTTTTTGTGTGCAAAAAGCACTGTGCGGCGATGCGTGCTGTGTAGGGAAAACAGCAGCTCGCAGAGAGTGATTAATAATTGTCAGGGATGACTCTTACTGTGAATTAAAGATGAAGCAAGAGTTGGATGAAGAGCTCGAATGGAAGAATACACTTTTGCGTGACTCCATTTCCGAGCATTTCAGCTGCAAGCAGGTAAAATGGTGTGTTTTGTTTTGCTCTTATGCTCGTGTTTAATACTGCTGGAATCATAGTTTTTCTTCTGCTCTACCTGTGCATTCATGTTCTTAATCTTACACCTTTAGAACACGTAGCAACTGTCACTGCACGTGGATGTCAGAAACAAAGCTAAAAAAATGATTTTTACAATCACCCGCTCTGCACTCTTGATTCAACACCTTCGGCCATCCATTACGACATTCTCTGCTGGTCAGGCAGCATCTCGGCCCGGGACAGAAAGAGACTGGACCGACTGGTCAGGAGGGCCAGTTCTGTCCTGGGCTGCTCCCTGGACACTCTGGAGGAGGTGGGCAACAGGAGGATGCTCGCTAAACTAAAAGTTATGATGGACAGTCCCTCCTACCCCCTCCAGCCTGCCCTGACAGCACTAGGTAGCTCCTTCAGCCAGAGACTGTTACACCCGCGCTGCAAGAAGGAGAGATACCACCGCTCTTTCCTACCGACTGCTGTCAGGCTGCTAAATAAACATATGTGAAAACCTGCAGCCATTGTAAATAGCACAGCCACCTTACGCTGTGTTTTCTATGCTATTGCTAATTTATTATATTTATTCTACAAATATGTTGCGAATGCTTTATTTTATATTGCACTTATATTGAACTGTGTACAGTTCTTTTCTGAAACATTTATCTTGTGCAATGAAACACTTTATTTAATTTAGCTGCTGTAGACTGCAAATTTCCCCAGTGTGGGACAAATAAAGGTTACTGTATATATATATATATACACAGTATATATACAGTATATACACACACATACACACACACACACACACACACACACACACACACACACGAGCGGCCCGGTGTTCACTGGTTAGTCGATCTCACAGTGCAGAAGTACCAGGTTCAATTCCAGCTCTGGCCTCCCTGTGTGGAGTTTGCATGTTCTCCCTGGGCCTGCGCCGGTTTTCTGCGGGTACTCCGGTTTCCTCCCACATTCCAAAAACATGCATGGCAGGCTGATTGAACACTCAAAATTGTCCCTGTAATGATTTTTCACTGTTCAAAATAGTTCTTTGTACTCGTAATATGAGTGTGTTGGGCATGATTTATATATATATAGATATACTGTATATATATATAGGGGTATATATAGGGGTAGGACTAGATAAGTTTTTTACTTCTTCCTACTCCCTTGAACATAATAACTGTGTTGTATGAAGATTGATTTCTTTCTTTTTTTATCTACCTTATTTTCTGTCAAATTATTACTGTATATATGTTTTATGTTCAATAAACAAACCAAACCAAACCAAACCAATATATATATATCCATTTTATTTCATGAAACCATGAATGTGGATGGTATGAAAAGCAATGACTGCTCAGCCATGTTATTTTCTTGCTTTGGTGCGGACATAATGATTTTGGCAGACAGTGACTGTTGGAAATGCATGTCCTTTACTTGAAAAAAGATTTTTTGGGGAGTTCACGCTCAGATTAGTTGACCATGTTATGTTAAAATATGATGTTTACATGAAAAATAATATTGTCACAGAGTGTCAAGTGAGTCATAAAAATGACATGTCAACTTTTCTCTTGGGTGTGGGAGTGGCCAGTGAGATGGCCAGGGAGTGAGGAGAGGTGGCTCTGGCCACCCCTGTTCACCACGTCGCTCCACCCCTGTTAATCATGTAGCTCCGCCCCTATTAAGAACCATCGAATACAGTAGTCCATTCTTTTCGAACATTGGTTATTATTGTGAAAGATGTGTAACTATTTGTTTCAGGAAAAAGTAATATTTCCTTCACATCTTTCCACCTTTGTCATCTTGTGTCATTTCCAGTTAAAAAGTTCAACATAAAAATCAGTTGAACTCAAAATATGGCCAGGGTATCAGTTGAAAGAGTATCTAAATGGCCTTCTGTGTTAGTTTGTGTCTCTTCAAAGTAAATGTCAAGTAGGCTACATCATATGTACTGTACTTCAATTTGACAACTACAAAGTGAATATTTTTCCACCATTGGTAACGTTAGAATAAATGATACAACTCTATGAATCCCTTTAGTTTGTGCTAATGGTCTAAGTTGAGGGGTTCGTAGGTTTTAGATGGATTGCTCTACGTTTAGAATGGGCAAAAAGGAGAGGACGACTTCGTTTGAACACAGCTCTTTCTTTTTTTTCAATTTTTCCAACGGCTGCCTCCTAACTCTCGAACGAACACTCCCCCTTCCAGTAATGACCCACCTTCCTGCTTTTCTTCCCCAATCACATGTAAGCAACATAAGAATATTTCAGGAAGTATTAAACAGAGTATAATTAAGGTAACTAACATAAAAGAATATAATGCTTAAATATAAAATGATAATAATTAACAATTTAACAAAAGCTTACATTCTTCCCCCTCCCACCAGAGAAATGTCCTCATTTCTACTTTGATCACTTAATGTAGAATCCAGGTTACAACAAATTAACATTGCACAGGGGGGTGTGGGTAAAAAAAGGCATTAGAAACATACAATCACATCAGAACAAAGTCTTTGAAACGCGAAGGAAGTTTAACTTGGCGGTGGCCTGGGCGTGAAGAGGAACCGGTGTTTGAACCCAGTGCTGCAGGCAGAACGGTAGGTCTCTGGTCCACAGATGAGGGAACAGGTAAGTCTGTATCAGTCGGCTGAGGCCTTTCCAATGGGGCCAGACAATGTGATAAAGGGCCAGGCAGGCATCTCCTCAGGGTCACTGAAGATCTGGAGGGCTGGAAAGGTAGAGCACCTGATAACGCTGATAGGGCCAGGGGTGGATGAGGTGTGTGACCCACAGGTGCTGATGAAGTATCCAAAGGCACGGTCTTTACATCAGGGTGATAAGGACGCAATCGGTTGTAGTGGACTGTTTGGACTTTATCAGGTGGATCCAACAGATACTTGATCTTGTAGGTCACGCCAGATTCCTCTTCAGTCGATCCAAGACACTTCAGAACCACAAAAGGTCCCTTCCAGTGTGGAGACAGCTTTTGATGTGAAGTTGTAGGGTTACTCAACCACACGTAATCCCCTGGGGTGTAAGGAGTGTGATGGACATGTTGGTCACAGTGATGTTTCTGTCGCACGTGAGCTTGATCCCTGTTCACAGTAGCAGACCTGAAGGCAGATTGCAGCTTTCGGGTCAGTTGTACTGCATAGTCAGCTGAAGTGCCGGGCGTGGAGTTTGGAAACGGCACATCAGGGGGGAACAGGGCATTAACAGGCATCCGTGCCTCTCGACCATGGGTCAGGAAAAAGGGGGTGTATCCCGTAGAGGAGTGAGGGCTGGTGTTATAGGCCAAGGCCACCTGATTGAGGCAGTCATCCCACTCTCCAGACTGCTGGAGAAGAGTCTTAGCTAATTGGTCGATGAGTGTCCGGTTAAATCGTTCCACCATACCGTCACATTGTGGATGATATGGGCTGGTCCTTGTCTTCTTCACTCCTAGTAGACCACAAAGATGTTTGACGAGGTCCGACTCGAACTGCCGTCCTTGGTCCGTGTGAAGACTCTCCGGGATTCCATGCTCTCTGATGAAGTTCTCAAAAATGCATTTGGCCACAGTTGTTAGCCTTTGATCTGGAATGGCGTAGAGGTTGACGTATTTAGAAAAGTAATCTTGAACCACCAGCACATACCGGTTGCCATGGCTGGTGACTGGCAATTCCAAGATGTCAGCTGCCACTTTCTGGAATGGTGAGGTTGCAGTCACTGTCTTCATGGGTGCTCTCTGATGTGGGACAGGTTTGCGTCGAGCGTCACACGGCACACACTTCTTGCACCACTGACGAATATCCCGGGACATGAATGGCCAGTAGCACAATACCTGAGCATGTTGCAGAACCTTCTCCGCTGACAAATGGCCTGCCACAGGATTACCATGGAGCAGCTTGAAGACGTCTTCCTGCAACTCTTGCGGTATGATAACCTGATAGACTACTGACTTGGATGTTCGGTTATGGACTTTCCAACAGAGCAGCTCATTGTGAAAGGTGAGCCTTCTGTATTCACGCCAGAGTGACTTCTCTGCAGCGGGTCTGTTTTTCATCCTCCATAGTGGGGGTTTGTAGCCTTTGGTCTTCCATCTGATGACCTCCGCCAGGATCGGGTCCTGCTGTTGCTTCTCCTGCAGCTCCAATCCACTGGTGGAAAGCTGGAAAGTCGATGAGGGGCATCCTTCGCACTGGTTTGGAACCGGCTGATGGGGTATTGGTTCTGGTTCCGGCTGAAGATCGGCGGTGCACACATAGCTGGGTTTTGTGACGACATGAAAAGGCAACGAACGGGATGACAGAAGGGTTTTCAGTGGTGGCAGGTGGACTTGTTACCTCTGGGCGCCTCGGCAATGAGTCTGCATTCTGATGCCGATATCCTTCTCTATAAATTTAGTGTATTTACTTCTAATCCGTGAAACCACTTAGTTTTAAGGCAATCCCTCACACCTCCTCCCATTTTGGCAGTTGTAAGAATTTCTTGCGGACACACGAAGGCGCCATTTGCTTGTTACGTGCGGTGGAGATCAATAATCTCTAAATGTTTTTTACACCACATAATGAAATCGCCTCTTGACCTGCGAGATCTCATCGGTTGGGAGGGGGCGGGGGGCATTGGGTGGGGTACTCCGTGGACTTGTCAGGACGCACAGCGCGCCACACACGCGCACGCTTGTGGTGAACGGCGCAGTCATCTCGCTCAGAGAGCGTGAACACAAGTGCAGTCTTTATTCGGATTGTAGAAAAAGCCAACACGGGACTCAGGCTCCGTGTGCATGAGTGATGAGGCTCGATCGCATCCTTCCATTACGCACCGGGGGTCTCATATGACCCCTCTAAGCAGCGTTTTTTGGTACCGTGGTGGACTGGGAGGACCTTCGGTGACACACGAGGACCACACGGACCCTTCTGTAGCATTTACCACTTCGACTGCCAACTTATTCCCCTTAATGGCGTCAAATTGTCGCTATTGCTGCTGTTCCAACAGTACACATGTCGGACCGTGCTTTTGGGTCCCGACGAGCAGGAAGTTCCAGGCGCCCTCCGGCTAAGTTTTTGTGCGTGTTTTTATTTATATTTTTTTTAACTTTGATTGCTTTCAAGCCCCACTGAAACGCGGGAGCAACACTTCCACCATGGTCACCGTGCCCTGAAGGGAGATGGGTTTCGAGGGGAGGGAGCTGAACGGCTCAACTTGTTTGTCCGGGAATGAGAACGGCACCGGACTGAGCGCCTCGTCCGGACTGTCCACTGCGCTGGCCAGCGTGCTGATCTTTACGATCGTGGTCGACATCCTGGGCAACGTTCTCGTCATCCTGTCCGTGTATAGGAATAAAAAGCTTCGGAATGCAGGTGAGGGACTTGAAACAACCCCTAAGTGGTGAGTTCATGCAAGAAAGGAACAAACAAAAACACGAAAAGATTCTATGTACATTATCTGTCTGAATTCCAGAAAAAAAGCATCCTCTTTTCACTGCATTGTTTTATTTGTACACGTGTAAAAGATGCCGCCAGCCAGCTCCGTCGCCGTTACACATGCATTACATGATCCATACACAATTTGCACACATATAAACATTTTCAGGCCCTGAACTCCAAAATTATGATTTGTAGAACCAAATCCAGAGAATATCAAGTGGGATACATGAGCATAGATTCCCGGATATTATGATAGCTATTTGCAGGAATGGGTTGTGACCAGCTGCAATGTCGCCTATGTCTGCCTCAGGGCTTTGAGGTTCTGTGTTTGCATCTCACATGAGTCTGCATGATCTCATGCTTGCTTGGGTTTTCTCCAGGTGCTCTGGCTTAAGTACATATGTTGAATTGACCATTCACCTAAACATGATTTTGAATGCTTGTTTGTGTATTTGTGCCGTGTGATTGGCTGGCGACTTGCCTCTCACCCAAAGTCACCAAAGTCAGCTGGGATAGGCTCCAGCTCACCTGATTGGAAAAGCTCAATGAATGAATGGATTGAAATATATGAGGAAAATATAAAAGTCTGGTGAGATGAATTATAGTTATCTACAAAGAGGATTCCTTAACCTTATACTATTAAAGTCAAATACACTGAGCACTATAACATGGGCTTCTTATTGGCGGGATGCTAGTCTAGAGGCCTTTCGATACGCATGTGGATGAAAGCAAAATATTACATTGAAGAAGGAGATCAAACATTCGGACTGTTTGAGGTACATATTGTGATACTGCAGTGCTTCTCAAATAGTGGCGCGCGCACCCCCTGGGGGCGCGAGGCTCCGTCAAGGGGGGGGCGCGTTTGACCTCGCTTTCTTACTTTGATTTTTTTTTACTGTCCTAGAATTAAGTGCAATTGCACCTCCGCTACACTAGAGGGCAGGGGCGCTCTCATTGGCAGAGTGTCCGCAGGGAGCATTCGAAGGGAGGAAATATGACAAAGCGTATGTAGCGCTTGGCTTCACTGTGACTACGGTGGGAGACGAGGAAAGACCGATGTGCTTACTGTGTCTAAAAATGTTGGCAGCGGACAGCATGAAGCCAAATAAATTAAGGCGTCACTTAAAGACATTGCACGCTGATCAGCCACTTGAGTTTTTTTTCGACGAAAATGTGCCCAACATTGCCAACAATCATCCCGCGTTGTGACTGCTACTTCAGTGCACTAAAATACAGGCCCCAGCTACACATTGAGCAGGAGCCGAGAGTTGCTGTGTCCTGCTTCAAACCTCGCTTCGAAAAGCTGTGCATTGCAAAACGTGCTCATTGTAGCCATTAATCCAGACATCATCTTTGATTAAAAAAAAAAAGCACAAATTCTTTAATGTTTTTGTTTTGCAAGTTAAAGTTTTTTTTAATATTGTGCTCCTGAGTTAATGTTGGTGATCAGTTTGAATGCATTATTATTTATTGATTTTATGTCATTTTATTTTTAAGTATTGTATGGTTTGACATGGCCAGTATAAAAATGTTTACAGTTTAATTAAGGATTTATTTTATTTTTGAATTTCAGATGCACTTTAAATCTTTTCTGTTCCAGTTAATAGAGCTCTTATTTGTTTTGAGTTCGTCCATATTTCTTTATTTTTTTATTCTCTTACACGTTAAAAAGGATACAGTGTTATGCAGAGGTGTACTTACAACAATTTCATGGACAAATGATACTATTTATAGTCGCACAGGTGTGTGGGGCGCGAGACATGACAGAAAATAATTGAGAAGCAATGTAATACTCTAAACACATCAAATTTGAACATGTTCAAAAAATAAAGCTTTGATATTCAATATTTACCCACAAAATCTTTTATCCTGATTGGATAATTGCAGTTTCGCAGTTAGTTCACGAGTTGATATCAGAAGTTAAAACTGTCAACTTGTGATGTTACAGTTTCTCACCTATACAGCTCGTTTGCACCTAAATCCTCTATTAAAATGCTCATAATATGACTTCGAAGTCACAGCCAACCCTGTGCTTGACAGCCTGTTATCTTAAGTGAGTCCCTCTAGGTGTGATGGAGTTTCCGCAGCCTTGCCTGTCTTCTGTCACATCTCTCCATAAATAATGACACTTCCCTTCCCTCCAGTTGGCTTTATCCTTGGTCCACCATCCCTGATAAATCACATCCTTCCTTGTATGAGGACCTGTAGTGCCAAGGTGAGAGACTGTTGCTTCACTTCACACAACATCGTATCATTTTGTCATACACTTGAGGGGTCCCAGGAGCAGCGTGAAGGTGAGCAAGATGTTCATTAAAGCCACTTTAAAGCTCTTTTTCATACTTCTGAGAGAATGCAGTCATCCAAATGACTCTCTGTCAAGTTCAGAGTCGTAACTTCAGAGTAGTGACAGTAAGTTTTCACCCTGACCTTGATGGTCGAAGTAGAATGACGATGTGGAGGGGAAAAAAAAGTTTCCATCGGCAGATATTATCAAAACAAAGCATCCTACTAATACCTGTCAACCTCGGCTAATAGCTGCCCTTATAAATGATTAGGATTCCCCTGACAAAGCAACTAAAACCCGTACAACGGCTTACCGCGCATGCACGGTACGCACATCCTGCTTTATCAATCCGACCGTACGCAGCGATGAAAAAAATATACGATTGAGGATTACCTTTGCTGGTTTGCCGTGACAATAGTAGCGACCGACGACGGCGTTGTCGTTGGCTACCAGCAGGTGAGACGATCTGGATTTGAGCCAAAATGGTCTTTGTGAGATCGGTTCACAATTGTTTTTTGTTTTTCCCCGTATAAAAGTTGTAATACGCCACACATGATTTGAAATGATAAAAAAACTTATAAAATATGGGGAAAACGTACAAGTTGACAGGTATGCCTACTTTACACAGAGTGGTACAGGTCAGTTGAGGTCTTTTTTGTGTTATTCTACCTTCATGGTGTCAGGTAACCCAGATTTGTTGTGCTTTTGTTATGGTCGTATTGGCTGCTAGCAATTGCTGCATCTGCTTCATAAATAGTAAATGTAACTAAAAGGAGACCAAGTATAACCCTCAGTACAATACTTGGCACTGATTGGGTGATGCAGTTATTTTTGTTTTGAAAATGTCGTCACTGGCAAGCTCCTTGTTTTGACCAGCTAAGTCCTGTTATCTCGATGATCGGCACAGGAAAAGTTTGCTGGTATTCCACTTCATTCTCAGTGGCAAAATGCGAGGGCTAATTTTCTTTCAACCACTCAAAGTTGCCTGCCTCAAACTTGCCAGTCCAGGGTGAAGTCCGTTTTCACCTAAAGTCAGATGGGATATGTTGCAGCTCACAGCAAACCTTGAAAACGGGAAAAAGAGTTTGGAAATCAATCAATAGATCAATGAAAGAACAGCATTGTTTTGACTGTGTGACAGATATTATGTTTTGAATGCAAAGAAACCAATGTGAATTGATGGTGCATACGTCTCTTGATTTATTTTTGCACATATCTTGACCAAAAAAAAAAAAAAAAAAATTCGCAAATAAATAATTGAATTATTAAGTTTTTATAACATTGGAAAGTCTGTTTATTTATTCTTTAAATTAAACCTCATTTGTGAAAAACTGCATCTGTGGAATGAGTACCACAAATTATAATTATGTAGCATTGTGCTGCACCTGTGTAAGATTTGCTAAACCTCTGCCATTTTTTAAAAAATTGTGCCATTGCAACTGACTTTTGTCTATTGTTTTGTTTGTTTGTTTGTTTGTTTGTTTGTTTATTGAACATAAAACATATATACAGTAATAATTTGACAGAAAATAAGGTAGATAAAAAAAGTAAAAAGAAAGAAATCAATCTTCATTCAACACAGTTATTATGTTCAAGGGAGTAGGAAGTTTTCTGAATAATTACGTTCAATTGACATGGTTGTTGTGATACATTTATGTTCTTGGATATATTTGTTATTATGCTGCTTTTAACGTCAAAGGTTCAATACTTAAAAGACAAGGGCGTTTGTACCGTGCCCTCACAGTGAAGGTGGAGGCTTGTGAGAAAGCCAATGACCAAGAGTCGGTGTTCGCACAGAGATGCTAATGAGGACATGAAAACCAGGCGTCAGTATGTTGGGTCAGAGAGTGCTTGGAATAATGAGAGATTCCATGTTCAAATACATTACATAACAAGAAGTGGTCCTGTATTCATGTGCCAAAAGCTAGTTGGCAAGAAGCATCGTACCAAGGCGGGGGTGGGGGACATTTTGATTATTGATTTTGCAAAAGCACACAGTTGGCTGGTCTCAGACAAGAGCGTCGCGGGTAAAAAGCCCTGTTGAGAAGTCTTGCGTGCATGCGGGTGGGTATGGTATCCGTTGGCCATGGCCACTGGACACCAAAACAAGCAGGAGTGACTGATGAGGGCAGTCGTATGGTAGTTTACAGTCTTCTCATCTCATTGCCATGTGTGAGTCTCCAAAAATAAACAGGTAGATCGAGAAATGGAGCAATAGATGGATCATGAAATTCATCCGCAAAGGGAATTCAGTCCTGGGGTCTCTCTGCGGCTTTCCACTTTTCTTTCCCTTAAGTAAATGCCATTTGTAGCCCTGTCAGTGTCTCAACAATCTCGGCACTGTTGTTGAACTTATTTATAGCGTTGGCTTTTTCATATGAATGTTTAATTGTACAGATTTTCTTAAAGGCAAGCAAAGTCATGGAACAAAGCTGTTGATGTTTCGTTCATCTCCTCTTAAAACACGTGTCAAATTCAAGGCCAGATCGGAGCCGCCACATCATTTTATGTGGCCCGCGAAAGCAAATCAAAGAAGTTAGCGTTCATGATGCTTGCTAAAATCGCTACCAAAATTCTCAAATTCTCATTTGTAATAAATAAGAGTGATACTGTCAGCATTTTCTTGTTACCAAACCCATTACAGTAACTTAAACAAGCAGTGAATAAACATTTATTTTTGACTTCTTTATTTGGTTTCAGTCAAAACGGCCCTCCAAGGAAAATGGTAACTAAAATGTGGCCCGCGACAAAAATGAGTTTGACACCCCTGTCTTAAGAGGTGGCTGGGGTTTATTTTGTTTGTTTTTATTTTGTTTCGCTTTGGGGTTGTTTTTGTTTGTTTGTTTTTTGTGGAGTTGTTATCCAGCAGTGTACACTGTACAGTACAGTGGAGGTTGTTTAAGCACTGTCACCTCATACCTTCTCCATGAAGTAACTTGGATTAAAGCTCGGAGGGCCCCGCCAAGGACCCCGCGTCATCTGTCAAAACAAATCGCTGATGCACGTCGTCATGTATGAACATGTTATACATCTTTTAAAAGCTGAGTTTCTGGAGATTTGAATGGCACCGTACATGTTACAATTGTCAAATTTGAACCGAAGCTTGGGGAGACTTAAGCTTTGATCCTGTCGTGTTTTCATGTCCTAATCAACATTCTAAATCCATTTTCAAGGCAGATATTGTGAAAAGAAATTAGACGAACATAAGATTCGCCTTTTTTGTCTGTTTTCGAACATCCATAGTTCAGTGACAGGAGCACTTACACACATTCTTATTGTATGGGAGAAATATTCATAATAATAACATTTGGAATATTTCAAGAAGAGACCAAAACAATGCTGATACTCCAAATGGTTCAAGAATAGCTACAAATTTACTTTGGGTGCACCTTTCCATAGGCGTTTTTGGCAAAGTTGCCCTCGGTTTAAAGGGTTAAATGAAGACACTAAATTAGCCGTCGGTGGCGCGTGTGATGGGTGCTGCGGTCATGTGGTATCGCAGTATTACAAAGTGATGACATGCATGAATGTGTTTGGCCACAGTTGAGCGTGGGACAGAGGAGGGTCGAGCGAAACTGGACGGAATAGTTTGTCGCGGGTCGGGCTGAGTTGTTGCGGATTGGTGGGAGCGTTGGTGTCTTGTTCAAAGGCACCTTGGTCATGCGCACCTCTAAGAGCAAGTGATGCACATTTTCATCCACATTCGCTGCAGTAGGAGGAGCTATTTTTCTTTCTTTCCATGATGTATTTTAGTTGGTAAGTTTTATTATGAATCACAAATCACAGTGTTGGGTTTTCCAGAAAGGGAAGATAGTTTCCCCTACACGGCAGTCATCGAATCAATCCTGTGTTCTTCCATCACGGTTTGGTTTGGGGCCGCCACAAAAAAGGACAAAATCCGACTTCAACGGACAGTTAGGACGGCGGAAAAAATCGTTGGCACCGCCCTACCCACTCTTGAGGACTTGCACACTGCAAGAATCAAGACAAGGGCACGGAAAATCCTCCTGGATCCCCCGCACCCTGCCCACCACCTTTTCCAGCTACTCCCCTCAGGCAGACGCTACAGATCCATGCGCACCAAATCCAGTAGACACTTAAACAGCTTCTTCCCTCTAGCCATTAACTCCTTAAACAGTCACTGACGTAGTCACTCTTCTTGTACTACAAATACTGCTACTGGTTACTCTAAAATGGTTCAATGATTTGTTGTTTACGATGATACTAATGCAGCGTGTTATACCGGAGACAAATTCCTTGTGTGTTCTACATACTTGGCCAATAAAGATGATTCTGATTCTGATTCTGATTCTGATTCTTATTTTTTTTGTCACTATTTGGGTCTGTTTGTGGAATACATCTACTCCACCAATATTTCTCCTAAGATCCTTGCCCACCTTTTTTCCAATCCCTCCTTCATTTCAGGTCAGTGTTAATCTGCAAAGCAGTTTTTGCCCTGCGATGCTTGACTGCTAAAGGCATCTCTCTCTCTCTCTCTCTCTCTCTCTCTCAACACTTGCTTTGAAGATGAATGCTGCGCTCATTCTGCTCAGTTTCATTGCCTGATGTTGTACACCTTCAACCATCCGTTTTCTATACTGCTTATCCTTGATAAGATTGTAGGGAGCTGGCGCTTTGACTTAAATGTCAGTGCTATTGATGACACTCTGGTCTCTTGAAACTTTTGGGACGCACTGCCGACCTGAGTCAAAGTCGAACACAATGTAATCTTCTTTTCAAATAGCACGGATCCATCACTTGACAGTCTTTTATGTTTGTTGTGCAAGCTAGACCCATTCCCATTTATCAAAACAGTTCAGCCCGCAGGCCAAGAGTTTGACACATATCATTTTTCATGCACATATAAACACACTTGAAACTACAAGCCCGCCTGTATTCGCCATCCAAACAGCAATGACTGGTAGCACGTTGATTGCAACTCCTAAAAGCCCACAATGATTTGGTACTCTTTGTGACATGTATCTAAAAAGCGAGGCCAGACAATCTTTTTCAACCAGCGTGATGCACTGGCACATCTACTGAATAATCTGCATCCAAATAGGTTTCCTATCATGCATTTGTATTAGAACTGAACATTCAACAAAATAAAGGAACATATACGGTGTACAGTCTATTAAAAACAAAGCCTGACGGCTGATCAAAATAAAATTTCCCAAATTGCAGCCTTTCCAATTTCAAAATGTCATATGACTACAATAAGGTATTGATTTTTATTGGATGAATTGTCCAGCCCTCATTTGTATTATCAGGTGTTCTGAAGTGCCTAAATATAAGATGATTACTCCAAAGTGACTGTTGATAAGGCGCACATGACACTGTGGCACTGCCAACAGTGTTAACATTACAATGTCCCAGTGGGGTTAAACAGACTAAAAATACCCTCACAAAAAAGTGCTCAGAGAGGAGCAGAGCGAACAGATGGTGGAAAGAATGACTTGTGTTTGAACCCCCACGTCAGACCCTGTGCTTCATGTAAATTTGGGGAGGTACTTTATTTTTTTTTAAGTCATATAATGCAGCTCATGCTGTTGTCATGAGCAAAACCTGAAAACTGGGGTGTCCCTGAGGGTTTGTGGAGTGGGGGAGGAGGGGATCGAGTCATTGGACTGACTGAGTCAAAACAAGCCAGATATCTTAAATTGACAAGATGGCTCCCGGGTAATGTCACTTCAGACGCCACATTACATGTAATATAATTTCCACAGAGCTAAATAAAAGATGACATTGTATTTATTTCTGATGAGATGAGCATGGAGGAAACATCATAACAATCACACTCTGTGTCATTCCACATACTGGAAGTGGTAGGGTGGAGAACATTTACTGTGCGTGAACCAAGTTAACGCACTACTGTCATAACTTTCCCATTACAGTAGGAGTTGGATCCATGCCTACATTCCGTCACACATTTTTTGCAAAACGGAATGTCTCATGTGGAAATCTTTTTCAAGTGAACTATTCAAGTTCAACCACATTTTTGCTGTCGGGCAATGCTGTGGTTTTGTGCAACTTTAGAGGTATAGTTTAATACAGGGGTGCCCATTATGTCGATCGCGATCGACCAGTAGATCAAGGACTGTGTTCAGTTAATTCGGTTTTTTCACGGCCCTCTGAATAGGGATCGTCGGCCAGCATGGAAGGATCACTCTTTCTGTACTTTTTTACTTTTTTGATACATTTATTGGGACACTTTGCAGCAGAAGTAGATGTAGTAGTAGATGAAACGGAAGTAGTTGCAGTAGCAGTATCAGAAGCAGTAGCAGAAACAGGTAATAACCATTGGGCCATGCCGACGACGAAGCGAGTGTATTCACAAACGTAACATAATGCGATCCTGATTTTTATACGTCGCGCGAACGGTCACCTGTCAGTGGCAGCCCCGCCCCTCTTAAAGTGCCAGGTTAATCCAACACCTCCCACTTAAATTCCCGATGTTCCATCCAGGGAATTTACACCAACACGTAATCAAAGACCCCATTCAGTTACAATAGTGAAAGCTCACAAACATTACAATAGTTGGGGGTTTTTTTTGTTTTTTTAGTTTGTTTTTTTTGCGAACAGTTGTCCAATGTTCTCTCCTGTTTTCAGTGAAGAGCATAGCCCCCAAAGTCAATCATGGCCCTCAAGCGGGTCAGTGGCTTTATGAGGCGTGGGTGCTCAACTTCATGTATGTACGGTGTACATTTTGTCTGGGCATGGTGGCAGCGATCCGCCTACACCAACCAGCCAAATAATGACTTAAAAGGGATTTGACTGGAGCTAGGGTGCGGGTCACAGAGTTGCAGCTGGAGTCAAGGCCTCTGTTGGGATAAGAACAACCAGCCTCCTTACATCTCTTTGAAGGATGATGGTTGGTGGGAGTTGTTAACGTGTTCTGCCTTTTCTCTCAGTGTTTATCATTGGCAGTCCGGCACAAACTTTGACGTCAACGTCCCTGACGATTCCGTGCTTGTCGGATCTTGTGGCCGTGACTCGGCCCAAGCGGAATTGCCCTCTGATAGCGTTCGGGTCCACGATCCAAACCACGTCTCCTTCTTTGACGTTTCTTCGTTTTGTATGCCACTTCTCACGGACAAAGAGATTAGGACCAGCTAGTTCGCTCCATTTGGTCCAAAATCTGTCCACTAAATTGTGGATGTTCCTCAGCCTGCGCCAGGGGTGAGTGACAAGATCAAGTCCATCTGTGTCTCCTCCCACTGAGGATCGTCCGAGGATGAGAGAATTGGGACTAATGTATTCGATGGACTCCTCTTGCTCCTGGGCGTGAGCGTCGATCGGGCGCTCGTTCGTCAGGTTGGCTGCCTGAAACAGTAGAGTTTGAAACTCACCCCAGGTGAGATAGTCTGTTGCTCCTTTCAAACTCGTGAGGGCTCTTTTTATCAATTTCACGGCAGCTTCTGCTGCTCCATTTCGGTGGGGCGCATCAGCAGGGTGGAAGCTCCACGCCCAGTCCGTCCCGTTCTTGGAAGCGATGTCCTCAACTGATGACGTCTGAACACAGCGTATGTGGTTTTGGAGCTCATTCAGGGCGGGTTTCGCCGCGATGAAATTTGTCCCTTTGTCGGACCATAGCTTGCGTGGATGGCCCCTTAGAGCAACAAAGCGTGAGTAGGCTAGCAGAAAGCTTTCTGAAGATTGGTCATCGCATACATCAGCATGGACTGCCCTTGAAGCCATGCAGCAGAAGACGATGCCCCAGACTTTCTTTCTTACTCTCCCTTTGACTGCGTCTTTGACTTCATAGGGGCCAAATAGATCCAAGGTTGTATACTCAAAAGGGCCTGCCCTTTGTGTGCGCTCTAACGGGAGGTCACTCATCACTTGCTGGCATACTCTTGCTCTTTGCTTTCGGCAGTGGATGCAGTCATTTATCACTCTTCTCACGACTCGATGGCCTTGTATTATCCAGGCTCTTTTCCGAGTGCGTAGGAGAGTTGCTGTGACCCCTTCATGGTTCTTCTCATGAGCCTCTAGGGCCAGCAGTGTGGCCAGTCTTGTATGCATAGGGACCAGAGGAATAGCAATTTTGCCTTCGTTCCAGGACTGAATACGTCCTCCGCAGAGCAGGAGTCCTGTCCCCCCATTGGTCCGGACCACGAGTCGGTCAAGTGTTGAGTCCCGTATTTCAGCTCCATCCTGGGCTTCAAGGACAAGGCATCGGAAGGCTTCTGCTCTCTCCATAGCTGTAAGACTGGGTTTGGGATTCCTATTGATTGTGGTCTGGTCGTTACCTCCCAACCAAGCCTCCACTGCCCGACGTGTCCAGGCAACCGTCCCACACAGCTTCGTGAGGGAGCTGAATCTCCCAGGCCCAATGAGGCGCACAAGGGCCAGGACTTGCATCCGTGGGATAGGGATAAAAGGAGGTGGAGTGGTTCCCGGTCTACCAAGCTCCGGAGGCTTCATCATGTCGTTTTTCTTTTCCTTATGCCTTGTGACCACTGCAGAGAATGCGCGTCTTTGAAACCTCTTGATGCTCTCGTCAGCGACCGTGGCAGAGACTTCACTTGCAGTCTTCACCGACCATTCACTCTCAGGCCATTTGAGGAATTGAGGCCCGGTCTGCCACTCAGTCTTCGTCCAACTCCTCAGGGGTCGCGCCCCTTGTGAGGATATCTGCGATGTTAAGGCATCCTTCAACCCACTTCCAGGTGTCCACCGGACCGGCTTTCTGGATTTCTCCGATCCGGTTTGCGAAGAAGGTTTGGTATCCATAGCTGTCCTTTTGGATTGCACCGAGGATCGTCTGGCTGTCTACTAAGTGTACCCAGTGATCGACTGGGATGCGGCAGTGCCTCTCAAAGTATTTCTTCAAGCGAGTAGCGATCACCGCACCGCACAGTTCAGCCTTAATTCCATCCCCCTTCTGGTCGAGAGGAGTAAGCTTGGCCTTAGACTCCACCAGCGTCACGATGACCTGACCAGGCTTGGTTTCCCAGTGAAGATAAAGTACAGCTCCGTAAGAGGCTTCACTCCCATCAGAAAATGTAATTCCAACTGGGGGGCCTAAGACTTCAGTGGGTGTGAGGCTTCGGTCGAATCTTACTTGGCCGAGCCTTACATACTCCTCGAAGAGTGTAACAGCTGCCTCCCAGAGTCTTGGTGACAGCGGATCATCCCATGTATCTTTCACAGGACGATCTTTTCTTGCTTCTTGAAAGGATTCTCTTACAAGGATTACTCCCTTCTGTTTTGCAGGGGTAACTAGACCAATTGGGTCATAGAGGCTGGCGATTTGGCCAAGAAGCAAACGTCGGCTTAGTGGCTCAGGAGTACTCCTCCTGACCTCCTCCTCCCTTAAGTCGAGCCCAGTCCTCATCTTCCCCCTTTTCTTTGAGAAGTTGATCGAAGCAAGGATGCGGAGCTTGTCTGACTCAGGCTCATACCCAACGCCAAGGGCTTTACTGTCCTCCTCTTGCAGCTGATTTGGGAGCATGAGGATTGTCGGAGTGCTTGGACAGCCAGACTGGGGACTGCCTTGGGCTTCCCCCCTCCCACTTTGGCCAGAGAAGACCCAGGGTTTTAGAGAGAACCCCCCAGCCTTCAATATCTTCTCAACACCAACAGTTATCTTTCGCAGCACATCGATTTCATTGTCTGATGTCAGGATGTCATCAACGTAACAGTCCTCTTCAATGACTCTGCGTTCTTTGAGCATTGATGAGAACTGTGGAAGTTTAGCTGTCTGTCGCATTGTGACTTGGGCTATACAGCCTGCAGGCTTAACGCCAATATTCACTCGGACGACTGCAAACGTTTCCATTTCGTTCTGGGGGTCATCCCTCCACAGAAATCGATGTAAGTGAACTTCTTTGTCCTTAAGCCAAACGGAGTTGTACATCTTTCGTACATCACCCAGGGCAGCATGTTGTCCGCTTCGGAACCGTAAGAGAACACCTCTTATTGGATTAAGTACATCCGGACCTTTGTCGAGAAGGTCATTCAGGCTCCAACCCTGAAACTCCTGGCTGCTGTTCCACACTATCCTGACAGGGGTTGAGGCAGAGTGGGGGTTTGGGGCGACCAAGTGGCTAATGTACCACTTAGGGCCCTTCCAGGACATCAGTTCTTCTTCTGAGAGCTTGACGGCTGCACCTCTTCTGACCATGTCGTGGATTTGCTCACTATACGCTGCTTTCCAGGCGGGCTCTCGTTCCAGCCTAGTTTCGGTTCTCCTGAAAGTAGCCTCCACAGCTCTGCGATTGTCAGGGAGAGAGGGCGGGTCTCCTCGCCAGGGATACGCAGCGTCCCAGTGGGGTGACTGGCTGTGTTTGTCTGCTAGGACGTAGGTGAGGCAATTCTTGATTTTCTCCAACTCCCTTTCTTCTCCGAGAGTCATCTCCTTTCCTCCTGGGGAACACGTGCCACATTTGGAGCCCCCACATTGAGGATCGCACGCTGCCCCGGTACTGTCCCACCTGAACCACTCTAACACTTCCTTGTTAGCTATAGTGGTGTTGCTAATGACTTTTTCGTCCTTTGTCAACAGAGGGTTTGGATCACTTGAGTCCACAAGAACCTCCTCATACACTTTTGAGGCAGTTCTCATGGACCTTGCGAAATGAGTGTCGGATTGGCGGAAGGTTAGTTCCACCCTCTCAACGAGGTCAGGGTGGGTCCCGCCAACTGTCTTTCCAAGTGGGCCATCCCAGAGAATCAGGTCCCCGTTTCTCTGAACTGGTTGTGGGACCAGGCGACCTTCCCTGTGACTAATGAGGAGATCGATTTTGGTGGGCTGGACCAAGTCCTCAGCAGCAACCCCAGGGAAGAAGCCTTGAAGCTGGTGTGGTGCTGCTTTCTGGCTGACCTCTGCGATGCATTCCAGGCCATAGCAGACGATCTTGTGCACTCCCACTGTTCCCTCAGGAGTCTCTACCCTCAACCGAAGGGTATATCTCCTGGTCATGACTGTTTTCCTCATCCCGCCAACTCCATGTACAATCAGTTTGATGTCCTCTCCACATAGTCCTAAACGCTTGGCTCCAGTGTTTGTGATGTAATTGGTATCTGAAGCAAGGTCAATCAATGTACCAATCAGATGGCCAGAATTGGTCGTAACCTTGAGGAGCATCATTAGCACTGGATATTCTTTTAGTACACTTCCAGTACTGGTGCAAATTGCTGCGGTGGTTTTGTTTGAGAATACTTTCCTGTACTCTGTCCTCTGCTCTGGGGTTAGTGTAGCAAGAAACTCTTCCTGCTGGCTTGTTAGGCCAAAAGGCCTTTTTGCCACCTTCACTGGGACTTTACTGCCATCGTCCTTTTGGGTGGCGAACCTGGGGCACAGCAGGTAGTGGTGAGCCTCGTCTTGCCGGCAGTCTGCTTTACTGCAAAGGAACCCCGAGTTGCAAAAGCCATTCTTCGGATGAATGCTTAAGCATCGATTGCATATCCCATGGGTTCTTAGGTGAGACTTTCTTCTTGCCAGGTCCATATCCCTGAATGTTTTGCATGCAAAAAGCCTTCCAGTGTGCGTTTCATCACCACAGGCAGAGCATGCGGTTTGCAGCCTTCCTGCAGAACCTCGTTGACCTGCAGTGACTCTGGAGAAAGCCTTCTTAGCCCTTTTCTCGATTGTTTCTATCGGGCGTTTCTCAGATGGAGCCTTTTCTGCAAGACTTGTTTCCAGCTGGTCCAGCTCCTCAAGAATGAGCTCGTGTCTCTTTAGGAATTGGAGAAGGCACTCAAAGTGGTTCTGCAGGGCAAAGCCATTCATTGGCTCATTCTTGTAAGCTACCCATTTCTCC
This sequence comes from Hippocampus guttulatus, assembly GCF_054856545.1. NCBI lineage: Eukaryota > Metazoa > Chordata > Actinopteri > Syngnathiformes > Syngnathidae > Hippocampus > Hippocampus guttulatus. The sequence goes on along the minus strand of NC_141262.1, from coordinate 32,317,068 downwards.
TTTAGAAAGTTTGGTAACTTACTCTCAAGTGACTGTGCCACGAGTCGGTTCTTCATCACATCCTCTTCACCCAGGATAAGAAGGTTGCTTAAGGCCCTTTCCACTGTTTGGATTAGCTCTATCGCTTTTCTAGGGTGATTTCCTTTTACGGGGACTAGGCCTTGCACCTCATTTGCTATTGTTTGGACGATCCTTGCTTTGTTCCCGTATCTGTTGTCCAAACGCCGGAACATTTCCTCCGCGGACCCGCAACTGGACAGGACCAGGTCCTTCTTCACCTTATCACTAAGGCTTCCTAGGAGATGGAATCTTGTTATACTTGCCGTCCTAAAAGGGTTCCCCAATTGCTCCAGTTCTCCCCACTCAGCCTTCCACCGGAAGTAATCTGTCATGTCACCGGAAAATGTGGGGAGCCGTGCTCTCTCGAGAGGGAACCGATTTCTGGACCCGTACCCTCCAGGATACATGTCAGGGTTACCTCGGGGAGCACTCTGGTCCATTGGCGGTGTCTGGATTTTGGTATCTGGATTTGAGATGGTTGTTTGTGTGGGATTAAATGGAACACTTGGGGTGGTGTTGCCTGAAGGAAGTTCAGGCTTGAGACTGAGACCGGTGAATGGAGGCTCTGTGGGGCTGACAGGATCAGGCATGTTTTTTGCTTTGTCTGACTCTTTTTCCAGTGGGGCCTTGCCATCCACATCGTCGGACGACTTTTCTGCGTATCTTTTCTGCCAGCTATCCTCAAAGTCTCTAACCTGGCGCCACAGAGCTTGAACCTTCTCCTTCAACACCTTTGTGTTGGCATATGAGATTAATGCGTCCCAGTCACTGCATTTTTTCTCGAGCTCGTCAACCCTCTCCTTCAGGCAATTTCTGGTGAGCTCAAAGTCAGTTTTATGTAATTTATTTATGTTGCAGCTCTCCAGTTGAACCATTTTAGCTTCTGCACTGGAAATACATTCCTTGATGTCATCTGCAGTGAACTTCGTCCAGATTGTTTCCTGGATGAGCTCAACAGTTCCGGTGTATTTGCGCAGGCATTCAGCTGTTTTCTCTGCGATGCAGGCCGCTTCTTCTTCTGCCTTGCCCTCTTCATCCTCGGTTCCCTTAACCGCACTGAGGGCTTCAGCATAGTCGTATCCTGTATCACTGACCCTCTCATAGTCTACCTCAAGGGCCTTCAGCTCATCAATTAGGGCTTTCTCTCCCAACAGGTTGACTCTGGAGGCAAGCTTATTGGTCCTCTTTGTGAAGGACGATTGCGCAGCAGAGCGCTTCACTCTGAGGGTTTCGAGTTCACGGGAGTCCATTTTCCTAGTCTGACCAGAGCTTATTTTACCAGGGTCTTTCCCACTAGATGGCGGTGCTCCTTTGGCCAATCTCAGGACTGAATAGATAAGGTGTTTGCTTGGAGAGTTTCAAGCCTCTTCAAGGCTTGAAACTCATCGGGGGATCTTATCCAACCTCGATGGTTATTACTGTTCAGTTAATTCCGTTTTTTCACGGCCCTCTGAATAGGGATCGCCGGCCAGCATGGAAGGATCACTCTTTCTGTACTTTTTTACTTTTTTGATACATTTATTGGGACACTTTGCAGCAGAAGTAGATGTAGTAGTAGATGAAACGGAAGTAGTTGCAGTAGCAGTATCAGAAGCAGTAGCAGAAGCAGGTAATAACCATTGGGCCATGCCGACGACGAAGCGAGTGTATTCACAAACGTAACATAATGCGATCCTGTTTTTTATACGTCGCGCGAACGGTCACCTGTCAGTGGCAGCCCCGCCCCTCTTAAAGTGCCAGGTTAATCCAACAGACTGGTCCCAAGTCTATCCGAGGGGTGTCGAGGGAAAAGAAAACCCAAACATTTGTGTCCCTGTGCATGTAGGTAATATATTTTTTTGTGTTCATGCACACTGCACCCTAATCATTCAATCAGTCTCACTTTCACAAAAAATATTTAAAAAATAAAATAAAACAGTCATCTTTAACCTACGGTGACATGAGACTGCGTCACCGAATGTTGTTAGCGCTCAGCAGTCTGCAGTTGCAGCTTGTGATTAGAGTTGTTGCGCTATATTTTTTATCACTATCATTATTCTCATTCAGAGTTTGTTTTGTACAATTCACCGAGGGGACGGGCAAAGAATGGGAATCTGGAGGCCAGAGAGAATAATTTTAAAACGGTGCGTGTGAGCTACGATCATTAACAGGCTGCCTAAGTGCGTCGCATGCCTCAGCGTCAGGCTAATGCTCATCATGATATGCGTGTGTACGTGTGTGCGTGCGTGTGTATGCGCGATAACGGGTCGATCGTGGCAGGTTGGTTGATCGAAAAATAGATCTTCGGTCAAAAAAAGGCACTCCTAGTTTAACATAACCTTGTTACAGTACACAGGGTTTAACGTTGGGTTCCATCATTGTACAGTTGCAACATAATCCAAACATTAACCTATCCTAGCCCAGTAGTAAAGTCATAATACATATTTGTATAAGTGTAACACTTCACACTCATAGCGTAATGGTACATTTATTTCCCTAAAAGAATCATGGGTCCAGTTCCCACTCATTGACATTGTGAATGTGAGATTGAATAATGGTCTGACTCTATGGGCTCTATTTTCAGAGATGGCGTACGTGCACTTGGGCGTAAAAAAAAAATAAAAATAAAATAAATATCTTGATTTTCATACAGGTGCAAGTCTTCTTTATTGTGCTTGGAAATTTTGTCAGACCGTGCTGTGCCATGTTTGGAGTTCTGGCGGACCAAGGACATGCACCCAGCAGGGTTATCATAGTTTTGAAGGCTGTCACCAAGTGCCCACTTTACAGAGCTGATCTGTGATTATCCACCCATGGAGGTCTGCTTGCAGTTTCTTACAAATGAATTTCAATCTCCTCCATGGATTCCAGCCATGTAGACCTTGCACGTCTTCTGCATCGAATTTGAAGGAAATGAGAAGATCCACTTCCAGTGGTTGAGAAGCTGGATGACCGTGTTCACGGCCACAAAAGCGCAAATGCCCATTTCTGTGTGTGTATTTGTGAAATTAACAAAAGAAAGTAAACTCTACCTATGCGTACAGTTTTGCGCTAGACTTGCATTGGGCACAAAGACAGCACGGATAGGCTCCAGCCATATCCTTGAACAGGAGAAACAGTACAGAAAATGGATGCATGGACAACAATGTCACGTTTTGCATGATGGTAGTTGGAGGACCCCAAAAAAAGCAGGAAAGGAGGCAGCAGGGTGGACTGACCAAGATGTACAAACATCTATGACAGAAACAGAACATGACAGGAGCGCACAAACACTCACACTGATTCAACAAGAACCGACAGAACCTTCTATTGCTTCTATTGGGCTATTGGCTGTAGTATGTGGAAATACAGCAGTTTTGATCAGGCCCCAAATGATGACATGGAATTTGCCACAAAAGTAAACTAAAGGTCATTTTCGATATACCGTTAGTGGTTCACATTAGTGACTTTTGTCACCAATGTGAAGGTGTGAGGTGAGAGCGAGGGACGAATATAAAACCGGAAAAATTGGAGAATCGTGCAGCCATGCAAGCTGCCTCGTATTAAGTTTATCCTTCCATCTTTGTTTTTGTTGTGTCTGCCTTTCAGCGAGTTTTTATGTGCCATAAATATGGCAACATATGCAATCTATTAAACATGCAAGCTTGTTGGCTGGAAGGGAGGGAATGAGTCACATTATATTTCTGAAAGTGCTGCAAGTACAGCAGAAGACGCATATGTGTGTGTATGCATGGGTATATATATATATGACTTGTTTTGGTTTCATTCCAAAAAAAAAAGAAAAAGGTCCAAGAGTATGAGGTACTATTATTTTTGGGACCTATAGTGAAGCTGGATTTCAAAGTGAGCGCTGACTCTCATTGATGGAGCACATTCATAAACACTGGAACATAGTATCATTTGAGGATTCATGTTTGGAAATGACAAAGTAAGCACATATGCGAATATTTGCTTACCATGTTGATATGCAATAGGGCTTGACAGACATGTCCCTAGAAGACCTTTGCCTTAAGGGCGGTACATGAAATGCATGAGTGGGGGAGGGATCCGATTATTATATATGTACCACTTGTATATTTGATGGTAACGTACTGTATTTAAGTAGTCTTTGCAACAACCACTGGCAAGTATTATTATAGAAATTTACCATACATAGACGCCACCTTGCGAATGTTGACACCCCAACTGTGTTGGGAGTGGCAAAGTGAAGCGATTTTGCAAGGATGCCTTACTTGCTTTTGGGAGATGTATCATCAAGACATAACTCATTGGATTAACAAGGAACCATTGCTTTTGATTGTATTATGCCATTGTAACTCCATTTTATAAATATTATTTATTTTATGGTTAATACGATCCATGACGGCAAGGGCGCTGACGTACCACTCAGTGGGCCACCCAGCTCAAGTTGACATTTGCAGCAGAAATGAAAAGAAAAAAAAGCACAAGAAACCTGCTCTTCATGTTAAATGCCGTACCGTGATCTGCCAGCCTAAGCAATTAATGTAGGAAACAAAATGTCAGCTAATGTGATCTGCGATCAATAGTCACCGAGTTTTATTTTGACGTATCTACTTACAGTATGCGCACATCAAGCTCTGAAAATATTTCAACGATCGCCCCGATATTTCAGATTTTCTGGACGATATGCATTTTCAAATCTTAATTGACACTGTTATATTGTACATTAGCACTAGCACAAGTAACAAGAGCTACAGTCTTTTGACAATGACACTATTTCTTATAGTCTTTGTCAAATGATGATGATGATGAAGAAAAGTGATGGAAATCATGTAGAAATAAATTGCTGCTTTCCTCTCAGCTACGTTTTAGTAATTACTTCATCCTCTTGACAATAAGGAGGAGAGATGCTTGAGCTGGCCACAGTTCAGGCTGTCTGTCGCCCAGGCCGCCCAGATAGTGCAGACGGTAACACTGTGCTGCAGCATGTCATCCCGAATTCAAACCCGTACACAATGACAAACGCACACAGCAAGTTGAGCGTCACAAACACAAACTGACAGGTTTGCCCTGTGAGCTGACTCCAAAAGGAAGAACAAATCCATTTATTTTTATTTTAACATGGCTGAGCCAAGACCTCGGCTGTTTTCCTGACGCTTGGCTTATACCTGAAAAAGGCCCACCCGTGGGAAAATAGTAATGGTAAAAGCAAAAAGTATCAAAAGAGGCAAATGTTTTCATGACATTTTTATTTGTGACAAATGAGGACTAGTATTATCAGAGGAGGCCAATCCAGGTCCAGGAAGTAATGAGCTGCCATTGTTCTGGCTTTAGCCACAGGTGCTTTCAACCCGCTTGTTCGATTCTCGCTAATTTTATCCCCTAACCAACACTTAAATGCTCAACAGTACGGTAATAATAATCCCTACTAGCAAGGTCTCCAACCATTTCCTTACAAAAAAGTAGGAAATATGAAATATGCTTTATCAGTATATTCGAGTATATAAAATGTACTTTTTCATACTAAATTGGAATCAATTTTAAAAAGTTTTAAAAGTATACGATCAGTATCTATCTGTATACTTTTCAGTATAAGACAAGTATATTACAAGTATGTATCCAATCCAATTTGTCTGACTTAATAATGTTTCATTAATATTTAGAATTGGGGCCGTTAAATTGATCTAACAATTGATTGAGGTTATTTGCAAAGCAGGTGGACATCAAATACATTGACCAAAACAAACACAGGAAGATTAATTTGTGTGTGTGTGTGGGGGGGGGGGGGGGGGGGTGACTCCTTGTCATTCTTTTTTTTTGAAAGTACTGTAGATTGAATTGGCAGTCCAGTGTATGAACTCCCTTATATATAGATATGTAATCGGATTAATTTATTGTTCCGGCTCCTGAAGAGCCATGTTACATTTGTTTCGTATTTTCTATAACTACAGAGCTGCTTTATTTTGTAAGGTTAATTCGTTATTGTGAAGGGCACACCGGACTTTATGGAGTGAGACACTTCCGGTTGAACGTTGCACGGGGAACCTCCGAACGATGGACTGCAACTTCGTGTCGTAGGCCAAGCACAGCCTGTATGTAAATATTTTATGTAAATGTATGCCATATTATTAATTTGTGGGGTGTGTTCAGCGTGTATTTACATTGTGGGGCGTTTCTATTGTTTAATTCACATTTATGCACAGCGATTAGCACATTAGCATATTAGCTCGTTAGCAACACTAGCGTAGCCACGCGTTCGTCACATGTCAGATCAGTGGGGCACATTGTTTTACCACGATTTACGTTACAACATATAAGTGTTTTTATGTCTGTCTGTTTCCGTTTTACACCTTCTTGACTCGCTGGTGAATAAATCGCTGGAAATATCAACGGTGTGGTCATTGAAGGAGTTGTCTGTCTGTCTAGCCGCAACGGGGACGCGGCGAGGGCGGAACAGTAAAAAGGCTCGCTAAACGGCGATAGCACGAGGAAGTGTGCGGCTCTCAGACTTCGGTGTCAAGTACAACAATGCACTCCACAGAGGATGACAAGCTGGAGGTACGCTCCGTCTGCTCCAACTCATCGACCAGATCCAGCAGCTTACTCGTAAAGGCAGCAGTTGAAGCTTGTGCAAAGGCTGAAGCTGCACGCGCTAGAGCAGAGTTTGCTCGGAAAGAAATTGAAATTAGGATCAAACAAGCAGAACTCACTGCCACACTTGATGCTCTCAAAGAGGAAAGGGAGGTAGAAGCTGCTCTTGCTGAAGCAAACGTGTTTGAAGCAGCAGTAGCCGAAGTGAAGGAAAAAGGTGAAACATCTCCATGGCAAGCAGAAAAACAACATGAGGAAGCAAAACAATACAGTAAAGACGACATTGAAGCCATGCTCACCACTCGTGGATTAAACCAATTCCCATCATCTGCTCATCCAAGTAGTTATGGGCAACAAGCCTACCTGAAGTCATCATCAGACCATCAGGGTGAGGACTTACCAGGTGACAGACGCTTCACACCCAACAAGCAGTCTCCATGTGCCATCAGCCCAGCCTCACATCCACCTCCATCTACTGACAACGACCTTGCCAGTCTTGTTAAATATCTAGCAAAAAGGAGTTTAGTTACAGATGGTTTAACAAAGTTCACGGACAGAGCTGAGGACTACTGGGCTTGGAAGGTGTCCTTTAACAATGCCATTGAAGGGCTAAGCCTTAGACCAAGCGAAGAATTAGACCTGCTCGCCCGGTGGCTGGGTGAAGAGTCTTCCAAACATGCCAAACGCATACGCTCCATCCACCTCAACAGTCCAGCAGAGGGCCTCAGCAGAGTATGGGAACGGCTACAAGTTTGCTATGGCACCCCAGAAGCGATTGAGAAGTCTCTCTTGGACAGATTAGAACACTTTCACAAGGTTTCCATGAAAGAGCCTCAAAAACTCAGAGAATTAGGTGACCTTCTATCCGAAATAGACGCAGCCAAATCTGCTGGGTACTTACCCGGTCTAGGATATTTGGATACTTCTCGTGGCGTTGCCCCTGTTGACAAGCTGCCAATTTGTCTTCAAGACAAGTGGATGTCAGAAGGGACAAAATACAAAAAGAGACACAATGTGAGTTTCCCTCCATTTTCATTTTTCTGCTGTTTTATACAAGATGAAGCTGACATGAGAAGCGATCCCAGCTTCAAGTCAATCCCAACAGCTACTACGTCAACCCCACCAATTCACGATGACAACTACTCAAGGTTTGGCAAATCCAGAGGTCCTGTCACCGTCCACAAAACAGAAGTAAATACGACTGTAGAAACAAACCACTTAAAATCCAGTGAATTTGAGCGCAGAGAATGCCCCATCCATCAGAAGCCGCACTCCCTGAAGATGTGTAGGGGTTTTAGAGAAAAGACATTAGACGAACGCAAGGCATATCTCAGAGAACAAAACATTTGTTTCCGATGCTGTGATTCTTCCTCCCATCAAGCCAAAGATTGTAAGGTAGAAATATTCTGTTCAGAGTGTAATAGCAACAGACATATCGCTGCATTACACGCAGGTCCAGCTCCATGGTCAGCACAGTACATACAACATAAACCTATGAGCCAAGGTGGAGAGCACGGAGAGGAGCATGATGGGGAGGAGTAAAATGATACATTAACCGTCGAAACTATCTCAGCTTGTACTCAAATATGTGGGAGCTTAAATGGGGGTTGCTCCTGTTCAAAGATATGTCCCATCTACGTGTATCCACAGGGACATCCAGACAAGAAGGTCAAGGTTTATGCTATCATAGACGACCAAAGCAATAGGTCATTAGCTAAATCGGCCCTTTTTGACACCTTTGGCATTCCAGAGGCTCCATGGCGCCGTATACACTTAAAACATGTTCAGGGGTTAACATGACAAATGGCCGTGTAGCTGAGAACTTTATCATACAGTCAGTTGATGGTGAGTTCAGTTCCATGCTGCCTCGTCTGCTCGAGTGTGACGCACTGCCAGACAATAAGTCCGAAATTGCAACACCGGACGTTACTCTCGCACATCCACACCTTAGACACTTGACAGGAAAAATCCACCCTCTCGACACCAACGCAGAGATTATGTTGCTATTGGGGCGCGACATAGTGCAAGTTCACAAGGTGCTTGAACACATTAATGGCCCAGTTAATGCTCCATTTGCGCAGAAACTAACACTTGGGTGGGTTATTGTGGGCGATGTATGCTTAAGGGGCGTTCACAAACCTCCTAGTGTAGCCACTTAGAGAACTACTGTTCTACAAGACAGGCGTCCTAGTCTCCTACCACCCTGTCAGAATCGTTTACATCTCAAGGAACATCTCCAGATACCCAGTGAGCCACGGGCCACTCACACTGCACGTCAAAAAGAGGACTATGTGTTTCAACTTCAACAAACTGAGAATGATGAAGAGGTAGCCCCATCACTCGAAGCCAAGCAGTTTGTACAAAAACATTTCTATGTTGACGTTCCCACTGATTCAGAGATAGCCAAGCTTCTTAAAGACACTCAAGAACTGCTTGTTGCTTGCAACTTAAGTCTTCACAAAATAGCCACAGACAGTCCAAACATCATGGCAGCATTTCCCAAGGAAGATTTGACAAACGGGGTCAGAGACTTCAACACAGAGTTTCTACTAAAGCCTACAGAGATCGACAAAAGCGACACCTTCCAACTACAAGACCTTGAAACGGACACAGAGATTCGTCCTTTGCTCACAGCTATTTCCCAAGTGCCACCATCTTGCCTCAAATCATCTAAGATGCAGTCCTTCTCCAGCATGTGAAGCAGTTGGGAGCTGATGATAGGGACCCCACGAAGGATCTTAGACTGTCAACTTGCTCAACTTGGACCTCAACGCCTCTCTCATGAGGTCACGGCGCCTCCTTCAGGCGACTTTGAGGAGAGAGACCTCCACCGGCAGCAGTGGAGGCAGGTCTGGAGTTTGGCGAACCTTTTCTGGCATCGCTGGCGTGGGGATTGCGTTTCAACTCTGCAGTGTCAACGGCAGTGGCATTCTGCAGGACCCGGTCTGATGTCATCCTGCTCGGGGATCCCCTGGCGGCGGGGAACCAATGGCCAATGGGACTCATAGTGAAGGCTATCCCAAGCAGTGATGGCCATGTTAGAAAAGTAGAAGTCAAGGTGGTCAAAGAAGGTAATGCTAGAATTTACCTGAGGCCAGTAACTGATGTTGTGCTTCTTTTGTCGGATGCTATACAGCAGAATTAGTTTGGTGGTTCAGGGTGACATCTTCATGATGTCAGGTGGGGAGTGTTCCGGCTCCTGAAGAGCCATGTAACATTTGTTTCCTATTTTCTATAACTACAGAGCTGCTTTATTTTGTAAGGTTAATTCGTTATTGTGAAGGGCACACCGGACTTTATGGAGTGAGACACTTCCGGTTGAACGTTGCACGGGGAACCTCCGAACGATGGACTGCAACTTCGTGTCGTAGGCCAAGCACAGCCTGTATGTAAATATTTTATGTAAATGTATGCCATATTATTAATTTGTGGGGTGTGTTCAGCGTGTATTTACATTGTGGGGCGTTTCTATTGTTTAATTCACATTTATGCACAGCGATTAGCACATTAGCATATTAGCTCGTTAGCAACACTAGCGTAGCCACGCGTTCGTCACATGTCAGATCAGTGGGGCACATTGTTTTACCACGATTTACGTTACAACATATAAGTGTTTTTATGTCTGTCTGTTTCAGTTTTACACCTTGACTCACTGGTGAATAAATCGCTGGAAATATCAACGGTGTGGTCATTGAAGGAGTTGTCTGTCTGTCTAGCCGCAACGGGGACGCGGCGAGGGCGGAACATTTATATTTTATCTTTCTGGCCCAGTAACAGCTGCACTGTAACAACATCAGACGCCATTTTCTATGATTCATGCCCTCTGAGATGATCCAGTGTCACGCAGACTCCAGCTTTGACCTGAGGAGGACAGGATAATAACACGCACGACAACACTAAAATCACAATGCATGTTTGTGCGGTGAATAAAGCTCGCTGTGCATGGCAGATGACGCACAGAGAACACGTTTACTCCACACAGGAAGCTCAAAGTCAAGATTTGAACCCAAACTGCAGAACTGTGAGGCAGAAGTGCGTTCCACACTTTGCCGCATATAGGCAGTTCACATTATGTGAAGTGAATCCTTGTAACTGCCCCTCTTTCCTTTTTAAATTCTTGACACAATATTTTCTTCTCAAATTGATTCAAGTCATATCAAAGCAGAGAAGGAAACACTTTGATCAGGCAGCAATTTGAGATCCTAATCAAAATCCTGACTTGGTCTTCAAACTGCTGTTTTGCCCCTCAATTAATTTTATATGAATATGAAGACAAGGCCTTCTTTTTATGTGGATTTTATGACTTGAAAATACCCAATTAGTTTCTCTTTACAACATGTGATCTTCACAAGGTGGCAACTTCTTTTTGTGGATATGTTTTGAGGGACTAGAAATCCCATTTTCAAGACAATGCTTTATTAAAACAATGCATTAAGCCATGTGTATGCGACAATGTTATTGAATGTCCTTGAACGTACACAGTATTTTATGTTAGTTGAATCCAAGACAGGTTTTTACTCTGGAATCAAGAAATCTTGCGTTGGACCATCAATGCTTGGTTATAAACGAGCCTGGGAGAGCCTACCCACTTTTTCATAGGATTCATCCCCAGGCGACCTTGACTGCCCGAGACATTTTGAGGGAGATTAGGATTTGAGAATTTAAGAAAGGCTTTTTAGTAAGAAGTGAAGACACAAACAGTATTGAAGAAGCAGAACGACCAACGACTTGTCAAAGTCTTAGCTGTTGCTCTTACAGGAACGTTAAAGTCAAGGTAGCATTTGTTCACAGGCATTAGGGTCAGGTCTATTCTTACGCATTTCTGGTGATTTATGGATGTTGCATTAAAGACACTTGACTGAATTCCGGATGCGTACTATCAATCCCTGCGATTGGCTGGTAACCAATTCAGGGTGTCCCCGCCTACTGCCCGAAGTTAACTGGGATAGGCTCCAGCGCACCTGCAACCCTTGTGAGTATAAGCGGATTTGAGAGTGGATGGCTGGATCATCAGTCCAGGCTCTGATCTTTTTGACCCAATTCTTTGGCAAAAGAAGTTTCAGAGGGCATAATAGACTCACTTGCATGAGGGGAAGTCACAGTTGGGCTTCCAGACTCACAGTTGGACGGAATCGGTCGCTGTCTGCTGTGGGTTATTTATCTTCTGTTTTTTTCTTCAGGCAACATCTTTGTGGTGAGTCTGTCTGTTGCGGATCTGGTGGTGGCACTGTACCCCTACCCTTTAGTCCTGACAGCCATCTTCCATGATGACTGGACCATGGGGGACCTGCACTGTCAGGCAAGTGGCTTCATCATGGGCATCAGCGTCATCGGCTCCATCTTCAACATCACGGCAATTGCCATCAACCGCTACTGCTACATCTGCCACAGCCTGCAATACGACCGCGTGTTCAGCCTGAGGAACACCTGCTGCTACCTGGGGCTGACCTGGGCTTTCACCGCCATCGCCACGGTGCCCAATTTCTTTGTGGGCTCGCTGCAGTACGATCCCCGCATCTACTCCTGCACTTTCGCTCAGACTGTTAGCTCATACTACACCGTCTCAGTGGTGGTCATCCACTTCCTGATCCCGCTACTGGTGGTGTCCTACTGCTACTTGAGGATATGGGTCCGAGTGATCCAAGTGAAGCACCGGGTGAAACCGGAGCAAAGGGCCAAACTAAAACCAAGCGACGTGAGGAACTTTCTGACTATGTTTATGGTGTTTGTGCTGTTTGCAGTTTGCTGGGCGCCATTGAACTTCATAGGCTTGGCAGTGGCAATAAACCCGGCCAAAGTCGCACCCAGCATACCCCAGTGGCTCTTTGTCACCAGCTACTTCATGGCGTACTTCAACAGCTGCCTCAACGCCATCATATACGGACTACTCAACCAAAACTTTCGAAAAGAATACAAGACAATTCTCCTTGCTGTGTGTGTCCCACGTTTGCTCCTGGTGGAAACCTCCCGATGTGCCACAGAGGGCCTCAAGAGCAAACCCTCAGTTGCTGCAACAAACAATAATGTAGCGGAGATAAATGTATAACTGAAATGTCATCCTGAGGAAAATCCGGAATGTTGTGTTCCACCAGTGCCTTTTGACACGGCATGTATCATTTCTAAGTAGTGCCTCCATCCATTTTCTATGGCACTTGTCCTGTTCACGGTCACAACACGGCGAACCAAAGAGGGATTCATCCCCGGACTGTTGGTCAGTTTCGGACACGGTGTTTGTCGGAATGAATCCATAACTCTACAGCATGTGCACCATACATAAGCGGTGATGCATTTATATCACAATTTGCAGAGTCCAACTCCTTTTGCCAGCCTTCACCGCACCCAAAAAATTATAAGCTGTGCTGGCAGATTGCCCAAAGTCTGGAAAACAATGTCAGTTTTTGTTTTTTGTTTTAAGCCCATCTATGCATTTCCATATCACGTGTGCTACTGACTCACTGCATCTCTTGGTCAGATCCATTATGAACATGTCAGCAAATAAAAAAAAGAAATGAGTGTGTGTTTTGGTCTTGAGATGCAGCATTAGTGATAAATGAGGGGTGCTTCTCTTAAGTGCAATCCTTTATCCTTCCAATGTGGGATTCATTCACCACTTCGCTCAAATGCCAAGGATTACACACTTACTTGGAATGTAGTGGCCTAGAATATTAAAAGTGGGAAGGGGAATGACTGAATGTAATACTGCTGTAAATTCTATGCATGTACTGGAGTTGTCAAAAACACCCTTTTTTCCCCAAAGAGAATATGGACTTCATTAATAATAACACCGTTGGATTGTGTTGGGTCCAATCCACTAAAAAGTGTAATTCCATGTTCGAATTCGATTGTTGTATGGCATTTATGTTATCGTTGCAAAAGAAATTGCTCGGGGTTTTACTTCAGACTCACCAAAAGAAAGTGCAGATGCTCGACAAAGAATGCATACAAATAAATACAAATTTAATAAACATAATTATTAACAACCAGAAACAGAACACATGACTGACAAGGTGTCATTTCTCATGTACTCGCAAGCACACTCAGAGTACTTACAAGTCCATGACCTTGTGCTGACCTTTTACCTTGGACTTCAAGAGCTTTGCTTAAACTATGAAGGAACATCCCAATCCGGTAAACCAACAACAAAAAAATGCTCATCCATCATTTGGCAACAAATAGCCAGAAGGCTAGCAAACAGCAGAGTTGAAGAAGAAACAAAAGTTAATAAGAAGGAATATGCGAGCTGCCTTTCAGAGGTTGAGACTTCAGGCAGCTGACTGCGACACAAAAGTAGCAACATTGCTTCTGGGCAGGTATGTTTACCACCTCTTCGATTTTTATTTGCTGTACATCCCAAAAAATACAACTTTAGTCACAGAAAGAAATTTTCAAACCCTAAGAAAGCTGGAGCTGCTTTCTGGTGGTGTCTGTAGGTCCCTCCACCACCCCCTGAATCTTGGACGGGTCGGCTTTCAGCTGCCCCTTTTCTATGATGAACCCAAGAAATTGAATAGACTCCACATTTCTCTGCCTTGACAAATAACTTGTTCTCAAGCAGATGTAACGTGTTGCTGATGTTCCTCTAAAGAACGTGAACATATAAGAATGTCGTCCAGATAAACAAAAATCGTGAATTAAATCCCTCAATACATCAAGCTTTGGAAGACTGCGGGGGCGTTAGTGAGACCAAGGGGCTTAACGATATATTCAAAGTAGCCCAGTGGTGTCTTGAAAGCAGGTTTCCACTCATCCCCCTCTCTAATTCTTACAAATCGTTAAGCACTGCATGAATTGAGTTTCGAAAATGTGGTCGCAGGCTATAAAGGAGCAAATGTGGACTCGAGTAGCAGAAGAGGATACTAGTTCTGATTGTTTTGTCATTTAGACCACGATAAGGTCATAAGTATTTGTCCTTCTTTTCGATAAAGAAGAAGCCAAGTCCTAATGGAGACTTGGAGGGCTTGATCAGTCTGGACGCGAGGGAGCATGAGATACAATCTCGTAATGCACACACATTCTGCACCGGCCTTCCTGTGTGGATTTTGCATATTCTCCTTGTGCCTGCGCGGGGTTTTCTCCGGGTACTCCGGTTTCCTCCCACATTCCAAAAAACGTGCATGGCAGGCTGGTTGAACACTTTAAATTGTCCCGAGGTGTGAGTGTGAGCGCAAATGATTGTTGGCCGATTTGTGTGCCCTGCGATTGGCTGGCAACCAGTTCAGGGTGTCCCCCGTCTACTGCCCGAAGACAGCTGGGATGGGCTCAGGCAAACCCATGACCCATGAGGATAAAGCGGATTAGAAAATGGATGGATATTTGTCTGCTGCATTTGCCGTTTCTGGCTCCAACATTTCATTCAGTAGATGCTCTCAGTTGTGCATCTCCATCCATCGTTGAACATTTATCACAAAGCCTATCATGTAGAAATTTTTGCCAAAAATGATGGCAAGTGCTAACATTGAAAATACAAAATAAATAACTAGGGTAATTAGTGTGAGATGAGGACAAGTTCTCCCACAAGCAAAAACTGATGCCTCCACACAATTACTACAAAATAAAAGAGTAATGAAGCATTCAATGATCTTGATGGCCTTGCGACGATGCAGCTTGTCTTAGCACGCAAGCATTTCTAGAGCTCTCTCACACCATTGCATTTTACAGTAGCACAAGTCTGTGCAACTGCAGTCTCCTAATGGATTTGTGCAGTGGAGTTAGTGCTCCATGTGTTCTCATGCATATAATGCGTTCCTTCATGTCCCGATCGGCTTTGGGTCGCAATCGTAAAGGGAGGTTTTAGGTGTCATTGGTTCAAGGAGACGAATCAAAGCAGGAAATGAACATTATTTCATCATTTGTTTTGACATATTTTGAGATGAGTTCATATAGGGTCGTGGGGATTTTGGGTGGCAGTGGTTAAAATAATTTAATGAATTCTTTCCATGGTCCTTGTTTCTTGAAAACAGCAAACAGATGTTATATTTTTCTCTAAAGCTAAACAAACCGGTCAGTGTCGACAGGTTACCAACAAAACTACATAGATATGATGTCAGCTACTTCAATTATTTGACAAACATCAGGAAATGAAGAAAAAATTGGTGGAAAACCAAGATTAATAGAACACAAAGATAGTCAATCCATCCATCCATTTTCCGATCCACTCATACTCACAAGAGTCGCGGGGGGTGGGTGGGTGCTGGAGCCTATCCCAGCCGCCTTCGGGCAGTAGGTGGGTGACACCCTGAACCGGTTGCCATCCACTCTCACACTCACACCTAGGGACAATTGGGAGTTTTCAGTCAGCCTTCCATGCATGTTTTTGGAATGTGGTAGGAAATCGGAGTACCCGGAAAAAAACCCACGCAGCCCTAGGGAGAACATGCAAACTCCACACAGGAATGCTGGAGCTGGAACTGAACCCGATACCTCTGTACTGGGAGGTCGACGCGCTAACCACTGGACCACCAGACCGGCCAGACAAAGGTAGTCATCTTGCTAAACCATTTGGCAATAAGCCTTGAAAGTTAGGAGGAAATCACCTGGACAACATTTTCAAAAGCACTTGTCCTCATGAGGGTTGCAACAACACACCTGTTTCAAATGATCAGCTCATCAGCAAACTCTGAGAAGCCCGATAACGATCCCGATCTTTTGAATCGGGCATGTTGGAGAAGGTTCACATCAAAAACAAGGACCGGAGTTGAACACACCGGGCTAGGTACATCCAGGCTTGATCACAGTCGCAGCCCACATACTCGGACAAACAACCATTCACAATTGTGAAGATTTTGTTCGACTCAACCGGCAGGAGTAGAAGCACCTGTGGCTAAAGCCAAACCGTGCTAAAGTCAAACTGTGCTTTCGACACAAGAGCTTTCACTCAACCAGGAGGAGTAGACGCACCTGTGGGTAGTGCCAAAGCGTGACGGGGTTTTTACCTTCTGGACCTGGATTTGCCACCTTTGCTAGTTTGTAATGTTCCACTCCTCTGGGGTTATTGACATGGACAAGCCTGCTGTTTCTGACTGACATCCTAAATAAGATGGCAAACGTCATTGTGGTACAACTTTCTGTCTCACAGTCCTTCACAAACAAAGTTTAAATTCGGTGGTGTATGCGCAGCTGCCTTTCTATTTATATTATGATTTTATCCGAACTCGCTCAGGACATGTTTGAGCCAAACAACAGGTGTAGCATGCGTAGCCTCATTTAACTGCAAGCACAGAAGAAATGAAGAATGCAAAAGGGCATAGCTGAGGTTTCCACGCAGAAGGAACCATGGGAAATCCTACTCTCAAGGTCAGAGATGCCAAGCCAAGAGGGAAGCCAACCCATTATTGCATTTCCAATTCTATACACTCTAATTCCGTTGAGAACATGACCTCTTATTAAGCGCCTATTTTTGACGTGGTTGTTTTATTAAAATTTCTAATCCCTCCATAAAGGGGGTGATCATCTGGCCGGAGACAGTTGCAGCTGCTTTTCTCAAAACTCAATGCAACAAACCATCGTGTGTAAGTGCGTTTTCACTTTTTTCAAGTGTTTACAAAGAAAATACAAGGCCAATAGTTTTAGAGGATGTTATTTTCCTCTGCAGGAAAAACTATAGTTGACGTATTTATGAAAATGTGTTTGTTTTTATACTTGTGGGAGATGTCAGTAGGAAAAGCTTTTTGTTAGATGAGAGGATTTGATAAGTTCACATTCCTGTTTATCCCAAAGTGACTCTCTGATAAAGCTTGTACAGTGGAAATTCCAGATTCAGATGACCCAAAAGTGGTACAGCTCGGAGAGTTGGTTTGGTGATGTCACCACTGAAGGCTACCAAAGATGGTGAAGTGTCAAAATGAGACAATACAAGGTTATTATAGTTAACAAAATAACAAAAACTAAAATTGAAAAAAACATTTCCATGAACAAAATAAAATACAAACAAAAATGCTTTAAAATAAATTAATATCCGGGACATTTTTGAGACGCAGGACCAAACGTTTTTAAAAACAGTGGACCAAGCAAGGACAGAAGTGTTTTTTTCTTCCGTCATTTAATTGTCCCGAACCGGGTTAAGTTTGTGGTGTCGGGAGGCATAATAACAAGGCCAGAGTGTGGCCAATCACTGTATTTTCTTAACGGGCTATTTAACAGCATCATCTCAACAGTATTTTTCTAGCAACACTGTCACCTACTGTACAGTCAGTGAACATAAGAAAGTACCGACAGACAGCCATTTCTCACAATCAATCCAGCCGGTTAAGAAAGCTGGCTGTGTTGTATGTCTCTCGGTACCTGCCAAC
This sequence comes from Hippocampus guttulatus, assembly GCF_054856545.1. Taxonomy (NCBI): domain Eukaryota; kingdom Metazoa; phylum Chordata; class Actinopteri; order Syngnathiformes; family Syngnathidae; genus Hippocampus; species Hippocampus guttulatus. Next base: position 32,299,189 of record NC_141262.1, on the reverse strand, counting down.
AAAGATGCAAATGCCATTTGGTTGACTATCTGCAACAGCCAATCACGGTGTTGCTGAAAATAAGGCTTGGTAGGCAGGCTTTTACACAATAAAAACATCCGTGTTTGCATGTGAAAGTCCTGCACATTTTTCAAAGTGTGGCATTGTGTCATGTGGCAAGACATGTGATACGTTTTGCATTTTTCATGTATGACGCGTTTCTTTCATGAAATGACATATATTGGTAGTGAGTACCTCAATGAAGAGGAAAACACCCTAAAATCCCTAATACTTGGGTGAGCATTCTCATATTTTCAGTGATTGCCTCTTTCGCACGGTGTCATACACGGAGGTGTGGACTGTAACGGAAGCACTTTAAAAGGACAAGGGACGGAGGATGACTATTATATGAATAAGGACGGAAGGCGGATGACGGAGGGGTACCCAGGTTGGGGACAGAGGACTGACCTGCAAAATGGGGTAACATGCCCATCTCTGACTACTACTGCTACTACTACTAATAATAATAATAATAATACCAATAATAATAATAATAAGAAGAAGAAGTAGAAGAAGACAACTCCAAATACAACTCTCAGCTAATTCCTGTTGCTCTATTCTGCAGTGTTTTCCATCTATGTTGTTCTTTCGTATCATGTTGGACTGATGATTCATCAGTTGCCTGCTCTCAGTGTTGGCAACTTGTGTTTTGTGTGTGCCCTTTTCATCCGAAATGTGTTTTGAGGACCCGGCTGAGGGGCTGACTTGTGATGAAGAAGCCAACTGGAGCAGAAAGTGCCGCTCCACCAGGGAGATCAACATTGCCAGAAAAAGAGTCAGTGCTCCATCTCTTTATCTATCTATATGCAGTACTGTAGTCGTAATACAAAGTAATCCAACTTCGATTCTATACCTGCAAAAATACCTTGATACCAATGTTGAAAAAGACTACGGCAAAATTAACATACAAAACAAGGACAAACAAAACAAATAACAAACTGGTTTAAGCACCGGAATCATAGATGACAAAATTGTTTTGGGTTGTTTGACTTTCAGCTTCGTCCCTATTTTTATCCCTTCAAAATATTTGGCAGTGGAAGATTTAAAATTAAATTATTTATATATTTATCATTTGTCATATTCACGCTCTGTTATAGGGCGGCCCGGTAGTCCAGTGGTGAGCAAGTCGACTTCACAGTGCAGAGGTACCGGGTTCAATTCCAGCTCTGGCCTCCCTGTGTGGAGTTTGCATGTTCTCCCCGGGCCTGCGTGGGTTTTCTCCGGGTGCTCCGGTTTCCTCCCACGTTCCAAAAATATGCATGGCAGGCTGATTGAACACTCTAAATTGTCCATAGGTGTGAGTGTGAGTGCGCATGGTTGTTCGTCTCTGTGGCAACCGGTTCAGGGTGTTCCCCGCCTACTGCCCGAAGACGGCTGGGATGGGCTCCAGCACCCCCCGCGACCCTAGTGAGGATTAAGCGGTTCGGAATATGGATGGATGCTCTGTTATAATATTGTATACCATACAGCCATTCGTCTTAAAGATGTATTGTATTGTATCATTGTGATATTTCACTATGATAAATAAAATGTTCAACTTCTTCAGAAGTTGACAGTTATTTACCGGTACCAAAAAACAAATGTTTTACAATGTAGTCCCATAGACCTCCTGAAACTGACCATTAAGCATTAAATTGGAATGTCATTGAATCAATACATGATTGTAATTCAGCTATTCATGGAAGCTACTATTTGCAGATGCAATATAGACCTCATTAGATTTTAGTTTTGTGCACACAACCCTTCCACTATATGAGGAATTACAATTAACTGAGAACTGAAAAGGTACTTAAAAGTAACTTATTTGTTATGGATAGCAAAGGTAATGGCGGCAGAGGATCCAAAGGCGAAGGAGAGGAGGGAAGGGGTGCAGGGTTAAATGGTCCGTGGAGGAAAACGTGGAGCCAGGCTGGACAGAGAGGCAGGCACTGGGAAAAGACATACAAGGACAATTGAGTATGCACAAAAGTACAAAAAACTCTCCAAAATAAAAGCACAGAAGGAAGAGGGTCTGTGACCACACATCACATTATTACTCCACAGTACACAGATGGTGATATTGTAATAAAACGTGTGACTTTCAAATGCATGCAACGAGTAATATGCAATAGGCTATATTACATTTTGGCTGTAACTGGCCTAACACCGGTCCTTCATTTATTTTTCTGCCCTTCCTCCTCATTTCTCATCGTACCTCGAGCCAGTTTATCCTCTTTAGCGTCCAGCGTTGGCACATCAATGGCACTCACTACCAAAATCACTCTTAGACAGTCACGCTCCACAATTTGATGTTCTGCATATAGTATCACTCTTGCATAGCTTTTATTCTTCCGGATGGTTTGTTTTAATGGGATTTCTTGTTTTCATTAGTTAGACAGTGACCTTGACTGCCCTGAAAGATTATTATTCTTCGAATTGCTATTTTGTTTTTACTCCTGAAAATAAAAAAATAATTATGATGTCTCTACATTTCAATCTTTTGACATTTTATAATTAAAAAAGGGACGGTCAAAAAAGTCCGGATGAAAAGCCGCCTCCCATTTCTCGCGATACGAACTGAGATCTCAAGTGGTCATGTGACAGTCCCGTGACTTGATGCGGAAGTAATGCAAAACAAGGAACAATCTTTGGCGTCGGACACCTACACAACAATGGACGGATCCATCAGCGCTTCGTCGGGCAACACGGGCGGACCCCCGCCTCATTTTAGAACGTAAGAAAAGTCACACCCTGTGTGTCCGTTCTGTAGCTAGCTTTGTGCGGCTGCAGTCTGTTATAGCGTGACAGAAAATGTTTCAACGCAGGGGATGCCCCGAAAGGAGGGATTAAAGATGACCCGTGTGCGTGCGTGTTTGTGTGGCTTCCTTGCAGGAATGAAGGCTCCTTGGTTTCAGCCCTCAAGACATTGCTGTTCTTCACCATACTTATGGTCACGCTACCGATTGGTTTGTACTTCGCTTCAAAGGCTTACATCTTCGAAGGTGAAATTCGCTTCCGGTTTATGCTGTGTTGATGTCTCGGGTTTGTTTCGCCACTATTAAAGACTAAGAAAAAAAACCCTATACTTAAGTAATGTTGTAACTAAACTCTATTTTAGGTTAAATAAAAATTGTACCTAAGTAAGTGGTTAAAAACATCCATCCATCCATTGTTTAATCCGCTGATTATCACAAGTGTCGCGGGTGTGCCGTAGTCTTTCCCAGCTGTCTTCGGGCACTAGGCTGGGTGCACCTTGAACTGGTTGCCAGCCAATCACAGGGCACACATAGGCGAACAACCATCCGCGTTCACTATCACACCAAGGGACAAAATAATAACAATAAATTCAAGCCACTGTGACATTATGTAAACGTTTAATCTTTTATTTGATACTGCAGTTGAGAATCACTTTTTTTAGAAACATTTTTCATAAATAGTTTATATAGTTGTACACAAGATAAAAGTTAGGGCTATTTGCCTTTAAGGTGAAATTTATGGAAAATGTCAAAAGTTCCCGCTACGACCTAGGCGAGCAAGCTACGTATGGCCCGCAGGCAGAATCAGGCCCGTTGGTCTTTTTAATCCGGCCCGCTGAAGGTTGGTACACAATTAAGGTTCGATGGAAAGTCATTTCATTTGGACTTGTAATGACAGGCATTTCAACGCCAGGTGGCGCAGTTACTTGAAGTTGCAGAGCACAGGGAGGGAGGGGGAGACGATACGGGAGCCCGAAGTAGCGCCAACTCAAGGAACTCCCGCTCGACACAACAATACAACACAATACGGAATAAGTGTGTCCGCGCCACTATTTTCTGTCATTGGATCCAAAACAGCGACATGCAAGTGACTCTTAACTGCAGTGAGTGTTACTGGAATTGCGAACATTTTTACGTCCTGCAGATCATGTGCCTGGAGTTGAGTGGCATTCACCATCCGGTTTCTCGGGGTATTGTTCACAATGTAGCAGTCATAAGCATGGGATTTGGCCAAAGGATGTCCACTTCTACATCTTTCTGCGACTCTTCCAGTCTCTTGGTATCTCTGTTGAGACCTGCTGATGACACGCTGTGACACTCTAAGCTCAGCGGCCACTTTCGTCTGAGCATGTCCTGTTTTAAGCATCACAATGCCAAGATATTGTTGATCTATTGTTAGGTGTCGTCTTGGTCTCATCATGTCAAAATGTGAAAAGCATTGAGGATGACTGTTTAAACACCCGCTCGAATTGAAGCATTTATTGGTTGGTTCAAGTATCAAACATCTGTTGTGAATTGTGCCGCTAAGCTCCTCGTTGGACAACAGCAACTTGTGCAGAAAGTACAGAAACATTGAACAGTTGGACATGTGCGTTCAAAAGCTTTGAGAAGGTCACATTAAGTTCACCTGTAAAGGTTTGAATACATTTTAGCCTGGTCCTGAAATTTCACCTGAAAGCCAAATATGTGAATAGTGTATGATAGAATTTTGGAGGTACAGAGGGATAGATGTCAAATTTTCCTGACAATAACAATTCCTGACAATAATGCAGATTTACACGCTTCAGAATGCATACATAGAGGGAGAGATAAAGCTACAATGCAAAGTTTTGGGGGTCATGTTTGAACTATACATCGGAACATCAAACTGTTAATTCCTATGGGGAAAATGTTTCCCAATCCATCCATTTTCTGATCCACTTATCCTCACAAGGGTCGCGGGGCGTGCTGGAGCTTATCCCAGCTGTCTTCAGGCATTAGGCGGGGGACACCCTGAACTGGTTGCCAGCCAATCGCAGGGCACACAGAGACGATCAAACATCCCCACTCACACTCCCACCTAGGGACAATTTCGAGTGTTCATTCAGCCTGCCATGCATGTTTTTGGAATGTGGGAGGAAACAGGAGTACCCGGAGAAAATCCACGCAGGCACGGGGAGAACATGCAAACTCCACCAAGGAAGGCTGGAGCCGGGATCGAACCCACGACCTCTGCACTGTGAGGTCGACGCGCTAACCACTCGACCCCGGGCCGCCCCCAATCCAAACCAATTGGAGAAAATCATTCTCAATCTGAACAGAATTCTTTCACATGTCACAACCGTCATGCATCGATCTCTTCTGTTTTCTCTTCTCAGGCTCAATGAAGATGTCAAACTCAGACAGCTACTTCTACGCCGCCATCGTCGCCGTGCTGGCCGTGCACGTGGTCCTGGCCTTGTTTGTTTACGTGGCCTGGAACGAAGGCACGCCCAAAGGGAAGGGCAAATACGATTAAGTATGATTAAAGGAGACGCACAAACCTTTTGAAGGGATCTTCAGAGCGGCCCCTCCAGCACCACTAGCACTACTCCAGCTCAACACCTATCATTAATGAGACAGTTCTGGTGTGTGTCGGCCTTGAACTTACTAAATGGAGCCTGTTGAATGTGCGGTTCTTGTGAAGACCCCTTTTGACTTCTGTTAAAAGAGGGCAGCTTTTAAAATATGTTTTTGGTTTTTTTTCCTCATTTGTCTTAACAGTCGCAAGTCCGACATGTGGTAAAACGTCTTCCATTCTGCTTTGTTGTGTACGTCACTGAGCCGTTTGATTCCCAAACTGTTGAACCATCGCAAACAATTTCAATCCCGAGTTCGTGACGCATACTTGCTCAATACTTGGTTGAGTTCAAATAAGTAATACACAAGTGAGGAATTTCAGTTGTCTTGTTTTGTCACGATGTTTTAGCTTTGCATTTTTGTTCCTTTTCAGAGAAGTGTCATGATGCTCCGATCGTCGAATTGTCCAGCACTTCCGTGCGGCTGTTATTTTGTGACGTCAGTGTGAAATAGATCGGCGATCGAGTTGAATAAATGTGTGAAGTCGAATGTAGTCCTCTAGGTTTGATCATGTTTCACTCGCTTTTATTATTTTGTTGTAGATGACATTCCTAAATGTATTATGAAGAATAAAAACACACACTGTTAGTCACATAATGCAGTCACTATATTTTGAGGGTTCACATCAGTGGCGGATGCCGGTCTGATTCGGAACAAAACTTGAGCGCGCTGTAGCGCATATTTAGTCAATGACATGTCCACACAATTGTATGTACACACATATATTTGATCACTTATTTTTTGACATTTGGGGGGAAGCTGAGCTTCCCTTGCAGTTTTGGAGCAATCGCCTCTGGTTCACATACATATCAAAAGGATGAAATAATCCGAAGTGGGGGCCTCGTGGCAAAGTTTTTTGTTCTCATAAATAAGTGTCATCACTCAAATTGAATTCTGCAGCCAGAAGCCTGTAAATATATTTGACACCGCAACAAAATTGACCCAAAACTTATTGGAGACCGGGGTATCAATACACACAATACATGAAAAACACGAGCTAAATAGGAAAGTATGACAATGACTGTTGAGTGTTGCAAGCACCGGTCTGTAGGTTGAAGTAACACATCTGGACAAAAAGACAAGCTTTGTATGTTAGGCTAAGATTGGCCTGTTAGTGGACGTTATCAAGAGTTTTCACCCGCATATTTACATGCACAGTTACACAACAACAGAAAAAAAAATCTTATCTGTAAGCCATCTATTTTTAAGAGTAGTGGTGAAAGATGAGTTTGAAATGCTGACTTTTTTTGCATAATTGAATGGGTTATGTTTATAATTGAAATTTTAATCAAATTAATTCCATATGGAAAAACAATGCCAACGCCGTGAGTGACGCTGGTGTTTCGCTATTTGCAGTAGGGCACGATTTCGATCCACTGTGACAAACTGTAATTTACCCCAAATTGATGCCTGGTGCTCTGCAGCTGAGTAAATAAACAGCCCTTCGTTTAGGGACTTATTTAAAAATACATAATAAAATAAATAAATAATTGCATCTCACCCCAATAATTGCAACTGCAATTTTCAATGTGAGTTTCAATGTCCACTTCCCCATGTATATATTTTTTAAACAAAAACAAGCAATACATTCATCTGTTTGACTACAAAAGAAATCCCCGATTTATGATACATAAACGTTTTGGTCTGAGAGATTAGGTTCATGCAAAAATGAAGGCAAATGAACTGTGAATTACTATGAAATAATTTACTTTCGTTAAAGTTGGCAAATTATGATCCATTTTCTGACCCGCTTATCCTCACTCGGGTCGAGGCGAGTGCTGGAGCTTATCCCAGCTGTCTCTGGGCAGTAGGCGGGGGACACCCTGAACCGGTGGCCAGCCAATCGCAGGGCACACAGAGACGAACAACCATCCGCGCTCACACTCACGCCTAGGGAAAATTTGGAGCGTTCAATCAGTCCGCCATGCATGTTTTTGGAATGTGGGAGGAAACCGCAGATAGATACATATAGAGATGGCGGCCCGGTGGTTGAGTGGTTCACGCGTCGAATTCACAGTGCAGAGGTCGTGGGTTTGCTCCCAGCTCCGGCCTTCCTGTGTGTAGTTTGCATGTTCTCCCCCACCTGTGTGGGTTTTCTCCGGGTACTCCGGTTTCCTCTCACATTCCAAAAACATGCATGGCAGGTTAATGGAACACTCTAAATTGTCCCTAGGTGTGAGTGTGAGCGCCGACGGTTGTTCGTCTCTGTGTGCCCTGCGATTGGCTAGCAACCGGTTCAGGGTGTCCCCCGTCTACTGCCCGATGACAGCTGGGATGGGCTCCAGCATGCCTGTGACCCTCGTGAGGATGAAGCAGTTTACAAAATGGATGGATGGATGGATGGATGGATGGATCTCTCTCTCAAACACACACATACATACACACACACACAAGGATAAGGATTTTCTGAGTGACCCCAAACCTACTGACCATCCAAAATGAAACATTGTTTTGACTTTGCAAAATTGCATTCTGCATTTTAAATTTTTAGGTTCTAAATGTAACAGATAAACCGAGAAGCAACGGCGGAAAACAATACAACAACTTTGGATTGTTTTTATTTTGTTAAGTGTGAAGGTTTTTATTCATTACTTATTGAATTACTGTTGGATTGATTATTTTTAGTCATCATACATTCGCTTATGCCTGACATGATAAATTGATTATGCTTGCAAAGAAGAACGCTTATGCTTGCAATCATTAATTGACTATGCCTGCAATGAAGAACACTTCTGCTTTTAATAAAGATACATTCTTTATTATGTACTCACATTTTATCCATTATATACTCACTTTTATAATCAAGAATGCTTGGTGCACTGTGTGGAAGTTTAGGGACGCAACCACCGAGGACGTGGTTGGGAAGAGATAAGTGTTAAGACTAAACAGTGAGCAAGGGTGAACAGTGAATGGAGCCATCAACACCAGCTGCAACGTGATGTCTTTGTGACACATGTACGTAATTTGCACTCACATACACACACATAGTCAAACAAGTTCAGTGTGTGTTCAACAGCCCCCACCCTTTAGGTTGGACACACCTATGTAGTAGCTTTCCCAATAAATGAGGAGGTGAAGGGGGAGATCGTTAGGGTTACGTGCCGAGAACTAAAACCGAATGCTTCTCCTCGTTCCCTCCTGGTACCAGAATCGAGTCTCCTGTCTCCTCCTTTTGTTTATTCCTGAGTGTCAAATTGGACAAACCTGACAATTACTCCAGTTATATTTGGATCCCGCCAGAAAATGTGGTACAAAAAATCAATTCGACAGCCTCACGCTGAAGTGCTTTCAAGTGTGTTCCAGTTTCAAAAGACCGATTGATTTTTGCAGCGAGTTCCGGCTCTCACGTGGTGGCAGCAAACTACACTTTCCCCGCCATGCAAACAGAGTGAAAGCAACTTGGACAAAAAGCCATGCAGTAATGAACATTTCCTGCTTGTTAAAGCATGTCTGCAGCTGCTTCTTTCTTTCGGCAAATTTAGTTTTTGGGCCGCACTGTCGTGAAGTTACGGAGGGCTCTCGGCATTGAAATTGGTGATGAGGCGACAGGCCTGCAGGCAATCACAAACCATTTACTCAGCGGACATCGTGAGGTCCATTTGTCCGTTTGGCTGCTGCTTCAAAAGCATCAAGCAAACCTACTGCCGTCGTAAGCTCCGCTTCTGGCTGATTATCATTTATTACACATCAGCAGGTTGGATGTGTACTGTCTGTGTAATGAAACACAGGCCCAAAATTGAAACAACACACTTTCTCAAGACACCGATTAAAAGAAAGGAAAAAAAAACGCTTCAGTGGTTCCTTATGGTTTTGATACTGCCTTTTGGATGCATTTGTTGTACCTGAACAATGAGGAATCCACTTTGGATTTTCATACCTGTCAACTTTTCGGAGCGCCAACCTGTATAAACTACCAAAAAAATCCTTATAAAGAGCAAAAAAAAATCCTTATAACATACCAAAGCATTTTATATGTCAAAATAACGGCACAGAAAAAAACCCACGAAATTTTCAATGATATTTATTGTAGATCTCCATAATACAATGTCTGGTTAATGTCTCATCATCATTCTACTTAGCGGCATTACTGGGTTCAGAGTTGTATTCCGGAAATGAAAGCATTCGAGTAGACGAGCACCATTCTGGGCAAAAGCAAACGGAACTACCTGTTAGGGGGGGACAAAAAACGGAAATTTTCAGAATCCGTATGATTTGTGCGATACGGCCATATACGTAAGATTCACCACAAAATCCGTATGAACTATGGCTAAACCGTATGAGTTGACAGGTATGGATTTTATTCAGTGTTATGCAAGCCTGGGAAATTGAAGTTTCTTTAGTGGCCACAAGATGGCAGAGCAACAGCATCTCAGATGTCGATGATGGCCCGAAGCAAGTGGCAAAGTACTCACACGACAGATAATTCTGTAAAGAAGTGCTAATTGCGGTATTTTACTTTACCGAAAGTGAAAAAGTACTGATTCTGAATACAACGAAATACAAAAGGACACAATTGTTATTGTTACTGTCATAGACCTGGTTTAGAGTTACTCTAACAATGTCTTCCATCTCATGCTCTCTCTCTTCTGGCCCCCTTCCTCGGTCCTGCTGACACCTGGTGGGTCATGGTGCCCGGACTCTAGTCCTCAGCTTGTTCTCCAACCTCGGTTCCTGTAAACATTACCAACCTTATCTTTCCATGTGTTCATGCTGAATCTTGTTTAGTTTACTAGGTGTCCATGTGCATTCTTTTTAGCTTTGGTCATGTCCGTCTATGAAACTTGTCCCCTGTGGTGATATCTTCATTTCATTGTTATAATATGTGGATGCAGGTGTGTGTGTGTGTAGGCAGGTAATATCGAAGAACACACAGGACACCAAAAGTAAAGCACCCCCATATAGTGTTCGTCATTGTTAGGCTTACTTTCATGACTTTACTTGCCTTTACATTTCTCGATTTATGTCTTTTTTTGTTGTCATCCTCTGAGGTTAAAAAAATGATGAATAGAAAGTACGGACAGACAGATTAAAAGCAAACACTTTTCAGATGTGCAAATACTCAAGTAAAGTATTTGTACTTCATTAGCTCACTTCCCACCACTGCAGTAAAGTGACTCATGTGGATACCTGATTTTATGTCCTCAATTAAATACCAAAAATCAATGTTATTTCCCATGAAATTCTCTCCAGGTGTTAGCTCGAGAGCTGGCGTTAAGAACACAATCAATGGGGTGTTAAATACCAACAATATATGTTATTTCCCATGAAATTCTCTCCAGGTGTTAGCAAGAGGTCTGGCATACAATCAATGGGGTGTCCCCTCCAGGGGACAGTTTTAATAACCGCTACACTAATGATTAATTGACATTAAAAAAATAAATCTCACTTTGGGTTAAGGGCATCATCAGCACAGAATGGTACTGTAAGATAAAAGGTGTTGTTTTTGAAGAGCAAACAAAAGTCAGATTCAAGCATATGTACCACAAGCAGAACAAAGTGAAGAGAGAGAGCGAAAGAGATACTAAAGTTGCGATTGTAGATTGTACACACCTCAGTTATCAAATTACTGTCCACATTATTAGGTACAGCATAATTTTACACCATATTCCATAGATGAGTTGTATCAAATATTTTGCCTCGAGTAATACTTCACACAGCAGCAATAATGTACCGTAGTTAGTTGGTAGACCATACTAGGACATGTTTCGAATACTGCATTTTGTTTACGTGTACCTAATGTTAAGGCCACTGAGTTAAGGAGGTCCATTTGATCACATTTTAAGAGTCTGTATGTCGTCCACTTTTTCTGACCTCGAATAACCCATCGGCGTTTCCATTTACAAAGTGATATTCGGAAAGTTAACAAGAGACTTTACTCATTCCAACAGCAACTGTATGGAGCCATAAGTTACAAACAACGTTCCCACATCATGTTTTCCTCCTGGTTTGACTTTCCTTATTGTGACAAATGCCATATGAGCCCAAAATATGTTTCTTATTGAACAAGCACTTTGTGGAACAAGAAAAAGAAGCATGCATTCATCAAGACATTTGAAATCTCATGATCTGTTGTTTGTTTGCACTTGTAGTATGGACATTTATATTCGAGCAAATGCGCATTTCTCTTCCCTTGACATCAAGTCTTAACACGAAATTTTGATCACACCAGGCAGGGGCTTTGTCATCATGAACACAGTATGCTGTTAACTTATTTACAAGTTGGTGTTGGTTTTTTTTTTTTTAAATACCAGAGGCACCAACATGATTTCCTGGATGAGCTCAATGCGTGCACATGTTAGTGTACACCAGGGGTGCCCACACTTTTTGGACGGAAGATCTACTTTTCGATCAATTAACCTCTCGGGATCTACCCTTACCGGCACGCACGCGCGCGCGCACACACACACACGCACACACACGCATGCCATGATGAGAAACAGCCTGAAACTGAGGCATGCGATGCACTTTTGCAGCCTGTTAACTATCGTAGCTCACACGTACCGTTTTAAAATGCTTCCCTGGACCCTCCTAGATTCCTGTTCTTTGACCGTGCCCTCGGTGAATTGTACACGAAGCAAACTCTGAATGAGAATAATGACGATAAAAGATAGAGCGCAACAGCTCTGATCAAAAGCTGCAATTGCAGACTGCTGAGCGCTAACAACTTCCAGTGACGTAATCACGCGCCATCGTAAATTCAAGATTTACCTGCTTTATTTTATTTTTTTAATATTTTTGGTGAAAATGAGACTGATAGGATGATTAGGGTGCAGCGTACATTAACACAAAAGAATATTAGTGACATGTACAAAGACACACAAATGGTTGTTTGTTTGTTTTTCTCCTCGACACTCCTCGGATCTACTTGGGACCTGTCTTAGATCCACCGGTGGATCAGGATCGATGTAATGGGCACCCCTGGTGTACACACACAGAACAGTGTTTCTTTGCAGTTAGTGGGTGTGAGAACACGAATGCTACCACACCGCTATGATTAGTGGAGAACACGTGTCTTCTTGATGATTCGTAAACGAGGCCTGTAATTTCAGCTGCAATTAAGTGGGTGCATACAGACCAATCATGAACATTTAACAGACTTTTTTTAAATGTGCCAAGATGGCCAAACTATTTATCCATGTCTGCTGTAGTACTCAGACTGACCTGTGAGAGGCAGGGTAGTGCCACAGGACATAAAGAATGTCGGAAATACACAGAAATAGAAAGAGTAATGGAAGAAATTGAAACTGTTAGCTTATCTGGTAACTATATTGTGGTTGTCAACTCAAAATCAGAAGTGCTTTCTCATTGTACCACACATGGAAGAGACAAAAACCCTTCAAAACACATTGACAAACAACGACCAACCGGGGGTTACAGACCGGGTGTCTGCTGGGTCGCCTTCTACAGCGCCCAGTTTTTACAGATGAAAAGAAACATAAGGGAGGGGGCGAGGAAAAAGACAAACCCATACTGGGGTATTACCTGACGGTGCCCCGCTTTAAGTAGTTAATGATGTATTGAATCCAATGACACTAAATGCTAAGTGGCAAGTTTAAGACAGCTTTATTTACATGTTCCTTTTTTACAGAGCGTCACCAAACACTTTACAGCAATCAAATAACAAACTAAGATACAAACAATTCTGCTTTGAATTATGTTGGGGGTTTTTTTCTGGGTGATCAAATAATCACACATTACAAATATTGAAACTGAGACGAACGCAATTTCTACTGAGGCACGCCTTGGAATTGGATACAGTGTTTTCATGAGTACCAGTTATTTTCCAACATTACACTTGTCAACTGTGCTGGAGGCTGACACTGTCTTATTTAATGAAACGTTTGCAGGTCACAAATAAACATTTACTGATGGGAATTTTTAAAAGGAAGTTTAACAATCAATTCTATTTAAAAACCTGAGCACACCTCTACTTTGCTGTATTTTTGTGCAGTCAAAGTGATCCTAGTCAATTAAAGACCCTGGAAAATGAATCTGGTGATCTGTTTCTAATCATGTGATACATGTTTGAAGATAATTGCTGTAAACCTGGGCAAAGATTGAGAACTATGTAGCAGGGAATTGTGCAACAACAGTTGACCTGTTTTTCACCATTATCCGGCCAAGTACGATTAGTACGATTAGCTGAGTAGCTCTGCCTACACCTGGAAAAAGCGTCTTCCTCTCAGATAGCCAGCTGGCGTGGCCACTTTACACAAGTTGGAAATACTTTTGAAAAAGTCAAATTTGACGGACAGTGTGTGAACGTGAAATTTGACTGGCGGTGGCTTCGACTGGGTGCCCCATTGTCAGCGTGTGTGCACGCACATCATTGTGAGAAAGCGGATGATTGACGTGGTAAAAAAAGTGGTTTTATATAATTGAAGACATTTTCAATCATTTAAATTTGGCAGGGTTGTTAACAACACTCCTCTCTGTGGAGTATCAAATTTAGATTTGTTTATTTTTGCTTTCTCGGGACTATAAATTCACACAACAGTAAAAGTTAAGGAAACTGATTCTAAGTACAGTGACCCTTCCAAAGGTGGGAGTTTCAACCTGCACCATCATACAGGATGCGCACATCATCGACGAGGTTGCAGCTCAATGAGCATCTGGCGGATTAACTCCTCAAGTATTTATTTGATGATTTTGTGTTTTTTGTAAAAGATGGCGACCAGTCATGGTAAAAACGGAAAATAGCTACATTGACTTTGGAAAGGATCGGCGTGCTCACTACTACAAAATGAGCAACGTGATTCATGAAATGTCAATCACATCCATCCATCTATTTTCTTATCCGCTTATCCTCACGAGGGTCGCGGGCATGCTGAAGCCCATCCCAGCTGTCTTCAGGCAGTATGCGGGGGACACCCTGATCCGGTTGCCAGCCAATCGCAAGGCACACATAGAAGAAAAACCAACCACACTCACAATCACACCTAGGTACAATTTATAGTGTTCCATTCACCTGCCATGCATGTTTATGGAATGTGGGAGGAAACGGGAGTACCCCGAAGAAAACCCACGCAGGAACAGGGAGAACATGCAAACTCCACACAGGGAGGCCGGAGCCGGGATCAAACCCACGACCTCTGCACTGTGAGGCGGAATGCTAACCAGACAACCACCGTCAGCACATGGAGGGATTGGTACGCTGCTATATTTTTGTCTTATCCAGTCATCTTGCGCTCTCTTGGTATATTACATTTTTTGGCATTATTTTAGAGTGAGTTTATATACCTTTTTAAAAAGTGCTGTAAATGTTGCCTTAGGAGTGTTTCAGTATGGTATTTTTTTATTATGGATTTCACTTATTGTGGGCGTGGCCTGCAACATAACCCCTGCGATGGAAGGGGGTGTACTTTACAATTACTTTTGATTGTGCAACGCTTCCAGCAACACCTGCCACAACGTGACAGTATTGAGCACGATGACTTTTAGTTTTGATTTACTTTCAAGTTTGATAGTTTTATTACAGAGTGGTTAACGTATCACACTTGTCAAGAATCCGTTCATAAAAAGTCCCCCCCCCCCCCCCCCCCCGCTGAGGAAATTAATTCCATTGGAGAACTTACTTTGAAAGTAGAACAGCATTGAGGACAGAGTGTGTCCAACTTCAGAGGTCCCACGGAATTGTGTTGCTTCAAAAGCTGGATCCTGTGCCATTTTCTGCGTCCTTTGTGCAATACTGTAAATGTTTCACAAAATCAACGTTGTGGACCATGAATGTCTGATTTGGAATGAGTCAAACCTGCACCATGAATACATTTTTTTTCATCAGCATTCCGCCCCCTGAAAGCCGTGTCTCATATCTTGAGATCATCTATTCGAGTCTTGTTGTTGCTGTACTTGGCACTGCGGCCTTGCCTGCTCTGCGTGGGTGACCCGGGGGCAGATCCTCGCTTCTTTCCTTTCAGGTCACATTCCTCCAGCTTGCTGCCACTCCTTTCCACCGCCAAGTTGTCCTTGTTCTGTTTGTAGGCCGCTTTGCTATTACAGGGCTGAAAGGACGATTCGGCGCCCTCGGACAGAGGGGAGAGGTTGTAGCTGGGAGGGCGATGCTCGTGGAAATAGTTGTCATACGTCGGGCCGAACGGCGCTTCGGTGTCGCTGTGCCCCTTGGACATGGTCTCAGGTAACCGGTTGCTTCTCCGAAAGGTGATGCCCTGGCGGCACTTGGTGAAGCCCAGGTGGTAGATCTCAATGAGGTTGAGGAAGAGGGAAACGCTGGCCACGCCCAGCATGAAGATGATGAAAATGGTTTTCTCTGTGGGTCGGGAGATGTAGCAGTTGACCACGTTGGGACATGGCGGCCTGTCGCATGTGTACATGGGCTTCAGCTCAAAGCCGTACAACAGGTATTGGGCCACAATGAAGCCCACCTCAAAGAGGGTCTTAAAAACTATATTAAAAACATATGTGCGCAAGAGCTCCCCCTGCAGGCGCACATGTCCTTTTTCGTCTCTCATCAAGGCCTTTTTGTGCTTGTGGGCGTCCACGACGAGGGCCGGCTTGTTCGGAGGAAGAGTCTTCTCTTTCTCCTTTTGCTTCTCCTCCATGCGCACCAGATGCAGGATGTGGCCCAGGTAGATCAGGGTAGGCGTAGACACAAAGATGATCTGCAGCACCCAGAAGCGAACGTGGGAGATGGGGAAAGTGATGTCGTAGCACACGTTCTCGCAACCGGGCTGCTTGGTGTCACAGGTGAAGCCCGACTGCTCGTCGCCCCACACCTTCTCTGTGGCGGCGCTCAGGATCAGGATGCGGAAGATGAACAGGACCGTGAGCCACACCTTGCCCACCACCGTGGAGTGCTCCTGGGCGTTTTCCAGGAGCTTTCCCAGCAGGTTCCAGTCCCCCATCGTCTAAGTGAGCTCACAGCTGGGACTGGAGGGATTGGGAAAAGGCAAAACATAAATTTTTACTTGGGATGTTCCATGCCATTTTTTTCCCCCAGACTGAGCCTAGTCATACTAATAAGTGTTTGTCATATTATGATGATGATGATTAAAATACAATTTTCTTTAGTTATGCATCATTATAATTAAATGCAGCAATACTACCACACCCCCATTTTTTAATCACAGTAATATTTTTCCATCACCACCACAGCTACTACACTTGAAAAAAGTTTTTGGTTGAATTTCTTCAATTTTAATTTATCAAATGGTTGCACAAAAATAAGATCATGTGAATCCAGATCCATTTTTTTAGGAGACTGTGCATCTACATAAAAATAGATTTGGATCCAGATTCTTTTGTTTTGGGCGGCCCACTGGTCCAGTGGTTAGTGCATCAACCTCACGGTGCGTAGGTACCGGGTTCAATTCCAGCTCCGCATGTTCTCCCCGGCCCTGCTTGGGTTTTCTCCGGGTACTCCGGTTTCCCCCCACATTCCAAAAATATGCATGGCAGGCTGATTGAACACTCTAAACTGTCCCACGGTGTGAGTGTGAGCGCGGATGGTTGTTTGCCTCTGTGTGCCCTGCGATTTGCTGGCAACCGGTTCAGGGTGTCCCCCACCTACTGCCCGAAGACGGCTGGGATAGGCTCCGGCACCCCTCGCGACCCTTGTGAGGATAAGCGGATCGGAAAATGGATGGATGGATGATTTTATTTCATGCAACCACTTCAATTATATTCCAAACATTATTTATTTTCAGTCGACTACTACTACCTGCATTACGGCTACTCCTGGACCTACTGCTAAGCACAATAAGAATATGTTACAATTATTATAGTTCACATAAATAAACACTGTACTCCATTCCATACTCGTCTTTGTTCGAGTTTGAAATTTCTAACAATACAACTTACAATTCTATTCCTACCACCATCAACATAAAAAAAACCAAAAAACAGTACTGTTTTGATTAACAATACCTATTTAAGTACAATTACGGCTACTGCTGTTACGACAACTATGGGTACTTCAGCAAAAAAGCAAGGCACTCAGTTAGACTCAGTTAGACTTCAATACATCATTGTACTCAACCCATTTGAGTTGAACTAACTCATCAGGTTTCAGTGTATTGAAACAGCGCTTTAAGGCGTAGCTGAATGAATGAATGTGGTCTGCAATCACTTGCACAAAGCCCTGACCTCAACCCTGCTCCTCTGGATGGGGGGGGGGGGGGCGAGAAAATCCCACAGACACTCTCCAACATCTTGTAGAAATTGTTCCCAGAAGACTGCGAGAGAGGGATCAACTTATATTTTTCTTCCATTTCAAGGTCCCGTTGTTTTTCATGGCAGGGTGTCCAAATCCTTTAGTCCACGTAGTGTATATTGCATGACTAAAATAACACAACCTAACAGCAAGTATCCTCCTTCCCCTCCTCTTCTAAAATGCCTTCCCAAGTTCAGCAGCGCGAACAGCAAATGAGTCTCAAGAGTCAGGTTGTTCAAACAAGTGGACAAGTTGGCAACTACCGGTCTATCCCACGTTGACCACAACAGGATTATATTTACTTTAAGAGGGTAAATATTTGGCATGTGTGGACAGGGAAAGGCAGCTTCCAGGCATGTTCCTGCTAGTCGTGGCCCTCGTGGCACGGCACAGCAACGTGATCGCTGCTCTGAGTGAAAGGGAACACCAGCGAGACAAGGGTGAAGTTCATAATGGTACCACCAAAATAACGTTAGTAAGGTATTGGGGCGAGAACGGGTGCTTCATTCAGGGTAGTGTCGAAAATCCTTTCATATTTAGACTTTGAGGTCCTATTTAGCAATTCACCCACCTTGTCACCTTCTACATCCCTTGTATAGAACTCCTGTGTGTCTTTGGGTGTCCATGAGGGTGACCGGTCCCAGAACAAGTGTGACCTTCGGGGCCTCTTGGCAGTGCCCTTGAATGGGTAGGAAAAGTGGACTCCTACCAGCCACAGCGTCAGTTCCACACAGACCGGCTCAGGCGGGCAGGTTCCAGGACGCCCCCAACCGAGTTTCTTCCACTGACCACAACACACTAATGGACAAACTCTCAACCATGTCCAGTCTGCCCCTCCCCCTGCGGTTAAATTCGGCTCCGTGTACTCGAATGTAAACTATTACAGCCTGTCCACTTGGTTGTTTGAGTGACTGACAGGGCAGCTGGCCAATGGTGGGCTTGACTGCCTTTTGTTCCGGCCACGAGTGGTCCTGGTGGCTAAATATAGTGCAAGGGTCTCTCCTATCATGTGGGGCATGATTTGGAGATGAGTCGGCCTTTGCATCCTCACAGTGGAATGAAAGGAACAAGACCTGAAACAAACCTAGTCCATGGTTAGTAATTCTGAGATTTCAATACAGTGGTGCCTTGAGATAAGAGTTTCAGATGTTCAGTGGCCACGGTTGTCACACAAAATACTTCTTTTAGAAATGAATGGAAATACCTTTTATCTATTCCAGACCCCACCACCACTACCCAAAAAAACCTCCCAAGCAATTTGTAATGCACATTTTAATGAGCGAAAATAAAAATAGCACTCCATCACATTGTACAAATACAAAACGTAATTAGATAATGAGTTTGAATGCTGCTCCTACTGTTTTGGACACATGGGGGCAGGATTAGACAGACAGTCGTGCCTTGATGGAGCGGCCAATCATATCACAGCTGGGCTTGTCTTGCTCAGAGCTCAAGTGGGATTCATAATTACCCCTCAAACCCTCTCTCAGCTTATCAGTGCGGCACTATTATTTGTTCTACTCAAGGGATGAAGGATATATAAATGTGAGACTCACATTGTGAGCACTGTTATATCATCGTGTACATGTTGTTGCTGCACCGTTTGTTTTCACTCAGCTGCTGAAAGGGTTAAAACATCGCAGCATACTGTAGATGCTAATTAGTGTAAGCATTGAGCTAGTGGACTGAAAGGCTGAGAAATGATTAATACACATTTATTTTGTTTAATGTTTAGTTTGACAGCAAACAGCTTGAAGCCTCTTTTTTTTAAATTGTTGACTATTTATCAAACTGCTGCTATTGTGACGTAAATTGAGTTGAATTCATTCAAGTCAAAAATTGGCAAATGACAGCTCTAATCTGCAAACACTCTTCACCTGGAAGAAACAGCCTTTTATTTTTGTTTAATCACCTATATTGCAGGGGTGCAGCCGATAAAATTACGTTCTATTTTAAATATGCAAGCAAATAATTCATTAATGTTGACATTTAAACTGAAGCATGTACTGTTGTGAAGCATGACATTAAATACCCCCCAAAACGATGCAATATAGAGAGTTCAAACTAAATTTTGTGTCCTCAAAAGTCAAACAAAAACCATCAAATCAATGTGTAAAGTTATGCAAGATGTTGGTCCGTGCTTAAATAGAAGCACAATAGTTTCTATTTTACTGAATGGACAATGTGCCGTTATTTTTTCTGCTCTCTTTACTCTCAATTTGTTGCATCAACTAACAAAGGTCACTTATCACAGAGTGATAACTAAGCAGCTGATCCCAAGAAGTGGTTTCACCAGTAGTTGTAATGCAGACGCTCATGAAAAATAGCATTGGAAAAGTGCCGTATGATGTTTTCTGGCACCACTTAAACTATTACAATCACAAGCACATGCGTGCAATGTTTGTGGCAGCATAATTACATAATTACAGAAAGACAAGTGCTGTTCTGTATTTTGTATGAAGTAATTACACTACACCGCTGTTGTTCTCAAACTTTTTACATTAGGTACCATCTAAAAAAAATACTTGACACTCCAAATACCCCCATAAGGTCTAACATCAAACTACAGTAGCATCGTAGGCCCAAGTGATCATCAAAAAAAATCACTGCAGAGGTTTTATTTGTGAAATGTATGTCTTTCTATCATTGTAAGCCATTGGAACTTTATGCACCATTTGAACATTAACTCTGTGCTTAAATATAGGAACATAAAAAAGTGTACTTTGGTTATTCACTTAAAATGTATTATACATCAAGGATCAGTAAAAAAAACAACCCCCCCCCCCAAAAAAAAACACCCTAAATAAATCATTGAAAACAAATAGTTCTCAAATATAAGTAACAATAAATACAACTGAACTCGACTTAAACATTCCACGTACTGGATGGAAAAAAAAAAGTTCAAGCCAATTCCATGATTCACTCGTGTGCTACTAGAGGGAGGCCGCCTATCACTAGTGGTACTAGTATCACACTTTGGGAATCACCGATTTAAGGGCACCGTGATACACAGGAAAATGTTTCAGCATGATACTGTCGCACTTTGGGTCAGATCTGATTTGTGCACTCTCAACATACACATTCATCAATTCATGCAAAGGGTAGAGCAAAAACCCAATCCAAGAATATCCAATAGTAGTTAGTATCTTTTCAAATGTTTGCGATCAGTACTATGCAGTGAAATTCTACGCCACTGCAATCTTCATGATGAAAGCAACATCAATACCTCTGTAAGTGAAATTTCAGCATGGTTCTCTTCTGAAAGGCACGGTTCCGTATGCAGCTTTTACTCACATGTATGGCACATACGCATTTCCAAATGTCATTTTGTTTTAAGGCTGAAGCAAACTGCCTACTCAGGCTTCTATTTTCAGAGAAAAAAAAGAAAAAAAGAACCAAAAACCTGCAGGTGGCTGTATGGAACAGTGCGTATCAAGTCTTCACACCCTGTTCAAATGCAAGGTTTTAGTGATGAAAATTCAACTCCTGAATTATTTTCAATGATTTTGAGAGAAGAAAAAATACATTGAAATAATCTGGATGCATCAGTGTGCACGCCCTCCTATAACTGGGTGTGACTGTCTTCAGGATGAACCCATCGCACTCAAACTCACTTAAAAAACTGGTTCGGCAGAAATAAATTGTCACTTAACCTGAAAAAATCGAAGTTAATTGTTTTTGGCACAAGACCAATGAAACAACAAGCTAAAATTATGGTAAACTCAATTGAGATAGAAAGAGCGTATGAAACCAAGTTTCTCGGATTAGTAATAGACTCAAAACTATGTTGGAGGTCGCATATCGATAATGTAAAAAGAAAAATAGCCAAAACCGTAGGGATCCTCTACAAAACCAAGCATGTGCTAAATAAGAGATCTTTGTACACATTATACACTTCATTATTATTACCATATATGACCTACTGTGTGGAAATATGGGGAAATGCCTGCAAAACAAACACACTCCCTATTCTAAAACTACAAAAAAAAAGCAATTCGAATTATTAATAGATCAAAATATACGGAACCCACAAATCCACTATTTATCAAATTAAATACAATGACATTTTATGACCTGGCTGACTTTAAAATCGCCCAATTAATGTACAAAGCACACAATAACCTGCTCTGCCAAAACATTCTGAAGTTTTTCGAAATTCGAGAAAGCAGCTATGATTTAAGAGGTACCAACTTATTCAAAAAACTCTAAACAAGAACAAACATCAAGCAAAAAAGTGTATCTATCAAAGGTGTTAATCTGTGGAATAATTTCGAAACGGACCTGAAAATGAGTAAATCGCTTGCCGAGTTCAAAAACAAATTCAAAAAAATAGTACAAACAACCTACATCAATCAGAGTTAAAATGATAAATTCTAAACATTGAATATAATGATAAATCAGAACTAAGTTGATAAATAGAGAAAGGTATATAAATATCCATTATGAATACAAGAGAAAATTGACACAAGAGTGTCAGGGTGTGGAAGTATATAATCCCGATACAAACCAAAAGTTGTAAAAATATCACGGTTAAGGGTAAAGTATGAGCCTTAATGGAGACTTCTTTCTTCTTACTTTTTTTCTTTTCTGATTGATATAAAAATGATTTATTAGATACAATCACATAACAGGGTAGGACTAGATAAGTTTTTTACTTCTTCCTACTCCCTTGAACATAATAACTGTGTTGAATGAAGACTGATTTCTTTCTTTTTACTATTTTATCTACCTTATTTTCTGTCAAATTATTACTGTATATGTTTTATGTTCAATAAGCAAACCAAACCAAACTCATGTCAAATGTGAGTCAGTACACTGAAACCATTTAAAATGTCTGATAAGATAAGCTATCCTTTATTTGTCCCACACTGGGGAAATTTACAGTCTACAGCAGCAAAATTGGGGGAGGGGGGGGGTAGAAAGAAGAAAAACAAAGTGTTTGCATGCACAAAAATGAATGTTTCAAAGAGAGCTGTACACAGTTCAATTAAGTGCAATAAATGATTGCAATATGATCGAACCTGAATAAAGTTCAGGTGTTATTGTAGGCTATTGCTGACATCTTTTTCTTTTCATTTTCTAGCAAACAAAGACCTTTTTTGAACGCTTCACTTTGAGAACGGTCTCAGTTCCAGCTGAAGAAAAACAGCACCAAAGCGTGATCCTGCCATCACAATCTTTCACAGTTTGTTTGTTTTTTCTGGACCTGCGCAATTTTGTTTTTTTTGTGGCAAACATACTCTATGGAATTAAGACCAAAAAAAAAAATCAACCATCAATCGTTGTACCAAACCATAACACCTTTTCCCACCTTTGGGAGATCGTGTTGTAGCTCTGTTGTATTTTAATATTTGAAAGAGACATTTAAATTGGCTGGTTAAAGGCCACATCAATACTGGAAAGTGTTTAATGTTGGTCAATTTTTTATGGCACAAAAACCGGGCATTTGGACCAGGGGTGTGTAGACTTTCAATTCCACTACCGGTATCTATTGAAGAAAATGGATAACAGCACTTCAAATTGTGAATGAGATGGTTTTAATTCAAACATGGACTAGGGCTGATAGGGTCCATGAACCTTGACCTTTCTACAAGATAAGACATAAATACTCCTTAGTAAAAACTGAAAAAGAAAAAACATTCTGAAAAATAAATATGTTCACTATTTAACACTGCCGATAAATAATACTGTCAAATGGATAATGAGCAACATGCTTTGTGGTTATTTAGTTGTTTAAAATGAGAATCAAGGGCTGTGTGCGAGAAAGTAAAACACCGCTCGCCCTTCATTTGTCTCTGTAAAAAATTATTAGCTATCAATTGATTGTCCTCAGTTTATAGGAAGACAATTTTTGACTCATCCAGTCCACTTTGGACTCTTCCTCAGAGCGGCGGAAGAATCGTTTGCAGGCCCTGCCTATGAGGTAAACCACTTCGGCCAGGTTGAGCAGTACGCACACTCCAGACACGGCCAGCATGAAGATAGTGAAGATGGTCTTCTCTGTAGGCCTGGAAACAAAGCAGTCCACTGTGTTGGGGCACGGGTACGAATCGCACTTCACCAAGCGCACCATCCTGAAGCCAGGGTAGATCATGTAGAAAATGTAGAGAAAAGCAACCTCAAAGAGAATTCGGAAGACAATGCTGGTCATGTAGGTCCACCAAAGAGCTCCAGTGACGAGAAACTTCTGGTTCTTGATGAGCTCCAGCTCCTTGGGACTGTTACGGCCCGCCCGCTTTAGGATCTTCTTTTCAATGTGTCGGCGATGGGCCACATGCATGGCCACAAGGAGTGCCGGGGTGGAGACCAGGATGATCTGGAGCGCCCATAGGCGGATGTGCGAGATGGGAAAGAACTGATCGTAGCAGACGCTGTTGCAGCCGGGCTGTTGGGTGTTGCAGATGAAGCCGGATTTCTCATCTCCCCAGACGGTCTCTGCCGCAACCACCAGGACCAGGATACGGAAGATGAAGATGACGGAGAGCCAAATGCGACCAATGCCTGTTGAGTGCCTGTTTACGCCGCTGACCAGGGCGTAAAAGGACCCCCAGTTCATCTTCGACTCCAGAGCTGTAAACAAACAAACAAACAAAAAACAGTCAATATTGACATTTATGAGTATGGTAACATTTTGTGAAAAATCCTGCAACAACCTACGACTGTCTTGAAAAGGTATAGCATTAGATCTTTACCAGACTTAGCCGGCTGTACACGTGGTGTAAGCAGCGCCCGGCCCAAAGGTGACCATCCTCACCGATGGCTATGTCTGTGTGAGGTTCCAGGACAACGTCAGGAAATGCAAAGTTGTGCGTTGGTCTATAAAAGCAGGGGCGATGGCCTAGCATCGTCACCAAACACACAAAGTCTAAGCCAATTGTGAAACATCCGCTGAGCCACGTGATGCGCTCACCCTGTATTAATACCAAACTCCCAAACGGACCTACAGCCCAGTTCTCGATAAGACAGTCAACAAATTCCTCCGAGGAAGCCGATGAGTGAACAAGTTCTATTGTTTTTGCGAAAGGCTTTAAACCACCGACTTCGCTCTTGAAAAGATGACCTATACTCCGATAAGGTTGCAATCGAGTTCTAGTTAGATGGTCACCTGGGGGATGTTGGCTTTTAGCCACACCAGTTCTGACCTCTCAGAGTAACACAAGCAAATGACAAAAGTATGGATTTTACCTTCAGCTGTGATGGTACACGCAAAGTGTACAAATCAGGAAGAAGTGAATTAAAATGTTTTTCTTTTGAAGCAAAGCAAAATGCTGTGTTGGGAACACCATGCGTTGGGAAAATGCTAATCGTTCCTCCGCCACAAGCCAGTGCCCTGCACCGTCGTGGTCATATGGTCTTGTCCAAAGCATTAGCATACAATGGCATTCTTTATTGCGCTGCAACAAGACTCTTTCACATCAAACGCCTCGATTTCCGCCTACCCCCGGGATTCAGAAGGAATCTGTGTGGACACAACCATGCCTCATTATTTATTGTGCTAGGGAGGGCAAAAAGCTGAAGGCGGCCTTTGACCTGAGCTGCTCTCATTGACAGGTTGCACGTGTCAACGATGCATGACCTCTTCAACTCTGGATGACACTTTATGGAAATCCTAATGAGAGTGTCATAAACTTTTACAACAGTCAGTAGCCACTGTAAAATCTTACCTTATTAGGTAAAATTTGTGTACCTGGACTTCAGCCACGCCAGACTACAAACGAGTTTTGGGGTCACGCGGAAAATAAATTCTATTTAATATTAGAATTAATTTATGAGAATAAAGCTGCAGCAGTGCAACTTGCAAAAATATATCATGAGACATAATTGTGAAAGAAAAAAAAAAGTCAGATTACAAAAATAGTTGTACTGCAGTTAGTTATATGTCCTCATTTTGGTGAGAAGTTTTAATATCATTGGAATATTGTGGTTGTCTAAAATTTAATCGACCATAATTTTTTTTAATGAAACTGTATTACACATTTGAGTGAGATTTTAACATATACTCACTCAAAATAATGCCTTTATTCTCATAACATGTTTATTTTTCTTCATAATGTGACCCCAATACATTTTCACAATACAAAACCACAGTTCTTATACTACAATATCATATATGCTTAGTGGAGCAAAGTTAAAGCAATCATAAAAATGATGATTGACTACATGCACTAGTATCAAACATCAACGATTTACGAGAAATTCGTACCTTCTCTGACAACAGCAGAACATCTGAACAGAGCCTTTCAAAAAATGTGGATTGTTCAGAGTGCAATGAGCTAGTGCTTCACTCATTACATTATAAACTAGTGGGAGGGTTGTGGTAGCCGCTGTCGTTTTGAAGTTAGTGTTTTATACTCTCCACAGACTTTTTTTTTTTTTTTAACAACAGACTGAATTTTAACTGTGAAAATACAATATACTATTATGGGTGTACTCAATACTAAACTGTCAGGGAATTCACCCAAACATCTTGAACTTTGAATGAAAACACTCGATTCAACTCAGGAACAGATTGTCTTTTGCTGATCAGCAAAGGGGACAAAGTTCCTCGAAGGCAAGACAAGTCGTGTTTCCTCTCAGATCAAAACCCCACCTTCGCACCCCCGCTGACCACTTTTAATTCACAGGATATGCAAAATACAAGTAGCATATCAGAAAAACAGTCCTCCTCCTTTGCATGTCGCGCTTCCCAGCCCAGCCCACCGATATGCCCCTCAGTGGACACCTGGGGGCCAAAACATCTTCCGGTGCAAACAATGGATACCTTGTTAATAATACAATGGGTAGATTTCGCATGAATTGAGACACTGTAACAAACTGGAGGACATCTGGTCATGCTGCCCTCCCGAAGTTGAACCTTTCTGCCGGTCTTATCAGTTAATGAGGCCCTGGCTTCCTTCAGCTCAAGTTGGCCCTTTTTTCTGTGTGCTCCATTGTGTATGTAAGTTGAAGGGGTTCGTTGTTTTTCAGTGGACAGCTCTTCTTTACGAATGACAAAAGGAGAGACGGAATCCTTTAATGCAGTTTATTAAAAGGGGGGGGGGAAGGCGTCTGCACCGCAACACGTTCGAGAACACAACTCTCGTAACAAAAATCCCTTCCTGCTTCTCTTACTTTAACAGCCAATCAGAACCTATCAACATAAAAACATGTCTAAGCAATCATTAAACAACAGAATATAATTTAGGAATGCTTAACATGAAATAATATGATGCTCAAACCTAAAATAATAAATATAACATAAGCTTGCATGTACAAATTGTGAGAATATAGTGTTTGAGGTCAAGTAAGCAGATACTGAAATGAAACTTTGAAAGAAGATAATATTAAGTTTGTCTTTCTCCATCATAACCAAAGGAAGACAATTTATGCAACCAAGAGGTTCATCTTTTGAATATGACACTGACGAACTGCCGGAAGAATGATTTCCCGAGTTGATGGAAAACACAACATACTCTATTTTGATGGGGCTTGAAATTCCGTTTTCAACTTCAACCTGAAATAACTATCCTTTTTTCTTTTTTTTTATTCTTGGCTGGGCCTCAGTTAACATGAGAATACAGGGTTGCATTGCAAATAAAAGAGCAGAACATTCTCACCTATTTTAATACATTACTTAATACAAAACTGGAGACGTTCCTTCTATTACTGCCAGCTAGTTTTTCCCGATGAGTGTAGTGTAAGATGAGGTACTTCTCCCAGTCTGAATCCTGTTTTCTCCATTGGACTTGTGCACGGTCTGAAAAGTAAATGAGAAAGTTAGGAGTGGCCATCTGACAGAATAATGGTAGAGGTTGTACAGACTGTCCGACTGTACGGCTCCACAATCACGTTTAGAATGAGACGTCGACTGGTCGCGTGTTTTTGGCTTGAGGAGGAGGTAGAGCCGTTGACAGCAACAACGGGTCAACATTCACCCAAGCCACCATGTTGATTCTCTTGTCCTCTAACGTGCAAGTTATGTATAAATTTGATGTATCAACTGTTCACAGTTGGAAAATATAGGCTATTGGAAAACATTACCTCCTCCATTGATTTTTATATTTATTTAAATTGGAGGACAGTGATCCCTCGCTGATCGTGGTTAATGGGGACCAGAACCCCCCTGTGAAAGAGGAAAATCTGCGAAGTCGGTATGTACATGTGTATGAGTAAATATAATATTTCCAAGGCCAAATTTAATGGTATACATGCATGGAGAAGTACATGTTTGGAGTAATTAACATTAATTCATGCTATTTACTAATTATATATATATTAGAGCTGTCAGTTTAGCGCATTTTTATTGGCATTAATTTAAATGAATTTTAACGGGATAAAAAATTTTCTCGCGAGATTAACGCGGCACA
This sequence comes from Hippocampus guttulatus, assembly GCF_054856545.1. Taxonomy (NCBI): domain Eukaryota; kingdom Metazoa; phylum Chordata; class Actinopteri; order Syngnathiformes; family Syngnathidae; genus Hippocampus; species Hippocampus guttulatus. The sequence goes on along the minus strand of NC_141262.1, from coordinate 32,271,302 downwards.
CGTCACAAGCGGATGTTACGTTGCTCTATAAATAGACCAGAAACAAAACAACAAGCGCGCTGCAGAAGTCCACGCCCATGTCCGTTTTGCCAGCCACGGCAGCGCGAGACACCGAAAACGGATACTTAAAGAGTTTATGAATGGAAAGTTTACTTTTGAAAAGTTGGCAGATTGCTCCACTGACAAGACCAAAGTTACCTGTATCATACAGGTATACAATGTATGCCACTGACGCGATTGTTACTTGTTTGGAACTATTTTGTGTGGAAGGTTACAGTGTTCCGTGTCCATATAAATAAGGGCGGGTGGAGCTTCTCTGTGTTCGTCTGACAGTGACGGTGCGCTGCGGCGGTAGCGACCTAGCGAAAATAAAACGTCTCCAGTGTTGTCATCAAACCAAGTGTAGTCATCCGAAATGATGTCTACACAAAACCGTAGAGACTTCCGCGCAAGAAGGACCAAGAGAATCAACATAGCCTGACTGCTGTGTTCAAAGCAAACTTGAGAAAAACGAAGTATGCAACCATGGCTTAAATCCACTATAGGCTGAGTTCTAGTTTACCTTAGATGTGCACTTTATAATTTTATATTGCTCTGTTTTGATTCCATAAAGAGAGCTGTTAAAGCAGCTGTTGTGTGAAAAAATAGTTTTTTCACTGTTGTTGATGGACAGTAATATTGTGTGAGAGATTATGTGTGAATAACTGCTCCAAGTGAAAAATATTCATGTAAAATTGAAAATCGAAATTGTTATTTCAGTAAATATTTGCATTTTGGGCGGCCCGGTAGTCCAGTGGTTAGCACGTCGGCTTCACAGTGCAGAGGTACCGGGTTCGATTCCAGCTCCGGCCTCCCTGTGTGGAGTTTGCATGTTCTCCCCGGGCCTGCGTGGGTTTTCTCCGGGTGCTCCGGTTTCCTCCCACATTCCAAAAAACATGCATGGCAGGTTGATTGGACGCTCTAAATTGTCCCTAGGTGTGAGTGTGGGCGTGGATGGTTGTACGTCTCTGTGTGCCCTGCGATTGGCTGGCAACTGATTCAGGGTGTCCCCCGCCTACTGCCCGAAGACGGCTCGGATAGGCTCCAGCACCCCCCGCGACCCTAGTGAGGATCAAGCGGTTCGGAAAATGGATGGATGGATGGATTTGCATTTTGCACATAGAAAACGGATTCATGATTCCATGTTGAGGAGAGCCTTTAAATGGGGAAAAATAGGACAAAAAAAATATAAAAGGAAATTCAGAAACGATAAAAAATGTGTGAGTAATCCCGATTAATTTTTTCATGAATTTGAGTTAATTATGACAGTTGCATTTTTAATTTGATTAAATATTTTAATCGTTTGACAGCTCTAATATATATATATATATATATATATATATACATTTTTTTTTTTCTAGCTGTCCATCATGTCTGATGATGACACTTGCTCCAAGGGAGGGGAGGATGGGTAGGGGGGGGGGTCAGCAACTCTGTCGCTGGTGCCACTTCTCGTGGGCATAGAGACCGATTCTTGAGCCGCAGACTCGACCACAGATGGAGCAAGGGAAACCGGATACCAGGGGGGTACCAGCTGCCCGCTGGTGTCGTTGAATGCGTTTCTCGGTTCGTCTGGCTTGGTTAATTTTGTGTATTTCAGAGATTGCAGTAGCACAAGTGATCTGCCAGGTTGGTCTGTTGAGTGCAAGTGTTTCAAGCTGCGTGGGGTTGACGTTGGCTCGCTTTAGGAGGTCCCTGCTGTAGTCCTTGAGGCGCCGCTTTTGGCCCCCAGCAGAACGCTTTGCACCTCTCAGTTGGCCATAGAGGACCTGGCGGGGCAGGCGGTTGTCTGGCATGCGAATGGTGTGTCCAATCCACCGAAGATGTTTTTTCGCCACGGCCGCTTCCATGCAGATGGAATTGGTGCTTTTGAGGATGTCTGTATGGGGAATTCGATCTTTCCAGGACAGGCCAAGGATCTTTTGCAGGCAGCGGATGTGGAAGGCTTCCAAGGTAGTAATGTGCTGGCGATATGGAGTCCATGACTCTGACCCGTAGAGCAGAGTGGAGAGACACACTGCGTTGTACACAGCAATCTTGGTACAGGTCTTCAGGTTTCGGTTTTCAAAGACCCTGCTGCGTAGGCGACCAAAGGATGATGATGCTTTATTAATACGGGTGTGGACTTCAGTGTCAAGGGAACAGTTTGAAGATAAAGTGGAGCCAAGGTAGGTGAAATGGTCCACTACGTTTAGTGGAGTGCCATTAATGTGAAAGCTGGGGGATGTGGAGGTTGGGGTAGCGAGTTGGAACATGACCTCAGTTTTTTTAATGTTGATCTGAAGACCAAAGGATTGGTACAGATTGGAAATGGTGTCGAGGGCGTGCTGCATAGAGTTTGAACTGTGAGCTAATATAGTGCAGTCATCAGCATACTGAAGCTCACAGATCTGACAGATTTTTGTCTTTGTGTGAGCCTGGAGCCGTCTGATGTTGAAGAGGCTTCCGTCTAGGCGGTATTCCATATGGACACCGTCTTCATGTCCCATGCCACGGTGGAAGAGGCACGTGGTGGCAGAGAGGAGGATGTTAAAAAGCACTGGAGCCAAGACACAGCCCTGCTTCACCCCGACTTTCACCTTGAAGAGCTCTGACTGGAGTCCTCCGATGAGCACTCTGGCTTGCATCCCATCATGCAGCTGCTGGAGGATGCTGAGAAACTTGGGTGGGACCCCAAGTTTGGAGAGGTGTTTCCAGAGCAACTCACGGTTAATGGTGTCAAAGGCTTTGCTGAGATCGATGAAGGCTATGTACAGGTCCTTTTGATGTTCTCTGCTTTTCTCCATTAGCTGTCTTAAAACAAAGATCATGTCAATGGTGGATCTAGTCTTCCGGTAGCCACACTGGGTTTCTGGAAGCACACCTTCTGAGATGTGCTCGACTAGCCTGCTGAGCATGATTTTGGCCAAGATCTTTCCTGCGGTGGAGAGGAGAGAGATTCCTCGGCTATTCCCACAGGCTGCTCTGTCCCCTTTCTGCTTATAGATAACAACGATGTTAGCATCCTTCCAATCCTGCGGGACGGTCCCATGTTCCCAGATGTTTTGAATCAGGAGGTGCAGTCGGCGCGTGAGGAGATAACCTCCGTGTTTGAAAACCTCTGCAGGGATGCCATCAGGTCCAGCGCTTTTGTTGTTCTTTAGGCCCGCAATGGCTTGCTGGGTTTCAGAATAGGATGGTGGGGCGTCGAGGCTCATGATTGTTGGCAGGTCTGGAAGATTGTCCAGAATGTGTGGATTGACAGGGTTGGTATGGTTGAGAAGATGTTCAAAGTGGTTTGCCCAACGGGCAAGGATCTCATGGTGGTCCTTGAGGAGTGCAGAGCCATCAGCTGATCGGACTGGAGCAATTGCCCGCTTCTTGGGACCATACAGTGCTTTGATGGCATTGTAGAAGCCCTGGGTGTTGTTACAGTCTGCCAGATTTTGGATCTCATTTGCCTTCTGCACCCACCAGGTGTCCTCCATGATACGGAGTGCTCGCTGGGTCACTGTTCTAACTGCAGAAAAGGTGGCTTTACGGGTGAGAGATGTAGGGCAGGACAGGAGAGCTTTATGGGCCTCATGCTTTGCTTTCAGAAGTGTATGTATCTCGGTTGAGTTGCAGTCAAACCAATCCTGGTGGCGTCTCCTTGACTGGCCAAGCACCTCCGAAGCTGTGCTCTGGATAGCCTGGTGCAGAGCTGGCCAGTCACTTGATTCCTCCGGGATCTTGTCAAGGTTTTCAGCAAGGAGTCGCCGGAGGTTGGCTCTGGTGGTGGGGTTGTTCAATGCTGCACAGTTGAGCCTTTTGTTGGGAGCTGTCCTTGGATGACGGGGTTGAATGCTCATGAGGAGTTTGGATCTGACCATGAGATGGTCAGTCCAACACTCAGCTCCGCGCATGACACGGGTGATGAGGACATCCCGTATGTCCTTTTGACGGACAATCACATAGTCCAGGAGATGCCAGTGTTTGGAGCGGGGATGCTGCCAGGTGGTCTTAAACCTGTTCTTCATTTGGAAAATGGTGTTAGTGATGACCAACTGATGTTCTGCACAGAGAGAGAGGAGCCGAAGGCCGTTGTTGTTCATTTTTCCCACTCCATGCTGGCCAATAACTTTACTCCATACCAGGTGTTCCGTGCCCACCCTAGCATTGAAATCTCCCATGACTATGAGCTTGTCCATAGCCGGTGTTTGCTGCAGGATGGTGTCCAGAGTTCTGTAGAAATCCTCCTTTATATTCTGCTCGGCATTCAGAGTTGGTGCGTAGGCACTGATGAGTGTGGCGAAGCGTCCCTTTGCCAGGGGAATGCGCCATGTCATCAGCCTTTCATTGATGCCGGTGGGGGATTCTGGGATGCGCTTCAGCAGTTGGGACTTCACAGCAAAGCCAACTCCATGGTTTCGACGAGTGCCTTCAGGGACCCCTTTCCAGAAGAAGGTATACCCTGCACCAACTTCTGTCAGGGAGTCCTCTCCATGTATCCTGGTCTCGCTGAGAGCTGCGATATCGATGTTATACCTCGCGAGCTCTGTGGCCACAAGTGCTGTCCTCCGGTGGGGCCTGTCAGGAGTTTCAGCCAGGTCCAGCAGTGTGCGGACGTTCCACGAAGCTATGCATAGATTTTTTCTATTTCGTTTATTATCCTTTCGACCGCAAGGGGGATGCTCCGACGATTGCGGTTTACCGTCCGGAGTGTGGAGAGCAGACAATTTTTAGACCATTTTTTCTAGGTCCCTCCCCATCTCAGGGGTGAGCAGTGTGGAGCTGCTCAGTCACAATGGAAGCTGCCGAAGAGATGCGCTGCTCCATCCCGCAGTGTCAACGACCATCACTCCATTGCCGCCTGTGTGCATGGTTTGGCTAGGCACTCCCAGCCACATCCTTGGCCTGTGCCCACCGCCATTCCACATCGCCACAGGACTTTGGGGGATTAGGGGGATGCAGGGTGGGGGATTGGGTGTGGGGTTGGGGCAAGAAGCTTGCGCAGAGGTTCGGATTAAGGTGAGGGTGTGGGCGCGCAGTCCTCACTCCCACCATCTTCACTCCTGCCAGGTGGTTTCCGGTGGCATGAGGGTACCCATGACGACCTTCTCCTGGCAAGAGTTGCAGGGGGCTGCCGGTAGTCCGGTCTGTTGGACTCCGCCTGTGCCTGCCCCCAGGTGCCGGTTTGGGATCACTCTTTGTCTGGCCTCTACCCTTCGACCTGTTCGGCTTGGGTGACCCTGCCAGGAGTGCGGGACTCCTGCCGACATAGCTCTAGGGGTCATGGAGACGCGCAAAGTGCCTCACCACGATAAGGTGGTGATCCCATCGAGGCACAGTGTATATACATACATACACACACACACACGTATATGTTAGTGTATAAATGACAAAATACAGTAAACATATGTGTCTATGTGACTCGCTGTTGTTTGGCTGACTTCCGCTGCCTCTCGTGGACCTTTTGCGGCATTTTCGCAATTTATTTATTTATTTTTGATGACTACTTTTGAAAAATCCGCGATGCACTGAAACCGCGATAAGTGAACTGCGAAGTAGCCAGGGATCACTGTCCTGCACTGAAAAAATATCAAAGTCGTCATCAGCTATTAGTCGACGTCGACCCGACTGATCGCAGTTGCATGCATACGGCCCATCGAAGTAGAATCGCATTCCGAGTTGAATTCCTTACTGTCTTTTGGCAAACTCATATTCTTCAGTTTGCTGAGTTTTGCATGTCCGTTCTGGGCAAGTCGCAAAGACAACGGCGGCCCCCTCCTGCAATACACAAATGACTCAGACCCGTTGCATACTTGAGTCCAGTATCTGTATACTATTTACATAATCATTGATACACTAGACCAGTGGTTCTTAACCTTGTTAGAGGTACCAACCCCAACCAGTTCATAAGCACGTTCACCGAACACGTTATTAGTGAAAAATAAAACTTTGCTTTTTTAAAAATTCAAGAAATTAAAAAAAAAAACACATTAAAAACAGAAAAAAGTAAATAAAATGACATGGCCTAAGTATAGCTTTTTAAAAATTGTATGACGTACTACCATGACAGTCACACGGTGACTACTGAGCGAACTAAATTTCCCGCAGCACTGATTGGACAAGCAATGTCATTTAATCATCTGCAGCCAGTGATGGCCAAGCGGGCGTGTCATAACTAATTGACATGTTGAGTCGGGTGTGTCTCAACCTCCATGGCAGGGGCTCCGTCGAACCCTTGAGACCGATTCACCGAATCCCTGGGGTTCGACTGAACCCAGGTTAAGAACCACTGCACTAGATATGCATACTGTACAGTACTGTACTGTGAAAAAGCAGGCAAACCCTAGCTCATTATTTTATGAGCCTTTTTCACAGCAGCCATTTCAACATCGCGCATTAAGTAGATCTGTAAATAGTGGCTTCCTCTCTATTATGTATCCAATCATCAGTAGCATATCTTGCTCCATAAGCATATGGACGTAGAAAGTCCTACTTCAAAATAAATTCCAACATCCCTCTGTAATTCAGTGAATAAACACCTCGTGGGTTACATTACTAGATATGCAGTACTGCCATAACAAAGACTTTGCTGGGTACTACAGACACATCATCAGGAAAAGCTTTGAGGTTTTCCATTCATTTTAGAAATCTGATAATCATATGCTTTTAATTGATTAGCTGGCCTCTTTTCACAGGCAAGTACCTAATAGCTCCAAGCTTCCCCTTTTCCAAGAAAAGCTCTACTGACACGCCGGGCTCGTCTGTGTAAATTCTGGCATAGAACGTCCGGTTGTGCACCATATCTTTGAACCAAGCAACGGCTTCCTCAGTCCAGTCTGTCCCATTTTTAGGAATCACCTGAGGGGAGGAAATGAGGGGGATTAAAATAAAAAAAAACAGAGAGAAATATTTTTCAAAAATCATGTTGAGAAAATGCAAATAATAATCAACAGTGTTTTTTTATAGTACAGTCAACAGACCAGTGGGGATCTCTTGCAAACCCCAAGTGGTCTGTTCCTCACTTATTGACCTGTTTCTCTTCTGCCAAAAATGATGGCTCTCGCGCATAAATACAACTGACGCTGCCTCCTCAGACGTCTCCAGGATAAGGCGGCAACTCACGTTTTTCTTGGCCTTGTACGAGTTAAAAAAAAGGCACAGACTCAACAATCTGGTGCATGCAGACTGAGGAAGACTTGGTAATAATCACTAGTCGATGTTGAAGCTGTCATTTTATGAGCTGTTCTGCCTGCTGGACCTCCACCCCCAGCATGTGGGACAGAAAGCAGAGCAGATTGAGCATCAACGTATTTACTTTCATCTAAAATGCTGTAAGTTGCAAAAAGTGATTGCAGCCTTATTTTAAGCCTCAGCACTGTTGATCGAAGCACATGCAGAAATAACGTTGATCATATCAGCTCACACATGTGGCCTCAAAACAGTCTCGGCGCTTTTGATGATCTTCCATGCATGTGGAACATCAAAAAGGCGAAACTGCTGTTCAAATAATTAAAAAGGAGCTACTCACATTTGCAATGGAGACTTGCATTGACTGGAGAGGCAATTTGCACATTCCAGGGCTCAGCTCCTTGAGGTTACACAGTGAAACACAGACAGTGTCGCCATGATCCAGCCTTCTCACCTCCACCTTAATGCAAGCCTCATCCTCGGCTCCATCAGTGGCTTCATCAGGTAACAAACAGACAACAGACAAGCCAAATGCAGGGATTGTCAACTTTGACCAGAGCCAGACTGTAACTTCAACGCCCTAATACATCGGTGTCAAACTCAGGTCCTGGAGGGCCGCTGTCCTGCATGTTTTCCAAGTCTCCCTGTTCCAACACACCTGATTCAAATGATCAGATCATCAGCAAGCTCTGCGGAAGCCTGACATTGAACCTGTTCATTTGAATCAGGTGTCTTGCAACAGGAAAACATGCAGCACAGCGGCCCTCCAGGACCTGCGTTTGACACCTATGCCCTGATCATTAGGGCCTAATGCAATCTACTAGCCTATACTTTTTAAAATTATTGAGAAAAACTAAAACATTTGAAATTAATCATTTGATTTCCATTTACTGCACAGTATCACCTCAGCATTTATATGCATTTCCTATACGAGTATATGATTCTTTTCATTAATTGACTTGATTTAAATCCTGTCTTAAAAACTATAACCCCCTCCCCACCTATGATTCAAGTCATTCGAAGCATTTTTAAAATCATGTTTTGCAAAATATTGTTCTTTCACTTTGAGATTTTAGAAGGCTATTTTTTGTTTCTTCACTTTGCATTTTGAGGTAAATGTCTCAACTAGTTTTGTTTGTAAATGGTTTTAAATGTTGTACTGTTAATTATGTGAAGCACATTGTTACCTTGTCTATGAAATAGACATCAGTAAAGCTGCCCTGCCTTGAGCGACAATGGTTGTTGCCCTTGCCTGACCTAGTAGCTACCTCTACAAACCTTCAAAACAAATACACAGACTCACCTTTGTTTACACCACATATCTTTGTCACCTGAGCCCTGCACCATTGTTCTTCCTTAGGGAACCGGGCGATGACATGGGCTCCAATGTCTGGAATGCAGTTCTGCTCAGCATAAGAACTACTGGATTCCCAGCTGCTTCAACATGAGGACCGAAAAAAACATAATTGTAATTAGAAACACGTGAAATATTCAACAAAACGAAACAAAATTTTAAAAAAGGTGGTGGGGGGGGGGGGGGGGTTCTACAAAGAACAGTAATGAACAATAAGGATAAGTGCCCTGTTAAGTTCTGAAAATGTGATCACAGAATCAGCGAGGGCTGTAAAAAGCTGAGAAAAAGCAGATGGGGATGAAATAACTTACCCATTAAAAAGTGCCTGCAGCTTGGTGATTGAGTCAACGTGCTGGATGTAGAAGTTGCTCGGACTTACAACATGAGACACAACAACCTCAGGTTCCTCAAACTTTCGCACCTGGAACTCTGGAATGTTTGCTGACTCAGTTTGGGGCTTTTTTGGAGAATCATTTTCAGAATGTTCAAATGGGAGTGTTAGGTTTTTAATTGTGCATGCCTCTTCTCCCTCAAATATTTCACTTGGGCAGGCTTTATTGTCTGAGCACCAGTTAATGGATTTTCTCTGGGCCTCGCCTGCTGTGACAATTGTTTCAACATCTCCGAAATCCCACAATTCAGTGTTGGTCGCGATCACACAAACATATGTAAGCAAGCCATTAGAATTGACCCTTTTGAGCCTGAAAACAGGCTCGTGGTTTACCATATCTGTCAGCAGTGTCTTTGGGGCTTTTGCATCATTCTGTTCATGTGACACATGTCTGATAGAAGAACCTTCACTTTGTGTTGCCACAGAGGGCTGTGTGATGACAAAGGCCTCGAGTGACTCCACACGTTTGGCTTGTGCTTTTAGGAAGTGCAGCAGTTGGGTGGTAGTTTGTTTTTTGCATTGCGTATGGACATCTTGAAGTCCCCAAATAAACTTTGCAGTTGGCTCGGTGTTGACCTTTGGGCTCTTAATGAGGGCAGAAGGAATAATCGTAGCCTCCGGTTGGCATTTCTCCTCAAGCTGTGTTTTTATTTCTTGTCCTTCAGCGTCCTGGCTCAATGATGTGTAGACGGTGTCAATAGAGCATTTTTCAACAGGCATTGTATCCACCTTGACTGCTCCGAGCAGAGGGGTGGGGAATCTTGTCAGCCATTGAAAACCCTGTCTAGCTCTCAGCATCTGGACCGTTTCGATTATGGAAGTGGCCATAATGGAGTTCTGCAACATAGGTCCAAACCCGAGTTCATTATCATACAGGATCCCTCTCACTCCCGATGGTTGGCATATGTTTGTTGTTACCCCATTTTCGCGTAAAGGCTGCAGACAAATTCTTGACTCTATCAGAAAATAGGGAAAGGCAGTAATCAGATGAAGCAATCTGAGCAGGGAATACTGCCTTTATAAATGTTGGCTACTTCTGAAGGCTTTCCTCACTGACTTACCAAATGTTAAGTCTTTCAGTAGAACTGAGACTCTGTCTATTAAATGATATTTCTCATTTAAAGCCTTGCAAATGTCGTTGTAGACACTTGTTGAAAAAGATGACATCAGGAAAACTTTGACATCTTCATATACCTTTAGAGAAGAGAGATCTTAATTAATGCACTGAACCATGTATGATCAAAAATGAAATATATTTTTTTCCGTATTTCAAATAGTATCTAGTTCGGAAGTGTTTGGTCCTATGTGGGGGAGGAGGGCACTGATTGAAAACTGTGATGTACATTATTATTACTTAACACGTACAGCAACATTTGCACGTGATTGCACTGCCTTGTGTTGGTAATAATTTGTTGAAGCTATTGTTACATTTACAAAAATACACGACATTACGGTCATGATTGACCGTAGTGGTTTCGACTCGGCATTTCAATCTTTGAAGGAACAAATGAGCCACCTCTGGTGTTTTTGTGTGGGGGAATGTTTCGAGTGATAATTTGGGTGGAGAGACACGCGAAAAACGACATTATAACATACTACCTTAAAATGGCGACATATTGTTTAGTGTATACCGTACTACATGAACCGACGACAGCATACGCCTAATTCGGCTCGAGTAATTGAGAAAAAATATTAAGAGGCCACTAGAAAAAAAATGCTACAAAATAATCATTCACGATAAAGCAACATGGAAGTAAAATCAGGTTTACATTTAATAACGTGATCATTTTCACGGGAGCGATCTGCCGACCACCTGTTTGCTAGCTAAATATGTACGAACATCTGGACTGCAATTAATTAAGGTTTTGTTAAATTACTTTACCTTGTTCGTGATGATGCGAAGCTCTTTTTCCAACTTGCTCCGAGCAGCTTCGAGCAGCAAAACTTTAAAAAGAATCTGTAGTTTGTTGGCAGAGTGAGAATGGAGCTGCAGTAGCTGATGCGTCATTGTTGATGAGGAGTTCATACTCTTCTGTACTACATTAGAGGGCTCCTAACTAACGAGCTGGGTCGCCCAAAGGTAACGGTGAATAGACTAAATCATCCATATACGTTGCCACCCGTCATCACCAACACAATAAAATTATGATTCGTTTTACGGACATATTTTTGCCCTTCTACACTCTCTTACTGAACGTTTGATAGATGTAAAATGTTGTCTAAAACGACACCTGTAGACAATCAAAGACGCACTAACGATCTGTCCAGCATGTTCACTAACATTGCTATGAGTTATTTCGTCGGTGACATGTAGCATTTGCTTAGTTGAAATACACGGAAAGCATTTTTCTTAGAAAGTGGACATCTGTAATTTGTTATCTTATAACGTGCATTCTTTCCTGCGAGAACTTAGTTAAAACCAACTTATACAAAAGAAGCCATAGTTTTCACAATAAAAATCGTCGCAGGCCACCAAACAAAAACGATTTTAAACTAGTGGAATAATGATTTTATTTCCCTCTGCTGTTTGTGTTCAGAATTCTATTGAGTGTTTAGCGACGTTTAATCGGGCATGGATGGCAAGTCTTTGCACGTTCATCAGTGCAAGCAAACAGGCGATTACATGTGAATTCCAGACTCCCATTAATCATCACCACAGAATAACGAAAACAATTTGATCCTTCCATTCCCATTATTTTACACCAACATTCAATACGATCTCTTTCCTGCTGCCTTTGCATGGGCCTGTCAGGCAGCTATCTGATTAAGTACCCAAAATTTGGGCGGGGCCGTTCTATTGCTCAAGAGCATATGGCACTTTTTGGTCATTAATACTGGAATTGATATCATTGAAAATGAGACGTATGCGTCTGCAAGCACAAGAGCAGCATTGCTCACCACTGTTGTCGTGTGTTTTCTGACTGAGATGGTAAGCCAATCTCAAATCATCTTAAAATTGTTTGCTTTTGATTTGCACCCTGTCCTTCCCTCACTAAATGGATCATGCATGCATTTGTGGTTTGATTGATACAAAATCCAATTATTTATTCTTTTAACATTATTTGATGATATTTGTTTTCCAATGGCCTCAATGTGCTCTGGGACAAATGCTATTTGGTCATGTGCAAGACATTTAAGGTCACAAAGAACCATTTCACATCGATTTGAAACTAGAACACTGCTAATTTTGTCGACATTAGTCCTCAAGGCTGTATTTTCTGGGGGATTTTGTTGTAGGAACAGACAGACGCTATCACTTTTGATTTAAGTCAAAGTGCTTAACAATCTTACTTACGGCCTGCAGGGGGCAACTTGTGTACAGTAGATGCTGAAGAATTCTGAGATGAACCTTCTTTGATGGGTTACTCGGGTGAATGATCGTTGTCAATAAAAAGCAGAACAATTTTCCAATCAGTATGTTGTTTTGATGGTGCAAATTGTCGTTCAGATTAGAGGTTACATTGTGACCTTGATATTTTTCCACATTCAACTTATTTGTGTCTTTAGAGGGGAGGGTTGAAGGTGGCAAAACCCCGTTTTAGGTGACGTACTGTGGCGAGAACTAAACAGGCTTTCTCTTATTAAAGGCCTTTGGTGGAAAGTTCTTTTAGAGTCCCTGTAAATTCATCCTGTTTATCATGATGGAGCCTGACTGACAAAGCAGTAAGTGAATACCATGCTGTGTATTAAACTGAAACTGTTTTCCTGCTTCGAAAAAAAAAAAGGTAAATGATACAGACATAAATGTCGTCTCATTGGTTGGCATATATATATATATACAGTATATACCGGTATCTAAGGCACAAAAGTTCTTAAACACAATCTTCTCTTGGTTGACCTCCAATTTGTTTGGATTTAGTGACCAATTTTCCGATGGGAAATAATACAATTTGAAATAATGTGATTAGCTGGCAACCCGTCAAGGCTGTCGGCCTCCTCCCACCCAAAGACAACTGGAATGCGTTCCAACTCACAAAACGAATGGATGGATAGAAATGGAAGCGATCCGTTCTGGGCTAAAACTGTTGCCCATAAAATGTTTATTGACTGCACATGTTAAAACAAACATTTGAACATTTTTACCAGTTGGGTTTACCTGCTAGTGATAGTAAATGAACAGGTAATCTCATTGAAAAAACAACAACAACAACATGGATGCCAAATGGCGACGTCATAATGCTCAGGTGAGTCGTGGCAATTCTTGACTGTCACACCACTGTAAAACATAAAAACAAACTGTCATAACAAGTGATGACTAGCCAGAGAAGCTGTGCATAGCGATCGTGGTCAAATCCATTGCTTAGACTCCTGCTACTTCACCTGTACAATTCCACTCTCTTGTGCAAGTACTGGGACACTCTGACGTCTTCTGACTGCTTCGGCTGATTAACTTCTTCTATACAGCTGATATACTTTATCAACTGGATATTTGGTATGATTGGGGAGGCATGGCTTTGTGACCATGTCCAAGTGTCCTTGAGCAAGATACTGAGCCCCCAGTTGCCTCTGATGCTGCGTCAGTAGGCGAATGAGGAAACGGTGTTCAAGCACTTTGATTATCGAAGGGTAGAAAAGCACGATACAAGTGAAATCCCTTCTTCTGCTTCTCTACAGGTTTGTTATGCTCCTCACCATTCTCTGAGACAGGAAGTTCCAACCTCAAAAGAGCTGGGCCTGGATGGAGTGCTGAAACATGGTGAGTGCTTTCACCGGAAACATTTAGAACAATCTTTTTTTACCATTCTTGAATATTTGGCGTTGCTAGTGAACTCAGTCCATTTATCAGTAATTTGGTGAAAATGAGGGGAATTATTACCGGTATTTATTTTGCAAGTCGATTTACAGTGTGCGCCCCAACTACTTGCACCACAAAAATTTCAGGTTAAGGGCCACTGTGAGTTAAAAAAAAAAAAAAAAGTAAGTCAGGAGTCCTGGGTCTTCTGTACTCTTTTGAAGGTCCTGCATGACGTAGTCAGTCAAACTTGTCATGAATAGGACAAGGTTTAGCAAGATTCATATTCCCTTTCTAATCGGTCACGACGCGGGTTCACAGCCCGAATAAGTGTGGCTGGACAGCGCAGCACCACCACCGTTCATCCAGTCGACTCCCAGTGTACTCGTGTTGCTTTAACAGTATGCAAGAATAAATATCTTGTTACGTAATTTAATTTACAATGTCAATTCAAACTGAGAATATTTTTGATCCGGGTTTGTTTTGAATCTTAATACAACAGTACCGTTTTGTCACACTAGGAATTACTTTTTTAGGCAACATATTTTTCGAGCGAACATCATGAAAACTGTTATGAAGACAGTTACAAACAAAATAACGATAAAGGTTTGTCCCAAGTGAATCCCTTTTACGTGCCGCGAACAATACAGTGAAGAACCTTTTAAATACTCTTCGATAGGAATACTGCTGTCATCGGTGACACATTTGGTGAGAGCGATATCAGGCATTTTAATCCTGGAATTATTCAGGGCGCTCAGCCAATTACTGTCGCAACAGTTTAAGTCATTTCCACTGAAATACAAAACATGGAGGTGTGCTGATAACGCCAGAATCAACGAGTAGTTTAAAGACGCAAATGCATTATTCCTTATGCTGAGTTCTCTCAGAGGAGAGCAATTTAAAATATGCGGTAAAGCATTCAGACGATTGTTGGATATGTTCAAATGCATTAGCAGTGGCATGCAGGGCAAAAACAGTTCGGAATTGGTCACGTTCAATTCACTGATCGTCAACGACTGAAGAGTTTCCTTTATGTCCTCCAATGAGTCAACTCGCATGACTATGTGAGAATTTCGAGCTAGGTTGAGAGACACCAAATAACTTTCCCGGAATGCATTTGCCGGAAGAATCTTGATGTCGTTGTTTTCAAGGCTCAGATGTTTGAGAGTTTTTAATTTTCCAAAGGCTATACAGGACGAGTTCAAGTTGAGTTGCTGTGATGATAAGGAGCTGGGCATTTGGCCCACGGGAGCGCAAGGCCGCACCGCGTTGTCTCGGAGATTTATTGTCTCGACTTGTGTGAGCGCTTTGAGAAAGCGTGGTGAAATGGATACGAGTCCATTGCTTTGCATGTTCAGGTACCTTAAGGAGGGAAAATAAAGCTGCCTGTCGTATTTAGATGCACTCTCCTGTCGGACGTTCCATGTGAGCTTTTGCACGCAGTTAAAACTGAAATCGAGCCCTTCCAAAGTTGAGAGAAGGCTCAATCTTTCCAGTGGAAAAGATGTGAAGTGGTTATGGCTGAGGTCAATATGGAGCAGTGGCATCAGTCTCCAGGTTGAGTGCAGATGATTTTTTCCGATTCTCACATCATTCATTCTGACCACTTTGTTATAAAGGGCATTAGTCTCTGATACCATCGATGCCTCTGAAGTTAAAGCGCCCACAACATTATGTTGCAAATAAAGGAATTTCAGTTGGTTACGTTTTGGGAGAATGGGGAAATAAAGCAGTTTGTTATGACTAAGGTCAAGTATTTCAAGAGAGTACATGTGGTTATCCTCAGCGGTAACAAAGAACTCGATGGAATTTCTACTTAGATTCAAATATTGAACTCGCTGTAATTTAAAATCACATATGTGAGCAAGGTTATTTTTAGCCAGGTTCAGCTTTTCTAGTTTTCCGAGCGCTTCGAATGTTCCTTTGTCAATCGCTGATATCAGATTGGCATCGATAGTAATGCTCCTGAGGTTTTCACTCTCTTTGAACAAGTCGTGTGTAAGCCATGTTAAAGAATTCCCACTCATCTTCAGTTGCTCAAGAGAGGCTTTGTTTCGTAGATACAATTTGACTGCTTCGTTCCCCAAGTTATTCCAAGATATGTCCAAACTCTTCAGTCCACCGATGGATTGTAGGCCTTTGCTGTTTCTGTCACGGTTGGTGTTCAGTGCATTCATGGACAGATTCAACTTCTCAAGCAGAGCCAGGTCTCTTAGAGCTCCCTCAGAGATCAGCTCCAGCTGGTTGCTGCTGAAGTCCAGCTGCTCCAAGTACGGCAAATCAACTTTGTGCAGCCGTCTGATGAAGTTATTGGACAGGTCAAGGCTTCTCAATCGTACATCCAAATCCGGAGGGATGGAATCAAGGTTCTGGTTTCTCCAAGATTGCTCCTTGAAACCAAACATTCATCATCATCAGTGCATACTTTTAAGATCAGAGAAAAAAAGTGTATACGTACTGTACATGAATAGATATAGTGAGGAGGTTTAGAATTTCCTTTCCTTCAGCCTACCTTTGGACCGTCATCCATTTTCCCGGTTGTGTAAAAGCCGAGTGACCATAGAAGTAGGAGATTAGCAAACATGTGTTTGGCCATGTTTCCTCTGCACCTCCAATGCTACTGTCATCCTCTTGCACACCCTTTTTACTGTCACGCTTCATTAAAAAAAAAAAGAAAAATGGAAGGAAGAATAAACAGCTGTGGACAGCAGATAGGCTTCAGGATGCTATTTTTAGAAATATGCATGGAGGGCAAATAATGGCTTTTTACACAAAGAAAATGATCATGTTTTATGACATGCTGGACTCATCGTGTTGGACTCCACGCAAAAGCAATATTTTAACCTTTCTGCAGCAATGTACATCTTTTATTAGCCCGCTTTATGTGTGAGTTAGTTTTGTGTGTAAAGCATTATGAATGTCTATGCTTCTTTATTGTCAAAATGGAAGCATTGAAAAAGATGTGAAAATAAGCTTGCGGAAAACAAACAATCACAGTATGGGGCGGAGTGAAAGCCACTGGCAAGGTACAAAGGGGCTGAGGTGTTAGCTGAAATGAGGGTCACATGTACCAAGGGAGCTAGAAACCATAGTTCCTTCAAACTCAAGTATTTTGTTTGAATTAGTATGATTCATATAACTACTAAAAACAATGTGGGCATTTATTTGAATTTGGATCTCAGAGGCAACAGTTTTGCTGCTCCTGTCATCCGTTTGTTATCATCTCACACAGCGCCACTTCTCGCACCCTTCAAACAGGCTTCAACGTTATCTTCATTGGTTTGCTGTATGGAAATATGAAAGCTTACCACTTGTCACTTACCACCCCGAGCAAGGGTTTTGTGTGTGTGTGTGTGTGTGTGTGTGTGTGTGCGTGTGTTTTACTTTCTAATTTGTCACGAACTTAACTGTAGCAGAGGATACAAATGTCTCGGTACCATGTATTGTTTCCAGCTATGCAAATAGACATGAGACGACTAACTTTTCTTTCGGGTTCTCTCCAGTCACCAGCACATGTATTTTTAATTGTGACAAAATGGCCCAGGCAAAAGCCCCCGATTTGTATCTGGGCAATGACAATTTTTGGTTGTTTTGTCCCATTTGCAAAATTGATGCATAAAAGGTCAGAAACGGAAGACAACCACAACGCCATATAAAATGACTATTTTTATTCTGAAAGATTATTTTGAGTCTCGCAGACGTGATGTTTTCTCCCTCACTAAGTCATTTGCAGCTGCCTGCTTGAAAGAAAATTCCCTTTCTTTGCCTCAAAAGAGTTGTTATCTGGATCATGCACAATAAAATGTAATCTGTTTCGAAAGAGCCCTGTGTGAGTGTGCCTGATTGTTTTTCTACATGCACCCTGTGATTTGGGTGTACCCCCTCCTCTCGTTCCAAGTCAGCTGAGATAGGCTGACAATTATACATCAAGCCTCTTGGTAGAATTCTTGACTTGTTTAGATATTGTGAGCTATTTCCCACAAAGGAAAGAGTTCTGTGATCTTCCAATTTACATTTAAGTTGTCATCAGTGGTTTTCCAGATTCTTTGGTATTGAAACGCTGGCCCGCGAATTCCTTGCCCATTATAGACTCTGTCTTCTCAGATTTCTGCTCATTTTGGGTCTGTTTCACAGCTAAATGAGACTTTTCGCTTGCATTCACAACTCTTTGGAGTATACATTGACAGTTCTCGGGAACGGCTGCCGCTATTCATTCATTCATTCATTCATCTTCCGAACCGCTTTATCCTCACTAGGGTCGCGGCGGGGTGCTGGAGCCTATCCCAGCCGTCTTCTCGCAGTAGGCGGGGGACACCCTGAACCGGTTGCCAGCCAATCGCTGGGTACCCAGAAACAAACATCCATTCGCGTTCACACTCACACCTTGGGACATTTTTGGAGTTTTCAATCAGCCTGCCATGCATGTTTTTGGAATGTGGGAGGACACCGGAATACCCGGAGAAAACCCATGCAAGCACGGGGAGAGCATGCAAACTCCACACAGGAATGCCAGAACTGGAATTGAACCCGGTACCAGGAACGGCAAATTCTTAATTTTGATTCTGCATCTAATTGATCAAGGGTGACCTCTTGACGTGCTTTGCCGATCTGCTGCAAGTAGTCCAAGTAATTATTGAGCTCCTCCCTAGTGCTGTGGCACCCCTTCTTTAAACTACAAATAATCCTTGATTTATGTTGGCACAATACCCACATGTACCACCCTCCCCCCACCACGCACACACATAACCATATTGCCATCTCTATTTATTTCCACAAATTTTAGTTTATGGCTCCACTATCAGAAAGAAGCTCACAGCTCTGCGTGTTCCTCTTGATTTACTCTCTGAGGAGATTACAGAGTCGGAGAGTAGATCGGACAGCATTAATTCCCAAGGAAAATAAAGCATTAAGAGAACATTGTATGACCTCAGTGTCTGGATCATCACTAACGGTTTAACACTCAGTAGTACAGCATTCATTTTGACTCAATTAGTGGACCCACCTGTTCCTTCCTTATTTTATTCTCTTAGAATTGATCTTTTCGGATTTCGGAAATGGGGGAAGTCACGCAGCTAACAAACAGTAGATTCTGGCTTCGAAATGTGTTTGTAAATGGCACTAATATATTAAGTACCTCTCCAGTTTACAATGAAGTTGGGTTTGGGGGGTCGGACACAATGTTTAAGGGATAAATAAAGACAATGGGCCCTGACAGCACACCACTTTGGTGCCCATGCCAGATGAGTTCCACATGAAACAGCTAAATCAGTAACCATAGGCTACTTGATCAGAAATGACACACATGCCTTTAGACAGAACAAACCATTTTAATCTTTCAATCAACTCAATTTACAAAAGTATATCCCATTTTTATATACAGTATGTACACAGACGTATAAAACCCCCCCACATAATTTCCCACATGTATGCATTCATACGGTAAGTCAACAATAGCACGGTCACAAAACATATCACTGATATTCTGCAGGGATATTGCTGTGCAAAATGTGTGCAAAATATATAGTGCTGTTGCTCTGGGAATACCTTTTGACTCCAGTTGCATGGATTTTCTCAACTTTCTTTTTTTATTAAATTTCGCACTTGAATTTTTTGCTCTTTATGACAAATCACATCTAGGTATTGATATACTTAAATTAAGTAGTGTACAAATACATCAAAATATGACCACATGCTTTTTGGAGATACAACATTACGATTCAACAGCATTTCATTGTGAATCTAAAATACTAGTTTGAGCAGTATCCTTCCTAGTTATTAAAAGAGAGAGCGAAAGAAGAGAGGCGGGTCGCTATAAATAGTGACATTTGTTTGATGAGCAAACAGACATTCAGCTCATCAAGACCAAAAGCACTGAATCAGTGGAAGCACAAGCAGAACAGTCACATAACGTCCTCTTTTCTACTGGGCTGTGACTGTGAGCTCGAGTGATCCTCAACCTTAATCACCTCACAGGGTTTCAGTGTCATCCGAGCAGGCTCTCACTGGGCAAGACGCGAAGCTTCCAGACACAAGTCTAACTATGTCTTGAAATACACACCCGCACGCACGCACGCACGCACACACACACACACACAGACTGGCGTTTGCAGTTATCAGTTCTGTCCAGCAGATGGCACCTCTCCAAGTCTGACACTCCCCAAGAAAGTGGTGTGGTTGGTCATGCTGATGAGCGTGTCCTCATATACTATGCGAATGGATATTCTCTGGCCAGCACGCAGCAGGCTCACTCCAGCTGTGTAACAGGTGTTGAACTTGCGCTGGCCTGTCTCAATGCTGCAAGTGCAGCGGAGAAACGGGTTGGCGTCCACCATCACCTCATAGCTGGCGATGTCTGTGAAGTTGAGGTAGTACACCTGGTGAAGAGGTAAAATTTATGAAAGACGCGCCCAAACAAGACATATTATGTACAGTTGAAACAGTTGGGTAGTTGAGTAGCCGACATGAGATTCCATTACAAATCGTACATTTAGACATGGATGGAAGAACACAAATATGTTTCAACATTTTGAACTATACGGCTAAAAAAAGGTAAGCAACTTGGATATTGAAATCACCACTGAGTTATAAGAGTTACGTCAAGGACCGTACTCACTTCTACCTGACTATAGATGAAGTAGACACCGTCCAATAGCACCTCTAGCTCTCCAGAGCGAGAGTGCATTTTAAACACACGGTGATGAATGGACACCATTTTCCAGTTTTTGAGGATGCCTTCCGAAAGATCTAAACATGTCAAGCAAGAAAAACAAACAAACAAAGGTTAAGTGTAGCAATGAGTGGCGTTCACAGTTGTTTGCAGTAGTATAGAATACAGAAAATTACATAACTCCACGAGAGGGTCGACATATAGAAAATCTTGAACATAATTCAGAGTTGGTTGTTCTCCACGATAGCCCCGACAATTATCATCCACTACAACAACCTACAACCCACCTTCTCTCACTTGGATGGTCGTTTCCTGCCCTTGCAAATGGACCACCGCGGGCTGAAAAGTAAAGATGTCACGTCATTGACATCAGTGTTCTTGTGTGGGACATAAGTATTTTTGGAGGTAACACACTCTACCTGGAATTCTTTTATTTTTGTCTGATCAGCAACTCCTACAACAAGAAACAAGACATGATGGGATTCTGGCCAATACCGCGGCGGTTTAAGAAAAGATGACACCATTGTGACTGAATCAAAACAAGCAATGCCATAGACTGTGGAGACATCCCTGCAATCCTTCACAATGTTTGACATTTCGCATGAGAAAATCTCACTGTTCAGCCGCGTATCCATTTTGACAACCCGAGCCTCCTCCAAGCGTGGGAACATGGCTACATGCAGGCTCATGCCGTGTAATCCAAGAACGGGCCGCAAGACTCGAGTTTGGGCTATTGTACTATCGTAACCACTCATTTTCTTTTTTTGAACTTGGTACCTGCTGGGCCTCGAGCGCCTGAAGGCCCCTGTGGCCCAGGGGGCCCGGGAGGTCCTGCAGGACCCACGGCATTGCTTCCTGGGATCCCTGGGATTCCGGGGATCCCCGGTGGGCCCTGGGGGCCCGGGGGGCCGGGAGGACCAGGGGGGCCCGGTATGGATCTTTTCTTGCCTAAGAAGATAGAATGCAAAGTGGTCGGCAAATGGTGCAAGTCAGTTATTTGACAGTGATGATCAGAAAGGCTTTTGTACATCTGCCCAACAGTCAACATAAAAAGGTAGACATTGATGCGGGACTCATAAACGGCGTGCGGACGGCTGGGTAGCCGAGTTTTAGGAACGTGGCTGGTATTGGAAAACAATGGTAACTGCAGTTACGGCCACAGAAGTTGACTCAAAATCAACTACAGCAGACTACTCGTGACTAACAATTTTGCCTTTGAAGTTTTGCTGGTGACCTTGATGACTAAGAATCGCCAAAAACTGGATCTGTATTCTAGCCTCCCCCTAGCGCAACCCTCTTCCAATCACCCAGAGGACTGAGCATGTCTATTTGATTACCTTTTTTCTTTTCTTTCCTTTTCTCTTTTCCTGTCGATTCTGGAAGACAAGGAAAAAAAAAACTAAATGATTAAGCTTGAAGTTCTCTTTCGACCAATCATGAGCTAACATTTCATCTCGAGGGTCCAGTTTATTCCGTGTAGGTATCCTCTCTATGCTGACACATTGGGCACTGAGCATTCAAGTTAATCCTGTGGGTTTGTCGAGTGTAGCAATTTGTAAGTGTGGTTTCACCTCATCTGTATGAACAAGTGCCTTAAGCATTCACAGGCAGTGGAACTGGAGAAGATCATTAGAGAGATACTTTATCCTGCCAAAATCCTTTTCGTTGAACTAAACCCAGATGGAGAATGCAGATGAAAGTGTGCGAATGTGCATGTGCGTTTATGTGTCTTTATTTTACAGGCCATGTGCATATGTGTGCCTGCAGACGGTGGTGGGACATCCATGTCAGTGCGTGAAAATACCCTCAGCATGCCTTTATTTGCGCGTGTGCGTGCGTGCGCGCGCCCAGATTAGAAATTCTTTTCAAAAGGCCGTCTCGCTGCTCTTGTGTTTACCATGTCATTACGACTACAAAGGCCATTTAACCTTAAAACCTCACAGTTTGAGTCCCCTGTGAACATATGGCCAGAGTTTCTCCTCTGGCTACATGACTGGATGCATCCGCATAGATTTTTCTTAACGAGCAGCCCTATCTGAAATCTGGTGCCCGTTAAGGAGGGCAGAGAACACACATTGCCGCGCGTGCGCACACACACACACACACGCACACACACACATCTAAGGCTAGGATTAGAAATGCCTTTGTCTGTATAGTACGAGCAGCGGAGAGAACTGGGAATGATTAGTGTTTAGAGGCTCGGGACTTTACTGATTTATGTATAAAGTCTGAAAGGTGAGTTTTTTTCTTCTAAATTAAACTCAATCACCACCCACCCCTCACCCCCACCTAAGTATTTAATGTCACGCCGCAGACATCGGAATGCCTTGTGATCATGTAGCACTTGTTGCTTTCTCTCATGAAACTTCAAAGCGCTCACCAGATATATATATATATTTTTTTGCATAGCTAACATTCCAAACAAAAAAAGCTACCAACGCTAATTCAAACGTATCAGTCCATGTGGTTTGCTGTCGAGTCATCGATGATGATGAATCAGTGCCGCCAGATTTATGAAAGCCACTAGCGTGTCAGATGATGACCGCCTTTTTAAATGATTGCGCGGTTGACTGAAAAAAGGGCATATTCTTTGAAACTGTGCTTTTTACACGATCCTATTTACTGAAAGTGGATATTGATCCATAACATGGAAGCTATCCGCGCAATGGAAATCCCAAAAAGATGTCTCCGGGATGTAATATTTTAAGAAAGGGGAAATCAACACAGTTTTTTCTGTGCCTTGAAAGCTGCCCATGACCGCTTGCATCCAAGTAATAATCAGTCCCATTCTGTTTTGGAATTTAATTATGCATGCTGCATTTTTCCAGCAACAAACGTGGTACAACAGCTTTATGATGACAGTAAGTTAAAAAAAAAAAAGGTCGACCAAATGTGACAACCCACTAACAATCTGTTTTTAATATTTAAAAGACTTAAACCTGTACATCAGCCTCTTATTTACACGAGTGAATCATCTCCAAAGAAACAAAAGTTGGAGGAAACATTTATCTGACAACAAGCTCAAGAAGCCTCAAGGGGCATTTGCTGTTGTTTTTTTCCCCTCTACCATAAAGGGAAGGGTTTTCACTGAAGAAGAATAATGCCAACTATGGAATAGCAAATACCTGCTTCTGGCTGCTTGCCGGGACTTCTTTTCTCCCTTTGAGTTATGCCTCTATTGTCTTCAGTGGCAAGGATGTCTCTATTTCTGTGCAGTAATTGCCCCTAGGAAGGGAAAAACAGACACCAATTATTTCCTGTTCTTTCATTCATACAGTCGACATTTTATTGTAAAATAATGCCTTTGCCTTATGTTCTGCCTTCTCAAGATTACGTTTTGATTCTGACGGTTCCGGTCCAGCCGTATTTGTTGACGGGCTCTGTAACCTATCCTGTAACTTAAGCCACCTTTGTCTATCGTTTAGCCGCCCTGCGCAGCCGCTTTGTCCCCAACGCTGTGGAACATGCTCATATACAAAAGGAGGACAAGCATTGTGTTTCGTCTGAGATCATTGCCCATTCATATGCCAGCTGGTCCCATCCCTGCACAGCTACAGCGTGAATGGACTCATGTGAGTCGATGAAAGGACTGACGTAGCTGGCGTGAAATCACCCTTTACAAGAAGAATGCCAGTGGGGAGTGTGTTCTCAGGAGTCAACATGCCCTGTGTTGCTCTTTGACTGGGTCTACTCGAGCTACAGTCATGTGAACTTGAGATGACGCGCTGACCTGAGTGTTGAAACGGTCAGATAAAAATCAATCTATTGTAGCGGAATGTTTCGAGTTTGGCTTTGGAGCTCTGTTACAGGCGCAGAGCAACCTGTCTGCGCAAAGTACTTTCATTGTATCATCGCAGATCAGGAATATCAATTTCCCATTTTTTTGTTCAGTAGCAAGTCTTTTGCACCTCACAACTGATTTTCAAGGTCAATAGCGAGCCTTAACCTTTCTGCCCTCTCTCGCCCAAAGACGGGAGTTGAATCTTTACAGATTGTGCTGCTGCGGCCCAAGTGACTCGGTGGAAAAGGAAAGAGTTCAAAGAAGTCATAGTGTTTTAACAATGGAAACACAAGACCACCCATTCAACAGCCAACATTTCAGTCCAACATTCATATATGCATTAATGGTGGTCCATGACCGAGGGGCTGAACATCTGCTTGGAAGGTATGCAATGGACATCCTCAAAGCCAGGACACATGCAGCATCTCAACTTGAAGTTCAAAAAGCTATACATACCTCTCTATCATTTAATCGGGGGGTGCGGGGGGGGGGGGGGGGGGTTATGCCGAGCAACACCATCTTGTGAAAACAGCAAAGCACCTCACAGTAGTTAAATGATGCATGTCAATGTCAGGGAAGGATCCTCAAACAGATTGATTTCAAGAATGACATTATTTAATTGAATCCTACCAAAGGAATTTCCGGATCCTTCAAATTTTACCAGCAATGTGGTCCGCTTTTGAAAGACGCAACCCTTTGTTCTTGGCCTCCTCCCATTATTCAATTCCACAAAGAGCTTGAGCATTGTACGGGTGAAAGAAAAACAATTAGTGTTGTATGTTGGACAATTTTGCTAAGTTTTCTTTGACTTGTTCTGTGTGGCATGAAGCAATCGCATCCTAATCAATGCTACGATGCTATCATAATGCTGTGCAACAGCTAGCCAATATGTTTCGTTAACCCAATAATTCAAGGACATTTTCTGAAATCATGGCACCGAACTGAAAAGAGGACTTTCCGAACCGGTGAAAACTAGGAAGGATTCTTCCCCTGTTCCTTTTGGCAGGGGCCCTACTCCTCACAAGGAATCTATGCATTGACCAGCTGACATACACGTCTGATCGTTTATTAATATTTTCATTATCTATCTATCCACACTTTGCATGCATTGCATCCTTGAACACATTTAAATCCCAATAAGCATCTTCCTTAGAAATTTCTTACTTATTATATCTTATTTTGTTCTATTTTTAATTTTTACAAGTCTTACTGAGCTAAGCTGGGACCTCAGGTCTCATATTTCCTGCAATTTCATTTGTAAATGTGTAGAAACTCCTTGGAAAGAACAACTGGAAAAAATTAACATCAAAGTAAAACAAGTATATATTACAATAATATCAATGAAAACAATGAATAATGAAAAATAAATGCCATGTCTGTTTGCCACACCAGTTGGCCTCTTTGAGGGCAGTGTGGCGCCGTGCATGCATGCAATACACACGATGTCGATGTCGATGCTAATTACCTGTTAGCATGCCAGTGGGATTTTACATTGACCTTTGCAATGAGCACTGCAAATGGTTTTAAAATCCATACCTGTCAACTTTTCGGAGCGCCAACCTGTATAAACTACCAAAAAAATCCTTATAAAGAGCAAAAAATCCTTATAACATACCAAAGCATTTTATATGTCAAAATAACGGCAGAAAAAAACCCCACGAAATTTTCAATGGTATTTTATTTATTGTAGATCTCCATAATACAATGTCTGGTTAATGTCTAATCATCATTCTACTTAGTGGCATTACTGTGTTCAGAGTTGTATTCCTGCGTTACTTTTTTCACCAACTCCAAATGATTTGGAGTTGGTGAAAAAAAAACCCGGAAATGTTCAGAATCCGTATGATTTGTGCGATACGGCCATATACGTAAGATTCACCACAAAATCCGTATGAACTATGGCTAAACCATATGAGTTGACAGGTATGAAAATCAAGCATGTCTCGTATTCAAATATACAACGTGAGTAATTATTTTTGTTGCGTGTTTAGTTTTACAATAAACCCCAAATGGAGTGTCACTTGAAAGCACGCTCAGGCAAGGCAGAATCTCACATGCACACACACACACACACACACACGCGCACACACACACACACACACACACACACACACACACACACACACACACACACACACACACACACACACACACACACACACACACACACACACACACACACTCGCTGTGCGAGTAACAGGTGCATTCAGGGTATCTTTCACAATCCCAGGAATTTGCACGCATACACCACGTTGTTCAGCACATTGATCATTTCTATTTAATTCTGACGTTTTTAAGATCAAGAGAATCCAAAATCCAAATTGGGATTAAATTTCGACGAGTTGCCCAGCCCTCGTGGCTACTATGGTTTATCGGCACATAGACCTCCAGATGTTTGCTTTTCATTTGGTGCGCAGGTGTCTCTACATCTCCGCTACAGCTGTTGGCACAAGAGCCTGTTACCTCTCAAAGGACTGTGGGTGTATGTCCAGGCATATGGCATTAAACCTTCGTCTGTTCTGACAGCCAAACATCATCATTCCACATGCAGGTCTTGGCCCGAGATGAAACTGCAACCCAATGCCAAAAAACAAACAAGCCACAGGATCTGCCAGACTGCTACGAAGGTAAAACTGGTGTTGGAGATGATGTAACATGAAATGATTTCATGAGAACGGCTTCATTAGAACATTTATAGCCTTTGTACTCTTCAAAGAAATGGAACCTTACAGTAAAACAGGAAGACAATGTGTCGGTATGTATGCCAAGTGCCAACTATTGAGTAAACCATTCTTTTTCAACCCGGGGGAGAAAATGCGAACGATTAGATGGCTTTCACATCTTCAAAGTGAGGGTTGCTGCTGGTGTGGGTCAAAGACACGATTCCCCGTTGTTCCGTCAGGATATGACTACATTTCAATCACCCTGGGGATGTGTAATCTTGTGATCACAAGATGTTTATAAACACAGAGTAAAACAACTGTTTGTGTTTCCATTTCATTTCTTCACCCAAACTACTGGAATTCATCAACGTTTTTAGACGATTGTCAGAGGGAAACACAACTATGAAGCTGTGATGCCCGGAATGTGGTCTCAACTCACGATGCCCTCATGTTGACTACCAGGGGTAATTATCCAAAACTGCAGCGCAGTGGAGAAACCCAACCACAAAATTGCAGTTGAAAAGTCAAGGTAAAACTGAGGGACACAGTTAAGGACACCAGATGCACAGCTGGTGGGGACTCATCGCTGTTGTATTGGCAGCACACACTTTATGCATCCTTAAAAATGGTTTCCAATTCAAAAGGAATGGTCAAACCTCAGGGAATTCGATCAACTGGGCGAACACGGCAAAATGTGTGTCATCATTTGCACCTTCTAAAGACAACCAATGTGGCAAGGGAAGCTTCGAGCTGGCTATGCGGTGTGCAGATTAAGCAATTCCGAGTTGGTCCAATTTGTAGTCTCGCCGGCATTGCGAGTCTTTTGGAAACAGAGCAATCAGCGTTTTGCAGCTTGTGACCCGTCTTAGAGTATCGCTTTCACATTAATGCGTAAGGTGTCTGAAAAATTTCTGACGGAACAATGGTCTTGCACGGTTGCAGCTGAGTTAACACAACAGTTTTCAGTTCGAAGAACCTCTATCACACTGTGCCCACAAAAAGTACATGGACAATAGAAACAACGGAAGCGATCCTAAAATGACCAAAATTGGCGCTCCTGCCACCAGCTTTCCCGCAAGGTTGCAGATTCATATATTAAAAAAATTAAAAAAGCTTAGATGCAACTCGTCACTGGTGACAGCCCACCCGGGTGCCGCCACTGCATGTAGGCTGGACTCGGTGCCCCATCAAGCAGAATTTTTGATAGCTGTTAACAGGACTCCAGATGTTTTAACATCTGTTGTGTGCAGGACTTTGAAGGCAAACATCTGAGCAGGAAAAAAATAAAGAAATAAAATACAATTGTTGTTAGATACAGACTACTCAGCGCCTTTAAAAAAAAAAAAAACTCACGTGGAGACAAGAGTGAGTTGGGCATGATGTAGAATACAGGTATTTGCATTCTTCTTCAGATTCAAATGACATCACGCTTATCCACAAACTTGAGAGGAAGATGCAGTCAGGAGAAACATTTTACTGTTCCGAATCATGCAGGTCTGCTGTACAGCTGGGAGTGACTGATATCGGAGGGCATACCACCTGGATCTGTTGAAGGCAGGCTGGTGTTTGCGTTCGTTGTGAGATCACATGACCAAAATCATCTGCTCTCGTCTGGAAAGAATTCAACCTCATGACCAGTGCGGATAAAAAGGGGATAGACTGAAAATTTGAAAATCAAACACATTTCCTGTCAAAATCCAATTTTGGATCTAGTTTGAGTGGAATGATCCAATAAAATAAGAGATATCTCATGGGTGAGATAAAGGGTGTTCCCCAAGTCTTGCCCAAAATCAGCTGGGCTAGGCTGCAACTCACACCTGACCCTCATGAGGACAAGCCGGATAGAGATGAATAGATGGACAGATGACCAGTATGCGTGATATAGCAGCTGTTCCAGCTAACAATACATTTCACAGTATACTGTATACAGTCTTTTTGAAATGTTGGAATGGGCAGTATTCTGCTCAGTTGCTAAGTGGAAAAGTCAGTCAGTGCCACTGTTAGCATCGTGGCAAAACACTACCAAACATTTCCCATACTGCTTGTCCTCATTGCGGTTGCAGATAACTGACAGTCTTTCTTCGTAGAATTGGAGCATGAGGTGGAGTGCACTTTGGAATGGTTGCCAGACAACTGCAAGGTGCCTGTAAAGAATGCTCACATTCACACCTACGATAAATTTAGAGTCTTTAATTAACCTAAAATGCATGCTACTCCCCTGCCCCCAAAAAAGAAACAACAAAAACTGTCCTTTGGGATTGACTTACACTCAACCCTCAATAATCTATTTCAAATCCACAAAGTGATATTGGGCGAACTTGAAATGTGGTCTATGAAGGTGTTTTCACCAAAATCCCCAAACCTTTTGCTGAGCTGCTACGATACAATGCTCCGGTTTCCCAAATATTTACTTGCATTTCTGTTTTATAGGAGGCGCGTCATCCCTTGTTTCACATTGTCGCGTATCTACACTTTAAATCGTTGCGATGCCTTTGATGAAGACTTAAGTGAAAAATCCATTGAATAATGTTTCGGCATCCAGAAAGGACTCTTCAAAGGCCAAGTCTCAAAAGCTAACAAGTGTGGCAGCTGCGTCCGAACGCCACATGCTCCTGTTTCTCCAACTATGTAAACTGTGGGATGTGTAATCAGAGTTGTTTAATGCAGACATCTGGATAGGACGGCATCACAGCGCGGTTAAATATTTACAGCTGGACTACAGTCTTTTATAAAGCATCATGAAGCATCAGCATCTGGACTGAATACCAAGCCCATCTCCTCGGATTCAGCTCTCCTATCTAAAATGGACTTAGCGAAGGACACAGGAGAGTCGTGCAATCGTCTCAGCTTTGCGGTTCATTTTGTTTCCTTTAAGCAAAATGTTACAAAACAAACGCCTCTATTGTTGTCTTGTGCTGCAACCGGGAGGGTCTGTGTCTGCACTGTCTGATATAAAGGTCTTTCGGTTTTTCTGTTGTCCCTTACGTTGCTATTATACTCCAAGGTAATGTCCTACCATTTCCAGAGATACAATGATGCAGGTATTTTCCCAACCTGAAAGTATCAAAGGTAGAAAACACCCAAGAACTACTATTATTCTGCACCTTCAAATGATACTTGTGGTCAGTGTAAAAAGGTTGCATAACCACCAACAATGGAGGTATTTGAGAGTGGAGCAAAACTTCACACCTTGCTCCTTTTGTGCTGTTGAACCGAGGAGAGTAAAAGGGTGGGTTGTTTCTGAAGCCAATGACGACATAATGAACATTAAATTGACTGTTGCCTGTCCAGAAAATGTAAGTTGAAGCTGGCACCAGTCCCAGGCGGCTCTTCGACGTGCCAATGAATGCACATCAAGCCTCGGACTCTGCACCTGCTCGTAGGTGATGTGTTTATTTGGCTGAGCGCCTGCTCCAGCACTTCGACTGAACCTTCATTGCCAAGCCAACCTGAGGCTTGTCCATCAATCTTTTCAGTCAGGAGGATATCTGACAGCAACACACTCAACCTTGAATACTGGTTCAGCTAGAATAAAGCAAGAGTGCAGTGCAACCTCCAAAGACCCCCAATGTTACGAGACTCTCCATGATAAGGATTTTGCATCTTAAAAGAAACGATCACCTCTCACTGATCTGATCTGAAGACGGACCAATCTATCCAATCAATTTCAACAACTTGTTGATTTACTGTGCAGTCGACCCTCGCTCTTCCCGGCGATCGGCCCAGCACAGGAATAGCCAAAATTGACGCCCATTGGAATGCATTGGGAAACAAAAACAATTACCGGTAATCACAAAAAATCCTCCCCAAAACACTGATAAAAATTAAGTACCGGTACATGGAAAATAGGGAGGCAGTCAAACCCCCAGCCACACCTGCCACCTCCTAAACTCCCTAAATTATTCAAAAAAAATCCAAATGTATAATGATGAGAAACCCTGGATTATTAGAAGTACCAAGAACTAAACGGAGGGGATCGAGCCTTTTCAGTTGCTGGTCCCTCTCTCTGGAATGACCTCCCAGTGAACATTCGGCAAGCCTCCTCGCTTTCCATCTTTAAAACCCGCCTCCAAACTCACTTGTATTCTTTGGCATTTGACTCAGCATGACTCAAACTTGATCTTAGTTTTACTGTTTGGTGCTTTCTACCGTCTTTGTTACTGATTTATTGATTTATTGTTGTACAGATGATAGTTGCTCCATGTACAGCACTTTGTACATGGAGCAACTACATAGTGTATATACTGTAGTACATAGTGACTTTATATAAATACAGTTGAGTTGAGTGGATTATTCACCTTGGCAGTCTCTGCAGTGATTTTGTGTGTGCCGTAATGTCAATCAATGATGTCACTGATCAATCTGCAACTTACAAACTTTCTCCAATTTTACATCAAATGCAAACTCTCCGCTGATCCGATCTGTGTAAAGTCTTGAAGTAATCATTTCGACTTCAGGTAAATTGCAACCGTTATCCTGCATAATAAACAGGAACCACATTTGTCCCAAGGCAAACATTAACGGTGCTGATTATCATGACACAATGTTCAATATCAATTAATTATACAGTCCGTCTGAAAGTACTCTATAATTACAGTTGAGTTGAGTTGAGTAGATACTGAAAAAGAAACAACAAGTGGAACAATGTTCTTATTTTGCCTTGAGACAATATTTACTAATTTGCCAGTCTGGTGACTTTAAAGGGCGAGCTGTTCAACGATTTGTTTTATTGCCCAATGGTGACCATATCCTTCTGGGATGACTGTTGAGTTTGTTCAACTTTTACTTCAAAATTGCCTTGAGACAGTGTGAAACTGGACCTGATAATTGGTATTGACATGATTTCCCATGTGGACAACCTGGTTTTCACAGAACAGCTGGTGTTCTATTTGAAAGGTTCCACTGCACGATTCATGTCAATGAGTGTCCGTTTGTGCCTCTCAACATAAAATATATACTCCAAGGACTTCGAGGAGAGTGTTCCACTCATGTCCAAATCGGTACAGGTAATGTTTGTTTCCAAACTGTGGCAATTTCAGGCCCTGAAAGTACAACTATGTACTTTTCCCCCAAAACAGTGACAGAAAGAAAGAAAAATGCCATTGACAGCTCGCACTCAAAAACTCTCTATGTGTTTCGAGAAATTGCTCCTGCCCTCTTAAAAGAATTTACCTCGGGGTCATCTGCGGAGCGGCTGCTGCGGGGTTCGAACCGCGGGGGGTCGGGCTGGAATACCCCAGACGCGGTGTTGGCCAAGTCGCTGCCCGCTAGTGTCAGCATGGAATCTCGCTTCTGGTGGATTATTTCCCTTTTGACCTCGGAGCGCAGGTCCACATAGCAGACAAGCGTGACCGCGTGCAAGGAGAGTGACAGTAGAAATAATCCGAGGAAGACGACACTGGTGCTCCGACTCCGGCAGTTGGCGCTGCATGTGCAGGTCTCACCTCTGGGCATCGCTTTTCCCGTGAAACCATCCACGGGCATTACATCGCGTGCCATCATTGGACAGAGTGCAAGTCAGATGTTCTTTAACTCGGCATAGTCAGCCGCGGCTAAATATTTACGTGGAGACTCATCGGTGCAACAGCAACAGCAGCGGCGGCGGCTGCAGGTCGGTGCGAACTTCGTCCTGTATCTGTAGTGACACTTGGGGCCCCGCCCCCTCACATTTGATTGGTCGATGGATCAGCCAGAAGTCTGGGAAGCCGGCAGCAGCAGAACAAGTGATGGGGCGACATCAAACGGATTTATTGTGTTACTGCAACGCGTCGAACTGATTCCATGATGTGAGAATACACCCCCCCCCCCTTTGTTATTCATACATACCTGTCAACTTTTCGGAGCGCCAACCTGTATAAACTACCAAAAAAATCCTTATAAAGAGCAAAAAATCCTTATAACATACCAAAGCATTTTGTATGTCAAAATAACGGCAGAAAAAACCCCACGAAATTTTCAATGATATTTATTGTAGATCTCCATAATACAATGTCTGGTTAACGTCTAATCATCATTCTACTTAGTGGCATTACTGTGTTCAGAGTTGTATTTCTGCGTTACTTTTTTCACCGACTCCAAATGCTGACCCATCGGCTCGAAGTTACAGCATCCATTCATATTTACTTTCGAAATGAAAGCATTCGAGTAGATTATCACCATTCTGGGCAAAAGCAAACGGAAATACCTGTTGGGGGGGGGGGGGGGTGTTCAGAATCCGTATGATTTGTGCGATACGGCTATATACGTAAGATTCACCACAAAATCCGTATGAACTATGGCTAAACCGTATGAGTTGACAGGTATGTTCATAATGACATGGAATAAATATTAGCGACCACAAGTTTTGATTTGTGGTCTATTACATGAGTGTGGACACGCCAGAGTGGCAACTGATGCCATGCATGTTGCTTGTGCACGCTTCAACTTGCTGTTGATCAGTTTCGGCACCTTGTTTTTGTGCTCCTCTATGTGGGTGGTTCAAATGCAAACCTTTGGACAAGTGTGACTGAAAACAATTTATTGTTATTAGTTTTTTTGGTGTTGATGGTGGTGGTGACGTGCGAGGGGTAACTTGTTTTGTTATTTCCTCTACTATGATGGAATCCGCCTACTTGTGGTCGATGTGGTATCTCACTGAGCGGTGAAGGCTTGCGAGTGTTTGTGCACGGTCGGATGTTTTTTTTTCCCCGCCAGGGTTCTTTCAAGGTCAAGAAAAATTGTTTGCGAATGTCTTTGGAAGGAACATCTTTGTAACCTTGAACAAACCCTGAAAAAAATGGGGGTGGGATTTAGTGAACGTTTAGAACGATTTTGTAAAACATTGGGTAAACAATAAATAAACACACACACACACGCGCACGCACACACGCACGCACACACACAAAATATCCCAATTAATTTCAGTGGCCGGCAATTGTATATGAATTTCCGCCAGTGGTGGGCTGGCCTATCACCCATAAATAACAGGGGTACATTCTATCGTTGTAAATTGTATCACCACTCATGCCTCCATGGTAGTTATCACTGGTTAGGAAGTAGGTAGTCCTCAGTAGTCCCCCATTTACAAGTAAAATGTTTCCCAACTTTTATTGAGCCACTGCACTCATTTTACCCTATAAAAATATCACCGTACCCCACCAAACATACAAATGATTTTAAAAAAAAAAAAAAAAGAAGAAGGGTCGTGGGTGTGCTGGAGCCTATCCCAGCTGTCTTCGGGCAGTAGGCGGGGTACACCCTGAATTGGTTGCCAGCCTATCGCAGGGCACACACAGACAGAGAACGATTCACGCTCACAATCACTCTTAGGACAATTTGAAGTGCCCAATCAACCTGCCATGCATGTTTTTGGAATGTGGGAGGAAACCGGAGTACCCGGAGAAACCCCACACAACCACAGGGAGAACATGCAAAAAAATAAGTCGAACCCTGCGCCTCGACACTGTGAGGCCAACATGCTAACCAGTAGACCACCGTGCCACCCGAAAAAAGTCTAAAAACTGAAATATTGTTGAGCTCATCTCAATTATACAAATTTACTTGTTATTTTTGAATTATTGGCATGCTTAATTGAAGATAAAGCTGGCACTCACAGGAATCCATTCTGTTGTATGAATGGCACCAGGTTTTTTTGTGCTCGTTCATGGAAGACCATTTAAATGTTCTACTTGGCTAACATTACAATTAAATATAAGAAACCTTTATTAGTCTCGCAATGGAGAAATTCCCAATTCACAGCAGCAAAGTTATGAAAGGAAGAAGTAGAACAACAAAATATAGGAGCTGCTGGAAAGGCAGCCACTCTCGCGGCGCCATTTTGAATATATTTCTAATTAATAAAGTGAGGATAATTTCTGACACTCCTGATAAACTTTCACAGCATCCTTGTTGGAAATCACTGCTTTGACTCCAATATGCAGTTTTTAGAAACTAAAGCAGCTTTGTTCTTGTAAAACGTAGC
Source organism: Hippocampus guttulatus (assembly GCF_054856545.1). Taxonomy (NCBI): domain Eukaryota; kingdom Metazoa; phylum Chordata; class Actinopteri; order Syngnathiformes; family Syngnathidae; genus Hippocampus; species Hippocampus guttulatus. Next base: position 32,236,557 of record NC_141262.1, on the reverse strand, counting down.
AGATTTGATTTTTGACACAAGAGGTGCCGTGCCCCAGTCTATCCATGATACATAGCAGTGCGTGAAGAAGAACAACATTTTGGGCCTTGATTGATTACTGGTGTGTGTTACTTATCTGGAAACTGTTGGAAAATATTCATGTCATTTGGAATGAACCATGAAACAATATGTTATATCGACTTACACGGCACACACTGAGTAATTGTGTGTTTTGAAGAAAAATAGGAATATGATGATATGAGATGAAAAGCTGCTCCATGTCTGGGGGATATTCTCAGCATGGAGTTGATTACTTTAAGAATGCTGTAGTCTCTGGGGCAATATATTGCAGTTCATTTTGTTCAGACTGTCATTAAGTCACTGTCTGTTTCTCATCTTTGTGATGTCTCCTTAAGAAAAAAAAGTGTTTCTAGTCAGCTGCCACTGAAGGGCAGCATTGCCAAGCCGTAAATCAATTACACTGCATACCAGTATCATGTTTAACAGAATTTACAATTTAGCTTAATTGATACAAGATTGATGATGTGAAAACAGCATGTTTTTTTACATACAGATATATAGTTGCATGCGGCTTCTTTTTGGAATACTCTTTGAGCTTCACCCCGCTCTTCTTCCTTTTTACAATTGAGGAAGAAAAAGTGGAATCAAAGGCAGAGAAAAGTAACCCTCACAGGCGCCGTTGAGTGAGTGAGGGCTCAACCCAAGCGCGTTTGTTACGCTCTTCGTCTGAGCGGCACGCACAGTGACAGCGAGAAGTGGTACATTCACAATAGACAGCGCATTTATTCCTCTGTTTTTATATGAACAAATTCAGGCAAATCTACGTCAAACATAGTGACACATTATTACTCAACCGAGTGTATTTTTCTGTTTCGTCGGTCAGAAACAAGGGACACAAAATATCAGCAAGAATGTGACAGCTGGCTGTCTTTTTTTGGTTTTCCTTTGAGGCAATAGCAAGCAGGAGTATGGGTAATTCCTTTTCCATCCGCGGGGCTTCTATGCAGCGTGTATAAATGGTGTGCCACGATCCTCTCTGAGCTTATAACAAGATTTAGAGGCTTTCCCTGCCAGATGAGGTTTGTAGAATAGATATGTTACATTCTGGCATGAAGGGTTTTGGGATGGGCCGAAGCTCACTAATGGAAGATGATGCTTGCCTTGGTCCCAGCGATGAGGTGCTATACACCATCGTCTTCCTTGGTGAAAATTGTCTAAAAACCTAGAATGAACGTCTAATTGCCATTATAAGGATACATATAAGTGAAGTGCTTCATGGTAAAGAAGTAACTGCTCAGTAGCCTTTGTTCCACACCCTGGATTGGCGAGGTGACTTTTGATTCAATGCTTCCAAATGTTGTGTTGATGTAACTTTCTCTCATTTTCCAAAATGAACCAAAGCAGTTATTTTCTCCGGAGTTGTAGATGAAAGCAGCGTAATTCTCAATTGCTTCCACCCACCTGTTTTCCCAGCTATCACCTGCCTTTACGTCGTCTTCCGATCGAGCTCATTATACTGATCACTGGCAGCACACAACCTTCCCGTCTCCTTATCATGGTTTGTGTATCCAATTATACTGCTTGATTATTTACTCATTACAATCTCACGAGTTGGTTCGCTGCAGGTCATCTTACTTGTTTGTCTCTGGTTTTGAAATGGAAAAACGTGACACATTTTAGTTATTTGGAAATAATCCGCCGGGATGATAGTTATGGTCTCTTTCTTCCCAGGATGTTTGCCATGATGCTTTTCGGGCTGGTATTGGGCTGTCACGTCCTCTTTGCCAGCTCCAATAAAACCATCACTACATAAATCAAAGCTTCTTAAGTCACGGCCAAATCAAGAGAAGCACCTCAGGTGAACCCAGAGGTAATCTAGCCATCTGTTTCCATCATCTTTCTAGTGTTCTATTTGGTTCTATTTTCACCAGAAATAAATTTGCAATTGCAGTGTCACCCTCTTCATTTAACTTTTGGATCCTCAGCATTATCATTTCATGAGAGGTCTCAACCGCAAAGGTCAATGTTTCACATGTTCTCTCCAAGATCAAGCAACTTTATTTATCTATTTCCGAAGCCACTAACTGTGCACTTTTTCACACACGTTGTTCTTTCTCCATCGATCACTCTCATATTCTCAATTCAGATGCCTCCACATTCCAACAGTCATTGTTGGAGAAAAAAAAAAGGCTGTTGTGCAGTTTATATTTTGTGAGTGTTCACCTGCCCTCTACAAGATGAATGACTTCAGCTTTCAGGCTGGGAGATGGCCGCAATGCGTTAAATGTAACAATCAGGCTTCCTCGACACAGCTGAACGGACGGGCACAAAAAATGTGAATGGTTGTGCGAAAAGGCCAGCCAAAGGAAATAATTGCTGCTGTGTTCACCAGAGAGAAATAATCTCAAATTTGTTGTTTGCAGCAAAAGAGCAACATATTTAATTGGCCGTGCGGGCAGCAGGGCACGGGTTCAGTCAGTGGAATTGAACTAATTCGTTTTAAAGCGCACACTTGGACTGCCTTCCTCACTGCGAGGAGCATTGTGTGTCGGGAACTACACACAACACTCTCTGGGCACCTGTGACACTTCCTACCAAAAGCTATGGAAGGCAAGCGAACAAACAGTGGTTAATCCATCTTTTCCTGACGAGACTGCTTTGCGAGGGAGGGACAATGCTTTTTTTTTGCTGTTTTCCAATTTTGGCAGTCTCATTGTTGTGGCTTTATGGTGCACAGCGATCCATCGCCCATTAATATTCAGCAGAGGTTAAAAAAACAAATCATCACAGGAATGCATGGACAAAGGTGACTTATGATCAGTCGTGCTATTCCGCAGTTTTGCTTCATGTGACTTCTTTCAAGGTGTAACTTGATATTTTCAGAAAGCAGCAGGCAGATCCCCACCTGCCTTGGAAGTGACTAAAATGCATAACTTGTCAACATATCAAAAACTTCCAAGAAGTTCAATATAATTCATTTGATGTTCTGCATGCTTTGATTCAGAGTGATTTATGGTTTTATGAAAAGAAAGAGCAAGTCATTTGACTATTGTTTCATCAATTAATCATCTCAACGTGGACCCCGTAGTACACTCCTCTTTCGTTCTGTAGAAAGAGCACCAAAATCCAGATTCATGAAACCATGATGTACATGTGCTTGGCAGAGGTCATAAAGTACCAAATAAAACCACTCAAGAGAAACTCGCCTTCGTAATGAATGATGTTATTTAGATTGCGGCTGAATGCCAAGAGACATTGTCGTCATGCTTGGTTTTCTGTCTGAGAGACATTGTTGAAGCCAGCCTGCTTGAGGCCCACAATGGAAAAGGGTCATATCAAGTGCGATTTGGCGCCCTATTTAAACTCGCTCAAAATGTAAATCCTTGCAACTGGGCACAGCCAAAAGTGACAGTGGAAAAGAAAACTCATCTGATTTGCTCTTACTCATTCCCCTCCCCCCCCCCCCCCCCCCTACCACATTTCATGCTGAAGTGATTGCACAGTTCAAAGGCTCAACACCAGGCAAGCATATGTTATTCCATCTTAAAATAACAATGCAGATGCCACTATGTCATTCCACCACTTGAAATGTGGCACTGTCATGCTTTTGTAGACACGGCTGTGGAAATAAACTTGTCGAAAAGGAAATACACCTCTTCTGATTCTACTGTATTTAGAGTTAGTCCACGCTCTAGCGTGGATAGCAAATGTCACCTGTTCTGAAGCTGAAATATAGAACATAACATTATTATCGCTGTCGCAGAAAAGTATCGAAACAGCCTTCTGTTGACTGGTCAGAGGAGAAGTCATTGTCATTATTATGAGACAAGGATTCTCCATTGTGATCATTCCTATTACCTGCTTGTGAAAACCAATTAACCAAAGTTTTTGTTGTCAACCGAGCGCTAGAGGTTAAACATAATTAATAGCCAATGCACTTTTCGGTTTAAGAACGGTATTTTTCGCACTCCAAGGCGCACCTAAAGGCATTTCATTTTCTCAAAAGCCGACAATGCGCCTTATAATCCGATGCGACTCATATATGGATCACTATTCTGATTTCTTGTTCCAGCTGCAGCGGTTGTCAAAGCAACATATATATAAACTTGTATTGTATTCCCTTTAGCGTAGCTCCATCTTGTGGATGCATAATGCAACCGCAGCCAATATTGTGGCTTCTCTTCTATGCGCCTTATATTGCGGCGCGCGCTACATATGAAAACATTTTTAAAATAGGCCATTCGTTGAAGGTGCGCCTTATACTCTGAAGTGCCTTATAGTGTGGAAAATACGGTATATTTATTTATAATCTGTGTTCTGGCACACCTCATTCGCATATATTCTCCGTCCATGTCTTCGAAGCATCAAAGTGGTGCGGCGCAAACTCAAATTGTTTTTCTTGGAGCCCCAAATCCTGAGTGATCCCCTTGCTGCTGCCAACAAGGGAGGCAGCTATTTCCTACTGCAAAACCACCACATGAAATACTGGATGATTCTTGATGATTAAATGATGCTCAATTAGGGTGGATGACTGGTTAGCACCTCCACCTCATCGTGCAGAGGCTCGTAATTCCATTCTCGGCTCCGGCTTTCCTGTGTGGAGTTTTCACTTTCTCATCGTGCCTGGGTGGATTTTTTCCAGGTACTCTGATTTCCTCCCTGTCAGAGATGTTCAATCGGACAGTTAAACAAACAGACTCAGGAAGAGATTGTCTTTGCTGCCGGCAGGAGACGCAGATTTCTTTGAAGCCACTCCGTGTGCGCTTCTCAACTGACACCTGACCTCTGCAGCCTCTGCCGTTTTTTTATTGATTCTCTATGCAAATTACAAGTGATATATCAGAAAAATACTCCCTTCTTCATTTACATGTCACGCCAAATCATCTCTCGGTACAAGCAATGGATACCTTGTTAATTCAATGGGTATATTTTGCATGAATTGAGACACTGCAACAAACTCAAGGACATCCTATCGTGCTGCCCACCCGAAGTTGAACCTTTCTGTTTGTACTATCAGTTAACAAGGCCTCAGCTCAAGTTGGCCCTTTTTTCTGTGTGCTCTAAAGCTGTATGCACACACACGTTCGAGGTCAATCAAGCATACAACAAAATGAAACATTTAAGAAGAAAAAAAGAAGAAAACCTTTATTAGTCTCGCAATGGAGAAATTCCAGATTTCTTACTTTAGTATTTAATACTTAGATAATGACTTAAAATGCATCACGAGTAAGGATTAAATAAAAAATGTGAAAATGTTTTTTAAGCAAATAAATGCAATTGTATTGAATTCAAAACTGAAATACGACAAAACTGTCCTTTGTGGTTTTTCTGTCACAGATACGTGCCACTGGGGCATAGCAATGCTTTCGAATTATCGAAAAGACGAAAACCATTATTTCATCAGTTTGACCTTGAAAAATGCCTCAAACTTCCATCTGTCACTTCGTGATGAGACTTTCTTGCTGACAATCTCAGCTCCTTTCTCGTCCTCTATCCCTTTCCTCCATCTCATTATCTCTCCAAATATCATAACTTATTCAGAGGCCCTTGAAAGGCAGACAATACTCCAACACAGCGATATCCGAGAAGTGTGCTAGTTCATTAAAAATAGTCATCAAAGATGCACAACCCAAACATACACACACTCCCCTTCATACTCACACAAGCTAATTCAGCTTTCTGGGAAAAAGTGGCCCCCGTGGTGCTGATAAGTTTCCTTTGGTCCTATGCTGTGTCTTATCAGGGTGCCAGATATGTTGTCTGTCTGAAAGCCTTTTGTCAAAACATGGAATGTAGCTTTGGCTTCGGGCCACAAGTGAATGTTACCCCAAAAAAAAAAAGAAAATGCAGATTTTGCTAAGAAGCTGCTGACTACACATCTCTATGCTGTGAAATGTCACATGCCAAAATGCATTTCCCTTCTGGCATCCAGTATTTAAATGATCAGCTCCATGCCACTGTACTGCTGGAATGTTTTGTTGAAAAGCACTTCCCCGGAGTACAATAGCCTAAAGTTATAAAAGGGACCATACACCTATCTGACAACAGACTCCCAGTGTTGTGTTAAGTATCCGATGCAGTTGTTTTCCTCAGAGCATCTCTACGGATGTGCGTGTCTGCACCGATGGGTGAAATGCCGTCTTCATCTTATTACATGGCCATGAATCATGAGCCTTCATTAAGACCTCCTAGTTGTATTTTGAAGGTTAAGAAAACCAATTAAAGTTCCACACACTCCACTGAGGTCCTTGGCAACAACTGCATCCCTGTGTATAGCATTTAAAATAGCCTGATGAGTTCTGGGATTTTAGAAATGAAGCAAGTGAAACCTAGAAATGAGGCTGTTCGTTGTCCCTACAATAGAGTGCAGAATGAGGAAACGGACTGCTTGAGAGAAAGAAGCCCCATTAAAAGAAATGACACCGTCATGGTTCACTGAGTCCTTGCACTGGGCCGCAGTGTGCTTATTGCTCTGTGGCTGTCAGCACCACAGTCAGACGCACGCCTTTGCTTCTCCCCAGGGGAATCCGTGTTGGTCTGTGCTCTCGATTAACTTGCTGCTTATTAGAGCTGATGCCAGGAAGGGATTCAGCCAACCAAAGCGCAGATCTCCGCAAGAGGACGAGCTGTGTTTTAATAGTAATGTGAAGAGCAAATATTTAGGGATTCACAGCTAGTCAGATCAGATAAGAAAATGCTGCAGCAGAGGCGTCACATTTGTACGCTGTACCCACATTTGATACATGCATTGTGAGCAAACCCCTTGGCGCTGTGTTGAGACTGGGAAAGCTCTCTGATATTCTGCTGAACTATTGTTGCAGGCTGACTTCACTGAGATTAAGTAGTCCGAAGTTAATGAAGGTACACTTATGTTTCCACTTGTAGAGACCACAGAGACACCAAAATGGTTAAATATCCTCTCTCTCTTTCTGTTGTGTGTGTGTGTGTGTGTGTGTGTATACACAGCAAGGATACTGCGCAGAACCCTCAAGCTTCTTGGCCTCTGGTAGAGGACCCAAGCTGACCCAAGCTGAATGGGGGACGGACACCAACCGAGAGGTGAGACGAGGAAAAAAAACAATATATATATTAGAGCTGTCAAACGATTAAAATATTTAATCTAATTAAAAATGCAAGTGTCATAATTAACTCAAATTCACTAAAAATTAATTGTGATTACTCACGCATTTTTTATCGTTTCTGAATTCCCTTTTTATATTTTTTGTCCTATTTTTCCCCATTTTAATGCTCTCATCAACATGGAATCATGAATCAGTTTTCTATGTGCAAAATGCAAATATTTACTGAAATAATTTCGATTTTCAATTTTACATGAACATTTTTCACTTGGAGCAGTTATTCACACAAAATCTCTCACACAATATTACTGTCCATCAACAACTGAAAAAAATATTTTGTCACACAACAGCTGCTTTAACAGCTCTTTTTATGGAATCAAAACAGAGCAATATAACATTATAAAGTGCACATCTAAGGTAAACTAGAACTCATCTTATAGTGGATTTAAGCCATGGTTGCATACTTCGTTTTTCTCAAGTTTGCTTTGAACACAGCAGTCAGGCTATGTTGATTCTCTTGGTCCTTCTTGCGCGGAAGTCTCTCTACGGTTTTGTGTAGACATCATTTCAGATGACTACACTTGGTTCGATGACAACACCGGAGACGTTTTATTTTCAGTATGGTCGCTACGACTGCACCGCTGAACTCTCGACGTGCCTAAGAGCACCGTCAGTCAGACGAACACAGAGAAGCTCCACCCGCTTTATTTATATGGACACGGAACACGGTAACCTTCCACACAAAATAGTTCCAAACAAGTAACAATCGCATCAGTGGCATACATCGTACTCGACAGGCTACCTGCTCTTTATTCACCAGAGGCTCATCAACCTAGTCTCTTATTTCTCTCCCGAAACAGTGTCTTCTCTCGCTTGGTGTACCTTAGTCTTCTCCGCTACGTACAATCTCTATACACAGCTTGTAATGGAGGCTCTCGCTGGCAATCCGTAGTGGAGTCGTTCGATGCAATGCGAATGATTTCAGCTTGAGTCGAGCTGTGGACAATGTTGACAGGCTTGCATGCAGTAGCCATGAATTTAGCTATGGCTTCAGCAAATTTGTTCTTCGTTGTGTCATCCATTTTCTTCGCTTTGAAATTATCCATAGCTGTCTGTCTTAGACGAGGGGGCAGAGTACTCACATCATGTGCTTGGCCATTAAGTGGTATTTCAGACTCGACGTGCTATGATGATAGCTCAGTTTACGACTGCAAAACATCCAGGTAACTTTGGTCTTGTCAGTGGAACAATCTGGCAACTTTTTAATAGTAAACTTTCCATTCATAAACTCTTTAAGTATCCGTTTTCGGTGTCTCGCGCTGCCGTGGCTGGCAAAACAAACCTGCGTGCACCTGTGCAGCGTGCTTGTTGTTTTGTTTCTGGTTTATTTATAGAGCAACGTAACATCCGCTGTGACGTGTGCCGCGTTAATCTCGCGAGAAAATTTTTTATCCTGTTAAAATTTATTTAAATTAATGCCAATAAAAACGCGCTAAACTGACAGCTCTAATATATATATATATATACTGTACATGTACAGTATAGATATAGTATACAAAACTATTAAGGTCTGAGCGTTATTGAATTTAAAAAAAAACCCAGAGGTCGACCGATGAGTTATTAGTTTTTAAAAAAAATGTTCAAATCTTTATTTTTTGGGAAGAAAATAACTTTAAATTCATAACATTACTCAATAACATTTATTTGTTCAAAAAGACAACAGGGATGCCCTGTGTGTCTACCCTTAATACAGAGATTACATTTTATCCCCATTAAGATTTGTAATGATCATTGTTCTGCACCGCCCCCCGAGCAGTTTAGGGTAGGCTATACAGCATGTAGTCTTTGCTGTTTGGCAAACCTTTGGTGGTGCAGGTTGGACAGGACCGTGCCCTTGTCAGACTGACATACTATAAAATGCCACCATTGTCTATGAATGCACAGTAAAATACCAGTGATTGGTAATCATCCTTTCTGAAGTGAGTTCACTGCAACCTGATCCAGGTGTGTCCTTGTGGCATCAGAATCAGAATCATCTTTATTGGCCAAGTATGTAGAACACACAAGGAATTTGTCTCCGGTATAACACGCTGCATTAGTATCATCGTAAACAACAAATCATTGAACCATTTTAGAGTAACCAGTAGCAGTATTTGTAGTACAAGAAGAGTGACTACGTCAGTGACTGTTTAAGGAGTTAATGGCTAGAGGGAAGAAGCTGTTTAAGTGTCTACTGGATTTGGTGCGCATGGATCTGTAGCGTCTGCCTGAGGGGAGTAGCTGGAAAAGGTGGTGGGCAGGGTGCGGGGGATCCAGGAGGATTTTCCGTGCCCTTGTCTTGATTCTTGCAGTGTGCAAGTCCTCAAGAGTGGGTAGGGCGGTGCCAACGATTTTTTCCGCCGTCCTAACTGTCCGTTGAAGTCGGATTTTGTCCTTTTTTGTGGCGGCCCCAAACCAAACCGTGATGGAAGAACACAGGATTGATTCGATGACTGCCGTGTAGAACTGTCGTAGCACCTCCTGTGGCAGGCCATGCTTCCTCAGCAGCCTCAGGAATAACTAACTGTCGTCAATAATTTTCTCTTTTTTTTCAGATTTTTTAGTCCTCTTCGTTCTTTTCATTTGATGCCCCTACCCCTAACCCATTCACCAAGTCAAAGAAATCTCGTTAAGGTTTTAAAAGATAAAAGTGGTTCTTTGACAAAGTCACCGTCTCTTCAGTGGGAAAGCCAGTAACTAAACTACATGTATTATTTACTGCTGTCAGCAGTTTATTATGGCTTTTATTACTCTGCGAGCCGCATGGACCATATGGCTCTTTTGTAAAGTCACATCTCTTGGGAGAGTTTGTCGAAGCTGCAGTAAAATCATTGAAATTCTTTATTCACCATTTCATGTCCTTGATACATTATTCACATGCTGGGTCATTATCAGTAAATTACTTTGGGGCACCCCTGATCGCATATTGCATTCTCAGGGTTCTTCTTGATTATTTCTTGTGTTTTACTTCAGTGTTGAGGACAGCACAGTTTTGTTGTTGTTTTTTAGATTCTAGTTTTGATAATCTGCCTTTTAGGAGAGTCTTGGGGAAAAATTCATGCTTATTAGTCCTCCACCCTCCTCTATTCGCACATCATAGTTGTGTAAGTGGTATAACTACTTCCACTTCTTGCTGGTGGTGGTGGGGAGGACAGTCTCCAAATTCCACTTGCTGAATTGAAGTCCTCTCCTCTTTCCAGCACTCGAAACTACAATTGAAATGCTCAAAAGTTCACTCATGGAAATGACTGGAATATGAGAGTGCTACTTTGACCCAGTTTCTATTGTCACAGAATGTTAAATGTGCAAAAAAAAAAAAAAAAAACTGGATCAGCCTTAAAATATGAAACCCCAGCAGGTCTTTGAGGTATATGGCTGGAATGAGATCTGCCCAATCCTTGCATCTGTTTGCCACGGAGGAAGGAATTTATGTATATGATCTCCTCAGCCTCACAACAGCTAACCTCATCTCATCCCAACTTCACTTCATGTGGACATTGCTTTTCCTCTCTGGCAGTCCACGGCAAATTGGTTACACAGTAGGAAGTGATTCTGGTTCTAAGTGGTTGAGCTTCCTGGTCATCTCATAAGCCAAAGTGTCGTCAAACTTGGTCAGGACTTGCCTCCGCACAGCCGAGGGAGACTGTTTGGGAGTTGCAAAAGGAGATTGACAATTGTCCATGAATCTGCAAAGTTGTTCTGAGTAACAGTATTGACTTTATGTTTGACTTTAGTTGAATCCCACTTAAAACATGAGGCACAAAGCGGACATTTGTGGTCATAGTAGCAATTCAGCTACGCAGACCGTTCATTCACTGTGTGCGGCAATGATGTGACGTCATCTTTTGTAGATGTCTCCATGAAATGAGATTGGAAAGCTCTGGCTCATTTGTCCAAAATATTTCTACCTCCTCCTGCATTGCTCCTCTATAGACATGATATGATAAAAAGATGAGCTCGAACACAGTGGGCCGTATTTACTTCCGGAAACACTATGTTGTGAGTGGTGTTGTCTCCTCGAAGCACGGAGGTCACTTTGGCTACGGATTTGGCTCACACAGCAGACAGACTGAGGACGCAATATATATGTAAGGTGAACGACGACACAAAAAATTGGATTTTACCCAAAAATCCAAATTGAGGCATAACATCTGTAGTCTGAATACAGCCTTGGTTTCTGATGGCATGATAACTGTGAGCAAAAATATTGCAGTATCACAGTTTTAAAATTAGAGCTCTAAATTGTCCTTTTTGGAAAGATTTGAGTAAATAAAATAACAGCATGATTTCACATTGAACACAATTTATTTTTAAACAAAATATAGAATATTTGGTACATGAAGAGTACCATGTTAAATTGAAAAAAGGAAATCAATAAATGTTCACCGTCTTCTTTTGTTTCAATTCGTCTTACCCAAGTCAGTGTTCCATCAGTGGTGACTTATTTTTAGAATTCATTTTTAGAAATATTTTGTCCTTGGGGGGGGACGTGCTGGCACCTGCACATATGTCCACCCTCCTCTATTCGCATATCATAGTTGTGTAAGTGGTATAACTACTTCCACTTCTTGCTGGTGGTGGTGGGGAGGACAGTCTCCAAATTCCACTTGCTGAATTGAAGTCCTCTCCTCTTTCCAGCACTCGAAACTACAATTGAAATGCTCAAAAGTTCACTCATGGAAATGACTGGAATATGAGAGTGCTACTTTGACCCAGTTTCTATTGTCACAGAATGTTAAATGTGCAAAAAAAAAAAAAAAAACTGGATCAGCCTTAAAATATGAAACCCCAGCAGGTCTTTGAGGTATATGGCTGGAATGAGATCTGCCCAATCCTTGCATCTGTTTGCCACGGAGGAAGGAATTTATGTATATGATCTCCTCAGCCTCACAACAGCTAACCTCATCTCATCCCAACTTCACTTCATGTGGACATTGCTTTTCCTCTCTGGCAGTCCATGGCAAATTGGTTACACAGTAGGAAGTGATTCTGGTTCTAAGTGGTTGAGCTTCCTGGTCATCCCATAAGCCAAAGTGTCGTCAAACTTGGTCAGGACTTCTCAGGTGGTCAGACAAGCGACTGAAGTTTCACAGTTTGTATTTTCAACATAGCTCGCAGCATTGCGCACTTTTCATTTTTGCTGTAGTCTTGTTGCTCTCTGATTGACTGTTTAATGAACGTTACAGTGGCATCAACCACAGTTGTAGAGCTGTGTCTCATACGAATTCTTTTTCAATTAAGATAGGGAATACACTCTGCAAATAAAGTTAATTTCTGGCTTGATCATGTATAGCTAGACACAAGACCAATGTCAGTTCACTCACATTGTTCGGGGCACTTGACTACATTTTGCCAGATACCAACCTGATTTACTGCAATCCCTTTCACTACTTAAATTTAGTGGATTAAAAGCATGAACAAATCATTCACCCATCCTTTTTGTACTGCTTCAATTGTTTAGCATCATGGGTGAACTGGAGTTTTTACCTAACTGAAATTGGCCAAAAGGCAGATTATACCCTGGAATAGCCACCAGTCAGCGGCAGGGCACGGTCTGCATAGATAATTCATACCTGCATTCGGAGTTTTGGACTAAAGGCGAGAAAACCCTAGCCAACACAGGGAGAACATCCGAATTACACACACACACACACACACACACACACACACACACACACACACACACACACACACATATGCACACGCACGCACACACACCCACACGCACACACACACACACACACTCCGTCTCAAAGTGCAGAAGTGTGGGGTTCGATTCTGGCTCGGGCCTTCCTGTTTGGAGTTTGCATGTTCTCCCCGTGCCTGCGTGGGTTTTCTCTGGGTACTCCCGCATTCCTAAAACATGCCTGACAGGTTAATGGAACACTCCAACTTGTCCCTAAGTGGGATTGTGAGCGTGAATGGTTGTTTGTCTCTGTGTGTCCTGCCTACTGCCCGAAGACGGCTGGTACAGGCCCCGGCACACCCGCGACCCTTGTGAGGAAAAGTGGATTAGAAATTGGATGGATGGATTAAAAAAAATGCTACATAAACAGTTTAGGTTTGCATTTGAGCATATGGTGCTAATTTGCAGAGAGTCTGCTGTTGCACATCTGGTCAGATCTGTGCTAAAATCAAAAGGTTAATGAACTGACCTAACAGCCTGTGACAGACTGTGGCATTGCGTCAGTCATGTGCATAATTTTGCTAACGTGCCAACAGGCCTGACTCTTGTTGCGGTCAGTTTCCAAATTTCCAACCCAGGAGATTTATGTCGGTTCATATCAAAACTCGGGTTACTAAATACTCTTTGCCTTTGCTACCTGCACTGGCACTTGTGTGACTGACAGCTGTTAGGCCATCAGTCACATGTCCAGATGGAAAGACCTCCACGAAACGTATCTATTCTATTCTTTGACTGAAGATGGGGTCCCCTGTTGGCCACCGCAGTCACACTCTTTCAACTCGTTTTTTAAAATCAATAATAGTAAATTTGCCCAATAATTCGTTATAAACTGCCTGCCAGTGATCAGTAGCATTAGTTTTTTGTATTTCGAATATATTGCAGAAGCTTAAAGTTTGTGCAAGTTGTAATTTGTCTGTCCAAAAATTGCGCAAAACTTTGGTGTTTGAATAACAGTTCATGAGTGACGTCACGCGAGACATCGTGTCACACGAGATTCCAGTTCAGAAAGCATGAAAAAATTAACTTGGCATGAGGGGTTTGCTTGTCCTTTGGCTCTTTGTGACTCTTACTTCAAGAGAGCTACTAGCCATAATTTTATTTATTGTGCCGACAGATTGCTACTGAAATTTTTTTTTCCAAATACACATTTTAAGGCACCCAGCGTCCAGCAATGGATTGTGACTCCAGCAGTCCCAAAGACGCACAGTTTGCAAATGCATGTGATAGCTCGATGACAAATTCACAGCTCCCGAGAAATGGATGGGGAGCGTATTGAAAGTGGCTCAAAGAACCGTGAGCCGAGCAGCCATTCAAAGTGACACCCTGAAACAGATGATACGTCTCACCAGGGAAGGATGTTTGCTTGGTTCAACTGGCAACCTATCATCTGAAAATATAGCATCCGTGCCAAGTTACAGTAATGCTTTGCTCTCATGTTGTCATGAGGACACGGACAGTCAATACAGGCTAATCAAGTTGTGCGCAAAATCGAAGAATTACTAATCTCTGCCCACTCATTCTAGCGTAGGCACATGCTTTTCGGTTTTAGCTTGGTGGATCATTTATGTTGGAGCATTTATTCCCTCCTTCCTCTCACTTATCTAACACTTTCAAATGGAGATGGTGTATTAAACAGGCTGAGTCATATTTAATAGTGGGAAGCCAATTATTGAAAACACGCTTCAGCCATTACCTTTGGATTTCTTCACATTGCATCAGAAAATTTCCCATACCAGGATGCAAATGCAAACTTTAGACTTCCTTGCTGCAGTTGGAGGGCTCTGATATCAGAGATTTGTTTTCAGTTGTTTTGTCAGTGCTGTAAAACGCCCCCACCCCCGAAAAAAAAATGTAATCATCTGTTGTTGTTTTTTTTTGTCACAAGCTCCTTATCCCCCAGAGAGAAGCAGAGTGATAGCACCTCCCTGAATATGCATTGATGATGATTGCATGATTTATGCATGAGGGTTATGCCACCCCATGACTTTCCCGACCAAAAGAAGTCTTTAAAATTCCGAAATTAGAGCTTTTGTCAGACTTCTCAAAATGTTTGTTTATCCGTGAGACTTGGTGGCTCAGTGGACCTTTCTTGAGCATGTTTTTACCACCACTGCATCTTGAATGTGAAACTGTGGCTTGTTGGTTTCAATACTTACCAAGCCGTTATACAAAGCCAGGGTAAAACATGTTGTAAGATGTCATGTTTCTGCCTGAATTGGTTCAGGATTCATTTTGTGACATGTCTCGATGTGACTTTAAACTTTCGCTGACATTACTTGTAATTAAGCTTGCGAAATTGCCTGACTTGCAAGCATTAGATTTGAATTAGCAATGGTGATTGACGGTTATATGAGAGAAACAAGCGTAATGTGTGTGGTTGACCTTTCTGTGAGCTCATCTCCTGTGGGTGTTGACCCTTCAGTAAACACCGTCAGTCTCCCTAGACAGTCTTTGTGTGCTTCGATTGGGAAGTGTGACACCCTCGAGCTTTCTTGTTAGGCCTAATAAATTATGCAGTCGAAACAGTCTGTCTGACTGATTTGACCGTGTTTGCTCCGCTATTACTTTTTCACACATATCTGATGTAACTTGGTGTGGTTAGTTGTCGTAAAAAGATTGAGTGATGCTTTTTTGACTGATGCTCCCTTGAAAGCAATTTGACACATTTGTATCGGTTTCTTCAACATGGTGTTCGAGGGAGCTGAAGTCAGGGAACAAATCAAAGCTCCTCATGCTCATCATTGTTTAAATAAACTTTATTGGAATAGTATCGGAGACAAGACAGCAGAAGTAGCTCAAGTCTCAAGTGAAATCAATACACTTGACTGCTCAAAGCTTGCGAACCAATCTTCACTGTTGTTCAAAATTCAGATTGGTAAGTACATAGGGTCAGCTCAGTCAGCTGTCGACTAAGATGTGCGTCATCACCTCTGAGGCATTTTCGATACACTGTCATACAGTACATTTAAGGTGAGGCAGTTTCATCTGAGATGCAATGTGTGGTGAGAAAACCTCGGCAAGATTTTACTGCTGCTAACAGGAAGATAATTTGAGAAACAATTGAAATAATCATATATTGCTGTATACAAATTATAGGTGGATTTCTCAGAAATAAAGCCAAAGGGGCGTTTGTACCAGTTACACATGAAAATAACCACCTACCAGTCTTTATTTTTTACAAGAATGGGTTCAAACGTTCAGTTCATAATTCATCATTCAAAATTTTGAACCAAGTTCACCGTCCCAAAAATGAAGTAGGTCATAATTTAGTTTTTGTTTTTTTCATTATGGTGCTGCAAGCTATCACCCTCATAATAGTGCCATTTTTCCATTGTTGCCACCCATTCAGTAAACACTAGGAGCGAGCTCCAACTTTCACTCTCGTCTACATTCTCTTGTTTAGGTACGACACCGGCAGCTTCGAAGCAGCTATCGCGATACCGTCTACACAGGAAGAAATGCAAGTCTGATCAGAATTGACCAGAATCTTAGTTTGTTATCGTTTTTGCCAATTGCATGGAGGGGAATGATCGAGACACAACAGATTGTCGAGTCAAGGCAATGCCCAGATAAATTCTCTGAATGGGGCAAATGGTACTTTCTCTACATTGAAAGATTTACCTCGATTTTTTTGTAGTTTTCCATTCAATTTAAGAGGCAGCAGGCGCCAACGCTTACAATAGGGATCAACTCAATTAAATCTGCCTTTGATGTTTGTTTGTACAGCAACACTTTCACCTCTCACCACAGACATGTAGTTTACCAGATGCCCAATTATCCCCTCCCACTCTCACTTTGCTCTCCAACTTTGTTCTCTCCCCGCGTTCGCTCTCGTCTCCCTCTGCAGCACCAGACTGCTTCCATATTCTTTTGACTCCCCAGGCTGAGGCTTATTTAACAAGCACCTGGACGGCTGGGCTGAGGATGTGGCAGCTGTGGAACTGCGGAATATGTTCCCTCCTTCTCAAGCATGGGAGGCTAATCCCAGGGAAGGGAGTCTCCAGATGGGCTTGGTTTGAAGCACTTCAATCTGGGATCTGCTCGATGAGCCCCATACGGCATGACCGATCATATTTGAATGCTAATTGCACATACAGTTTAATTACCTGATTGCATATATTTACACACTGCGGCAGACTCTTTTCACTCTTTTTTTTTCAGTAGTTTCACCGATGTGGAGTCACTGTTGTCGTCAGGCATGCACTTCGTGTGACGGATGGTTGATGCATTCCTGGTTTGATGCTTTTCCTTGAACTTGTACGGTGGATGTTACCGTATTATACTTCCATTCTTCTGCACTGACACTGTCAATGCATCCCATCGATTCAGGAGACTTGAGTGATAGATGGGTTTAATCAAGCTCTGGGCAAACCCCCTCTACCACCTCCCCCCAAAAAAGGATTTATTTCGGAAATCTCCATTTTTAGGGTGGCATAGAAGGTGGAAGATCAGATTCACTGTTCCCAGTCTCTCAAAAAGACAGGTCTAAATGAAATACGGTATTTACTGAATGCAGGTGCACCAACAGCCACACACAATGACATGTTTATTTTTCATAGCAACACAGATCTCCGACAGAGTCGTTATGGCTCCCTTTCACTCTGTTGCACATTTTCACCGTTCATGTCTCTCTGCTTAACATTTTGTACTTCACTATTCAGTTTCTGATCTCTTCCCTGCCGTCTTCTCTCCTGGTGCAGCTTCAGACCGCTTTGAGCCTAAATGGCCATCATTTTGCTATCATGGCCTCTTTTGCCAGACAAGCCTTATATTTACTTTGACCTCTCCTTCTTTCTCACACCGGTGGTAGCACTTAGTGCTGCTTAATGGCTATGGGTTGTCCAAGTGCAGCTAAATTACTCCTCTCCCTGGCACTGACAGTGTGCATGGTTTCAATTCAGCTCTGGAAGAATGTTGGGCAACAGTAGTAAAACATGTCTGTTTGCCAGTGATTGGACTAATTAATTGGATCATAGATGATTCGTTGCTGCGGAATGACAATGGCACTAGACACATATTAGGCTAAATTCAGACCACAGGCAAATGTGACCCAAATGAGATAAGTTTTGCCTGTATGTGACCTGTGTCAGATTTTTTTTATTTTTCCTAATGATAATCTGAACAACTCAATTCGGCATGGGTCACTTTCATATGTGGTCCTAGATCGGATACGTATCGGATTTTTTGCCATGTGACCGCAGTCTGAATGGACAGGTCGCATATATCCGACCTAAACGTCATTAAAAGCCTCCGCACAGCCGAGGGAGACTGTTTGGGAGTTGCAAAAGGAGATTGACAATTGTCCATGAATCTGCAAAGTTGTTCTGGGTAACAGTATTGACTTTATGTTTGACTTTAGTTGAATCCCACTTAAAACATGAAGCACAAAGCGGACATTTGTGGTCATAGTAGCAATTCAGCTACGCAGACCGTTCATTCACTGTGTGCGGCAATGATGTGACGTCATCTTTTGTAGATGTCTCCATGAAATGAGATTGGAAAGCTCTGGCTCATTTGTCCAAAATATTTCTACCTCCTCCTGCATTGCTCCTCTATAGACATGATATGATAAAAAGATGAGCTCGAACACAGTGGGCCGTATTTACTTCCGGAAACACTATGTTGTGAGTGGTGTTGTCTCCTCGAAGCACGGAGGTCACTTTGGCTACGGATTTGGCTCACACAGCAGACAGACTGAGGACGCAATATATATGTAAGGTGAACGACGACACAAAAAATTGGATTTTACCCAAAAATCCAAATTGAGGCATAACATCTGTAGTCTGAATACAGCCTTGGTTTCTGATGGCATGATAACTGTGAGCAAAAATATTGCAGTATCACAGTTTTAAAATTAGAGCTCTAAATTGTCCTTTTTGGAAAGATTTGAGTAAATAAAATAACAGCATGATTTCACATTGAACACAATTTATTTTTAAACAAAATATAGAATATTTGGTACATGAAGAGTACCATGAGTACCATGTTAAATTGAAAAAAGGAAATCAATAAATGTTCACCGTCTTCTTTTGTTTCAATTCGTCTTACCCAAGTCAGTGTTCCATCAGTGGTGACTTATTTTTAGAATTCATTTTTAGAAATATTTTGTCCTTGGGGGGACGTGCTGGCACCTGCACATATGTTGTTGAAAAGGACAATGCAAAGGCACTCCTGCCTGTAACTCTATCGTCCGTCCATCCCATCTCCTCCCTTTGTCCTCCCAGTCTGTTTATGTGTTTTTTTTTGGGGGGGGGGGGCTTGTCGGCGTTGTTATCAGCCCATGTCTAAATGGCACTTCATGCAAAAAAGAGAAGGAAGACTTAAACTTCCTTGAGGTGAGTACTTAAGGCCTGCATAAAACAGTTTAGCCTCATAGCCTACTTAGAGCCTGGTTGATTCCCATTTATGAATATGCATGAAATACTTTGCCAGTTTGTTTTCATCTCATTGATGGTGTCTTGCTAGGGTTAATTTGTGTATTCTGGATGAATATTGTCAATAAAAAACACATACAGAGTGAAACCTCAAAGGTTAAACATAACCTTCTCAGGGATGCTGGTCAACTGTTTCTTTGTTCAGCTCTCAAAACAAAATTTCCCATGTTGAATAGTGACATTTATTCAATAATCTGTTCCGGGAGGAAGCTGTGGCCATGATAAAAGCTTTATTTACGGTACAGGTGTTTTTTTTTCAAAATAAAATTACAACATAAACACATGCGGATTTTAGTAACCGTTAGAATGTTAATTCATGCAATTCTGCTGGAATCTGGGCAGTATGCCAACACCTTGCAAAAAAAAAAACACCTCGCACCACAGTTTTTGTGCGACATTTGGAGTGTACTTTCCTCAAAATGTTAGACTGCGAACATTTTTGTGAGCTTGTCACAGTCCATGATGTTACGGCTGTAATCCTGACTTTTAATAGCTGGATGCTCTCTCATCTTCCCATGTTGTGAGTGTTTGCATAATACAGGAAATAAGTTTGGAATGGGAAGCACAGACCGGAGTTGCTCTTGACGTCAAATGAAAGAGATGCTCTCCTTTAATAGTTGTCATTGACCGCAAGAGGAAAATTACAAGTGACAGATCTCACAAAGTGGAGCAGTTCTAATTGGATGTACAGTATAGGGAAGCAGCGAAAAGATTGGATGAACTTGCATAACAAGTCACCCTAAATGACAATGAAGGCCAATGGAAAAAGACTCAGTGGGTATTCTGCCTATGTGGTTTGGCTTTGTGTAAGCTGAACTGGAGTTACGATGGCCTTTCCGAACTCAGGGTTATATTTTTAGATGCTTCACAGTTGCACATGTTTCAAATTTGTCTCGTGTATCCCCTGCTGCTGCATAAAAATGTAACACCTCGGGTTGGAGCTCTTCATTTCCCTCTGTCTTTTTGCAAACGACCTAATCAACCTTTACGAAATTTGTACGAGTTTGACTGCTATGACTAAATTGAACAAATGTCTATTTGCATCATACAATGTGCGCCAGAAATTTTTCAGGAATGCCGTCCAAAAAAGACGGATTCTTGAATCAAAACTGCAACCGACAGTTTTTATTGGTTGATGGTTAAGTTAACGTGAGCCAGACGATCAACCCTCATGTCTACAAAGGGATTCTGCGATATTTCCTTTGCTCAGTGCACGAAAAGAGGCAAGAGTTGTGGCAGGGCAACGCGTTAAGATTGTTGTGTGTTCCTCAAAAAAAATCAAGCAGTGTTTTAAAAAATATATTTCATTACAGTACATCTTTTTAGGGAGGTGTCTACGAATTTAAACTTCACAACATAACCTTTCTTTCACTGCTTTCTGTTGCATTATCATCAAGTGAAAAGCACAAGAAATGCATTGGTTCCGCAGAGTGGGCCTTGCTTGCAGGCATCCTAGATCAGTAAAAATGTGTTGCAGATTAATTTAATAAATTCATCTAATCAAAATAAGGTGCATTGTGAGTTTCAGTTTGCAGTGAGCAGTGTGGAGGACACACCGGCAAAATAAGGTAAAGTGCCCGTCTCTGGGTTTTTTTCCCTTGTCACCGGACGTGAAACACCGATGACAATTGGAAAGAAAATGGGGGGATGGATGGCTATGACAACGTGACAACATTTCACCTAAGTTGTGATTATTTTCAAAGTCTATTCTCTTCGTTTCAAAGCGTTCTTATTGGTTGCACAATTTCTTCATAGTATATGAGGATGTTTTTTTTTTTTGTGTGTGTGTTTTTTGTCCTATCAAATTTCAACCTCTGTGTGCTGCCATGTGAATCCAGGCCCTTCAGAGTCGTGCTTGTTGATGTAACTTTGACCATGTTGGCAATGGGACAGCTTCGATAACTAATAATTTCAAATTCTTGCTGTGGCCAGAAGACTGGCCATCAATGGCATCAGCATTTTTCTGTCATCCTGTCGGGAGTAAAATTTGTTGCAGCCAGCTTCAACTATTAAAACACGTCTGGAATGATCTGTACACATTTATACATTTAAAGAAAAGCATAAGTGGGCGCATCAGTAAATTTTGCTGGTCCCTCATTCATCATTCGTCATTGCCCGGGCCATCCATCCGTCATCCTCAGTCTGTCATCATTTCATAGCCGACTAGATTAATGCATCACTCCATCAACGTGATTTTATCTGGACCATCAGATCTTCTTCTACTCTTGTTTCATCATTGTTGTCTCTTTTCTTTTTTGTCATCTTCTTCGGCGGCATTGCAATGTTGGCGACAGCCAATTGGCATCAAGAAACTTACTACGTCACACACAGGCGCTGCACAGGAGACACTGCACATGAGACACACTGCCAATAAAAATGGAATTTCGGTTTGGGGGAATTTCTGGCAAACATCTTGGCAACCTTTTGCAACCTTGAACAAACCCTGACCAAAAAAAAACAAAAAAACAAAAAATAAACATTTAGGCTGCCAACACTCACTAACCTTCGCCACTCAGTGAGATATGGGCTTTATTGGCCAGGACGACCGAAAAAATTAGCAGCCTTGGAGAACAGGAAGCAAGACTTAGTTTGGAGCCAGCACAACAACACTAAGGCCACCAGATTGACTACCAATGTTATTTATTCATTTTTTTCCCCTGAGGAGCACCTTCTCTGCTCTGCCCGAAGCTTAGTGTATTTACCCCCGCGAATAAACACAGGCAAGCCATGCAGCACTTGTTTCCATCAGTCGTTATAAAAACAGGAATCAGTCAGTGATGACTTGGGGAAGTCCATCTGTACTGACCCAGCTAGTGACGATTCTGGTGACAGCGAAAACGTGCTTCCGTTGTTGTTTTGTCCGTCGGTTTTTGCAAGTTTCCTGTCATTCGCCAGCTAACCGGGAGTCCGTCAGTCCATTGGCCCGGTCTGTCAGTATTTACGAAATGCCCACCTCTGATCATAAGCATCTCAGGTGTGTGTGACGTACAGTGGAACTTTGATTTAACGGACCCAGAACCAACAGACCCCAGATTTTAAAGGGCAGAAAATGACTGTCCAGTCCACTCAAAATGCCCCTTGTACATGAGCTGCCACATATATATATATATATATATATATATATATATATATATATATATATAAATTTTAACGTGATAAAATTTTAACGTGATAAAATTTTTTCTCGCGAGATTAATGCGGTACACGTCACAGCGGATTTTACGTTGCTCTATAAATAAACCGGAAACAAAACAACAAGAGCGCTGCAGAAGTCCACGCCCATGTCTGGTTTGCCAGCCACGGCAGCGCGAGACACCGAAAACGGATACTTAAAGAGTTTATGAATGGAAAGTTTACTTTTAAAAAGTTGCCAGATTGTTCCACTGACAAGATCAAAGTTACCTGTATGTTTTGCAGTCGTAAACTGAGCTATCATCACAGCACGTCGAGTCTGAAATACCACTTAATGGCCAAGCACTCAGCTGATGTGAGTACTCTGCCCCCTTGTCTAAGACAGACAGCTATGCATCATTTCAAAGCAAAGAAAATGGGTAACACGACGAAGAAAAAATTTGCTGAAGTCATAGCTAAATGTATGGCTACTGCATGCAAGCTGAAATCATTTGCATTGCATCTAACGACTCCACTACGGATTGCCAGTGAGAGACTCCATTACAAGCTGTGTACAGAAATTGTACGTAGCGGAGAAGGCTAAGGTACACCAAGCGGGAGAAGACACTGTTTCGGGAGAAAAATAAGAGACTAGCTTGATGAGCCTCTGGTGAAAAAAGAGCAGGTAGCCTGTTGAGTACGATGTATGCCACTGACGCGAAGTTGTTACTTGTTTGGAACTATTTTGTGTGAAAGGTTACCGTGTTCCATGTCCATATAAATAAAGGGGGTGGAGCTTCTCTGTGTTCGTTTGACAGTGACGGTGCGCTGAGGCACGTCGAGAGTTCAGCGGTGCCTCGAACCAAATGTCGTCATCCGAAGTGTAGTCATCCGAAATGATGTCTACACAAAACCATAGAGAGACTTCCGCGCAAGAAGGACCAACAGAATCAACATAGCCTGACTGCTGTGTTCAAAGCAAACTTGAGAAAAACGAAATATGCAACCATGGCTTAAATCCACTGTAGGCTGAGTACTAGTTTACCTTAGATGTGCACTTTATAATTTTATATTGCTCTGTTTTGATTCCCTAAAAAGAGCTGTTAAAGCATCTGTTGTGTGGCAAAATATTTTTTTTCATTGTTGATGATAGACAGCAGTCAGCTCGTTACCGCTGCGTCCTAGACACACTATAATCCTGCGGGACGCACAGTTCCAAATAATGTGCATTTTGGGGACACAAGAAAATTTCTCAGTCAAAACAAACAAACTAAACAACAACAAAAAAACTACGAGACACACACACACACACACACACACACACACACACACACACACACACACACACACAGGCCAGCGATCCCGCGGCAGTGCAGCAGACGTGTTTATGATTCGTCAATTAAGGATGATTAAACAAATAAGTATGGAAGAGACCTGCTTTTGTCCTTATAAGCCTCCTCTCTCTCTCTCTCAGCCACACGCATACGCGCACGCACACGCGCACGCATACTCACGCACACACACGCACACACACACGCACACACACACACTAGCACGCATGTAAACAACACTTAGACATCGATTAAAGATAAAAGAGTAAACCACGTGATAAGACACAAAGAAGATGCACAGCCAATCAACATGGCTTTGCATCTTCTCAGCTCCCTCCCCACCCCACATGTACTGTACAGTATATGTTGCTCTATGTGACTCACTGTTGTTTTGCTGACTTTCGCTGCTCCTCGCGGACCGTTTGCGGACTTTGCGGACCCAAAAATAAATAAATAATTTTTTTAATGAATATGTTTGAAAAAATCCGCGATGCACTGAAGCCGCGATAAACGAACCGCGAAATAGCGAGGGATCACTGTATAGGCTAATTGCTATGAAAAATATGATGAAACAGTCTTGGTTATTCTATAATTTACTGGTTGTAGCATGGTAACTTCATGAATAAAACATTAGTCACAAGGTGTAGTAATGCTAATGTTAACTGTTGGTAGAACTAATGATGACGTGTGATTCTTTCGTCAAATTGATAGTAGATTACACATGCGTCGTCTTGTCAAGCCTCATCAACACTTACCTGTATTAATGATTCCCAGTAAATTAATCTTTCCAGTGTGGGATTGGAAAACATACTCTGATTTTGTGGTATGTTGTATTCATGATGCCATATGAGTACAACATATTTTGGTCCATTTATTTTATAAAGTACACAGCTGCAGATGTAATGTTCATTGTTAATGCATAGTTTTCAAACATTTACCCTTGAAACATTATACTTTTGAGTTTCAGAATTCTTGATTATGAACATCAGTCAAAATAGAAAAATGGGTTCCCATGATGAATGTTTACGGAACCCAAAATTAGTTACCGTGGTTTCCCATTGGGTAATCCGAAGGAACCGAAAAACGGTTACGGTGAATTTCCGAAATCCTGAATTATTTAAATTTTTGCAGCATTTGTTTATAATTGTATGTAATTGTATAAATGTTGTTGTTTGTGTTATTATCATATGATATGAATTGAATAAGTAGACCAATGTCAGAATTCGAAATTTGGGACTCTCAAAATGCATAATGAGACTCATACTTTTCTGATCAGCGAGTCCCTGGGACTCGCTGGTGGTAAACTGTAAAATTATCACTGAGACATTAATATCGTGTGAGAGATTATGTGTGAATAACTGCTCCAAATGAAAAATGTTCATGTAAAATTGAAAATCGGAATTGTTGTTTCAGTAAATATTTGCATTTTGCAAAACTGATCCATGATTCCATGTTTATGAGACCATTAAAACGGGAAAAAATAGTACCAAAAAATATGAAAGGAAATTCAGAAATGATTTTAAAAAATGTGTGAGTAAACACGATTAATTTTGAGTTAATTTGAGTTAATTATGACAGTTTTCTTTTTAATTCGATTAAATATTTCAATCGTTTGACAGCTCTAATATATATATATATATATATATATATATATATGTATATATATATATACTGTACATATACATATACACACACACATACACACACACACACACACACACACAAACACGCACACAGGACAGACTAGAGCAGGCGAGCAGACATGGCGGCCATGTTGGTCGTGGTCATGTTCCCATCAAAGGCAAACAATGGAGCGTATTGACATTAGCTGAGCATCAACGTAGGCTTGCAGCTCTAAAGGAGCATGTTGTATTTACCTATTCGTATATATATGGCTGTTGTTTAATGGAGCAAGCTTGTGTACAGTCCCTTGAACATGCTATTTTTGTTTCAGTTTACAGTTGTTATTTCGGGGGGTCAAGCTCTGTGGAATCCTATCATAACCGAGGTGGAAAAAGGAACCTTGCAACTGGAACCATTAGCTGCTTGCCATTATATTGTATGAACTTTTTATTGAAATTTAAAACAGTTTTGAGTTAACTTTAAAACGGTTTCAAGCTTTTTTATATTTATTCACAGCAATTCCATACTGCAATAGGTATTTTAGGCCACCAAAAAAAAAGTACTTCAATTTAATGGCCAATCGGCTCGAATGAAAGACTCCTTGTTATTAAATACATATAGATTATGAACTGCCCCAGATGCTATCCTATACACGTTTATCTGTATTGGGTTTTTGTATTGTAATGATTGTTTTTATAATTGCGACCTGATAATGGTGCTATCAAGAGGGAGATTAAGACTAAATCCCCACTGAAGACCAAGGTACAAAATGCATTGCCTGGCACTGTTTCACAATAATATTGAGTAGGCATAATCTGAAGCAAGCAAGTGAGGCTTTTAAAGCTGAATGATGTCCTCTAGCTCTCAGTCTGAGGTCCCTGAGCACGCATTAAGCCTCTGGGTCGTTCTATTAATTAGGACTAAAAGATTGGGCCCTCTCTACTGTGGTGTTCACACATGTTCCAGTTGGGTTTGGATGAAAGGTGTCATTAGTGTGCCAAAGGGGTGCGAAAGTTGATGCAACATGGATGGTGATTTGCTGCAGGATAATCTTTGTTTGGCACCACCGCCCACAATGTGGGAACGTTTCGATCAAGCTGTTTTAAAATGGTTTTCCTCTTTGGGTCCTCTCTTTTGCCTTCCTTTGGGGACTTCTTTCATTTTCTTACTTTTTCTCTGCGCTCCTGTTTTATGTCAGTCAATCCTCAAGAAGATGAATGGGCAGGATAAGGTTAAAGGCCCACAACGGGGCTAAGTGAATGCCATTAATTCAATTGGAGCGCTGGTAGGGACGGTCAAAGCCTTTGTCCTGTCGTGATTAAGTGACACTATCAGGTATCAATTGTAATGAGCTTTTGTGGCTGTGAATGAAATATTAACATCTTGGTCTGATGGGCATGTAAAATCTGACACCTCTCTAATCCCGACCAAATTATATGATATCATTTATGGGTCAGCAAGACATTTTCTTTTTCTTTTTTAACTTGTAGGGAAAAAACAGATTTAAATGCTGTGGCAATTCTCAGATTTGGGATCAGAGGGATAATGAATCAAGTGATTAAATGTCATTAAGAATTGCCTTGATTCTGTGGAATTGATTGTTGATAAAATGTTTCTTGAAGGAACCCAGGCAAATTGCAGTTGCACTGCTCGGATGCAATGAGCAGAGCCACCGTTAGACCAGTTACAAGTCGCTTGCGGTCTAACAAAGAACAACATGAAATGGGGCTACATTTGCAAAGCCAGCCGCTGTGTCGCAACTCCAGCTTCAAAGAAGCAGCATTAAACCTGTTCATGCGCTCAAACATCAAGTTCAGAACATTCAGACAGTGATCTTTGCATGTCATAAAGATAATATTTTAAAGATCTAACTGATTCAAATTATTGATCGTTCATTTTCCTGGTAGTTGTTCAAGGACATATAGTCTTAGCTCTGACTATTGAATGAGCCGGTGAAAACAGGTAATTGCGAGTTTCTTCAGAATACACAGCAGCTTTGTCACTCTAAACAACTGCTTTAAATGACTTTCACCATATCAAAATGCTGGAATTGTTTTTTATCCAGCTGGCTTCCACTCACTCAAAGTGTCACATATTTTTTTTCCTGATTTAGATATAGATTTTGGTTCAATTATTTATTTATTTTTATTATGTGTGCCTTTCTTTGTTCACTTGCCAAACAAGCACAGTTCTGGTACCATGCACTGAAGCAGATGTCAAGTTCTGTACATAGCGTAAAATCACAAAGGGCTTCAATCAACATCAGCACTATTTAGGCACCCTTGATCCAAAAGCAGAACAGCCTTTTGAAGGAGTGGAAATCCAATGCAATTACACACCGACATCTGTTTTTTGTTTCCCCCCTCAAACAATATTAAATGGCAGCACGGTGTGCGACTGGTTAGCACATCGGCCTCACAGTGCAGAGGTGCAGGGTTCGATTCCCACTCCGGGCTCCCTGTGTGGAGTTTGCATGTTCTGCCCGGGCCTGCGTGGGTTTTCTCTGGGTACTCCGGTTTCCTCCCACATTCCAAAAACATGCGTGGCAGGTTAATGGAACACTCTAAATTGTTCTTAGGTGTGAGTGCGGATGGTTGTTTGACTATGTGTGCCCTGCGATTGGCTGGCAACCAGGTCAGGGTGTACCCCGGCTACTGCTCGAATACAGCTGAGATAGGCTCCAGCACACCTGCGACCTGTCAGGTTACGCAGATCAGATATTGGATGTATGATATCAGAAGAGTTTCAGTGGGGCAGCATGGCTCGGCGCTAGAGTGGTCGTTTCCCAACCCAGGGGTTGATAGATTGATCCCCGGCCATTGCGACTATGTCAAATTTCCTTGAGCAAGACACTGAATCCCTAGTTACTCCTGATGCTGTATCATCAGTAGGTGAATGCGGTAACAGTGCAAAGTGCTTTGATTTGAGTGCCCGAAGTAGAAAAGCGCTACAGTATATAAGTGACAGCTCATTTACCATTGAGTATGTACTTCGACCATTTTACCAACTCTGGAGGTTTCTCACATTACTTCACTTTTCGGACAAGATTGGACAATTTTTAGTTTTTATGAGCCCCAGAGGCACTTTCAAACCATTTTATTTTGTTCATATCACAAGCTCTTTTATTTCCCTCTACCTAGTATTTCATAAACTAGCATTTGGTTGCATCCTGTGAAGCATGCAACTACTATCTTCTCCTGTTTTGTTCTGGTCAGACCTCTTGACTACCTGAACCACTCCTTAATTCTTACAGTTACGGACCTTAGACCCACGGCAGACATTCATGTTAGTGGCTGTCTGAATGCGCTGATGACTTTAATGATAAACCCAAGGGCACATTCCTGAATGGCTCCCAAGACAATCCCACAAACAACAACAAACAAGGCATCATGAAACAGTAACAAAACAAATATTCTGCAGGATGGTGAAGTAAAGCTGCAGTCGTCCTGTAGTCATACACCAGCCTCATATCTCTGATAACATTATGAAATGTTTCAGCCTAAAGGCCATGAAGCTTTAGCCGAGGATTAATATTTCAAACCCTCTGCAAAATGAATCAATCCTTTATCAAAGTCTGCAATCCTCATGAAGTGTGTAATCAATTTGAACTGTGTTCTAGGCTAGCATCCTGTGACTGTTCAATTAAACCAGGCTATTTCAGAGCTTTTGACACCTTTCCGTGCAAACGATTGAAAAAGCCCATCATTGAGACAGTGTGAAACATTTTCCGGAATTTCTCATTGAAGAATTTCTAAAGATAGCATGTCACAGTTCTATGTTGAGGAAGAAGGGGAAAAGATTGACACTTATATTGGTGATCCTTTTATCTTGGATAAATCTGGAGTTTTGCTCGGAGGTGCCCCAAGAACCTCTGCAGTGAAGTGCAAACCAGTTGTTAAATGTTCATCGCCCTGCCCTTAAGCTCTTTGCATAGTAATGCTTGGTTTGATGTTGCCTCTCTCATGTTGCTAAGTAAAGTAGCCAAAATGTTAGCACACGATGTGATGCTGTCGATTTCTACGCCACAATAATACATGTGAAGTGAGGTCAGTAAGTAAGGTAAAACTCGTCTTAAAACTCATTTTTATTCTTTTTTTTTCTTTGAGTGTAATTGAGGTAAGAGGTGCTACTCTGACAATCAAAACTCACCATTTTCTATGTTTTTAATGAAGCGCAAATTATCCATCCATCCATCCATCTTCAGACTGCCAGAAAATACAAATAAGAAATATAATACATCTTTCTTTATATCACGTTTTCCCAACAGCTGCGGCTGTAACAATGCGCTTGACAAAACAGTTAACATAAAATGACAAAATAATACAACACAACACATAAGACACAGACAGTCGTGCAATTTGACAATAAAGTTGTATTCATCCATCCATCCATCCATCATCTACCGCTTATCCGGGGCCGGGTCGCGGGGGCAACAGCTTTAGCAGGGAAGCCCAGACTTCCCTCTCCCTAGCTACTTCTTCCAGCTCTCCCCGGGGGATCCCGAGACGTTCCCAGGCCAGCTGGGTGACATAGTCTCTCCAGCGCGTCCTGGGTCTTCCTCTGGGTCTCCTCCCGGTGGGACATGCCCGGAACACCTCACCAGGGAGGCGCTCAGGGGGCATCCGAATCAGATGCCCAAGCCACCTCATCTGGCTCCTCTCGATGTGGAGGAGAAGCGGCTGGACTCTGAGCCCCTCCCGGATGACCGAGCTTTTCACCTTATCTCTAAGGGAGAGCCCGGACACCCTGCGGAGAAAACTCATTTCGGCCGCTTGTATCCGGGATCTCGTTCTTTCGGTCACGACCCATAGCACGTGACCATAGATGAGGGCTGGAATGTAGATCGACCGGTAAATTGAGAGCTTCGCCCTTTGGCTCAGCTCCTTCTTCACCACGACAGACCGATACAACGTCCGCATCACAGCAGACGCTGCACCGATCCGCCTGTCAATCGCTCGCTCCCTCCTGCCCCCACGCGTGAACAAGACCCCAAGATACTTAAACTCCTCCACTTGGGCCTTGGCGGAGTCCTACCCTCACTGGAAACGATTCCGACTTACTGCCGGCAATGCGAACCAAACTCTGACATCGGTGGTATAGTGACCGAACAGCCCGTATCAGGGGGTTCAGTACCCCATACCCACGAAGCACCTCCCACAGAACTCCCCGAGGGACACGGTCAAACGCCTTCTCCAAGTCCACAAAACACATGTAGACTGGTTCGGCGAATTCCCACATGCCCTCGAGGACTCTGCTAAGGATGTAGAGCTGGTCCACTGTTCCACGGCCGGGACGAAAACCACACTGCTCCTCCTCAATCTGAGGCTCGACTTCCTGACGGACCCTCCACTCCAGCACCCCTGAATAGACCTTACCAGGGAGGCTGAGGAGTGTGATCCCTCTGTAGTTGGAACACACCCTCCGGTCCCCCTTTTTAAAAAGAGGGACTACCACCCCGGTCTGCCAATCCAGAGGCACTCTCCCCGTTGACCACGCGATGTTGCAGAGGCGTGTCAACCAGGACAGCCCCACAACATCCAGAGCCTTGAGGAACTCCGGGCGGATCTCATCCACCCCCGGGGCCTTGCCACCGAGGAGCTTTTTAACCACATCGGTGACTTCAACCACAGAGATAGGAGAGCCCACCTCAGGGTCCTCAGACTCTGCTTCCTCCAAGGAAGACGTGTTGGTGGAGTTGAGGTACTCTGCCCACCGGTTCACAACGTCCCGAGTCGAAGTCAGCAGCGCCCCATCCCCACTGTACACAGTGTTAGTGGTGCACTGCTTCCCCCTCCTGAGATGTCGGATGGTGGACCAGAATTTCCTCGAAGCCATCCGGAAGTCGGCTTCCATGGCCTCACCGAACTCTTCCCACGCTCGGGTTTTTGCCTCGGCGACCACCGAAGCTGCGTTCCGCTTGGCCAGTCGATACCCGTCATCTGCCTCTGGGGTCCCACAGGCCATAAAGGCTCGATAGGACTCCTTCTTCAGCTTGACGGCATCCCTTACTGCTGGTGTCCACCAGCGAGTACGGGGGTTGCCGCCACGACAGGCACCAACCACCTTACGGCCACAACTCAGATTGGCCGCCTCAACAATAGAGGCACGGAACATGGTCCACTCGGACTCAATGTCCCCCGCCTCCCCCGGAACATGGGAAAAGCTTTGTCGGAGGTGGGAGTTGAAACTCCTTCTGACAGGGGATTCCGCCAGACGCTCCCAACAAACCCTCACAATACGTTTGGGTCTGCCAGGACGGACCGGCATCTTCCCCACCAACGGAGCCTACTCACCACCAGGTGGTGATAGTTGATAGCTCCGCCCCTCTCTTCACCCGAGTGTCCAAAACATGCGGCCGCAAATCCGATGATACAACCACAAAGTCGATCATCGAACTACGGCCTAGGGTGTCCTGGTGCCAAGTGCACATATGGACACCCCTATGTTTGAACAAGGTGTTCGTTATGGACAGTCCGTGACGAGCACAGAAGTCCAATAACAAAACACCACTCGAGTTCTGATCGGGGGGGCCGTTCCTCCCAATCACGCCCCTCCAGGTCTCACTGTCATTGCCCACGTGAGCATTGAAGTCCCCCAGTAGAACAAGGGAGTCCCCAGCAGGAGTACTCTCCAGCACACCCTCCAAAGGGTGGGAATGCTGAGCTGCTGTTTGGTGCATATGCACAAACAACAGTCAGGACCCGTCCCCCCCACCCGAAGGCAGAGGGAGGCAACCGTCTCGTCTACCGGTGTGAACCCCAACTTACAGGCACTGAGCCGGGGGGCAATGAGCATGCCCACACCTGCTCTGCGCCTCTCACCGTGAGCAACTCCAGAGTGGAAGAGAGTCCAACCCCTCTCGAGAGAACTGGTACCAGAACCCAGGCTGTGTGTGGAGGCAGGTCCGACTATATCCAGTCGGAAATTCTCTGCCTCACACACCAGCTCGGGCTCCTTCCCTGCCAGAGAGGTGACATTCCATGTCCCAAGAGCTAGCTTCTGCAGCCGAGGATCGGACCGCCAGGGTCCCTGCCTTTGGCTGCCGCCCAGCTCGCATTGCACCCGACCCCTTTGACCCCTCCAAAGGGTGGTGAGACCGTGAGAAGGGGGACCCACGTTGCCTCTTCGGGCTGAGCCCGGCCGGGCCCCATGGGTGTAGGCCCGGCCACCAGGCGCTCGCCAACGAGACCCACCTCCAGGCCTGGCTCCAGAGGGGGGCCCCGGTGACCCGCGTCCGGGCAAGGGAAACTGAGTGCCATTGATTTTATTTATCATAAGGGGTTTTATGAGTCGTGCTTTGTCTGGTCCCTCACCTAGGACCTGTTTGCCATGGGTGACCCTGCCAGGGGCATAAATCCCCAGACAACTTAGCTCCTATGATCATTGGGACACACAAACCCCTCCACCACGTTAAGGTGACGGCTCACGGAGGGGGCAGCGCAAATTATGATTTTTGCATTAATTATGCAGCATCACCTCATGTAATCTGTCAAAAACGGATTAATTGAAATTAGGGATGGGAATTTGACAGGAAACAGCAGTAAATTAAAAATATGCTGACGACTCCACCAGAAATAGCAATTGCAGAGAATTTTGAGGTTGCAGTGTTTCCTGCCTCCTAATACACTTTCGAGATGACGGTTGACATGATGTTGTCACAGCAATTTTATCATCAAAGCATTCTTGATATCTGCACAATTCATGGTGTAGCCCGCCTGCTGCCCGAAGACAGCTGGAGTAGGCCCCAACACACCTGTGACCCACGTGAGGATAAAGCGGTCCAGATAATGATTAAATATTTTGAACTCACTGACAAAGACATGATATGAATTCAATGAAACTTTAGCAGTTTAGCACATAGCGTTTACTGCAACAAAATATCTCTGCTGCCCGATGACACTTGGGATAGGCTCCAGTCTGAAGGGAATGCCGTTTTAAAAGAAAGTAGCCATCATGCCGTGAGAAGCATTTAGTTAGCTTTTATCACTTTCCTGTATGGTGTGACTGGTTATAATAACTTTTATGACTGATAATAAAAAAAAGAAAAATAATACAATAACATTTGATATATACCTGTATATATATACAGTATATATATATATATATATATATGTATATATATATGGATCCATATACAGTATATATATGGATCCATATACAGTATATATATGGATTGTTGTATTTTATATATTTTTTCATGTTGTTGTATTTTATTTTTTTATTTCATGGTGCCCAGAAAAGTTTCGTTCTTAAATGGAGTTTACAGATCATTGTTTCGTGAAACGTGACATGTTTATGTGAAAAAGTCACTGGTTTATTTTCACCACACTTGTTTGGTAGAATTTTGTTGTCAAGTCAAGTCAAGTCAAGTCAACAGTATTTATAGAGCACTTTCAAACAGCCATCGCTGCATACAAAGTGCTGTACATGGAGCAATTTAACATGCACAATAAACAGTAAGACAAATCGGTAATAAAGGCGGTAGAAAGCACCAAACAGTAAAACCAAGAACAAATCTAAGTCATGCTGAGTCGAATGCCAAAGAATACAAGTGAGTTTTGAGGAGGGTTTTGAAGATGGGCAGCGAGGAGGCTTGCCGAATGTTTAGTGGGAGGTCATTCCAGAGAGAGGGACCAGCAACAGAAAAGGCTCGATCCCCTCTGAGCCTCAGTTTAGTTCTTGGTACTTCTAATAAAGTCTGGTCCACAGACCTGAGGCGCCGGGCAGGTGTGTAGGGGCGGATGAGCTCAGAGAGGTAAGGTGGCGCGAGATTATTCAGAGATTTGAAAACAAATAAGAGGATCTTGAAAATAACTCTAAAATGAATGGGGAGCCAGTGAAGGGATGCCAGAGTAGGAGTTATGTGCCATAGTGAACGCTTCAAAGACCACATGTCAAAGTGTTTTGTCGATAAAAGGTGGCTTTCGTAATAATTTATGGTTCATTTGCCTAATTTAAAATGAGTTTCATGGCTCAATAAAAGTACAGAAAAAGATGATCATGTTGACATGCAGCGGTATGCTTTCATTGATGTGGTTGCGTGACAGTGTCTTATATGCAGGTGGATGCGGGAGAAAATAATGTTACTAATAAAACAAAACAAAACATTTATCCACTTTAAAATGACTATATCGTATTTGTGGGCGGTCTGAACGTGGTCCAAGTATGCTTCTGAAATGATGACACAGCTGAGTCAACAAATAATGTGGTAATTTTATTATGAACAGGTCAGGTGTTTTAAATGAAAATGACATGGTTACTGATCTTCCCCCCATCTTCGCGGTTGAAGTGAATGATTTTAACATCATAGATGAAGTAGGATATTGGAATTAATCATGAGCTGAAGCCTGGTAACTGAGACAATCCAAACACTCACTGCAAGCCAACCGAGCATTTCTCGCTGAAAAATTGAATTTGTCACTTGTGATATTTCTCTTTGCATCTGTTGCCATCTTAGTTGTGCCAATTTTATATTTTGGAAGTCAGCTCGAAGCCACATCTAATACTTTATAAATACTTGCTGCCATGAACTAAGAAGTCCAATGTCCACTCCAGATGTGAATTCAGACAGAGTTACTCGTCATTTCTGCAGGGGGATATTTAATAAAGCTCTGCATGACTACATTTGGTTCTTTTTCATCCTGATCCAACAATGCCGATTCAGTATCAGCGACCATCCTTCACACATGCTTTTGAAAGCCATAAAAGCAGGAATGGGTGAAATCGATACATTGACAGTCACTCAGCAAGGGCCTCTTTTTGACCAAAAGTGTAACTTCTCATCCCATTTTCTAGAATCTCCGAATGTTCCAGACCTCAGCTATCCATACAGATAACTGACATGTTTTTCCTCCAAATTCCCAAAGGAGACAAAGTAAATAAATTCCAAGCTAGAGGTATTTTTAAGTATATTATCTTCGGGCAGTAGGTGGGGGACACCCTGAACCGATTGCCAGCCAATCGCGGGTCACAGAAATGAACAACCATGTTTTTGGAATGTGGGAGGAAACCGGAGTACCTGGAGAAAACCCACGCAGGCCCGGGAGAACATGCAAACTCCCTACAGGGAGGCCGGAGCTGGAATTGAACCCGATACCTCTGCACTGTGAGGTCGACGCGCTAACCATTGGCCCACCGGGCTGTGCTGACTTCCTCAATCCTTTTTTTTTAAAGGAGTTCACCTGAGCTGCAAGCCAATCAGGTCAGAGCTGCAATTGGCCATTCCCAGGTGGTTGCAATTCCCTGAAATAATTAGTATTCTACCAAACGCATCAAACATCACACAATGACATCACACAGCAACAGCTTTGGATGGAGAGAAATGTGCACCCCCCGCCCCCATCTAAAAGCCAGAAAAAAATACTTGTTAATACTGTATGTGTCATTTGGCATTAGGAAACCCAAATATTTTTGGTTCAGTTAATTCTTTATACGAAAAAAAAATAATAGTTCATCATTAGGATTTCTTTTTGAATTTATTTGAATCCCCTGCCACATTATAAATGAGGTCAGATGATCAACAGCAATGTTGGGAATCACGAGTGGAGCCCACCTGACCTTGAATGGGGCATACTGATGACCAGAGATGTCTGATCATAACCTTGGCCTTTCTGGTGCAATGAGAATGATCTTCCGACAAGCCGCATGGGATCCGAGTCATACGTGCATGACTCACTGTCTGCAGAATGTCTGTCTGGAGTGTACAAAGGGGCCTCTGTGCCAATATTTGGTTTTTATATCTCATTCTGCCCTCCTCTTCCTTGTCAGAAGGTTTACATACGATCTCCACGTGTCCTCTCTCTACACCTTTATTGTCTCTGAAGTCATTAAAAGGTTAAAAAAAAGGCTTCAAAGGATCCAAACCTGAATTCCCAAAGGTGTTGGCGTGCTTCAGACTTAAAGACATTTAAAGCTGCAGTAAGAAGAATGTATTCACTTGCTAAACCCGCCTAACTTGAATGCATTGATTTCGCTGCAGCATTTTCCCACCGTCTATGGCATATTGTTGTACTGATAAGTCTGGGAGAAATGCTACATGCACATTTCATCAGTACAGATCCAATCTAAAAGTTTCTCTTTTAAGGTACAGTAAATAATCTCTAGTACGGACTCGTGTTTGCGCTGTCCAATTTGTCCTGATAACAGAAATTCCTCATTTGGGAAATGAGCATGGTACATGTCCTTTATGAACCTGCAAGTATGTTGACAAAATGCACGTGTAACAACACAATCAATAAAATACAAAAATATACTGTCCAAAAACTGTTTATATAACAAAAACTGCAATACAGGTGTATAACAAAAAAATCCCAACAGTAAAATACGTACAGTATTTAATGTGTATTTTTTCTGTCTTGGGAAAAAAATGTGTATTTTGGATTGTTTTGTTGGATGCATTCTTTGGTTTATGACAATGTTTGCCTGCGTGTCATACAGTTTTCGTGCTAGTTGCAAATAACCGTCCCGTTGATCACCGATGTCTGGTAATTCTTGTGCATACTGAAGGATTTTTGTTGCCATTTGCATTGCTTCCTTGCTGGATGGTGGCTTGTCATCAGAGGTTGAATCGATGCCTTGTTGTTTAAAGTTTCGTAGATTTGCGTCTTTCCGACTCCAAGTGTCTGCTGGATCTTTTTAACTTTGTGTCCAGCCTCGCTCAAACGGATGCATTTCACTCGCTCCGCTCCAGTTGTTACAGTTCTTCTACGTTTCGATGCGATGATCTACACGACGTAAGTGAATAAAGTTAAAATCTTTCGCAATTACAGTAAAACACACGCCAATAAAAAGTCGCTTACACGTCTTCGTTTAGAATCTGATGAATGAAAACGGCGAAGCGAACACGTTTCTTCGGTCGTGTCGAGTGGGTGCTGCTTTTAAGCTAGTGCCGCGTTCTACAGGACGTAAGTGAATACAGTTAAAATCATTCACAATTACAGTAAAACGCACGGCAATAAAAACTCACTTGCACGTCGTCGTTTAGAATCTGATGATCGAAAAACGCGAAGTGAAAACTTGTTTCAGCGTTGTCTTTTCCGTCGCATCGGGTGGGCGTTGCGTGTATTTAAGCTCCCGCGGCATTACACCTCCATCCGGGTTACGGGTAGTGGAATTTCAGCTTACGCAAGTTCTGGTAACACGTAATATCGTAGTCAAAATGTTAATGCATAGGTTTTTATTCCGGGTGAAGGATATTCCTTTCCATAGAATTCCGGGGATGGGAATATTTACTGTATATCTTTGAGTGCTACTCAAAGATTCATCTGCATCATGTTTTCAGGTCCATTAACAATGAAATTAAAGCAAAACAGCAGGGAAAAATGTAAAAATAGCCTGTGTAAATCATGATTCACGCGATTGTGATCATAAGATAATGAAAAACAGCTGTTGAAAAAGCCCTATATAAATCAGGATTTATTGTAAAATACACTGAATGGTGAATACAAACGGTGAAGTTGGTTCCTTGAGTGGCCCTCATTACTCCATTCAGGGAACCTAGTGGAAAACATGTACTGATACTGTTTTCAATGTAAAATAACCCCAGAAGTCGTTCGTAAAAATGACAACATAAGATGGCTGTCCCCTGGCTTCCGCCACGCGGGGCCAATTGCCGGTCCATTCATATACATGCCCGTGTGCGAGACACTCGTTGGATTTGTCACGTTGCGAGGTGGTGGTGGACCCCAAAAAGCAGGCAGGAGGGAGGAGCAGGGTGTACTTGAAGAAGTGTATTGAAACAAACAGAGAAAACAAAATCCTAAACAAACAAAGTTCTAAGAACACAAGGAATCCAAAGTACCAAACCAAAACCATGACTGTGGCAAAAAACTAACAAGAACAGAACCATGAGAGAAACAAACATGACAAACATACATGACAGTAGCAAACAAACAGCAACAATGACCCGACACTGAGTGGTCGTGCCGGGAGTCCTTTTAAACAACTAATTACATAACCAACAGGTGTGCAGCTGCAGGGGGAGCCCTACAGTGCCACCTGTTGGTCACAAACAGAATCATGACAGGATTTCTTTGGGTGTATTTGAAATGAACTGAAGCGGAAAAAGGTGGCCCGGTGGTACAGCGGTTAGCGCGTCAATCTCACTGTGCAGAGGTATTGGATTCAATTCCAGCTCCGGCCTCCCTGTGTGGAGTTTGCATGTTCTCCCCGGGCCTGCGTGGGTTTTCTCCGGGTACTCCGGTTTCCTCCCACATTCCAAAAACACGCATGGCAGGGTGATTGAACACTCAAAATTATCCCCTGGTGTGAGTGTGAGTGCGGATGGTTGTTCGTCTCTGTGTGCCCTGCGATTGGCTGGCAACAGGTTTAGGGTGTCCCCCACCTACTGCCCGAAGACAGCTGGGATAGGCTCTAGCACCCCCCGCGACCTTAGTGAGGATAAGCGGATCGGAAAATGAATGAATGAATGAAGCGGAAAAGTTATGAAATGGAACAAGTGCCTTGGAATCTGATTTATTCATTGTTTTTCTTAAAAAAAAAAGTCACTGCATCTTGTTGAAAACTGAAGAAGCTAACAGACCAAAAAACTGTTTTCTTGTGATGCTAATCAAAGTATGACACATCCATTTAGTCTTTTGACTTTCCTGTCTCACACCTTCTTCCTGAACACAGTGGTAGAGCCCATGTTAGATCAGATTGCTTTTCACAACTCCAGGTCGTTTCAGCCAGCAAGGTAGAAGACCCAGCAGAGTTACACAACTTAAGACAGACAAGAAGAATAAACACACACTTAGTGGGGAATGATTACTGTCGTCGTCTATTGGGAGGAAATGAGCTTTTCTACTCATGTGATTACTCTCCTTTCTTGCGTGTCACTTTATTCTTCAAATTGCTGTTTCGCTTCTGTTTTGTCCACTTCTTTCGCTCTGACTGCCAATGAACTGCCCGCTCTGCCCGCTTTAACTGTCGAGTCAACTCTTTGCAGAGAAAGGTTTACATGGGCGTCATGCTTTGCATTGTTCTTCTGACCTTGCAGTGTCGTTTAGTTATTATAACAAAATAAAAGAGAAAACACGAGGCCCTGAAGCAACTGAGCAAAGAAAAAAATGCATGCTTTGTCCAATAGGACTTATTTGGGTTGTGCAGTGGCGCTGAGCCTCAGCCTGTTTCATAGGACCCGTGCAATGACTATGAAAACTAGTCAGTATCATCATCTCTCAATGAAAGCAGGTTTGCCAGGTTTGTGTGATTTAGTGCGTGTGCTGTGACAAAATGGAGCCATGAATGAAGGAATTCATTGCAACAAAATGACCAGAGACTTGAAATTACAATTTGCCCAGGCATTCAGTGCTTAGTTTATCTAAAAGGCAAATTACACTGGTCAACAACAAAAATCTTAATCAGAGATGACTTTACGTGTTCTTAAACATGGTGATCGACTGGTTAGCACGTCCGCCTCGCAGCAGGGTTCGATTGCGGCTCCAGCCTTCCTGTGTGGAGTTTGCATGTTCTCACGCGCCTGTGTAGGTTTTCTCCGGGTACTCCGGTTGCCTCCCACATTTCAACAACACACGTGGCAGGTTAATGGAGCACTCTAAATAGTCCCTAGGTGTGATTGTGAGCGCGAAAGGTTGTCCGTCTATCTGTGACCTGCGATTGGCTGGCAACCAGTTCAGGGTTGCCAGCCCAAAAAAAAGTTCTAGATAATTCTAGATAGATTTACTTGTATTTCTGATTTTAAAAAACAAAACAAAAAAGAACATTTGTTGTCTATTGGTGTCTATACATTTGAACCTAGCTGATGATCCTGTGATTAGCGTTATGTCGAGTGATTTTGCTCTCACTGATCTGCTTGGAAAATAATTGTGGCAGGCAATCGTGAGTCTTAAACGTTCAAGAATCCTTTTTGTTTGTTGTTAAGACTGAGGACAATCAATTAATCTAAATCACGGGCACACAATTTCCCGGTCTAACAGCTCAATGCTGGACCATTACATGTTAAAACCCTTCAAGTGTGTATTTGTCTGACAACTGGCTAGTTAACTGACACCATATTCACACCACAGCGGAGTTATTTGTGATCATACAGTCATTGCTACTGTTTTGTCACACAACCAAGATAAGATTCTAGTCGCAATTTGAGCTTCAAATTAAAAATGCTCCTCAAGAAGGCCCACAGAAAATAATAACAAACAAAGTTATCTATCCATTGAGAGAAGACATTTGGTTACTATGACAATACAGATTTAAGGTTTGTTGTTGTTTTTCTTTTTTTGTCTGACACATAGCCCATCAATAATTCAGTCAGTGTTAAAGCCTTCATCACTAACTTTTCTTATCCGGTCATGATGTGTTTTGATGCAGTCAAATGCCTAGGATTTTGAACACAATATTTTTCGGTAAGTGACAATAAAGGTACACTACATTTCCGCTATACCAGCTGATTCATGCAAGCCAATCAAATTAAAGGGGGAGTTTGCCCTTTTTAAAGTGCTAGCATGATTTGAATGTTGTGTGTTTATTATTTTACTTTATGTTAACTGTTTTGTGAAGCGCTTTATTACAGCTGTCGCTGTTGTGAAAGCGCTATATAAATCAGCATGTATTGTATTGTATTGTTGTCTCACTTTACTATTACCCCACCTCGGACCCCCCAGTCTCTGACCAAAGTCGCACCCTTCACTAGCATGTATGAGAGGTGCTTCGCACGTAGCGTGCACTGGAAACAAGCAAACATTAGCCATGGTAGCATAACTTATTTGGAAAGGAATGATACAGTACCTCTGTAAAAAAAAAAAATATTGGTTTGAAAGGTTTTTTTTTTTTTTTTTTAGACTGCGCAGGCAATTAAAAATCAAAAAGAGGTGATGGACTTATCTGTCAAGTGGATATGTTGCTAATTTTGTAGCTGCCTGAGCTCGCTTTGCTCTTCCTGTTTTTACTAGTTTTATGCACAGTTTTGGGCAAACGAGGTTTAGGCATTTTTTTCAGGGAGGGGATGGTTATTCCACCATTGTTTCAACAAATCTCTAGGTTGGCACTATCGGTTGTTTTGATGGGGACCGAGAGAGCTGCTTTTTATTATATTCCACAGACCATTTCACGGTTGTACTACTGTCAGATCATACGGGCAGTTTTGAAAACTGACACTGTTAATTTCTTTATTCAAAAGTTACGAACTACCTCTAAAGATTGCTACATTGGCTGTTGGAATACGAAACATGCAGATTTAATTGTGAAATGTAAACGTGATGATTTTACAATGTCATACCTGTCAACTCATACGGTTTAGCCATAGTTCATACAGATTTTGTGGTGAATCTTACGTATATGGCCGTATCGCACAAATCATACAGATTCTGAAAATGTCAGTTTTTTGTTTGTTTTCCCCCCCTAACAGGTAGTTCCGTTTGCTTTTGCCCAGAATGGTGCTCGTCAACTCGAATGCTTTCATTTCCGGAATACAACTCTGAACACAGTAATGCCACTAAGTAGAATGATGATTAGACATTAACCAGACATTGTATTATGGAGATCTACAATAAATATCATTGAAAATTTCGTGGGGTTTTTTCTGCCGTTATTTTGACATATAAAATGCTTTGGTATGTTATAAGGATTTTTTGCTCTTTATAAGGATTTTTTTGGTAGTTTATACAGGTTGGCGCTCCGAAAAGTTGACAGGTATGCAATGTGAGAGTTACACAAACATGATTCACCACTGAGCCATTATTACGTCGACAACGGAACCCAGTCACATTAGACCGTGAACTTTGCCCCCTATTCCTCGAAATGAGTTTATTTCAGCTCTGTTATTTTGTGTCATTACTGGCATATAAAAAGAAAAAAAACAGAGACAAGAGCAGGAAGGACTTTTATTGTAAATGACATCACGAATAAATGTTGTTTCTTCTTCCTCAGCCCGATAACTAAAGTGTGCGACAGCCCATTGATGGCGGACCCCTGCTCTCAGTTGCACTTTTTTGTGCCATCTCCACCAATTAATTGTGTACTAATGAGCTAGGAATGATCTTACACACACTTGGATTGCTATGAGGAAATTGTTTTCTAAATTAATTTACAAAATCTTCATGAATCTGGTACATTTTTCATCTAACGTTAGGGGACTTGCTTATTTATTTATGCATGTTTTTTTTTCCAAGAGCATGACCTAAGCCAAAAAAGCAAGCTGAAGTTTGCGAACACATGTAAAGAATTAGATTGGCTGACTTCACTTTGATGTAGACGTCCTGCTGAATGACACGGACACACACACATCAAAACCTTTCTGTACCTTTTATTTACAAAATGTATTAAAATTCTCTGTACATTGCCTCGCTAATGAGGTTCAGTCAATTATGCATGCATTTCTTGCTCTTTTCTACCCACTACAATGCCTGGTGATCTCCCAGAAAGGTGAGCCTTGCAAAAAAAGAAAAAGGTGAAAACTGCTCTACCAAAAAAATAAAATAAAACAGGGCTGAATTTCTAATCTAATGTAAGTTTTTGATTGAGGGCTCATCAAGCATTACATGCATTTTTTTCTGGGGAAAAAAAACCCCCAAAGAAAAATAAAGACCAATCTTTCGTCATGTAATATTAACAGGTCATGTTCATCCAAACACATTTCAGCTGTTTTCTTCACATTATGATTTTTTTTACATGAAAAAAGTATTTGTCCACAGATTCTGGTGATTTAAGTGTTATCCTAAAAATTCTATGGAATCACAGCCTTTTTGGGAAAGTAATTGTTACAGCAATATGGACATGTGCTAAGCTTGCAGAACCGCCCTGGTGCAACCCTTTTGTCTTTTTTTATTTTACAACGTGAAATCACCAAACAATGTAATGCTCTTGAAAGGAAAACAAAGTGAAAAGCACAGTTCATTTTCAAATGTACTTATGTGCAAAAAAAAAAAAAAAATCAAATAAAAATGAGAAGATAGTCCACATAGTACAGTTTGAAAGCCTTGACGAGTATCCTTTTGTTAGATTCATCAGTTCACCTACAGTTGATTTCCCTTTTATTGTATTGGTTCGACTTCCGTCACAGAGCATGTGGAGGACTTTAGCGGTGGTGAGCAACCTGACGACATGTATATGTACACACACGCGCACACACACACACACACACACACACACACGCACACGCACACGCACACACACACGCACACGCACACACAGTTGGCAGTATTGAAAGTGCACGTCTTGACCCGGTTGTGTGGTGTGTGTCTGCGGCACCAAGAGTACAAACAACACACTCTGAACTGTTTCAAATGGAATTTCAGGAAGATGAATCCATTAATGGAAGGGGGGGGGGGGCGCGGGGATTAGTAAAAAAAATCAAATTGTGTCATAATCAGTGTCCGGCGGTGCACTGACACGATAGAAAGAACACATTTGAATATATATAGAGATATATAACTAGTGAGAACCCGGCAGCAGGAGAATGAGGAGTAATTTGCTTTTACAAGAAACCAATTATTCCCCCGCCATCTAAGATTCATCTTTTGGCACTTCAAAATGTGCTTAGGGTTGCAAAATGATGGCTTTAATTCACTCACATTACATGTATTCCATATGTACTCAACTGTATATATGATACTATCCCTCTGACCCTCAATTCTTCTCTTTTATGTGAGTTTCAAGCAAAAAGCGATATCGTTGAGAATGTGTTGCATTGATTGGACTCTCCATAAGGCACTGAGAGGAGGGGAATCGGCTCTTCCCATGACCAGTCCAGTTGTGTCGTCATTGCAGATTATCATACCAGTATCTGGTCCAAAAGGATTTGGCTCCATCCTCGTCATCCTTGTCCTTTTCAGAGATATTTAATCACATTTGTATGGGACGATGGAAACATTTGCTAAACCTGTGTCAGGATACAAAGTGGAAGCAAATATGAAAGGGAATTACTGTGTATTATTGTCAGATGATTTTGCATCGGAATCAGAGCGAGTAAACACAGAGACATCATACGTGCCTGAGATATTCACTTGTGCAAACAAAACGACACACGTCTTGTGAGCACCTAATCTTTTATTTCAGAGAGATACGGCTCTTGCATGAACACATTATAATTAATGTGCGGAATTTTAGGTGAATTTGGCACTGTTTGCAATTTCAATTAAAAAAAACTA
Organism: Hippocampus guttulatus; assembly: GCF_054856545.1. Lineage (NCBI taxonomy): Eukaryota > Metazoa > Chordata > Actinopteri > Syngnathiformes > Syngnathidae > Hippocampus > Hippocampus guttulatus. The sequence continues at coordinate 32,192,154 of NC_141262.1, read as the reverse complement.
AATCAGAGAAGGGCTGCCTCTCATCCAATTATCAGCCTTATCTCAATGGGTTTCATTATACTTTAGCTCCCGGCGCTTAATTCTTGATAATATCAACAACAATTTCAAGACCGGAAAGCAGCAATCACAGTAAAAGCTCAAGTAGCCTCTCGAGGGTTCACTGTGAGCAATCGTTGTAAGAAGGTGGGATCCAAAATATTTTTGCTGGGCTCTGGTGCACATCCGTGTATGACTGGACAAAGTGTGCAAACAACCCAATGAAAAGCAAAACTAACAATTGAAACTGTTTATTTAACAGTGTTTGTGCAATGGACTAACTGCTGTACGTCTCGTGGTTTCATGGGAGGATGGGACTGTGCTATCCCAAGCTTTTGGGATGCAACGGGAGCTGTTTATTGTGAGTCCTGCTGCAGTCAATCTGTCTAATTAATAATTAACATGTCACTCGACGGACAAGCGCACACAGAAGGATGACTAGCCTCAAATAGAAACCCTAAAAATCATATGTGAGAATGGTGTTTACTCCATCTGTACCCCACATGCACTGTTGTCAATGTGCTTTCTAATATGCAACGAGAGAATGTGATTTCCTTCGACAGTGTGGGTGAATGCTGAAGAGCTGAGGTTGGACTGAGATGTTGTGGAATTGATTATAATAATACGTAACAATAAAAAAGAAAGTAGAACGTGAGACTTTAAGTTGGAATGGCTCGAGATGAATATGTGATGTCATTCCTGATTTGGGAATGTGATTGTTGACAAATGGTTCTGAACGAGCTGAATATTTTGAATTTGGAATGGTTGGAAAATGGAAATGCGGAAAATGTCTCTTAATTTAGAAATTGTATTTACAAAATTTGGGGATTTGAAATGGTAAGTTTTCAAGATGTCCGAAAGGAGCAGAACCAAAATTGGAATGGTTTGAATCAATCAAGAAATAAGTGTGTTTATTGTTGTAGCATTTTATTCCCCACTGTCGACCTAAAGCGAGAGAAAACTAAGGATCAGAGCAAAAAAAAAAAAAAAAATCATCTAGGAAAAAGTTTACTAGCAACTCTGATAAAAAAATTGTCATCAACAATCGTTGACCGGTATTATTATGAAAGGCATTTTTTGGAACATCCAAACAAAAATCGGCCATCTATCAGTTGCCCTCGAGTGGATTTTGTGTGACTTTCCATGGTGCAAGGTTCGAATTTTAGAACTGGTACTGGTCTGTAAATCGTTTCGCCTCCAATTTTGCCAGAGGCACTATCACCACAAGACTCCATCTTGCAAGGAAAAAACAAGAGCGATGGTTTTTATATCTAAGTGGGCTTCTGTGTTTGAATTCTTCCGACATGACATCTGAACCAGCAACAACACAGAACCGTATGAGTTTGAATAATTTAGTCGAACAGACACAACGGGAAACTAAATGATGCAATGCCCTCAGTGCGTCGTGGACGGAAAAGAGAGGCGACATACCTCTAAATCTTAACACTCTCCGTTCCGTATACATTGTAGCCTTCTCTGTATGTGGCAAAGTTCTGGGTGTTGGTTGGGGGAGTTGGCTTAAAATTGTGAGCACTCTTGGCCAATTTCAGCCGTTTGGTTTCTTGTCGTGACTTATAACAGAACTCAATCAGGGCCACCATCATGGCCAGCCCCAGCCCTCCAACCAGAATATAGAAGACTCCAGCCACATTGCTTAGGCTGAGAGCGCTTGTCTTGTCCTGCAGGAAAGTCAAGAACACAGTTAAGCATTTCCAAGTGGTGCGAGTGCAACAGAACAAAAACAAATAAATAAATAAATCAGCCTGACTAGTCAATCTGATCTGGTCAAACTTGTGCAACTGTTCATGGATTAGTCATACTAACCGCTACCAGCCACAACCCTGGAAAGTCTGTTTGGGTTTACAGTTCAATATAATGGATTAACATTCCCTTAAAAAAATCTTTAGTCTTGATCTACTCTTGACCATGTTGGGAAGCCGGTCAGCATCGCTTAGGTCGACGGCTCTAACCATCCCTGTCTCCTTAGCGACATGTACGTATAACTCTTCTGGCAACATTGTCATACAGTACAGTCAGAGAAGATGATCAAATCAAACCATTTTGCTGCTGCTTACCTACCGAACGTAGTCATTGAAAAATCTGTTTGTTCGAGTTTTACTATTTGCAGTTTAACCCCTTGAGCGTGGAGGGATCGGGCAGCTCCCTAACCATCTCAAAGCCGAATTTCAGAGGGTTAAATGTTGAGTATATTACATTCCCTGACTTCTTGCGGCATGCCAACCGAGCCTCAGTTCAACCGCGAGCGTAAGTTGCATTTGTTATCAAATTTGAAGAGGCTTTGCCCATTCATCATACCACAGGAGGCCAACAAATCTAATAGACGCAGCTGGTTTGCAAAGTAGTAATAACGCAAATCAATCAAACTTTCATTAGCAGTTGGGTAAATAGAAACAGCAGCATAACGGTCCAAGTGTCATGAAGTGAGAATGGGCATAAGTGGCATTTGTCAACAACTGCTGTGATTCGGTTGAAATTGTAAGGCACTCCATGCTCATTTCCCCACTGGATTATCATTACAGATTTTTAAAACAGGTTCACAATTCATGTGGTGTTATACAAAAAGAAAATTCTGTGGCAAAAAATGTGGAGAAGGAGTGCCCGGTTCAAGCCACAGACCGCATTACAGTTAGTGGCAGGTCCAAAGAAGAAGAAATTATGTGCAGCATATTAACATAATGTGAACCACTCATGTTGGGAGAGGTTTGTCTTGCGTATGAACAGTACGTCAAAATGCAATTTGGAATCAGTGCAAAAGACCTGCAGCGACTGACCTTACTTCCAGAGTCCTTGGTTCCACATTCACCCTTATCGTACCACCATTTGTTTTTCAGCTTGTCTAAGATGCCTTGTTCACTGAGTTTCAATACTGCAAGGTTTACAGGAGTTCTTCACGTGGGAAATAACATAAATAACATTATATCATGTTATTTTATGTTATTCAACTTGTTTACTACTTACATATTTTACAAAGCGATAAAGCAGGGTTCCTGGCCACGGCAACATGACAGAGAGCAGGCATTCTACCTAGCACCTTCAGAATAAACCCTTACCTACAGAGCCAGGACCTACCCATATCGCTTTGAGTAATCGGCAGACGCTGTTACCATGGCGACGAGCAGGTACTTATTGTACGATCCGCCCGTCTCTACGTGGGGTGATTTGGGGGGTGCTCCGTTTGAGAGTCTCTGACCAGAATTCAACAACATCAGTTCAAAAAGGAGCTTTGTCTTAAACACCGTAACGGTTGCACCGTTTGCTTTTAACGGACACTGTGCACAGTATCACTTTAATCCTGTGATTTGGAATGCTTGTGTCATGGAAATTGTCAGTGTCAAAGCCGATCGAAGCTGGCTTAAACAGTATATTGAAGATAAGAAAGAAATCCCCTTATCAAAGATGAACTATTCAGTCTGTCGCAACCAAATTGCATTGATCTTTCTGAAATCATTCCCAAAGTCTTGATACTTACTGAGGAGCTGCATGAATTTTTATTATTATTATTATTACTTTTTTTTTAAATTAAAAAAACAAAAAAAAAAAGTAACTTTATGTTTTGGCACTAAATGAGTTAAACACTCAACATACACAATGTAATCTGCGTATTTGCCGCATAACGTACGTTATCGCTTGTAATGCAGTTAACAATTGTCATCTCAAATTGTCACTGATACAAAACAGTTGAACATCTGCTGTGTATTTTGTTTGACTCCATACAAGCATGGGTCATACGTGGTTCCGCTCCATCACATCGGTGAACACGTGAAAAGCAAATTAAAAGGAAGAAAAAAAATGGTGCGTCGAAAAATGAGTGACATAACTACTCCCTGCAGGAAAAATGGCCCTTGAGGGGATCCAGGAAATGCATAATGCACAGAGAGAAGATTACGCAGCGGTATGCCTCGGAGACAGTTTTTGATGACCCGAGCATCGTTTTGGCTTGTGGAGACATTGATTAACAATGCAATTACCCTATAACATGCTCCATGTCTGAAACTCAATCTCGGCTGCACCACTGTGTTGTGCTGAAGGCCAAGAAGCGCGTGTGTGTGTTAGAGAGAGAGAGAGAGAGAGGGAGGGGATGGGGCGTCTGTTGAAACCGCAAGCCATAAGCATGATGCAAGGAATGCACTATGTGGAGGTGAGTGCTCCGAGCCACACTTAATCGGACCTCTCAAATGACTCTTGAAAAAGTTAAACAATCCGGCAAACGAACACAGAGTGCATGTTAGAGTAATACCAAAAAAAAAAAAAAAAAAAAAAAAATCGATGATGACATGATGGCTCCTGAGAATGCTCTCATCAGTATGCAAAAAAGACTGAACGATTTTAGCTACAGAGCAGCATTAGCAAAGCAAATAGTGCAAATATGTGACTCAAGAGGGAACCTTAGGAGGAGAAAATTTAGTGTACAGTATACCTTGGCTTTGACTTATGGTGCTGCTTGGTGTACCATTATGCGAATTTCTGGCCCTACTGAAGTTGCTCTGCATGATTCACTGTGCAAGAACCTCAGTTTCTCTTCTCGTGACCTTTTCCACATCTTTTGTTTGAGCAGCATTATCTGAAAGCAACAACCTCTTAACACAATATTATTTAGTGGAGTCATAACTGGTACATTCCCTGTGCAATACAATGTCAATGGGAAAGTCAGTACTAATTTCATGGTGGACAAAACAATTCGTCACGGTACATTAATGCGAAACATTGAATGTGGTTCCAAAACAGACTGCAAAACCTAGTGTGGCGATTCTTGTTTTGCCATCACAGTCCAACTTCAGTTCACGAATAACCCTGGTCACAAACAAATCAGTTGACAAACAAGATTTGCGCACAAACCTGGCTTTGGTTCACGCACATTGCTTCAGTTTGCAAAGAGTGATAGCATCCATATCGAATGCTGACTTGTGTTTTGTGTTGCATCCATCCGTCCATTTTCCGATCCGCTAACCCTCACAAGGGTTGCGGGGGTGCCGGACCCTATCCCTGCCGTCTTCAGGCAGTAGGTGGGGGATCCTCTGAACCGGGTGCCGCACAAAGACGAACCATCCGTGATCACACTCACACCTCGGGACAATTTAGAGTGTTCAATAAGCCTGCCATGCATGTTTTTGGAATGTGGGAGGAAACCGGAGTACCCGGAGAAAATCCTGGGGAGAACATGCAAACTCCACACAGGGAGGTCGGACCTGGAATTGAACCCGGTACCACTGCACTGTGAGGTCGACGCGCTAAACAGCACCACCGGGCCGCCATATTTCTCTCTCTCTCTCTCTATACAGTATATATGTATATATATATATATAGAGAGAGAGAGAGAGAGATATCTGCAGTGATCCCTCGCTTATTGTGGTTAATGGGGACCAGAACCCCCCACTAAAGAGGAAAATCCGCGGTGTAGGTACCCCCCGTACAATTATATGTACATGTGGATGAGTATATATATTTGTAAGGCCACATTTAATGGTATACCTGCATGTAGAATCAAATGATTGTAGTAATTAACATTACATTAATGCCATATACAAAAAAATATATATATATATATATATATATATATATATATATATATATATATACACAGTATATAAGATGTATAAGTTAGGTTAGGTTAGTGCATAAATAGCAAAATAGAGTAAACATAAACATGTAGCACTGTATATGTTGCTCTGTGACTCGCTGCGGTTTTGCTGATTTTCGCTGCCTCTCGCGGTCCTTTTGCGGCATTTTTGCAATGTTTTTTTTAAATCAATATCTTTGAAAAATCCGCGATGCATTGAAACCGCGATAAGTGAAGCGCCAAGTAGCGAGGGATCACTGTATATCTATCTAATCTATAGATAGATAGAGAAAAAGAGAAAGAGAGAGAAAGAGAGAGAGATGTGTGTGTGTGTGAGATACATTTTCACAAAATCAGGCTTACACCTCCAAAAATGGAAATTGAGATATTCATATTTTCTAATTCTACACTTAAATCCCTGTAAAATGATGTATAATACAAACAATTTCAATGTTGGCAGGATAGATTATAGAGAATAACAAAGTTATTGTGCTGGCACATGCATCTTTTAAAGGACGGTAGCAACCAGTAAACTAGGAAAAAAAATATGAAAGACAAACTTTCAGGAAGTGCTGAAAGACCACTGGGAAGTCGATTGCAATTGCAAGTAAGGACATCATCTGAGATTTTAAAATATGAGGAAGTTTGACCTATCATCAGATAAAATAGGGCAAAAATTGTGATTTTGCCTCAACAACGGGGTAGGACTAGATACGTTTTTTACTTCTTCCTACTCCCTTGAACATAATAACTGTGTTGAATGAAGACTGATTTCTTTCTTTTTTACTATTTTATTTACCTTATTTTCTGTCAAATTATTACTGTATATGTTTTATGTTCAATAAACAAACCAAACCAAACCCCAAGACAGCTTTGATGATCCCATTAAGCTCACAATTCATTTCCGAAATCCTCATCTTTTTCCATTTGGCGTCATAAGATTATTTGCCTTTTGGTGTGGCCTGTGACACTGATTTACTGATATTTTATCATGGATATAATATTTCAAATGCATTTGGCCACATAAAGAAAATAATGATTGATAATGATTTGATGGTTCAACCCTTTTTTTTCCCCAACGTAATACTTAAGGAACACTTTATACATACTGTCCAATATTTACACATTACTCCAAATATGTCTGCGTGCTGGGTGAACAGTGTTCAGATTTGATTTTATATTCCTCCCACTTAAAAAGGCATAAAGTGTTCATTTGTGGCATTAGATCTCTCCCACGTAGTAATCTGCTCATCAGTGACGAAGTGATATGTCATAATAATTTGCGTAAAATGACAACATCGAGGAGTGATCAAAACATTCCATTATTTACATGACATTATAACATTAAAAAAACCGACTCCTCACTCTCAACTGGTGGCATGTAAATAGAGGAGCATTTAGCGGCTTTGTGATTGTGACATTACTTGTTGTGGTGCAATAAAGAATTAAATTAAATGTAGAAATAATCTCGTTAACGAGAGAGGTCCTGCAACTGACCAGTAACCATAATTGGATTTCAAACATTTGCCGGTGTTCGGATCATGACGAGATTTGCTTCTGCGATGCTATGAGGTAAGGGTTAACCTACTGACCGTCTGTCCATCTGTCTTCTGTTCGATTTTATATTGGGGTCACATTATGGTGTATTTCATCTCCAATTGGTATCAATCATTTGTGAACTGATGTTCGAGGCACGTGACCGAGACACGCGAGCATACTGTAAACAAGAACTAGTTTGCTTCATTACCGATGTCAATTAATCACTTATTTTCATGAAACTCGACTACATTTTTAACCTTTAGACAGCTGGGAAAATAAAGACCTTAAAGAGGGTATTTTTGGAGAAGAAAATGTCAACAACTTAATACTAATCTCCATGACATATGCCTGATTTTGCATAACACATCTCAGAGAGTGAGAGAGAGAGAGAGAGAGAGAGAGAGAGAAAGCGAGATGGGCAACCCGTTGGTCGACTGGTTTGTGTGTCGGTCTCACAGTGCGGCGGTGCAGGGTTCGATTCCTTACTGTGTGGAGTTTGATTGTTCTCCCTGTGCCTTCGTGGGTTTTCTCCAGGTACTTCCGTTTCCTCCCACGTTCCAAAAACATGCATTTATTAGGGGTGTTCATATGGATGTTATGGGGTGTTATACTTTATCTGGCCTTCATGTTTTAAGAGTTCAAAGAAGCCGCAGCACATAGTGGGACATCGGGGCTGTGTGTGGTCTCCATGACAACAAATCTCAATTGACTTTCCATTGACATAATTTCTGTGGTCCAGGCTGGCACTCAGTAAAAAGCATAGCCACTGCCTTCAAGACAGATCGACTCCTGCTTAACTGCTAATTGTGGTCAAGGCCAGTTCATGACAAATAACATTAACAGTATAATAGTACAGCTGTGTTTCACAGAGGATTTCGGATTGCATATATTCTAACCAATTCCCTGACCTATATCATCCCATTAGAGGTGACAGCATCATTTGTCTTTACAGTGACCTGCAATGTTAGGACTGTAATACAGCTGTCCCATATGTAATGCAGTGAAAATAGCACTATACAATCGCACATCATCTGAGTAATGTTATACTTAGTTTTCATGGTTGAGCGGGGCTTAATACTTGCACCATTAGCTTCCATAATGGGAAAATCGTTCATCATTTAGCCACAGAAGAAGAGGGGAGGGTGTGAACAAAAGGGTCAATGTTGGGTTATTAATGAGCTCAATAGTGGAATCGGACCGGAGGTGTGTGTGTGTTTTTTTGTTTGCTTATCAGATGATACATTAAAAACAAATCACAAGCTTTGAAATGTTAATTAGAATTCTCACGTTGCAATGTGCAATGCTTAGTCCCCTCAAGACGCCGCTGTTCCCCTTGCTCTGCCGACGGCCTCCATGAAACCATTTTGCCACTGGGAACGAGTGATCCCACTGGCTTTAGAAGACATGCATTCAGCTGCGGGCGCAATCAAAGAAGAGCGAGCTTTCCCCGGATTCGCAAACATATACTAGAAATGTTTACAACTTCCAGGAATAAGAAGTGAGGTGTAGCAGGTTGATGATAAATCAAATTGAGGCGACTCATTGCATTTCCAGAAGGCGAGATGGGCCGAATGTCCCAGATGAGATGAGCTGCCATGCAGATCTGTAAGCATGAATAAAGACCGCCAAACTTTCATAACTGCAGGGCAGATTATTCACGTCGTAATTTGATTCATATTCACTGGTTGTCACTAATCTCCTGTTTGCTAAGCAGGGCTCCTTTGTTTGAGCTGGGATGCTAAACCGTCTGGTCAGACCATCCGTCAATTTGGTGACGTGCCGAAGGCCAGCAGCAGGTTGTTCGTGGCGGGCATTTGGTTCGGTTCTGGTTGGGTTGCTGTAACAGCCTTGCCGATTACTCTGCACTGCAGTACCCGATTGTGGTGACATCGAGGCTGACCTTGGAGTCACCTCCCCCGCTGCCGCACTCTCCCTTGTCGTACCACCATTTGTTTTTCAATTTGTCCAAGAGGCCTTGCTCATTCAGTTTTAAAACTGCCAGGTTAACAGCATTTCTTGAAACGATAAAACATAACTTGTAAGAAAATGCACAGGTCCGTGAGAAATCTAATGCAAAGTAATGGGTGTACCAAGCACTGTGATAGGTCAGGGTAGAGAGGCTACCGCTGTAGCAGGGGCTTACGCAAAGAATCTGTTAAGCAGAATGTTCTGGGAAAAGACAAATTGCGGTTTCGGAATTTCAGGAATACGGAGAGATAAGAGAGGCTCACTTAAGGTAAAGACAGTGTTAAATCTTGGAAAGGTGGCAAGAGGGGTTACGTAGTTTAGAACTGACGTGTGCGGGATGGGGACACTTGTCATTGAGAAGAGAAGTAACAACAACAAACATCATGCAATTAACATTTGTCACAAGTGACAGCACAGCTTTTAAAAGGCTAAATTGAAAAACTATTGAACCGTTAAATTAAAAGTGACAACACAACAGTCATGTAGGACGGAAGGAGAGATGGGTGGGGGTGAGGGGAGGGGGGAGAGGAAGACATAAAGAGACATGGAATGATTCTTAGCCTTAACTCTGTCGTCTGGATTTGATTTACAAGAACAACGATATCACATGTAGAAAAAATTCTTGAAAAGACAATGATGGCAGAAAAAAAAACAACAAAACTTTTGTATCCAAGTGCATTGAAAAGCATACTACCGTTACCTCTGTGCCCATTAAAAAAAACAAAACAAAACAAAACAAAACAAAAAAAAAAACAAGGAGAGGATGAGAAGAGAATGAAAACAGGGGGCATCAGGGTAGGTGGAATACTATAACAACATGGGGGATATTGTTATATTATTCCACCCACCTTAATGCTGAGCCTTTGGGCGTCGCCACTCCGTAGCCTTTGGAGTCGAGGTTCCCGCCCACTTTCATGGTGTCGCAGGGCTTCCGCTGCTCTATGTACTCGTTCATGGTGGACTCGAGTAGAAAGGCGAACTTGCCCTTTGACTTTCGTACCCGGGCCACGCCATCTGGTGTGGTCTTAACAAACACCGAGGGTTCGGCTGATTTCATGTATGACCACATCTTCTCATAGACGGCTATTTTGGATCGCTGTGCGGAAAAGAACACAAGAGAAGAACGAGGTTCAGGAACACAACAATCATGAGTGAGCCATGATGGATTTTGTGGGCATTTTGAGCTTTATGATCACTTGATTGAAAATGGCATGAAGAAGTATTAAAAGACACCCTTGAACAAAACCACTGCGATATCTTGAAATACTTCCCAAAAATCTCGTTGGATTTTAGCATGATCACAAAGCACAAGAATTGACAAAATCCATTTCCCCCGATGAAAGACCTCCCTGGCTTGTTGCTATTTTAGTTTGCTCCACTGTCTATCGCCCTCATATGTGCAACATTACTGATCATGCAAACCGACATTTCGAGGGTTCTGAATGCAAGAATTGGATTTGTAAATCTCTGTCACATCCCGACTGCGGAAGGAGTAATGGGAGCATAGGAGAAGGCTGGTTACACATTCACCAGGCAGCCCGTCACAGACTTACTCAGATGAGCATCTTCCAAGTGCCTTGGGTCAGGATTAGTCAGCCGGCAAATACTGGGGGAGGCGAGCACTATCTATAATAAGCATCAATTAAATTATTCAATGGAGCTGGATTTATTTTGGCAAAAGGTGTTTCACACTTTGAACAGATCCTGGTACGTGGCTGGCCACGAGCAAGCCAATACTTTATTGGTTGTACTCCTCACTATATCCAATTTAAAAATATACGTACAGTACTTTCAGGACGGAAATAATTGACAACATTGGATCGTTTTCAATAACTGGCAATCAATCAATCAAAGCAACCAAATGCTTCAGGAGCGGAGTGTGGACAAGCTGTTGAGAAAAGCACATCTGTCTGGAATACTGTGAACTGATTAGTATCCTGACAGTTATTCTCACAAAATACTTCATGCATCACAAAGCTAAAAAAAACAAAACAAAAAAAAACCATGCTGGTCACACCAAATCTAGACACATTCATCCCATGCGTTCAAAAGCTCCAGTGTCACTGTAATACTCCATCAATCGAAACCCCCCCCCCCCCAACAACAACAACAACAACAACCGCTGCCAACTATAAGAGCTTTAATCTGCAGATAACGAGGCTAATCAATGGAAGAGCAAAATCAATCGGTTGCATCCTCTGGGGACTACGGCAATGCAGTCGTTGAAAAGCTGTACTGTGAAAAATCCGGAAAAAACTCTAACTTTAACTTATTTTAGCTCAGGGGCCACACGTCGGTAAATCTATTCCCAAGTGAGCCGCACCACTAAAATTATGGTATATGACCTAAAAATAACTTTTGATTGGGCAATTCCTAGAACAACTTGCCACGCTCATTTAAGCACTGCCTGTAGGAAGTTAGTTCAACTGCTTGACAGACAAATCGAAAACCGGACCTTAATATAAGTTTAGTATTACAGACTTCAAACCTTTGGTATAGTGTCACATGAAACAAAAATACTTGCATACAATTTGGCTATTTATTTAGACGTCCGCCGATAATAGCCGGCTAATTAGTCGCTCAGGTCCTATTATATTATATTATATTTACACTTTACAATACCATGCCGTGGGGCGGATTAAACCGATTTGCAGACCTTACGCTCGATACCCCTGATATAGCTGGTCATGCTATTGTAGATTTAAAATTAGGCCGAGTTGGGTAATGATACTATTTTGGACAAAATTTCAAACTACACAAAATGAGAATGTGCCATACTGATGATGTTTCACTTTCCCTGACCTTGTAAGTATTAATTGGTTGAAAGTATGGAACAGGTACTTTTGTCTGAAAAGTGGCACTCTTTTTGGTTAATTTTCTGCACGACAGAATACGTATCAAATTGTATTCAATCCTAAATATGTATGTCATCACATCTACCGTTAATTAGAATGGCTTTCAAAGTTGAAATCATGGCAACTCCAGAAAAAGTTACAAGCACAACAAATCTTAGCCTCATCTATTTGGTCTTTGAAAACAGAGGACATAGGTAAGTTACTGCTGAAGACAAAATATGTCCAAAAGGCATGGCCCGAGAGAGGGGGTCGGCAACACGCGGCTCCAGAGCCACATGCGGCTCTTTAGTGACATCTAGTGGCTCCCTGGAGCTTTATAAAAAATGCTTGAAAATGGAAAAATATTTTGATAGTATGCTAATATAGCTCAAATAGATAGATACATGTTGCAGCGCCGAAAAAGGAGAGCTGTGGTGTTGGTTTTTTAAAACGTACCCTTTATTTATGCTTTTAACAGTCTCGACAAACACAGACACGTCTGCGTCCGACTCCGTGCCTTCTTTCTTCTCGTCCGACTCGAGAGGCGTTCAAAGACAGCCTCAGAAAAACGGAAATTAATGATCACTTCACTGACACTAAGAAAAGCAAAAATAATGCACCAAAACAAAAAATCAAGCGAGGAAATTCCAAGATAAATTCTATGGGGGCCTTTGTGAACACACAACAAAGGAATGAATAACATAAACAATTCTGAGACAGTCCAGTCTCCTACATACAAACAACATGTGTTTCCTTCATTGTAAGTTTTATAGAAGGCTTTTATTCTTTTGCGGCTCCAGACATATTTGATTTGGGTTTTCTTTTTTGTACTATGTGGCTCTTTCAACATTTTGGGTTGCCGACCACTGCCCTAGAGCAAAGCATTATCCCCAATCCCAGAGCTCAAGAGGTGCAGCAGTGGCTGTGCGCCGCTTCCACTCTAACATCTCTCGTTGCATGCCCGCATGAGACAGACAACCACTCACACTCATATGCAATCACCAAATAGATTCCACACTAACTGCATAAAACTCAGCAGTGTGTATCTGGGGTCCTTTGTGTCTTTGTCAATATCATAAATGCACTTTATTTTGCTATTGCTGTACATTCTTAGTGATAAAAGGAAGGACAATTGTTTGAGAATTGTAGTTGACTTTATTACCGGTACACAATACTTAGTGACCTTTTTTTTCATCGTGGAATCGACAAATATGCCATATATTTATTTTGCTATTGCTGTACATTCTTAGTGATAAAAGGAAGGTCAATTGTTTGAGAATTGTAGTTGACTTTATTACCGGTACACAATACTTAGTGACCTTTTTTTCATCGTGGAATCGACAAATATGCCATATATTAAAAACAAAACTAAACCCAATACTAAAACTAATAGCAAACTAAAGGGAAGCATTTTCAAAAAATGAAATGAAAACTAATAAAAACAGATAAACATTCTCTAAAAAAATTACCACCTCATGAATTAAGAAAAAAAAACCTCAAATGAAAATCCCCAAACGATTATAATCCTGAGTCACACTCCTCCCGTGGTTTACTGACAAAGGTGTAGTCCTTTGGATGGATCATGGATAGTTTAGAAAATATTGCAGCAGGAATGCCTCTTTGAAAATTTGAGATCCAGAACATATTACGCCAAATTGTTTGTAAACTGATTGGTTGTCAAAAACAAATCACACACAAACAAAAAAAGAAACATGCATAAAGTGGCATTAGATATTTGCAAGATCCTGCAAGATCTTAGCTTTATGTACTGTTGAAAACATACTCTGGTGAAAGGCAAGGACCCGCCCACTACCCCCCCCCCCCCCTCCCCAAAAAAAAACAATCTTGATGATAATCGTTATTCTGACCCGAGATAAAAAGTCATTAGCCCAGCGTAGAAAGAACTGGTCCTGTAAATCTCAGGTAATGAAGTTGAGCAGAATATAAACTGGGATGATTTAGCAATCACACTGCACTGAGCTTCGTCACCATGCGCCATCCAGACCAGACTCATCAAGTGTCCCAACAAGCCCCCTGAACAACAACATATTCATCTCTCTATGAAGAAACAAATGCATTAACCTTGGCCTGAGGAGAGTGCTTTACTGTCTTGATGTAATATGTCGCATTTGTCATAGAGCATCAGGCCACGGGTAAGGATGAGATGAGACAGCAGCATAACCCAAATTAAAAAAGCTTGCATGATGAATGTTCCGCCCGCAAAAATAGAAAGGCTTCAACTCGGTCGGGACAGTTAGCTTTAATGCAAAGATGATGGATGGGAGGAGGCCTCGGAGTTGGATGGGATGTTTTTGCTGCCAATCCCGTTACATGAGCTGACAATTTACATGTGTCAAACAGCACTTGAAAGGACACTGGTTTAGAGGACAATTTCCCCAAAGACTGCAGGCTCATCTGCTCGGCTGCAGAGGAGCTCCAACGCCTCCTCAAATGAAGAGAAAAGAATGGATCTGGGCATTGATTACTGACGACAGAGTGTGCTGTCTCAGTGCTTTATGAAGTCAATTCATCAATATCAGAGCGGGGAAGAGGCGCGACCAAAATCTAAATAGGCTGATTGCATGGCAACTGAAGTCTCAACAGTGCTGTTCAAAGGGGAAATCAAAGCGAGTGAAGAGTACAAGGAGAATACCCGAGGGTGTTTGATTAAGGATTTCAAACTCAACAATGGGTCAAGTTCCACCCATGTACTGTTCCTGTGATACCTTGATATCCCCACATCTTCTTTACAATGTAATCATGTATAATTCACCATTATATTCCATAATTGCCATGTTGAAGCATGTAATTCAAGTAATTAAAGACAAGCCAATCGGAAAAAGTATATTGAGACTGCAAAGAAATGTGTGCTTGATGAATGTACTTCAGTATGCCTCATATAAATCATTAACTCGATTTACAAAGGACTCTGACAAGTGAGTCCCAGGGGACTTTTTTTTTCAAAGTGTAGCAAATTACCCAAATTTGTTTTGATTTTCTCAGTGCCAAAACCAGGAAATAAGTTTTGACCCAAAGCAGATGCGTGCAGAGTATGTCTTCACAATTGTTTTCTTATTTATCCTATTCATGAATGCATTGTTTTGCCAACTTGGGGACACGTGTAACAAGCTGCAAACATTATTCAGTTTTAGGATGGTGTGCTAAACTAATTACTGCCAAAAGTGCCTCTCTCTGAGCAGTGGGAGTCATTTTGAAATAAACAGTGATTCGTGAAAGTGTAAAGGTCCGATAGGAGCGGGGAAGACTTTCTCGATCAATAGTGTCCAAATTTATATCTCCTCACCAGGCAAATACCTTAAAATAACAAAGTGCTGAGCTTTAATTGTTAACAACAAAAGCAGAATACATATGTACTGTATTTTCTGCACGTCACGGCTGATTTGTTTGGGACCAACAGGTGGCTCTGTAGGTTTCCTCCTACAGCGGCACACCTGTTGGTCATCATGTCATTAGTAGGTTTTTTTTTTGTTCAAAGGACTCTCGGCCCGACCACTCGGTGTCGGGTCATAGTTGTGTTTCTGTTGCTGTCGCTGCTTTCTGTTGGTTTTGTTTACCACGTCATATTTTTTGCTTACAAAGAAATCATGTTTACAGCCAGTAATTTTTCACAACAGGGGGTTTTTCACTGTAGCAAATTTTATCTCAGATGTAAACGCGCGCACACACACACACACACACACACACACACACACACACACACACACACATTTGCACATGCACAAAACATATATGTGTACTCTTTATTTTTATTCCAATACTGTGCGTAAAGCATAAATATGAGCATACACTTATTTGATTATGTTTAACATTGATATACAATTTTTTTATATTCATCACTCCACTTTGTCTGTTGGTTGAAAAAGTCATTTATCCTCTTTTAGAAAAAAGGAAGTTTCAATATCTATAATTTGATTTCAAACTGTACTTCTACAAAATGCACCTGAAGCATAATAGTACTGTAATGATTAATATGTCTACTGTATACAGTACGGTAACACCTTATGAATATGTGATTAATAAATTTAATGATACAAAACTAGGAAAAAAAAACACCCAAAAATCAGTTACATTTTTTGGTTGTAATGTTGTAAATCAACATTCGAATTTTCTACCCATTCGTGAAAAAAATAATTGATAGAAAATACATTAATTGATTTGTTAATTTTTAGCTGATTTGAATTGGAATTTAAATCAATGATTTTTTAAATCAAAAATTCCTAATCCCAACAACACTTCAAACTGTACAGTACTGTACTGTAGCCAATGTACAGTCGTGCACAAAGAGAAAAAAGGAACGAAATTGCAAAATTTACGATCAGCATTCACTTTCACTTACATCAATTTCTTGGATAATGTCTTTTATTTTGCTTCCTCCGTCTTTCATTTTGATCACTTTTACCCTCTCTTCCAGGGTCAGAGCTCTTCTTGTCTTAGCTGCTTGGCATCCAAAGGTCCGTTTTATAGCCATTTTAGCAATGCAATGAAATACTTCCTAGACTACTGCGCATGTGTAAACCAGTGTGGTGGTTGCTGTTGCAGTTTCAGAGTGAAGCAGTCGGAGTCGATGTTGCTGAGGTTGGATTAGACTTTTGCAGAAGGCTTGTTTTCGTTGTAGTGAATCTGGTCGCGAGGCAAGAGCAGGGAAAACGATTTCGTATAACGGAACAGGAGGATTTTTCGTTGTAGGGGAGCAGAGAAGTGGAAATGGCTTTAATGCATGAACATTTTTTCACACTAGGGGGTATTTTTACCCATGTAGGTTTCGTTGTAGAGGGGTTTTACTGTACTTTGAATTCTTGTTGTTTTCAGGACTTTGATTGTTTTGGATTTGGTTTTCTCAGTGTTTGATTAGTACATTTTGTCAAGTTGACCCTGCTCCTCCCTCTTGCCCGCTTTAAGGGGTCCTCCACCACCCCCACATCATAACATAAGGCGCTCCGTAGTATAACGCGTACTTTCAATAAATGGCCTTTTTTTAAAGTGTTTTCATATACAGGGCACGCCGCATTATGAGGCACATAGAATAGAAGCCACAATAGTGGCTACGGTTGCGTTATGCATCCACTATATGGAGCTAAGCTAAAGGGAATACAATACAACATAAGAGCTTTATTTATATAGAGTTTCCAAACCGCTGTAGCTGTAACCGGTTGCTTTACAGAAAATTTAACATACTACGTCCAAGAAATCTGAATATTGATCCATATATAAGGTGCATCACATTGTAAGGTGCAGTCGGCCTATGAGAAATTTGCTTTTAGATGCACCTTATAGTGTGGAGAATACGGTAATTAAATGTGTTTGACATGACAAGATGTCCTAGAAGCCTGAATATAACAGTGGAACAGTTATTTAAGTGCACAGTCCAAAAAGCACCTGTCCTGTTGATTCTAAACAAGTTTCGTCAGTATTGGTTCCAAGTCTTCTTCCCCATGACTGGATTACAGGCTGTTTGTTTGTTTATTAAATTATTTGCTTTATAAATGAGAGGTTTGTATTGGCATGGCGGTCTGCCTTCATTCGGGCCTCACCATAATGCCCTCTACATACCTGTCAAAACGCTTCACGATCTTGCCCTCAGAATTTCTACTCTTTCATTGCATAGCGGTCATACCACTGCTTTCATTCAATATTCTTCCTGGATTACCTTTGTCCGAAGGAATACAAGTGCAGGCTCTGAGGAATGTAATTGTATCATGCTACGTCCCGAACTCAGACTGACACATCTTTGAAGTTTGTCCCTGAGGACAAGGCTTTGCCAGAGGCTATGCCTATCTCACGGTCATCTATCATTGCTTTTGATAGAGCCCTCTTCTATGCAAACAAGCCGTAATCTTTAGAGAAGCTCCATCAATCAATACTCTCTAGAAATACAAGTTGACAAGGACCCAGAGAGTTGTGTTGCAAAGTGCCGACGTGATTGCAGAGCAGCCTCAGGATTCCTGGAATAAATTGTCTCCTCTTAATGCAAATCTGGCCAGAAGCTGGTCCGCTCCGCTGAGAAAATCTACTCATTAAACCGTGTGTTGGACCACGCAGAAGCTTGAATGTCTGCTTCACAATACCTGAGACGTGAAATTGATTTTTATGCGTGGCGAAAATGCATCGGTGACTGCAAACAAGCTGCTGTTCCATCTTCATCACACCTGCACATCAGAAAGATACATGGCTCTTGCCATTGAGACTTGAATGTAAAATTCTTTGAGGGGCCAGCGAGGCTCCAGGCTTATTCAGTCAGTCATGATGCTCTTTTCATGGTCACGCTGTTAAATGAGGTGCATCAAGGGTCTCTGATGGGCTCTTCCTATTTTTTCACATAATTAAGCACTGACTTCAATATATCATTGAAGCCACCATTATGGCCCATCTTCGATTCTGATGTGTGTTTCAAAACACAACTCACCCAAGCTGTGTGATAGGCTAATCATAGCTGGAGTTACATTGCATGGTTCGGATGACTCAAGTCTGATTTCTTGCTCCCATGTGGCATATTTTGGAATGGTTTATATCAGACTAAACAGTAATGAAACCACAAATGGAATCACATGCCCCCAGATCAGACCCAAACCAGGTTCAAAATTATATTTGAATTCAATTTCTGCCAAGTTGACAACATCATTAAGATACAGAATGTGTAGACAGTGATTATAAAAAGTGTACACACCCCTGTTCAAATGCCACATTTTTAATGATATTTATATATAAAAAAAGGGGCCAGGCAAATCATATAAAAACTTTTCCACTATTAATGTGACCTACCTCTAAACAGCTCATCTAAAATAATATTTTTGAAAGGGGAAGTCAAATGCTTCGGAAATTTACCCTTCTGCCTAAGATCTTTGAACAATTTTAATCTTTCTGATGAATGTGTTACACGCTTTCTGCAGATCATGGCTTGTGCTGTGAGATATAATTACAACAAAGACAGGAAAAGCCTACTGGAAAAGCTCCATTTTTTTGGGACGGGAGGCGTAATCAGAGGCACTTTAAATTTTAGCTGGTGTGTTAACTCCTATTTAACATTAGCTTAAATTTGATTGGTTATGTCTGAACAGAGCCACATCCCCAGTTTTAAGTTAGAAATGTGCACACCCTCAGTGTACTTGTGCAACCTCATTTTCTCGGTAAATTTATCTTCCTCTCTTGAAATTCTGTCAGCCTTTCTGAAATGAGTCACATTAACAGTTTATGCAAATTATTTATCTTGGTCTCATGTTTTCATAACACAAAAATGTGCATTTGAACATTTCTCTATCCATTGTATGCATACCCTGTCAGTGTGAGCCTGAAATTTCCCCATTGCGGGACAAATAAAGGATATCTTAAAAGCCAATGACATCTACATGAGGGTGTTTTCCGAAGCAAACTACCCATGGTGAATCAAAACTACCCACACAGAACACATAGCTATACCCCACGGTCTATGTGGGAAAGCAATGAGAAGAAGGGCCTAAACCTGTTGGGATAGTCCTTGGAAGCAATTAGTTGGAAGAGACTTGAGACTCTTGAGGCTATTCAGTCAACTGGCGGATAGAGTCGCTATTCTTGTCGGTTTTATTTACAGTAGTTAAAGGATTTTGGGAGATTGACTCTATCCCTGTGTGAATACAAACACAAGTCCCCTTCATCTTTTTGTTCCTTCATCTTATAAACAGTATTAGTGAGCTACCTCAACTTGTCAAAAATGTTTCTGGATAAGACAGGTGAAATCATCAAAAATTCAAGCACAGGATCTCAAAGACTTGGCCTCATATGATAAGTTTGGGACACAGAAATTTCCAGCTGGCGGATGCCGTATGGATGTCATTAATGCAGCGGGTATTTTCTTTTCCATGTCAAGCCTCTACAGCTTTAATTAAAAGTCACGCAGAATAGCAGTTCACACATGTCATTTTCTATTTGAGCGCCGGGTTGTAAGTAGGACACCCATTCCGCAGAACCTGGGAAAAACCGTCACTTGATGACCACTTCTCAGGGATTCCAAGAGCCCGTTTTGTCGCCATTGTCAGGTTTGGCACCTAATCTATAATTGGCATCCGTCATCTTGTAGATAAAAAAAAAAAATACACCTCATATGTAGCTGCAGCATCTCGGATGAAAGTAGCAGTCATTGGGAAGTGTTCTTTTGCGAGTTGCCCCATTCACATTGTGTGCATGTTTTTGCCAGGCATGTCTTTGTGAGAAACATTGTCTTCCCAATGTTCTTTTAGAGTTTTACACAAAGGTAAGTTTTCCTTTATGTAAGAAAAACGAATGTTCTTTTGAGCAGTCAGAAGGCTGTTTCATTATCACGTCTTCCTTTCATTGCTCCTAATTCAAAAGATTGTAGAACTGATGTTGCTGTCAACAGCAAAGACATAAATGATTGTCACTTCAAAAAAAAAGAAAAAGAAAAAAATAAGACCAGTTGCAAGAGTCATTGCCTGGTGATCATTTGCTCAGCTTTTGGAGGCTAATGTAGATTCAGATTTCTGTTCATTTCCAACTTCATTGCCTTTCTGGTCCATTTAGCCGATGGACATATTGCCCATCCCACCTGAAGTCTTCTTCAGACAGCTCAGGTTGACCCACAGAAGTCTTCTTCATCATGTCCAATTTGCCAGCCATGGCCAGCTAACTAATTATATTTCATGAGCTGACCTGTCTGAGTTTGAGTCTGATGTGGGCGCTTGATTAGCCTGCTGCTTTTATCACCTCAGAGTCTTCAATGTTGTTATCACACTTTCTGCTGACAGCTGCGGTACTTCAAGGTTGCACACCGCAGTACCGCCGCATAAATTTCACATTGGTGTCAAAAGAGTTCGAGAAGCGCTTCTCATGTGTCGGTCAAGATTTCTGCACTTGGAAAAGCTGAGAAAGGACTTCATAAATCACATTCCACACACCAGTGTTTTTATGTTTCAACAAGCCTGATATGCAACATAATGATGTGCTTTGTGTGAGAGGCAGCCAAAAAAGTACTCACCCGAAAAAACTCTTTTGTGGAACCTGAGTCCAGAGTGCCATATGCTATCTCTGTCTGCTTTGCCAGATCCTCAGCACTCTCTATAGGAGAGACCATCCTCTCCACCGTCAAAAAGGCAGCCAGGTTGGCTGTGTAGGATGAGATGATGATGAGGGTGAAGAACCACCACACACCACCGACTATACGGCCTGAGAGAGACCTAATTGCAGGATGTCCGTGGCATGGAAAACAGAAAGAAATTATGAAACACTCAAAGTGAGAATTCCTGTCATGGCCCAAAAAAAGCTTGTCCATTTCATATATCTTTTAATAAATGAATTTATCAGGGGTTAGGCCCTAACCTTAATTCCCCTTGAAACTTAATTTTATATCGTCGACAATATGTCGAACAACTGTGCTTTCAACTTTGCGGCCCTGTTCTGCCCCAGCGTGACTCTACTGCAGTAAGAAGAAAGATACGTTTGCATGGATTGTGGGATGAAAAAGAGAGTGTAGCCGTAACCCTATCCAACACCAATTTAGATGAGCAGACATTGTGAGCCACATGTTTTATTTTCAGGATGAATGTAATCAAATTCCAAGAGGAACTTCTTCACCAGAAAGTCAGCAGGCTAATTCTGTATATATTTTCATCCTATTTTAATTTTTGTCGGTAGGGCGGTCAATACTTATGTCCGTATTGTACCGTATTGTTAGAGGTCGGTTAATCAGTTACATACCTTTTAATTCTTCAGTTGATTTGGGTTTAGGTTTTGGGAAAAGACGATGCCTGGCAATCTGGATATATTCCATCATTACTAACCCTTAACCCCCTTCACTTTAAAATGTTGCGCCACTGACCCACCTTGGGGAGATGTCACAGCCCTGCTGCATGAAGGCGCCCAGAGAAAACCAGAGAGAATTGAAGATTCCAAAGTCATTGGGAGGATCAGGGGGCATCTGAGGATCTTTGGTCTCATCCTGTTCCTCAAGGTTCCATTCGTAAGGACTGAACCGACTGACCAGGAACAGAACCACGCTCACCCCAATATAGGCAAACACTATACACATCCAGATCTCATAGGCCAGTGGGTCCAGGAAGGAGAAAACGCCGGGCTTGGACTTTTGCGGCTTCTTTATCATAATGGAGATGCCCAAACTCATAAATGGCTTGGAAAAGTCTATCACCTCCTCTCGAACCAGAGTAATGGTGAGAGGTGCAACAGCTATATCTGCTCTCTGGAAACAGGAACACGCACAGTGATCATTAGTTATGACCTGCATGAAATGTCACGTGTGCACATGTGAATTGCTGCAGCCGAAAACTTGTAAGTAGAGGAGAGCATTATCACACATTTGACATCATTTATCAAATACAAAACAGAAGAACAGACATCTTAAGGCAGGCTGCAAAACACACACAGGAAAGTAATACTTTTCCACAGCCTATACATTTGAAAGTAAAAAAAAAAAAAAAACACTCAATCAAAGTCAAGTTCATTTGGTAAGAAGAACACAGACATTGGACTGTAAGAACAACTAACAACAAAATCTACAGGGCCGAACAGATGTTTGAGTTAGCCAAATGTAAGTGTTACAGTTTCTCAGGGTACGTGTCCGAGTGCAACTCGACTCAGCTTTCATTTTATGATTATATTTATATTATTTAAGATTTTGGTCTTTGGATTTCATGAACCCATAATGCTTAATCAATAGCCAAACTAAGGAATGGTTAGTTTCCCTAAATTAGAAGAGATCAGTGACTACATGGCAGTTAATGTTGATTGTAAATTTAACAAGTGTTTTAGTCTAGTGACACTGACATCACACTAGCTTGACATTCGAAGGGTTCATCACTCATACTGTAGCTAATGTTGCTAATGTCCCTTGGCAAATTTGATTTTTGTATAAAGAATCTATCTTATC
Organism: Hippocampus guttulatus; assembly: GCF_054856545.1. Taxonomy (NCBI): domain Eukaryota; kingdom Metazoa; phylum Chordata; class Actinopteri; order Syngnathiformes; family Syngnathidae; genus Hippocampus; species Hippocampus guttulatus. The sequence goes on along the minus strand of NC_141262.1, from coordinate 32,169,308 downwards.
ATTTGGGCTTGCCACCTGTCGTTAATATTAAATGCTAACATGCGTGACAAGGCACAGCTAACCGCAGCTCAATATTGGAAATTCAACACAAACAGCTAACATCGCTCATGCTGAAACCAAAAATGGCCGACATGGGGACCAAAATACAGTAATTAACAATAGAAATTTGAGGTTAGGAGTTATCAAATTTGAAATATGGCAGTATTTAAGCAATGCATAGAAAATGTAGTTCTTTAATTCATGCAAATAATAATTTTAACAACGGCAGCTTTAATGACTTGATTTCACTTACAACTATAATTGGCGAGCCATATCTAAACAGTGCAAAACGATTTAAGAAAAGAACGTAAGCTATCAAAATAAAGTAGCTTTCCTTTTATTTCACATTCTTTAAGAGAAAAAAAAAGCACCGCTTTACAGTCTGTTTAGTCCTTGCACTGCACAGAACTGACATTGGGTTTGGAAATTGTCAAACTATTAGCGTGTGGCAGGCTGAAAATGTTTACAAGGTCAACTGTGGAGGAGCACAAATAGACCCAATAAATACCATTGTTTTCTTTCCCCTGTCAACACACTTTTGTGAAGGGCTAAAAGTATTTAATCCTTGCGCAGGCGTAAACGGCACTCAATCAATGGACGGGGAAACAAAGCAATAGCGGCCTCAGGCCTAACCTTTGAAAGACAACTGGAATCTAATTAGTTTAACAGTCAAAAGGTCAGAATGTACACGACTATTAGTCTCGGCCCACCTGCTGTAAAATTATGGGCTGGTAAAGACTTGACGGTTTGTGAAAGATCTATTTTTCACTCTCTATTCACAGGAGTTGGAGTTTTCCCATTTGAGAGATAATTTGGAGAGTGCAGCACATCGAACTAAGCAATCTAGAAGGCTGATGGTTGGAAAATTGAACAGATGAGGAAGCAAGACCCTGATGCATTTTCTGTTCGGCTCCAATTCAACTTGCACAAAGACTCGCGCACGGAGAGGCGTTCAAGGTACTGTTGGTGTTGCGAGAGCCTGAGCTCTGTCAGACTTGAAACATGGCGTGATCATTTGCTAATGTGCGAGCCTCAACCTTTATAGAGTACAACGCATATGGATCTTGTTGTCTCTAACCACGAGCCACCAATTAAGTGTTGATTTTGTCAGCTGTGATTTTACAATGTGGCATATTCATTATACACTTCAAACACTGAACACAATTACACAGTCACTTCAAAGGGACACAATCCATCTCCCATTGAAGTGATTACACAGTGTTTGCCATATGGACTCATTGTTTTCATGTACTTACCTCGCTTTCGCCTGCAAGAAAGGGAGATTTGTAGGCTAAGCAAGACGGAATAATTGCAGTGAACAGCACTGAGAAATGATTTCATTTTCTCCGTCTCGAGATGATCACCAACCCTCGCATGCTTGAGGTTGCACTGGACAAATTCCCTGAAGGCACTGCGGGCGGCATTAAGATTTTGGGGTGGGCAATAGCCGATGAGTTGTTGGTGATCAGCTTAAGACAGAAAAATGAGATCTCCTCTCATGTTGAAGTTCCTTGCAAACTGCCATGTAATCAGTGAAAAACGAGGCTCCCAGTACTCACCCCATAGACCAGTTCACCCACCATCCCGTTCCACGCCTTGGTCTCGGGGTCTCGGGCTCCATACTTCCCATCCATTACTATAGACAGTTTGTACTTAATTCCAACATGTTTGGCAATCTCAGATGCTAAATCGACGCAGTAGCCTTCATATCTGTCATTCCCCTCCAGATGCATATAATTTTTCTTGTACATCACGTACGGCGCTTCCTGTTGGTTCAAACACACGCTGGTTTACTTGCCGCTTGGAACACATTCAGTTAAATACACAGCATGATACAAGCATGCACTCATTTGAACCCGTGCACTCAGACTGGCGCACAGATTTAACATACTACATACTCGACGAGTTGCTAGATACACGACCATGCAGTCATGCAGAAAGAGATGATGCACATATAAGTTCTGATAACAGCAGCGTGATGGCATGGACACGCAGCTTTTATCAAGAACATGGAAGCCACTGAGCCCAATGCGCCCAACCCGAATTTGAGCCCAAGGGTGCGACACTGTGGAACCCTAAGGAGGAGTGAAGGAAGGGAAAACATACCGGACTTAAACCGTTTCCACCAACTGATACAGTACTGCATTTTATCGCACCAAAGGATCCCAAAATGTTTGACCTGAACGATGCTGCTTTCAGTCACACATTATTGGTTGTAGTGGCGTGCTTTTATGGGGGTGTACATTGCTATCTGGGTAAAGGTAGACACATACTGTACTTGTCTACGCTCTTCTGTATGTTTCTTGTTTGCGATGCAGTGTATTGTGTTGTGGAAGGATGGTATGTTCTGGTGTAGTGCGATGCTGTTTTGCTATTAACGTACCGTCATTGATGCAGCTTACACTTTGTTTTATGCACCCTGCAGTCGCAATGTAAGTCTGATAAGGAATTACAGATACGAAGCGTATTGCGGCAGAACAACCCGATCGGTATCACTTGGAGGAAAACTGTCTTTTGGGTGCGTTTACACAACAGTGGAAATGTTTTGACTTTCGGATCTTCTTGCATAGGTGGTCAAAAAGATACCCAACTGAAAATAAATGCATGCCACGGCAAAGCTGGAAACATCTATGTAAATCAACAATTTCTGATCTCTGTTCTCAGCATTTGCGTTGTTTGAGCAAGCCGCCAAGACGGAACAACTTTTAATTGTTTTGTGTTAAAACCAGTGTTGTGTAAATGGCCCTTACTATGAACGAAGGGAGGAGTACAGAGAGGCATAATGGGCTGGGGAGTCATTGGATAGGCAAGGTCAGCAAAGTGGTGGGTGAGGATGGGAATGGGGATGGGCTTCACAAGTAAATGCTAATGACAGCAGAGAGATCAGAGTGCCCAATCCTATTTCAACATATTCAAGCTCATTGCACTAGCGCACACTTAAAGGCTGTTCCATTCCAAGAAATAAGTAAAGAAAATCAATACAAAAGTAAACAAACAAAATAAAATAAGCTGTAGCTTTCCAGGGGGGGAAGGGGATGCAAAACCACTCCCAGTATGAAGGAATCAGAGGAGCAGTGTGCTGGGTTTTCATCTCCTTTTCAAAATGCTGGTGCAGCTTATCTTTTCTCTTCCCCAGCACATCATCATTAACAAACAATAGGGCTGCTCAGGAGAGCGGGCATCGTCATTACAGCCGCACGCAATTAGAGTGCAAGTTGGAAAGAAATGGTTTGTTTGTTCAGTGCTGAACACATCCCCTCACCTCAGAACCCGTCAAGCCTTCCCTCCAGTTAACTCATCTTATCTTCCAACTGTATTTCTCAACTTGAGATTTCCTCCTCCTGAGTGATATATTTGATTCCAAATATGTGCTTTTCATTTCCATGCATTTATCTCTCACAGTTTTGAATGATAGTAATTGGTTAGGATATAGGATAGAATTACCCAATGGAAGTTCAACACAGAACAAATGGAAGGAGCAATTGAAGGAAAATAACAAGGAAAAATACCACAACTTGCTACTATTTAGCTTTTCCCATCTTGGAAAAAAAAATCATTATCATCCTGACGTCAATCCTTTGGCCAGTCGATCCCAAGTGTCAGAGAACATTTACTTGATGAGGACAGACAGGTCTACTTACGTATGTAACTGATGGAGTCAACCATTACTATTGATACCATTATTGTGATGTCACTGCTACGACAGGCCACTGAAGTATGAACAATCAAAATGCTTTGACACCCACACGGATACAGTTGAAACACTCCCCCGTCACGGGCCGACTGTTTCAACGTGTAGTGAGTGGATGGAAAGCAACACAAAAAAGATGTGGTTCTACCCGCCCAGGACAGAATGTATCACTCATTGGCAATCAACACCATGACCTTGAGTGGCAGAATACGTGAAACATTTCAAACAATTTGGAAAGTGTACCATAATAGTAGTGACCACAATCGTTCGGTTTTCCACTGAGGAGTCGTTGGTGACCTGCGGGTCCATTATATTTACAAAGCGTGTGAACTCGTTCCAGTACCCGATCTGTAAAAAGAGAATTTGGGTTAGTGCTGCTCTAGTTACAAATGAGGATGAAAAACACCTGGCAATTATCCCAATCTGAAAATGAAGAAGATAACAAAAATAATCGTACAGCATGAATAAGGTTTTGAAATGATGGGACATCATCAACTATATATATATATATACATATATATTTTTTTTTTTGGGGGGGGGGGGGTTAATAGAGGAAAATGGGCAAAATACTGCAAAGCGACACGAATCTTTCTTATGACCAAACCAGTGTAAGGCTTATCAATGTAAAAGTGAAAGCAATTGTAATGTGGAGAGTTTTTGGGGTATTTAAGGAGGAATGAAGAATGTCAATCTTGAATGCCACAACAGCTTGAAACAAAACATGCAAACAGCAACCATTAATATAAAATCACAACAAAGGTTCAAAATAAGGGGAAGTGAAAATAATCACATGTGAAGTAGTATTTGCATCTTGTTAAAAAAGCAACTTGAATGTTAAAAACAGCTTTATTTTGGAGGTATTATTTGGTCAGTCTTTGTGGGTTTTAAAGGCTCCATTTAAAAGAAAAATCTAAATGTTGCTCTTAAAAATGCATGTATGCAGGTATACATAATAACTCATCAAGGTAATATGAAATCACATCAATTTTATTTTCATATGATCTAAATCTATAATCATGAATTCAGTATGGTCCTTGGAGTACTTCAGGAAAAATGTAAATGTTGCCTTTGACAGAAAAAAAAACCAGTTGGCCATGCCTGGTTTAGACCATAATGACCATGGTGCCGAGTTATTTGAAACAATGCATTTCCCAGAAGGCTACAGCATATACCATAAAAGAAAAAAAAAATGAGAAGAATGTTAAAATGTGAATGGTGCAATGATGTAACTAATTATCATGTACATGAAAATACGTGATGCATTTTAAAAATCTCCTGTGGTTTTTTTTTTTTTTCAATCCAGTGCTGCCTTTGAATTGCTTTTCTGCAGTAGATAAGAAAATGGCAGACAAGTTAAATCCCTCCCAGGTTTGATGGTAAATAATTGATATTCAAGCCTGTGAACTGCATACATGCTTAATAATTTAGCATATAATTCCAGTGGCTCTACAGTTTCTTCAGCGAAGCCCTGTCGTAATAGTTACTCTGAATTCTGCTGTACAGATGCTTAACTCACACCAACGTCAAGTGTTTGTTTGCCCGTCTGAAATAATGGCTCCTCTGGCTCACGATGAAACGGCTTGCATATGTTGCTGCCAGTCTTCTAACTGTTGCTGGCTCTGATTTTCACATTCGCATCTGGCCTCCATTTTTTTTGTTCTCCCTGTCAGATCTTTAAATATTTGGGCCAGGCAGGTGTTACAAAGAAGGAGGAAAACATTCACACACTGAGTGGAGGAGTCAGAAAGGAGCAAAGTCTCGCTGCGGCTGTTGAGAATGTGTTGTCGGTTATATCCACGGCGTTCGAAACCTCAAATTGTTTAGTCCTTCCTGTCTGCATGCTCATGGGATGCCAGTTGTGGAATGAGAGTCGTGTCATGGAGCGCTGCTCCAGAGGCAAAGTCCTGATTTCACCCTGAGTGGCCGGGACACATATCAGCCCCATACATCACTCGTGACAGTGGCAGCTTGCAGGCCTCCTCCTCTCACTGCCGCTGGGCTGACTTGGCCTCCCGCTCCTGACAAACTGCTGCCCAGCTTGTCTTCGATGCGCTCGTTGCCTCACACTCACCCTGTGACCCCAACCCTCCACCCCCCAACCCCACTCTCGTAACCCCCACTGGATCCGTGCTCTCGGCTGCCTTTTTAGCTGTAAGGGTAGCGTGATGCTAATTGAAGTGTGAGTTTGGTAGGCCTGAAAGGCCGGCGGTGTAATCATATGTCAGATCGGCCCCGATCACACTCACGAGAAAATCACAGCTGTTTCTTGGAACTGGGTGAGGTTATGAAATAAAGCCAGAGGTCATTATATACTATAATGTGATCGCACGACTGGGATTTACCATTTCCAAGGTGAGCGGGAGAAATTCTCAGATCTCTTTTGCAGTAATTGGTTATTTGAATGGTAATTACTGCCAGGAGAGGGCCAGAAATTATACCTGCACGATCCCATGACATGGGAATACTCTTTCATCTTTCATGATGGGACACTTTTAGCAGTCTGATCACAGGCTGGGGGTGATTTGTGTGCCTTCTAGCACTCGCCGTAGCTCAGCAGAGCTGCTATCCAATAGAGATAGTCAAGGGAAGACTGCTGCTATTCTTCTGACACTTAGAGCCCTTAGCAATGAATAAATTGAGGAAATGGCTCATTCGTCACACAGTCTTCCAGGACAATACATGTGAACGGTTTAGCATACTCAAACATGTGGGCAACATTCATCGAGTGCAGCTTGAAAGTTACATGTCAGCCAATTCATTTAGCCACCAACCCTTTGTCAGCAATTTGGCGTGTTTTGATTAGGGGTGTGGATAACCATTTAATTCATTTATTGTGTAGAAATGTGTTTTGATTAATTGTATCTTGATGCAACTGAGTCAAAATAGAGTGGAGTACTTAGGAGGAAAATTGCCCTCACTTCATGTTATACTAGGTGTGTTCCTCAAGGTTCTGTTGCCTTGCCGCTTCTGTTCATAAATCCATTTTCATTGCAACTGCACTATCAACCGGCTGATTGTTTGCAGGAAATCAAATCCCGGTTTCCACAAAACTAATTGAAGTGAAATGCTTTGTATTGCTACATAATCTGATCTGTGTTTTCCCCTTCTAAGTGAGTTTTCTCCAGGTTAGCAAGCAGGCTAACAAAGTTAGCAGTTTAGTCACGCTGCTTGAATTTCCTTTGTTTTGCATTTTTTGATTGTTAAAACTGTGTTATTGTTGACCCATAAGACCAACTAAGCCGATGGTGACATTTCCTCTTTGAGTGTTTGAAACCTTTTGTATTCTTTTTAAATGAAGGCATCTACGTTCTTTGTTTTTTCTATTTGTTAGTATTATTAATGAGCAAGAAAAAAAAAGCATTATCTTATTTGGAATGATGAAGGCCTTTGTTCTCACCTTCCTTGGCCCACCTATTTTCATCTCATACACATCGATAGTGTAGTTGGTTCGACGGCCATAGTTGTCAAACTGGATGTTGCCAGTCATCCCCTTCACTTGGACCTGTCATGTCACACACACACACACACACGCACACACACACACACACACACACACACACACACACACACACACACACACACACACACACACACACACACACAGAACTTTGCATATACAGCCGGTATTATAGTGCTCATGTCCCCGGAGCTACTGGAGTGTGCACAGTCTGTTAATCAAATGATGAACTGGATTCATTTTAATAAAAGATGCAGTTTTATGGTAATGAGAGTGTGAATTTGAGTGAGCCCTGCACAAAGATATCTGGCGGTGGCGGCGGCAGCAGAACAGGTCCACGCTCGCTTTCCTTTGCTGTCACTTTCCATCTTTATCTCGCTCTGGTTCGCTATCTCTGCTTCGCTTCTTCCAGCCTGTTTCGCCACTCATTCGTTTGCCCCTCTCGCCCACCATCTTCTTTTTGGTCTTATCTTTCCTCCCCTACCGTTTTGAGAGCTCTCTCGATATCGATGCCTTGGCTCCAAGGGACGGCGGGATTGGCAAGGCAGTCTCCTGCGCTGCCACGGCGAGAGACGTCCACACGTTGGCGCCGCAGGTAGCGGAAGGCTTCTGCTATCACCAGGATGGCATCGTGTGTCAGCGCTGAAGTGTACTGCAAATGAAGAATAAAAAAAACAAGTGGAGCACAGCGAGCTGGGATTACTGATTTTGGACTTTGTATTTCGGAGATGGAGAGCAGCTTTCTTTCCCACACAACAAGGAAAACCTGAGATACGTGAGGCCCACTGGTGAAGGGTTTCCCCTTCACGTTATGTCTTTGTCATTTGGCTCAGAAGACTCCCAAGGGAGGTGATGGAACAAAAAAGTTGCTGGTTTGACTCCCACTTCCCTTTCATCCAACTGAACTATCCTTTAGCAAGTTACTCAGAATTAGCATCTGGAGTCAGACAAGATGAACTTTGAGCACTCCGAGTACACGCGTACTACATAAATGCATTTACCTCAGCAATCTGATCAGACAGATTTGATTAGAACTTCTAGTCATGTGGTAAGAATTTCAAAACATTTAGTGCATAATTTATGTTAGAGCCATAAGGAAAATTTGGTTAAATTATAGATGTAGCTTTTTGAATAATTAGCATTTAATAGATGCAAGCGGTTTGGTTTATATTTGATATTTTATTTAGAACAAATTTATTAAGAATATCGAAGTATCTGGGCTCCATTGGTTGTCCTGTTTTTAGTCTATTAAGAGGCTAGATTTATGTAAGCATGATTAGGAAGACAGTAGGGCATGGAGCAACACCTTTTTTTTGACCGTACTTCGTGTTTGCTTATTTCGTACTTCATGTGAACCGATTTCGTATTTCGTTTAAGTGTATTGTAGAAGTTTTACTTTTTCATTTTGATAAAGCCTTAATTTGTGTTCAAGAAAATAAAGCGAATCATTTTTTTTGGATCAACGATGGCGGCCTCGTGTATTCCTTGTCGTCGTCTTGGAAAGGAAAAGCCCGTCGAAGAAAAGCACGAGTCAAAAACCTACATGCCCTGCTGACGTAGCGACAAAAGGATACTAAGTTGCCGCTACAATTTGCATGAGGCTAGCACATCAATATTGGCTCTTATTCCCCATGCACGTCCCCTTTAACTTAGTCTGACCTTTTCAACAATGACGGCTTGGGCAACTAGTTTTGTTTTTTTTTGGGTGGGGGGGCACTGCAACATGACAAAATCTAATTAGATGCAATTCAAAATCCATTTCTTTCTCGCTCATTGTTTAATTAGATGTAAATTGAAGCTACGATATATCCTTGCTTTGCACTGCTTATTGATATATTGATTGTTGGGGTGGAGGGGGTAATGCAAAGTAGAGGAAATAAAGAGTAGGAAGAAGACATAATGACGAAGGCAAACAGGATGAGCAGAAAGAAAAAAAACATGACAGACTTCAGAGTGGGTGATCATCTTACAGAGTGATCATCTTACTTTGCATGCACAGTGAAAGGCCTTCCAATCAAAGTACCTTCAGAGGAGCATTCCGGGCTTCTGGGAATTCTCTTTCATCTAGGCGCTCCCAGCGCTGCATAAACTGCTGCACAACGGGGTTCTCAGGGTTGACTATCTGAAACCCTGAAATGTTGGCTCCTCCGGTAAAGACTTTGTCCAAACTCACGTTAGAAAATCCCTGAGACGAGAAAGGGGGGAAAGGGGATTGGCAAAAACTTGTGAAAAAAACATTTTGTGAAAAAAACATTTTTAATTTCGTTTTTCCCTTTAATAAGGCTTACAAAAATAGATTTGTGTTATTTTGGCAGTGCACATGGTGCATTTGATTAACAAGCAGAGTGCTCTAGCCAAGGTGAAAGTAACATATTTGCTCATTTTAAATTTGGTTGTAACTTGAAGCCAGATAAATACCATTTCATCACAGACTGAAGTTAGTGGACTGTCAGATGTTAAGTATTTTTGATTCATTTGTTGTCTTGGGGCGGCATGGTAGTCGACTGGTTAGCACACATGCTTCCCAGTGCAGAGACACAGGGCTCAATTTCTTCCTGTGTGGAGTTTAAGTGATTTATATCCAATAGCTCTATACCTACATGAGTGTACTTCCACCGTTGTTATCATTTGACTGTGGGTGGTTTTTGTTGTTGTTGTTTTGTTTATCTTCAACCCATGTTGGGTAAACGCAATCTTATGTTGTTGATCCTGAAGTTTACATAAACATTTGCGTCTTCAAATGGCACACATAGCGTTACCAGTGTGGTGCATACAAAATGAAAGGTGCTGCAGAGAACTTTTCCGCTTGTGTAAACAGTTTTGAAATGGCAGAAACAAAACTAATGTGGGGTATCGTGTATTGAGCAATGTAAATCGAGGAGCTTCAGAACGATTTAAGGGCTCACTTGGAATCAGTCACAAGAAGTCATGCCATTTGACCTATGACAAAAGTCTTTTCAACCCTGCATTTCCATGTGTCTGGGTCATTTGGGATTTCAGCACACTGTGACAAAGAATAACTTGAATAACATTGTTTTTTTTAGGCTCTCCCAACTTTTCTGTTGATCCCTGTCAAATATGTTTCCATGTTATATCTTAAGGGTTTGTTTGCTGCACTTCAAATCTTCTGCTCTGTGCTGTGTGTGTGCATACTCTGTACAAAAAACAAAATACATCTTACAGCTAATACGCCTTGAGCGACACAGCCACCTATTGTCATAAATGCATGATTATACTTTATTCTTCAAAGTTGTTTGGCAAAGAAAAATGTCGGATGCCAGGGATCCCCCCCCCCCCCCACCCCACCACCCCAAGGGAGGACTGCTTGACGCTGTAGTCACATTGGCTGATTTGGAAGAAGCCGGGTTGAGTCACTTCAAGAATTACAAACCAGTTATCAATAAATAAATAAATAAAATAAAATAATGTTTTAAAATCTGATCTAGGCTCCAGCACCCCCCGCGACCCTAGTGAGGATAAAAGCGGTTCGGAAAATGAATGAATGAATGAACGAATAAAATCTGATCAATCATCCTGTAGCCATGACCTGGACTTGCACTTTTTAAGGTGAAGTTACGGTTTTGTAAGTGCAGCATTGTATGTAAGGGCAGCAAACGCACATTATGAGTCTGGAAAAATGTGAGTGGGATCACTCAAACTAGTGCAGGTGAACATTTCTCATCCCTGAGTGAGTGGGCTAGAGGCAAAAGGCTGTCCTCCACAGGCAATTGAAAATGTTTACTGCTATTTTCTATTGCCTCTTGGGCTATTTATATTGCACATTCACATTTATTAGGACTTATGTGATATTGTCTTGCGTCCGTATTGGGACTGATCAGATAGTGGGTAAAATCCGGACCATTTAATGCAAAAGTCGAATGTGTTTTGGGTGTGTGCCATTAAGAAACCTCAATGTCTGCATCCGGTAAAAGGCAGGTTACACGCCCTGCAGCATCTCAATTACTACTTACAAGATTGGACAGAATGTAGTGGTAGCCACGACTGTTCTTCCCCTGGGCCACAACCTATTGGAGAACAACATGAGTACACTCAGCCATCCATGTCATAAAAAATAAGAGACAAGTTATAAAAGTAGCGACACAAATAAAAAATGCAAATGCAGCGGTTCTCTCCAAGCACGCAGTCTTCTCCTGAAGGAGAATATTACCATGGAAGAGGAAAAGACAAGTAGCAGAAATTTATTGAGGTGGTGCCGATAATGAGAGACAATCACACAGAACATCTTTGACTCTTCCGCTCACTTTGAAGTCATTGTTCAGGTGCGACCGTTGGACAGAAAGGAGAACTAGAAGGGGAGAAAATGACATATTTAAAGCAATTTACAATGAGACAGTGAGATGTACTGTGGATCCCGCTCTGCTTTGAAAATATCACACCTTTGCAGCATAAAAGCGCATTTCAACCCACGCAGCCTGTCTGAAAATAGTAAGTGCTGTTCTATGCCTTTCCATCACTCTGCTACCAATCATGCTGCTTTTATGCAACATTTTTCTCCCACTCTTGATTACTTTGTTGATCAGTCTGACAGTGTGATCCTGACACTCTTGCATAACATGTATATGCATACCAGGCTGGACAAGAGCCATAAACGAAGATACAATACTGTGCATGACTTTGACAATGAGCAGAAACATGGCATCTGTCTTGGTTTTCTTTTGCCCTATGCTGATCCTGCAAGTTGATAGCAACATTAGCATGTTAGCTTTCTTCTTGCTTTATTGAGACAATTGCCGGTCAATTCAACAAGATATGTACTAGAAGCAATGGCACTCTTGACCATCACATGAACAGGCAAAGGAATTAAGTTGCAGTTTGCTGCTATAACAGCTTACATTCTTTTTGGGTAGACTTTCTACAAGGGGATGTGGTTGAGATTGAGCTCTTTTACACCAAACCCATCCATCCATGACATGATGGCACGGTTTCACCAAACTAGTTTAGGACTTGGGCTGAAGCTTTTGAATATTTTGAGATTTGAATATCCAACTGAAATTTCAATTGAATAATCACTCAGATGAAAACAGAGATAAAATGTATATATTTTTTTTCGCTTGGTTAAAGATACAGAAACCAAAAGACACATTTCCACTGAATGATAAGCAGCCAACGGGTTGTCATTTTTAGATAATCAACTTTTTATACTGTACTTAATTTTAAACTAATTTCCTCTGCAGAAACAGTGTGAGAATTTAGATAAATCTCTCCCCAACAATTGAGGTCTATGAGGCAAAGTGACGTCAGAACCACGTTAGCGATTTTGCAGCTAAAACAACACACTAGAGCAGGGGTGCCCATTAAGTTGATCGCGATCGACCAGTAGATCGCGGATTGGTCCCAAGTCGATCGCGAGGGGTGTAGAGGAGAAAAAAAACAAACAACCATTTGTGTGTCTTTGTGCATGTTAGTGATATATTTTTTGTGTTAATATAAACTGCACCCTAATCATCCTATCACTCATTTTCACGAAAAGTGTTAAAAAATAAATAAATAAATAAAGCAGGTAAATCTTTAACCTACGGTGGCGTGTGGTGGGCAAAGAATAGGAATATGGAGGACCGAAGGAAGCACTTTAAAACGGTACGTGTGAGCTACGATAGCTAACAGGCTGCAAAAGTGCGTCGCATGCCTCCATGTCAGGCTGTTGCTCATCACGGTATGCGTGTGTATGTGCGTGCGCGGTAACGGGTCGATCGTGGGAGGCTGGTTGATCGAAAAGTCGACAATCGGTCCAAAAGGTTTGGGCATCCCTGCACTAGAGTAAGCCTGATTAATCAAAAAGTGATCAGTAGGAACGGCGCGACTGTGTCAGGTTCTCAGCACCAACGTGTGCAGAGTCATTTGGGTCTATTAAGTTGAGCCCTGCGAGCTCGCTGGACAGCACAGTGTCAGCCTAATTGAGTAATTTTTTTTAGCGCCCGTAATTAGCGACTAACCATTATTTCAGTGCAATGTTGAGCTGTTGTCTTCAGTAGAAACAGTTTGTGATGGCAATAAACGATGGCCCAAACACAGCCTGGAAGAGAGTAAAGTCAGCCGATACGCCGGGACACGCGGCCGAAGTTTCAGCGTCAAGATAAAAGCGAGCCTAGGCATTGATGTCCATATATTATTTGCTAAGTAGGGTTTATTTCAAAGTTGGCCTTCTTGCTGACAATTTAAACATATGTAGGTAATCAGGGCAGAAAAACTGCCTCAAGCATTTTTTTTGTACCGAGGTACTCGAATTACTCAAGGACCGGTTTCGGCCTTATTTCAGACTGACAGATTAAGACACGATTCATAGCATTGTTGTTGGTAACTAGTTAACAAAAAAGACAAAAAGAGTTTCGGACAAGGTAGGAAAAATTTCCTTGGAAGGAAGCATGCAAATTTGATTGGAGGAACATAGGCAAGCATAGCAAATGCTTCTTTTTCTGTTTTGCGACTGAAGCATCCACCCACTACAAAAGAGTAAATGGTAGAGTCCTGACTTTCTTTCCATAAAGTTACTCTCCATTGACCAAGAAGTAGCCTCCTAAGAAATTGACACAGAAATTCATGAAGTGACAAATGCTTTTGTAGAATTTAATCATATTTGCTGACTGATTAGTAACATAACCATTCTTCCCAACCCAGAAGGAAAAAAGTAAGAACGTAGTCCCTTGTTTATCCTGGACGTTACATTCCAGAAGCCCCCATGATTGAAGAATTTGTGAGTAGCTTTATACAGAATACCAAAACAAATTACCATATTTTCCGCACTAAAAGGCACACTGGATAATGAGGCGCACCTTCAATTAATGGCCTATATTTGAATTTTTTTCATATATTGCACGCACTGGACTATAAGGCGCAATCTACAATGCATCAACTAGATGGTACTACAGGTACGTCTTTGTCCGTCTCCGTGCCTTCTCTTCCGTTTGACACGAGAGGCGTTCATGACCGCCTCCAAAAAACGTAAATTAACGATTACTTCAATGAAACTACGAAAATTGAGAGTACAGTACAGTGAAACTCCTCTACAATGAAATCATGTTTGCAGCAAGAAACAGGCGGTGTTTCACTGTAGCAAATTTGATCTCAGATGTAAATACACACACACACAAACGTATGTGTACACACACACACACACACACACACACACACACACACAAACAGAAACATACTGTATGTGTACTCTTTATTTTTATTCCAATATTGCATAAGTATCAGCATACACTTATTTGACACTTCATATAGTTAGTGCAGAAATAAAAAAAGGGGAAAGAAATTTATGATCAGCATTCACTTTCACTTACATCAATTTCTTGGATAATGTCTTTTATTTTGCTTCCTCCGTCTTTAATTTTGATCACTTTTACCCTCGTTTCCAGCATCAGAGCTCTTCTTGTCTTAGCTGCTTGACATCCAAAGGTCTGTTTTGTAGCCATTTTAGCAATGCAACATTCTTGCTGCGTCTGAAACTAACAATAACAAATACTTCCTGGACTACTGCGCATGTGTAAACCAGTGTGGTGGTTGCTGTTGCCGTTTCCAAACGAAGCAGTAGAGGTCGCTGTTGGATTAGACTTCGTTGGAGTGAATCTCATCACGAGGCAAGACCAGAGAAAAAGATTTCGGACAACGCAACAGGGTTCTTTTTCATTGTATGGGGGGCAGGAAAGTGGGAATGGTGTTAATGTATGAAGATTTTTTCACACTAGGTGGTATTTTCGCCCATGTAAGTTTCATTGTCGAGGAGTTTTCGGTTATGCATCAAAACAGAAAATCACAAAATAAATTCTATAGCCCCGTAGCTGCAACAAAATGATCAGATGTCAGTAAATTTGATCTTAGTTTTACTGTTTGGTGCGTACTACCATCTTTGTTACTGATTATTGCTTTATTGTTGTATATATGTTAGTTGCTCCATGTACAGCACTTTTTATGCAGCAATGGCTGTTTGAAAGTGCTCTATAAATACGGTTGAGTTGAGTTAAATTGGAGGAGACTGGACAGTATCAGATATAACAAACGAGGACATCACAAAATAAATCCTGTAATGGGGCTATAGAATGTATTTAGTGATTTTCTCGCTTGATTTTCTGTTTTAATGCATTATTTTGAATTTTCGTAGTTTCATTGAAGGAATAGATAATTTACGTTTTTCCGAGGCGGTCATTAACACCTCTTGAGTCGAACGGAAGAAGACGGACCTGTATTTGTTGAGACTGTGAAAAACATTAATAAAATGTGTGTTTTAAAAAAAACAACACCACAGCTCTCCTTTTTTTGGAGCTGCAACTAAAACTTTTTTAATAAAGCAGCAACACGGTTCACTGAACCACCAGCAAGTTATAACATTGTAAGCATGTCTCCAGCAAGGAGCCATCTTGGGGTCGACGTATTACCCTAAGGACCATACACAAGGCACACCGGATTTTAAGGCGCTCAGTGAGCTTTTAAGAAAATGGAAGACTTTTTGGTGCACCCTACAGTGCGGAAAATACGGTATGCATGCGAGTTGCAGGTATTATTTTGGCCACTAGATATCACCATCCTCAAGTCCTACTCTTGTATCTGTGACTTGATGACTGAATGATTGTCCCTTGAAATGGTGGGGTTTGGCCTGTTGAGTGACCTCAGACTCAGCAAATGCAAGTGTAGACCAGGGGCCTCTTTGGAATGTCACATCTAACCTATATGCCACCTTTCCTTCGATTCTGTTGGATTACATCATTATGTCAAGGGGAGATGAAAAGGTGCACTATTTTCAAATTAATTAGACTCCACTTTTCCTTACAGAGTCAGCGACTATGCTAACGTCTCTAGCTTGCAGACCTGCAAAATATTTGATTAACAGTAGAATGAATACAACACCGATGGTGGTATGTCAGAGCAAATTAGCAAGCAATGGTTGTCTCACCCTCATCAGTATAAAGCAGTTCAGATAGTGGATGACTAGATTTTTTATTACCAGAGATATTCAGTTGCCTTGCCAGTTGTAGTTGATTGTAGTTGATCACCTTTATGTGTAAAATGATATATATTTAAAATATTCTGTTTTATATAATATTTGAAAATGTGCGATACGGTGAAACATCAAAAAGTGTTTTGTCTTCCCATCGTACGACAAACTCCATGAACCAACTAGTGGCCTGCAATACATCCACGCAAATCGGTTTTGCGAAGGGCTCAGCCTTAGCGGACGTCTGTGCTCTACTGAATACCCTTCTCGTATTGCTTTTGTTTTAGCGAATCAAAAAATCATTTGGATCATGACACTATCCTACAATCTTTTATCCAGAATTACATAATTTCACCTTCACTGTGCAAATTATGTTTTGCAAATTTGACCTGTAAGCTCTGGAATACAACAAACTATTTAAAAGTGGCCACAGCTTTCATGGAGTACCCTTATCAACGTAACAAATCGCCTCTCTCTTGACAACCTGTCCACCTAGGACTTAACGTTAGGTTTTCCCGCAGAGCGGTGTGATTGGGGTGAGCACATTGTTCACTGTCAAGTCGTTTGGGAGGGTCAGTGGTCTGTGACAACTTCCCCATCGTTATGGCTTTAAACTCAAAGCACCGCAGGATGTCACACTCGTGGCTATCAGAACCCATCAGTGTGCATCTAATGGCGCTTTTATAATGACGCATCCCTTTTTCTCTGTAAATATTCACCTTTTTTTGCTGGAATCCTGCATTTTATTGCCCTAACCTTGACTTTGGCTGTAAGCCTCGTCACACCTGCCCTAGAGCGGACCAGCTAAAAGTTCCGCTCGCTGTCAGACTGGCAGTGGTGGCAGGCGACACCCTTGGCATGGAACACTCGTCCTGTCAACTTCTTTCATGAAAGACACAACTCACACTGACTTGTCTGTTAAAAAAAAGAAAAGAAAAAAGGCAAGCAAAACACGACTATCGCAGGGAATCATAACGATCTGTTCATGGAGTCAATGAGAAAACGCTTCTCTTCTTCGTGCTTTCATTTGAGCATTGACTTGGTATTACTGCGATTGGCTGGCAACTGATTCAGGGTGTCCCCCGCCTACTGCCCGGAGATGGCTGGGATAGGCTCCAGCACCCCCCGCGACCCTAGTGAGGATCAAGCGGTTCGGAAAATGGATGGATGGATGGACTTGGTATTATTGTCAAGGGGGAAAGATCCACCTTCAATCCCTGAGAACACATGCAATTGTCATCTCCGCTTTAGCAAACCAAATGCAATTTTGCTCTTTTTTCCCTTTAAAATTGATGTCGTTTTCCAAAGGAGAAAGCTCATTTAAATCCAGTTTGTGCCATCACCATCCTCCCTGAATTGATTCCTGTTGCTTTTTATCTCGCACACATAGACACACAAACCTGCTAACCCATTAATTCCCTCGCATGGTGACACGGGGGCAAGGAAACTTGTTTAGTGTGTCTGCCCCCCTCGATAATACAATTTCTCTTTTTCATAGCCTCTTGAAAATGGATCCACAAGGGCTGGCTAGTAGTTTTTTTCTTAAAAGCCCAATGACGACAGACAACAACTCTGATGACCTTGACTTCACCCTTATGTAGTCTGCCAGGCACACTGAGAGCTCTAAACGTAGAGCTACGACTTCACGTTCTCCTCTAGCTTTGACCTTTCCAGTGTGCTGCAATACAAGAAACACCTCCGATAATGACATCCTCCATGCTGTTTGGACACATCTCGCACTCCTCTCGGGCATATGGATGAGAACCTACTAACACATTGTAAGATCATGAGGCTTGACAATAACGTCTATCTCGTTGCCAGATTAGGTGTCGATAGTATTTGCAATTAATTACTATAACGTATCGTGTGTCTCAATAAATTTGAATATTTTGGAAAACTCATTTTCTTCTAGTGGTAATTTAAAAATAACACTCATCTATCTATCTATCTATCTATCTATCTATCTATCTATCTATCTATCTATCTATCTATCTATCTATCTATCTATCTATCTATCTATCTATCTATCTATCTATCTATCTATCTATCTGTACTGTCAGCTTGTCTGTCTATCTATCTATCTATCTATCTATCTATCTATCTATCTATCTATCTATCTATCTATCTATCTATCTATCTATCTATCTATCTATCTATCTGTACTGTCAGCCTGTCTGTCTATCTATCTATCTATCTATCTATCTATCTATCTATCTATCTATCTATCTATGTAGATCAGGGGTGTCAAACTCATTTTTGTTGCGGTTTCCCTTGGAGGGCCGTTATGACTGTGAATTTTGTGAAACCATATTAATGTTTAGCCAGCTCCAAATGTTGCATACACAGCAAATAACAAATTGATGGAAAACTAGCTTTGACATCAGAAGTCAAGAATAATGGATTGTTCAAACACATGTAATTATTACATCATAGATGACAATTTGAAATTTTGCTTCAGACTTTAGCAAGCGTCGTGGAAGTTGACATGCTTGAATTGCTTTCACGGGCCACATAAAATGATGTGGTGGGCCAGATCTGGCCCCCAGACCTTGACTTTGACACCTGTGCTCTAGATAGTTATATAGATATAATTACATTCATGATTTCTTTTTTGTAAAAAAAAAATAAAAAAAATTGGTTGCAGCTAAAGATTGCCCCGAATACACCTCAAACAATTACAATATTGTACCGTATTCCATAAGAAATGGAATACGAAATGCATGAGCCTTAATGGAGACTTCTTTTTTCTTATTTTCTTTCTTTTTTGATTGATATAAAAATGATCTATTTATATACTATAAAAACATAACACGGGGTAGGACTAGATACGTTTTTTACTTCTTCCTACTCCCTTGAACATAATAATTGTGTTGAATGATGACTGATTCTCTTTCCTTTTTACTATTTTACTTACCTTACTTTCTGTCAAATAATTACTGTATATGTTTTATGTTCAATAAACAAATGAAATGAAAAAAATAAACAATATATATTATATTTAATTTCATTTATGGTCTGTAAAAATATACCTCATGTTTAGCGAATCAGTGTAATACTGTATAAAGTAATAAAGCATATGTTTCACTTTTTGAATTAAACCAGTGAAATGAATGCACTTCCATGATATTCAAATGTATTGGGATGGACCTACATTTTTTATTACAGAGAACAGTGTCCATCCAGCATACTTTGTGATCATTATAGTCTCAACTCAACTCAACTCAACTCAACTGTATTTATAGAGCACTTTCAAACAGCCATCGCTGCATACAAAGTGCTGTACATGGAGCAATTTAACATATACAATAAACAGTAAAACAAATGGGTAATAAAGACGGTAGAAAGCGCCAAACAGTAAAACCAAGAACAAATCTAAGTCATGCTGAGTCGAATGCCAAAGAATAGAAGTGAGTTTTGAGGAGGGTTTTGAAGATGGGCAGCGAGGAGGCTTGCCGAATGTTCAGTGGGAGGTCATTCCAGAGAGAGGGACCAGCAAAAGAAAAGGCTCGATCCCTCTAAGCCTCAGTTTAGTTCTTGGCACTTCGAATAATGTCTGGTCCGCAGACCTGAGGCGCCGGCCAGGTGTGTAGGGGCGGATGAGCTCAGAGAGGTATGGTGGCGCGAGATCATTTAGAGATTTGAAAACAAATAAGAGGATCTTGAAAATAACTCTAAAATGAATGGGGAGCCAGTGAAGGGATGCCAGAGTAGGAGTTATGTGCTCCCTCTTATGAGTACCAGTCAAGAGGCGAGCAGCGGCATTCTGGACCAGTTGAAGGTGCTTAATGGAGGACTGGCTGACTCCAAAGTAAAGGACATTGCAGTAATGTGACAGAGTAATGAGCCGGGATGTGACAAAGGCATAAATTACTGTCTTAAAGTGTTCATGAGAGAGGAGAGGTTTTATTTTGGCCAGCTGTCTAAGGTGAAAGAAGCAGGATTTAACAACGGCACCAATTTGCCGATCAAGTTTAAAATCACTGTCCAGTTTAAGGCCCATGTTTGAGACTGTTGACTTAAGATAAGGAGGCAGGGGGCCCAAGTGTACAGAATGGGATATACAAGGGCCACTGGGACCAAACAGTATCACCTCTGTCTTCTTTTCATTGAATTTCAAAACATTTTGTGCCATCCAGGTTTTGATTTCTTCCAGGCAGGATAGAAGTGGCTTTAATGAGAAGGCGTCTTTTTTGCTCAGTGGGACATAGATCTGGCAGTTATCTGCATAGCAGTGGAAGGGAATACCATGTTTCCTTAAGATGGAACCCAATGGGAGCAGATACAGCGAGAACAGCAGAGGCCCCAGAATTGAGCCCTGTGGAACACCACACGACAGGGGAGCAGTGCGTGATTCAGAGCAGCCAAGGCTGACACAAAAGGTTCTGTCAGCTAAATAGGACCTAAACCACTCAAGAGCACTACCGCCAATGCCCACCAAGTGCTGCAAACGAGTCAGCAGAATACTGTGATCCACTGTATCAAATGCTGCAGTTAAGTCCAATAAAACTAGACACACGTGGTCTCCAGTGTCATTTGCCAGGAGGATGTCATTAGAAACGCGTAACAGGGCTGACTCCGTGCTATGCATCGTCTTGAAACCTGACTGGAAGACCTCCAAGATGTTATGTTCATCCAAGAAAAATTTCAACTGCATGTGCAGCACTTTTCCCAAACTTTTTGAAATGAAAGGCAGTTTGGAAATGGGCCTGAAACTTGACAGCACATCTGGATCAAGACCAGGTTTCTTGATTAAGGGTTGGACCACAGCATGTTTAAACTGCTGGGGGACTATACCAGAAGAGAGGCTGCTGTTGATGATATCCAAGACCGATGCACCAACACTCGGGAGAACCTCCTGAAAGAAATGCAGGGGAAGAGAGTCGCAGGGGGAGCCAGATGGCTTCGTCTGGCGAACTACATCCTCCAAAAGCGTCAAGGACACAGTTTCAAAAGAATTTAGCACAGCTGAACATGGAACATGGACAGAGGGGTCAGATGCAGTATTTGAGACCGGAGTTCTAGCTGTAGAGACCTTATCAATGAAAAACTAAAGGAATCTGTTGCACATCTCGGGTGAAGAATCCGAGCAAGTCGTGATATAAAACATGATACAAGAGAAGCCTCATATGCTGAAATAATTATTTCTGAGATGATGAAATGTAATTTGGTCATTTATAAAGCATGATTGCTTTCAGTTGGTGCTTTCTGTTATCGTTTTAGCATTAATCTGTAAACCTTTTGTATAAGATGAACCATGATTACTTTCGGTGTCTGCATGAAACGGGACAATGAAAATGGTCTTAACGTTTTATACACCTCGATGCATGAAGATTCAATAAAAACAATGAGTCAAAACAATCATGATCAGTTTTGATTGTCCGAGAGGTATTCGATTAGCAATAATTGTCGTGGTTGTAATTCAAAGTGATGTAAAAAAAGCCCTGAATGATACTTTATGATATTTCGGTTGACTTGCGCCCGTGCGTTCGGCCTCACCCCAGCCCTTAACTTCCCTTTCATGCTGGTGCGAGTCTAGTCTACCATGTTTGGGGCTTTCACACATGGACGCACGATCGGGGGTGCAAGGCGGTCTCCAATTGCCCATGTCACATACACGGCCGACTCCGTCATCAACAATGCATGACATCGGCAGTTTACCTGCCAATGTCATACACCGACCGAGTCTATTTCTGTTTCCGCAATGTCCAGCATGGCATACTTAGGGGTATTGCGCTCCAACCGCCATGATTTTGATACAAATGAAGCATGCCGCTAGAATTGCCCGGGAAAAGACTACTTGCCTCCCACAACAAGCTCCAATGACGCCATCCGAACATGTGCAAAGTGTAGCAAAACGCAATAAGAAAAAAAAACTCCACACATGTGCACAGTGAATGAAAATAGGGCCCTGAGACATGTTCCGAATGTTTTGCACCCTCATGTACCTTAGTAAAGTAAAATAAGGAATACACTCACGCATGCTGTATTAATGATGAAGATAGAATTCTTGCAATCGTGCTTGACATTTCTTTGAAACACTACGCATGCATGATTCATTTACGTTTCATTTAAGGGTGACCGTTTGATGGCTTCAAATTTCCATTGTTTCCATTTTTTTTCCCCAAGTGTGGGAATTGACAGAATTTTGAATCTTAGAGGCTCAACTTCATCTTTATCCAGTGGGGCAATCGTCTGCACTTAGCCGTGGAGCTCTCACTGTATTCCACTTCACACAGAATGAATTGGAGATTTGAGAGCTGTGGTTCACTTGTTCAGTGTCCCCCAGTGGAAGTATTAGCACACTTTGGCTAACAGTCATTGGCAGTCGGGTGATATGCTTCTCTGTGCAAAAGGCAGGCTTGGACTGCTTCCTGTATTCCGATACGGTAGTAGCTACGGTATCTGTTCAGAAATTCAGGTCCCATTATATGAAAGTTACTTGATCGTTTTTAATTACCGTATTTTTCACACTACAAAGTGGACAAAAGTCGACAATGAGCTTTATGATCCGATGCACCTTATATCTGGATCAATATTCTGATTTCTTGGACATAGTATTTTAGATGTTCTGTAAAGTGCTTGGTTACAGCTGCAGCTGGATGCATAAGGCAACCACAGCCACTATTGTAGCTTCTATTTTAATGCGCCTCATAATGCGGTGCGCCCTATATACAGTATGAAAACAGTTTTAACGTTGGCCATAAATTGAAGGTGCGCCTTATAACCCGAAGCAGCTTCTAAAGTGTGGAAAATATGGTACGTATGGATTATTCAAAGAGCAAATATGTGAAAAAAGACAAAACATATTAATAATAAATAACTAATACATAGTTGTCTCATCATTTCTGCCTCTCCCCCAAAACACAAACACCCCTTCTACCACTCCTGTGTTTTACAATACCATGTTAATGTTACGGGTAATCAACAGCGAAACAACCTTGTTTATTCCCGGTGACAAGTCTAGCGGCTGAAATTGGTAAGGTGATGTATGAATCCTAAAGCAGTGGGTAATTTGTTAGAGGAAGTGAAACCCTTTGCAAAAAAGCAGCCCGTGGAATGGTGGGCAAGCGTGTGTTAATTTGTTGATGAAAGGTTTTTGTCATAGTTATAGTCATCAGCCTTTAATTTCTACCCTCGCTCCCTATTTTTTTCTGGAACTGTAGCGGAATAGAGTTCCCTTTAATATTATAAATATGCAAAGCCGTTAGATGTATTCCGTTACTCACTAAGCATAGCAATAGGACATGCAATATGTCCATGATTTAATACACAATGAAGCCATACAATATAGCTGTCATGTGCTGGCTGTGCTCCAACTGCTGAACATTTCCAAACACCTCATTCATATTCAGCAGATTGTCATTGCTGAGATACGAGATCAATTTGAGACTTGATACCTCAAGGCAATGAAAATAATGAGACACCCATGAGCGCAACTTTGTTATGTGAGGCTTTTTGAAACAGCAAGGTGTCCTCTCTCGGTGAAAACGATGGCTGTGATTTGGCTTTATGTCATAAGCAAAAACATGCCCTGCTTCGCAGACTTTCATGTCACAACACTGCGTCCTTGACAGGTCGATAAATTGTCGTCAAAACACTCTCAATCTTTGTAGCCGGCAGGTCTTTTTTGCTTTGATGATAACACTACAATGCAATTTAATTCTATACATAAGAGCAATTAGCACAAGGTCCGTGACAGTCAATATTGGTGCCAGGTATTTGAGAGTAGGAATCAAATTTTGGGAATGAAAGTTGAGCTGTATTTCTTTCAGGCATTCTGTTCGGCAACCTGCCCGGATGCCAATGCCGCAGCTAAACTCATAAAGACTTTCCTCTTCGAATGGGTGTTTAACTTAATGTCTTTATTTCATGTTTGCTATTTTTGTAGGTATTTAAAGGTTGACCTTTTAGTCTTTACACTGCCAACTAGTTGAGATTGAATCGACGGCGACTGCTGGTTGCAACCAAGTAGCATGCTCTAATTTGCCTTACAGGTTTCAAGACATGATTTAACAATTGTCAGTTCCACTTAGGTGAGCTATTTCTACGTCCAGTCTTCTATATTTTTACAACAATCTGAACAGCATGGCTGGAAGTCTTCCCTGAACACAGCGTCACATTATCAAACGGCGATTTAAGAGGTTTTTTGACTGTCAAAAAGCAGGCTGGGAATTCATTTTCAATTTGATATTGACATTTAGTCATTCTTGCCTACTAGCATCTAGTACAGTCTTCCTCAACTGGCGGACCGCGATCCATGACCGGACCGCCGACCTCCTCTGTCTGGACCCTCGGCAAATTGTATAAAATAAAAAAATTATAAAGTGATTTTTACGTTATACATTTTATATTTTTGGACTATAATCTGCGCATTACCGCGATCGCTTGTTAAAATTATCCGTTGTATTCTTTGCGTGCACTAACAGATGTAATGCAGAGGACCGCAGCAGCACGACTGTGTGTATAATGTTTGACTAACTGGAGACCCTGGCTGAGCAGGGCATGTCGGCGATAACGATGCGCTGATTGGCTCCTCTGAACTGAAGGTGTGCCCATACATAAGCGTCAGCATATACGATGCGCTGATTGGCTCCTCTGAACTTAAGGTGTGCCCATACATAAGCGTCAGCATGCATCCATCCCAATACACACGCATTCAAAATGGATGATTGTGTCAGGAAACAGACGCATGCGCGACGCCACAGTATGCTCACAGCTTCAGCCCAGGAGAGCCGCACACAGACAATTAGACAAGACGAATCGTGGGAGGTTTCGATTGTGTACAGTTTTGCTCCCGCCTACCGGGGGATCTTTGCAGCTGTTTAACAGCAGAACACCGCAACATGGGAAATGAACATCCCAATGGCGTCCTCAAATAATATTTGCATGCCTCAGACATTGCATTCACCTTTAGTGGAAGAACAGCACTGCACATTCGTGTGCTCCCTTGTGTCGGTATTTAAAATGGTTCTTAACTCCTCTTCTGATATATTTTTCAGTAATTTCAGAGGGGATGTGAAAAGGGGAATTGTACAAATGAAAAGGATATTTTTCTTTTCATGTTTAGTATTTATTTTGGTAAAATTAGTATTTTGTTTTGTTTTTGTTAAATTAAGGGAAGAAAAGACAACTACTGTTTAACAAAGTTAAAGTAAAATGTCTCATTTCCCTAAAAGGGCTATTTCTATTATTAAGCAGGCACAACTTAACAAAATAAAAGAGTTCCTGTGCCTCAACACAATACCTCTCATTATTTGCTGTGTACTGGCAAAGTGAATAATTGTTATTTTCACGCACCCCATTATTGGTTGGTTGTGAGGAGTGTTGATTTGTATAAGCTAGGCTTGACCATACTAAATGGGCATATAGCCCTGCTCCCCACGACCGCCGTGCATCGGACCGGACCTTGGTCTTATTAAAAAAAAAAAAAAAGTGGACCTACAGCATTTCTAGTTGAGGACCACTGATCTAGTATTATATGACCTCTGCTATTACATTAGAAATACCACCAACCTTAAAACCTTTTTGGGGCTTTTTTTGTAACTGGGAAAACATACTCAATGGTCAGTGGATTAAGTACAACCTGCACATCTTTCTGAGGCAATAAAAGATCTGCAACAAAATGTCTGTCTTTACCAAAGATAGCCTGCCTTCTGCCAGGACTGACCAACTCTCATGACTTGCTTTTGTGGTTGTAGTTAGGCTGTATGAGCGGGTCACAAAGAGGGATACATTTGCCTGACTGGATTATTTGCATTCCAATTTTTTCTCCAAGGATAATGTTTTACGATGATCAGATTTTCTTTTCCACTTTCATGAATTAAAATGAAACCTAAATATTTCAGATTGTGTGAATTGCCCAGGTGTGACTTCCGTGTAGAGAACGACAGCTGACTCTCTGTGGGAAAGCATAATGACCACACTTTATGCCTCTGCAGGCAGGAGAAGGGATGTTGGAACAAATCCCTTGATACACCGCTCAAATTTTGTTTTTTTCCCCATGAATCCTTCTCACTTTCTGTATGAAAATGCAGCTTTGGCAGAGAGAGCTCATTCCCTTCCAGTCTTTGAACAGCTTGTACGCCCTGGGCCTGTCCCAGACGCTTCATTTAAATTTATTTATTTATTTATTTGTCTCTCCCCCTCGCCTGCCTCTCTTTACACTGGCGATGAGCAGGCTGTTGCCTCTGAGCAAACTCCGACAAAGAAACCCCGTGAGGGAAGTGGGCCAGGAAGGTGCATAACAGAAAGGAGGCTATATGTGTGCAATCTCAAAGATGCATCAGATTAGTCATGACTTTGTATATGGTCCAAAACTGTACTCACAAAAAGACCCATTCATTTTGAGGAATTATCATTTGGATCAGTGTAGCGAGACAGCAGATGCTCAAGCATGTGTGCAAGAAAAAAATTAGCTGTGACTCAGAAAAGGACAGCGATTGCATTAATTTCTCTGCAGTGCGGTGTACTGATGGGGAAAGTCCAACTGGGGATAAATACAAAGTGGTTACGAAACAGTCAAATGGTAATGGCACTGATAGCCTCCCCCTCAGCATCTGTGTTGAAACTTGATTTTCCAAAACAAAATTGTGCCTGATGCAGCATTATGCAAATATGTTTCAGTGGGTCGCTATGTCATTTCAAACTATAAATAAAGCTAATAAAAGGGTGTCAGCTTACCACTGAGCATACAGCGGCACATTCATTTGGGCTGCAGAGTATCAAATGTTGTTATCGCTGTTTTTCATGCAAATACCAATATTTACATATCACAAATCTAAAAGACTGCCCGTCCTCTCTGCATTTAAGGTAAATATTTCTTTGGGCACACAGAGGCAACATAATGAGTAAATATTTACACGCTCGCTGGCCGCAAAAGGTGGCGCCAGAAATTTTTTAGTGGGGTGGCCATGGTTAGCCATAAGATAACTGCATATTGGGGATGCCTTGGCTCGACAGCGTACATGGTCGAGTGGTGATTGTTTCGCACACCATCCAAAGTCAGGGTTTCATGAAATAAAATGCAAATTTGCACTCATAACAAAAGTAGGAACAAAAATAAGTAAAAAGCAATATTTTTCTGAGCTTAATGTAATAGATAATGCCATTATCTTTGCCATTTCTTTGCCTTTGCTTACTCTCTCACATGTCTAGCATGCACTGGTTTGCTAGCTAATAGCAATCAGTGTGATTGCTGTCACCGACGGCCAACGTTTTGCATTTGACCGAACGATGGCTTGTTCATTAAAATCATATCTAAGAAGCACAATGACACATCCATCCATCCATCCATTTTCTACCGCTTATCCAGGGCCGGGTCGCGGGGGGCAGCAGCTTTAGCAGGGAAGCCCAGACTTCCCTCTCCCCAGCTACTTCTTCCAGCTCTCCCCGGGGGATCCCGAGGCGTTCCCAGGCCAGCTGGGTGACATAGTCTCTCCAGCGTGTCCTGGGTCGTCCTCGGGGTATCCTCCCAGTGGGACATGCCTGGAACACCTCACCAGGGAGGCGTTCAGGAGGCATCTGAATCAGATGCCCAAGCCACTTCATCTGGCTCCTCTCGATGTGGAGGAGAAGCGGCTCGACTCTGAGCCCCTCCCGGATGACCGAGCTTCTCACCTTATCACTAAGGGAGAGCCCGGACACCCTGCGGAAAAAACTCATTTCGGCCGCTTGTATCCGGGATCTCGTTCTTTCGGTCACGACCCATAGCTCGTGACCATAGATGAGGGTTGGAACATAGATCGACCGGTAAATTGAGAGCGTCACCCTTTGGCTCAGCTCCTTGTTTACCACGACAGACCGATACAACGTCTGCATAACAGCAGACGCTGCACGGATCTGCCTGTCGATCTCTCGCTCCCTCCTGCCCTCACTAGTCAACAAGACCCCAAGATACTTAAACTCCTTCACTTGGGGCAAGATGTCCTCCCCGACCCGGAGGGGCACTCCACCCTTTTCCGACTGAGGTCCATTGTTTCAGATTTGCAGGTGCTGATTTTCATCCCAACCGCTTCACTCTCGGCTGCGAAACGCTCCAGTGAGAGTTGGAGAGCCCTGCTTGAAGGAGCCAACAGTACCACATCATCTGCAAAAAGCAGAGATGCAATGCTGAGGCCACCAAAATGGACACCCTCAACGCTTCGGCTGCGCCTAGAAATTCTATCCATAAAGGTTATGAACCGAATCGGCGACACATCATTCTTTATTATTATTCTAAACATTGCTTTTTACCTAGATTTGTTCCTGCTTGTATTGTGAGCATCTTGGGCAAGGCCCACAATCAAATACCATTACTGGATAACAGTCCACAGATCACAATAAGTGCAGTGCATAATTCCGCTTTCTGAAGCAAACGGTGTTCTGCTGTTAAACAGCTGCAAAGATCCCCGGGTAGACGGGAGCAAAACTGCACACAATCGAAACCTCCCGCGATTCGTCTTGTCTAATTGTCTGTGTGCGGCTCTCCTGTGCTGAAGCTGTGAGCACACTGTGGCGTCGCGCATGCGTCTGTTTCCTGACACAATCATCCATTTTGAATGCGTGACGCTTATGTATGGGCACACCTTAAGTTCAGAGGAGCCAATCAGCGCATCGTATATGCTGACGCTTATGTATGGGCACACCTTAAGTTCAGAGGAGCCAATCAGCGCATCGTTATCGCCGACATGCCCTGCTCAGCCAGGGTCTCCAGTTAGTCAAACATTATACACACAGTCGTGCTGCTGCGGTCCTCTGCATTACATCTGTTAGTGCACGCAATTAATAAAACGGATAATTTTAACAAGCGATCGCGGTAATGCGCAGATTATAGTCCAAAAATATAAAATGTATAACGTAAAAATCACTTTATAATTTATTATTTTATACAATTTGCCGAGTGTCCGGACAGAGGAGGTCGGCGGTCCGGACAGAGGAGGTCGGCGGTCCGGTCGTGGATCGCGGTCCGCCAGTTGAGGAAGACGGGCCTATACAGTTCTCAATCAAGTAGTTCTCAAAGAGTTTGTCAGTAAAATCCGTCCGTGACTTTGGTGATTTGAACACGTCATTTGTCCTTCAGCAAGGACAATCGTAAATTGGTACAACTACAACAGCAGGTACACGCAGAAAATTTTTGTAAAGGTATATGCGAGTGTCACATTGGGAGCTATTTCCCACATAAAAGACGGCTCGTGACTGATTTAATGTGCACACTTATCTGCCTCAATAGGGGGCCTGCGGCAGCGCGAAGTCCAGCAGCTTCCCTCGATTCCTGTGACTCATCTGTACTGCTGGATTATTTTAATTAGGCCAAGACAAAAAAACTGAAAAAAAAGTTTCATGCTGAGGTTATCCCTGATAAAAATGGGCAAAATTAGGCTCACTGCTGTTATGAAGGTTATTAGAGCTTTATCTCCCACTATGCTGAAAAATAAAGTTCAACCAGTAGGATGTATGTAGCTGGTGAAGTGGAAAATATGTTTAAAAGTGGGTGTAGAAAACATCCTTGATGGGAACAGAGATCATTTTGGCTCAGCATCCTTCGTATTGGAACAATTACACAAGCACATATTAACACACCTTTAGTATAGTGAGAATACCAAATTAATGTTGGAAAGTATGAATGTGGCTTGCAATGACGCTCATGCATAACAAATGAAGTTCAAAGTCGTCGAGGGGATTTGGTGAATCACAGAGACACCAATATTCAAATGAATGTTAACAAGCACCATCTAATTTGTTAGATAATTGCCTTCTCAGCAGAGGCAATTGGAGCAAGCACTCGGGTGCACGGCACAATGATGCAAGGTTGTTCTACTACTACGAGGACTCGGACAAAATGGAAGAAGTGATTTGGGGTTTGTTCTCTTTTTTTGGTGAAAGAAGAGGATTAACCGGGCGACATCATTGGCGGTGTCTTCAAAACAGATTCACACTTTCAACTTTAAACTCTGGTGCACCTTCAAAAGCCACACTGCAGGTTTACTGCTGTGACCCATTCAGCTGTTCCCTAGCGATTGGTCAAATTTACAGTGTTGTTCCTTTTGGTTTACCATTTGTTTGTTAGCAGGGCTACTTTCTCTCGAAATTATTTAATCTATCTGGCAATTGTATTATTTGCAGATCTAGTCTTGCTCTGGACGTGTACCCCCCTTTTTCAGTGTTTTCTGCAAAATCTAGCTAACAAACCAAAACAAGGTAATCCACACTCCACTTCTCTGTTTTATAGCCCTGTTGTGTCTTTTCTGTGAAGCATTTTGTGGTGCTTTTTGAGTCTCAAAGTTAGTATAGGTTTCCAGTCAAAACATGACATACCAAAGACATAAAATAGAAATATACACCACATCGTAAATATGGCTCCCAGGTTGCTAAAGTAGCCCCCTCGCCATTGTGTGCCACTTACTGCGTGTTCCCTACTGTGTTAAATAAATTTTACTTTTGTGAATAGGTACGTATGCAGGGAGAGTGTATGTAATGATGATTACGATTGTTTTCCTTCTTCCACAACAACAACAGAAAAGAGAACTTGTACTGCATCTACCGTCTAGATCAGAGGTGGGAAAACTACGGTCCGCGGGCCGGATCCGGCCCGTTTGTCTTTTTAATCCGGCCCGCCGAAGATTGGTACAGTACACAATGATAATGTGTAATGACAGGCATTTCAACGCCAGGTGGCAAAGTTACTTGAAGTTGCAGAGCACAGGGAGGGAGTGGGAGATGATCAGGAAGCCCACAGTAGTAGCGCTAACTAAAGTAACTCCCGCTCGATACGACGGAATAAGCGTGTCCGTGCTGCTATTTTCTATCATTGGATCCAAAACGGCGGCATGCAAGTGACTCTTTATTGCAGTGAGTTTTACTTTAATTGCGAACATTTTACATCCTGTCGATCATGGCATACAAACGAAGAGGAACAGTAATGGCCACGGAAGAGAAAGTGAAGCGTATCTGAATACACGAAGCGGGTTACAAAGTACGAAACATTCAGGAGACGCTTGGAGTCTGAAAGACTCAAATCTAAGAGTCTGAAAAACGAGGAAGTGATTCTTGCTCAGTCCGATTCTGGCTGTTTCCATGCTCAGAGTGAATTGCTTGCGGCTCGACGGACAGTCGAGTAAATAAACGTTTCCTATAATGATTTGACTGTCATCGTGCAAAAAACTTTCCGCAAACTGGACCGCTAATAAGAGAGCAATGGAGTTCCATAGCGCTATGGGCATCGAAGACTTCAAAGCGTCCCGTGACTGGGTTCAAAAGTCTGTTGCACGAAATCAACTGAGCAACACTGTCTTGTGTGGTGATCGAGGGGAGGTCAAGCTCAAGACAGTGAGTGAGTGGAAAGAAAGCCACCAGGTCTTTTACTCACCTCATTTTGTCGCAAATAATCCTAACTTTGTTATATTTTGTCATATACCTGAACTGTATGCTACAGTTTTTGGGCAATATATTGTTGCACTTTGTTGCTTGTGTTGCCACACATGTATGTTGTTAACATACTTGGACCTTCATACAGGATATATACCATAGTTATTTCACTGTTCTCATTTTTAAAAAAAGGATGGTCATATTTGAATGCTTTTGTATGTTTGGTATGGGTTGTCAACATATACAGTTGTTTTTATATGTACCGTATCTTGTGCTGACCCGGCCCAGCTGTCAAATTTAGAAATCAATGTGGCCCCCGAGCCAAAACGTTTGCCCACCCCTGGTCTAGATCCTCAATATAAAAGAGTGCCAAAAAAAAAAAAAAGGATTTCAGTTTGGAAGTTACATTCCAAAACAGTGTTGTGCCTCACAGCCATGCCCCAGTTGAAATTTAATATGACGTAGTTTCGCTGGGACGGTCCATTACTTTACTCTTGCAAGAACCATTGGTAGTGTAGTGATTCACATAGTTTACTAGTGGAGCAGGTGCAGCAGATCAATACTTGCTTAATTCACAAATTACAATCACTTTGGAATTACCAGGAGCCGATTGAGGGTGAAGTCTGATTTACTGCTAACTTCAGATTGAGCAAGTAAGCATATTAAATTGATTGATGGCTTGATGAACCCACAATTAATTGTCCATCAAATGATCTGAATTAGTCTTCATTTGTTTTGGTTATTGTTGAAACAATTGTGTGATGGATGGTGTGGTGGTTCACTCATCTGACTTTGACGCTGGTAGCATGGGTTATTTTCCACTGTTTTAAATTTGTCATCCAAACACGCCTTTACAGACCTTGCTTAGTGCATAAGGGAAAAAAATAAATCCCAAATTGGTATTGTCCAAAATTTGGTCTTGTACAATGCAGATAAAGATTCAGGGTGTTGAGTCCAACTTCTGGTAAATCAGTTAATTTCTTAAAACCTTTATCCACATACTGCAGCTTTTTTTTGTGTGTGCGTGTGTGTGGGGGGGGGGGGGGGGCTGTAAATGCTGACCATGGCGCAATATAATCAAGTCAGCGGGAGGGCGAAAACAATATTCTAAGTTGGGCATTAAGCTAAGAGGATTTTGATTGAAAGAAACATCCTTCTTCTTTGCACTAAACTACTGTGAAAGTAAAGCTTCAATGAAGTACCAAATGACCGGGAAACAACACTGACGTTTCCCTTAATGCAATTGAGACGAGGTATCCCTTGCCCTCCTCTTTTCACCACGCCTCATGATTGAACCTTTTAATACCACACAGCCACGGAAAACTTGGTGTCCTTTTAAACCTGAAGTCATTGTTGCAATTTCATTTTCAAGGTGATTAAACGACAAGAGTGTGGCTGTCTCAGGAATAAACCGTATGCGGTGACTGTGGTGAAAGCTTACCTGCTCTAATATGGTGTTGATCCTGTCCACCTCACAATCAATCACAAAGCGCTTTTCCTGCCTCCTGTCCATCTCCTCAATGATGCGTTTGAACTCCGCCGCATCCGTGGTGCTGCTGACAGAGCGAGCGGTCACCTGCCAGTTGTTGGCCACCGCCGCCTCCATGATGGCCTGCAGTATGGAGAAGCCTGGAGAGAGAGGGCCAGATAGCCGTGACCCTGAGAATTAGACAGTGAAAAGGCTGGCACAATGTAAGAGTTTGCCAGGAGTTTGAAGGCTGCTAATTTATTCTCGAGAGCTTTCGGTTTGAATCGAGAGGTCAAAGGCCATCTCATTACAATCTAAAATAGCATTCAGCAAGTCCCACTAGAATATTGTATGGAGCCTTGGCTTCGTGCAGCACTGTGTGTGTGTGTGTGTGTGTGTGTGTGTGTGTGTGTGTGTGTGTGTGTGTGTGTGTGTGTGCGCGCTGATCCACATTTGCATATTGAAAAGACAATATAATGAAAAGAGTGGAGTCATATCTCCATATTATTAAAAGATCAGCAGGTGATGTTATTGCGCTTGGCAATCAATTGAATTATGGCATTTAGATCAGTGACATGCTAACATTGATGCCTCCTGCTTATCGTCTCCTTGGAGGATTGTTGTGGCTCATATTGGGACAATGAAAGATTTATTGAAGACAGATCTGATGCAGAGAAAAATGTGAAATAGTAATGTTTAACAGATCATTTTGAAACACTATGGTCAAATCACAGACTTACATGGTTGTTGTTTCTTTGTGCAATGACAGAGGACATATGAATGGCCCAACTGTGCGACAGTCTGCGATATACAGTAGTAGAATGAATATGATGAAAATAATGGAACTCAAGCATAGTGCTGAGCTCTCATTAAGTCAGAGACAACGGAAATCTATGGAAAGATGGATTCTGTTAATGTTTCACTATTTATCATCACACTTGCATTGAAGGGTAAAGAAATACAACGTATGTAAAAAAAAAAAACTACAAAAAAAATCTATCTATCTATCTATGGGTATATGTCATAGATATCAGTTTTGCGTTATAGACAAAAATACATTGTTTGGACAAAAATGCCAATTTGGGGATTTCTCTAAAATAATCTCTTTTGAAGGGCTCTATTTTCATTTCCCACATGTATCGTAACTATATAAGCTGTGTTTTTAGACGATGGTAGCACATCTCGAAGACCAGCCTGAAATTAACCCAGATTTCCTGACTACGTCATTCACAAATGATTCCTAGAAATGGACATCACAACCAATAAAATCCACTACAATGTGACACTTCCCTCCAGCAATAAATCAAAAAGAAGACGAACGCACGTATAAGTTTAACAATGTACAACACATAACAACAATGTTAGGTTAACCCTTCCTTTCATGAGAGCAGATCATGTGATCTGGACATAATCCACATAAATTGTCAGTTACTGGGTGTCTTTCTTTGAAAAGTCTATTTCTACTTTTAATTTAATGTCGTCATTCGTGCATGAAAGCAAGTTACTGTATATCACAAAGGCAAATCAGTCCTATTCACATATGAGCATCTCCCACTAGGGCAAGACTGACAGTGCAGCAGGTCGGGATTTAGTGTAAACATTTTACACACACCAAAAGTTGAGCTGTTTTTTTTCTTTTTTAAACACAGCTAATAGTCTTTCTCTTCTAGTCTCTGATTTCACAACACCTCAATTGAACTATTGTCATTTGGGGAAAACTTAGTGCTGAAATTCTAATTTGTATACCTTTAAAATAAAATAGAATAAAAATGTATCAATTGTGTATATTTATCGGAAAAAGTGGTCAAAGTTAATGTCCGTCATTACTGTGAGGTCTTTTTTTCGCAAGGCCTTATCTCGGTAAACAGGCAGTCTCCAAACAACCTCGGCGACCACAGCAAAACGCCTTTCTTCATTTCTCTGCTTTTCCCCCTTTGCAGACCTTTTGAATGGCCAAGTAACCTTTTCTTAAGAAGCAGCGTTCGTAAGTACTCTGAGACTGTTGCACAGTATGTGTCTGCCCTTCCAATGCGCCTCCTGCACTGCAGCAAATAGTCACATCATCAGCAGCACATGACCTTTTGGTGAGTATAGCCGAGACCAAGTCGGACTGTGTCATCTGTCCCGAAGAGCAGGGGTGCTCCCTCTGGAGACGTCCACCTGTCAAGGACTCAAGGTTGTCTAGCGACTGGTTGTCAACTCATGAGTACACTGAGCATATTTGTGGGGGTTTTTTGTTTTTGTTTTTTTGAGCTGGGGGCATGCACATGTGAGCTTGTTGTCTCTTGGCAAATCTGTCAGTCATAGCAACCACTGACCAATGTAGTGGACGAGGGTGTTTTCACAAGAATTTACTTGTTAGTCAATTCAAGTGCACTTTGACAGTGCCAAATAGCAACACAAGTTGTCCGAAAGTTCTTTATACATATGTATATGAAGCAGATCTCGAACCACTCTATTCACACATTAAGAGACCAAGTGAACTCACTTGAATCCAGTCGAAAATCACATGAAAATAAAAAGAATCATGCTTTGCGTGTGCATGGTATTGTCTGCAGGCAATCAATCTCCTCCTGAACAGTGGGCATAAAAAGTTTACACACCCCTGTTCAAATGCCAGATTTTTTTTTGCGATATTTAAAAAAAAAAATGTGAGCAAGATAAATAATACACAACTTTTTCGGCCTTTAATGTGACTTATATCCTGTACAACTGAATAAAAATATAGCTTTTAGAGGGGAAGTAAAAATCTCACACACTTATAATTGGGATGAATCTATGTTCAGAATTAATGAACACCATTTAAACTCGTGTCAAGTGGAAGTCAGAACACTATGGCCCCGTTTAAAATGCCTCTGTTTCACCTCAAATAAAGTTCTGATATTCTAGTAGGCTTTTCCTTAAATGGTTTTGCTTTCCACCAGAAGCTTGAAGGATTTGTGCTTATGCTTACTCCTATTGAGAACGGTTCATAATTTCCTCTCAGCCCTGGAGTCCCAACGTAAGACAAACTACCCCAAAGCATGATGCTGCAATTGCCATGCTTCATTCGTCTGTATTGAAGGAACCAATCTTTCGGTATGTGTGTTGCTCGCCACAGGACAGACTATCGACTATTGGAAAAGTACAGCTGCTTGTTTGCTTCTAAACTCGGCTTGTAGCGAATATGAGTGACATTATGCACGCTGTGATTGAGAGATATGTAATTATGTCATCGTGGTACTCTCTTCTTACTCGTCAACGGGGACTTCAGTTATGCTCCTATCTCATTTACTGACAGTTTCAAACAATGTGTGGAACAAAAGGGAATACAACTCGAATTAATGTATTCTTCTTCTTATTATTATTATTATTTTATGTTTTGTGCATGACGCTTTGTGACAGCTGTACCTGTTGTGAAGGTTCGGTGTCCTTGTGTTCGCGCCAAACATATCTTTTGAAATGATGGCCAAAAACATTGATTTCTTTGGACCACAACATGCAAGAAAATATTTTAAATGATTTATTTTGGCCTAAGATTTCATATCACAAAATAAATAAAGAAATTGCATTTGAACAGGGGTGTGTCGACTTTTGTATCACCTGTCGATGGGTGTGGAGTTTTACAATTCAAACGTCGCAAATTTGACCGGGAAAAATGCCTGACAATGAAGGGAAATTGTCTGAAGCTTTTCTGAAGTGTCACCTATTTTCCACGAGCGCAGTGGCGGCAGCAGCAGTCGCTCATGCGCTGCCCCTCCTTCCATCTGTGGTACCTACAGCCAATGTGACGATTTGAATAACATGGATGCATTATTCATTTTCCTGAGGCAAACGCTCAGAACCCCACCAACCTCCAGCCAGCTGGATGGCATGGCAGGCTTCCCAGCAATAAAAGCTCCTCACATTAAGAGATGTCATGCAGTTTAACTGGGCTAAAATGCTCTCTGGTGGGTTGAGACCCAGTGAGTGGAGGGCTGGTGCAGGCAAAAAGATCAATGAACCATCATCTTCCTAATAATCACCGTGTATAACTTGATAATTAAAAATAAAGTAATGCGTAAAAAGCATCCTAACAGAGTATTGGGTATGGTTGGCTTGACTCTTGCATGCTCAATCCTGATTTATATCAAGTGCTTTTCTAAGTAATAAGAAATCCTATAATGTGTTAATTTTAAAATATCGGATGTGAAAGAAAACCACGCAATATGCAAATCACAGTGAGCACTGGCATTTTTATCAATGAGATTAGAATCACACAAACCTTTTATTTTGAAATTGCTGATGTTTTCCTCTCTACCTGCCTGTGGCAAGCCACAAACGCTGCGCCTGCGAACAATTGGATTCATTGAAGATTCAAGGAAGATTCCATGCTTGCCTGCTTTTACATTTGTATGGAAATTAGCAGATGGGATCTGCTTCGAAGTAAATAGTCTGTCAAGAAATTGATTACTTTAAGTCCCGTTTCCTTGAAAGTCAGCTCTGAAGTTGGCGGGCCTAAGGTCAACTTTTAAAACATGTCACGAAACTCCAAGAGTGTAACGTCATCTGACCACAGCACCACAACTCTCTAAGTCTTAAATCAAGAAATCCCTCGATACAATGCATGCTTCCGTTGCTGGAATACGTAGTCCATGTATTCCCTCGTGCGTTGAGTTGAACAGGCTAGCTAGCCATGCAAAATCATCCCAACAAATGTATTATTGATTGTCAAATAAACGTCCATTACTGGCGACATCATTTGGTACTGTCATGTTCCGTATTTGGCAGCAGGTGGCAGGCGTTCCATTTCGGCCGCCTGCACACCTGCTGCCTATTTGTCGGTGATTGCACCTGCTTATCTAGGCGCTCCGGCGGTTGACTCATTGCCGGAGTATTGCATGCCGTGCCACTGCTATTGCCCAAGTATTTTAGAAAACGCTGCTCGGATACTATTGCTGTTCTTTACATTCTTCGACGTTCCATTATTAAGATTATCGTAATTACCTCATTGATTCCCTTGCCGTTTTTTGCAAGCGTTTTTCGTTGTTTCGTTATATTAATTCCTGGTTTTCGTTAGTAACCAGCGCTATCTGTTTTTTCAATTAGACGGTGTAATTTTGGTTTGTAATAAATATTATTTTGTGTGTATTTTTCAGTGTCTGCTATTTCGGAGATCTCATTCTCATTTGCTCTGTTACGGACGGAGCAGTTCTTTTTCCTGCTTCGTGCGTAACGTGACAGGTACATCTGCATAATATAATGAGATAGCTGGAACAAAATTTCCTGATTTACCAAAGTAGTATTGCTCAGAGAGATATTTATGGAGTACTTTATACCAGGGCTCAGCAAACTGAGAATTGCTTCTTTGGTACCAGTAAAAAAAGACGATTGCAGTTTTAAAAGCGTTCTTAGTTTTTTATGTCATGAATTTCGCAAACGAATGCAGGCGGCCGATGGATCTGCGAGCGGGAAGGCGGTGCCGCTGTGGGAGTGGTAACAGCCAATTTCTATCATGACCAGTCAAAGTGTGCCGCTTTCTTCCCTTTAAATGCAGCGCGCAAGTCGTACACTTGAATCTCGACATGGCGGACACGTATATACGCTTTATAGTGGACACTTGCAGACCACGACCCACCCCTGATTGTTCATGTGCAACCCCATAGCTGTTTAGCCCAATAATTCATCCATCTTCCGAACCGCTTGATCCTCACTAGGGTCGCAGGGGGTGCTGGAGCCTATCCCAGCTGTCTCCGGGCAGTAGGCGGGGGACACCCTGAATCGGTTGCCTGCCAATCACAGGGCACACAGAGACGAACAACCATCCACGCTCACACTCATACCTAGGGACAATTTAGAGTGTTCAATCAGCCTGCCACGCATGTTTTTGGAATGTGGGAGGAAACCGGAGCACCCGGAGAAAACCCACGCAGGCCCGGGGAGAACATGCAAACTCCACACAGGGAGGCTGGAGCTGGAATCGAACCCGGTACCTCTGCACTGTGAAGCCGACGTGCTAACCACTGGACTACCGGGCCGCCCTAGCGCAATAATATGATTAAAAAAAAAATCTAAAAGAATTTTTAATCAGGTTAGATGTTGACTGTTGACATATTTATGAATGAATTACATCTTATTAGACATGCTGTTCACCCTTTGCCGGCCACGTCGATGTAATCTGTGCAGGTGTAACATTTTGACAAATTCTACGTAAATCTTCTCATCGTCGTTGCACCCACAAAATTCTGATTTGTTAATCCTTCCTATGCCAATTTGTATCTCAATTCAAGTCATCGTCAAAAACCCGCGTTACAGCCCTAGTTGTAATTAATGTGTGTGGGTTTTTTTTTTTGTTTTTAATTGATTTTCTTCAACATTTCATAATACATTCCAGTCCGTGAAGGAATAAAGTTGAATGTGTGTCACACCGTACGAGGCTGTGTTTGCCTTTTCAGTGCACACACTATCAAGCCAGAAGCTTTAAAAAGTGAATTCATTGATTGAGTCTGTTATAAAACAGGGGCTGTGATAACTGTAATTGCATAACTGCAGTAGCCACTGATGTTTTTCCCACACAGTGCATGCTCATTTCCATTGTCTGACCATGCAAACTTGTCATCAAAGTCGAACCAAGAAGAACCGTGGGCAGGCGGTGTGTGTGCGTGTGTCTCGAATCTGAATGTGTGAAGGGGCACATTTGCAGTGAAACCTGGGAGTTCAGTTGCTTTTTAAATCTCAACACCCACTTGGAACAACTGTGTGCCAGAGTGCATGCAGACGCCGCAGTGATGGGTGGAAACTCACTCAACTATTTCATTTTTTAACCGATATCCCAACCTTGCAGTCTACAATCAAATCCCGCCTGAGCCTTATGACGCTCAGTGTGCACATAAATCACACTTGTTGTGGCGGCCAGCGCCGTCTTCTCCTTTGCCTGTGAGTCGGATTTTAACAGGATGACTTCTGAAACGTCACCCGTGGCGGCTCAGCTGTAATTGAATTGCATCTAATCTCATTGCCCGGCTCCTCTGGTTCCTTGCTTCTCATTAGGGCCGTGGGCAGAGTGTCACAGGCCTTCATCTCCTGAAAGTTCTCCTTTGCGACCCTCTCGCATATCGCACGGCTGACCCAGGCTAACGAGGCAAATTAGAGAACCATATTGCACATACGCTTTAGCCGCAACACACTGTCGGCTTTTCTCGTACCACAGATTCACACCTTTTTCTTTTCAGAAATCTAAATCTAAATCTAAAAAATTTGCACATACCAAAAATTCCAACTCTGTTCTTTTTCACCGATATCATCCCTTATCTTTTAATGTCAGTCCATATCATTTAATATCATTCCACACTTTTCATCCGCATATTGCCAATGTTTCACTAACACTGTCATTCAATATTAATTCAGAATCATTTCATGTCTTTCAATGTCATTCCATAGGCTTCGCTTTTATCCCACGATTCCATTTTATTCAATATCATTCCATCTTATTATACATGACTCCATATTTTTTCATTCAGCATTCCAGTATTCGCCTGCAATTTCGTCTTAAATTGCATTCTGTCGTCGACTAATCTGATCAAATACAACCAAGCAATAAACAGACATAGCTTTAGCTTGAATCGGTTCCCAGGATTCCGTAAGCAATCTAACTGAAATATCCACATGGTCATGACTTCGACTGTAAATGCGGCTGCTCTCTACTCTTTACTTGCCAATGCACAGCAAAATGAAGGTCTGTGAAAGAGCGACACAGACCACTGAGCACAGTCTAAGGTTTCAGAAAGTATCAGCTACAACTAAATGGAAACTACCAAGATAATGGCTTGAAGCTCATAACTGTGAACCTGACTTGAGAACACGTTTCGGACTGCACATCACTGAAATAGGAAGGTAATTTACACGCTGGACGCTGGGACATTTGCAGGATCACACCATATGCCGTCCTTGAATTTCCACAATTTGAACATATTCAGATTTTTTTTTTCTTAGTGGGAAAATGCTTGGTAAATTCATATTGTGAAAAATAATAAAATCAAATCAAATCCAATCTTGTTTCTGACAAATGAAAACGGATAAATACTCCAAATTGATCCTTCTAATTGGTTTCCAAATTGAATCAAGATAAATGGGCTGCACTCTTTCTTGGCCTTTTCGAAAAGGCTTGAAAAATATGTTACTTTTAGGGGTGAAGGGAGATATATGACTTCATAGGAACCTTTGAAAAGAGTATTTTCAATTTGCAGCAGTGAAGCAGTGGGGTTGAAAATGATATTTTTGCACAAGGCCCCAAATCCCATGTGGCATCCCCGGGACTCTCTGAGTGTTCATTTTGATGACTGATCTAAACACACCTAACTAAACAAACACAGTCCCACTCGCATTCCCACCTAGGGGCAATTTAGAGTTTTAATGACCCTTATATGCATACTCCACACAAGCCCACGTTGAGACTCTTGACTTTCAGGCATTTGTGCTAACCACTACAACACCAT
This sequence comes from Hippocampus guttulatus, assembly GCF_054856545.1. Lineage (NCBI taxonomy): Eukaryota > Metazoa > Chordata > Actinopteri > Syngnathiformes > Syngnathidae > Hippocampus > Hippocampus guttulatus. The sequence goes on along the minus strand of NC_141262.1, from coordinate 32,127,908 downwards.
TATGCCCTGAAGATTAAATGTGAAATCATAGTATTAATATTGACTATGCAATCCCTCCTACAAAAAGAAACAAACAAATAAATAAATACATTTTAGCTCAATGAATCACCAAGTGTGCTGCATTGCGTTCATATTCCCAGTGATGCATTGTCTCGCTTGTCTTTTGAGTGAGCCAAAATAAATACAGTAGTTACTTACTATCCCTATTTGCTGCCTGCTGACTATTTGCCTCCTGGCTAAGAATGCTGAGAGGATTCTGTGAGGATCACACCCCCGCCTGTGTTAGCACAGTGGAAAATACAATCTTTGGCTTCGTAAAGCCTTTATATTGTCTCTCATTAGTCATTTGGCAGTGGGCCATTGATGTAAGACGAAAATGATGGTTTGTGGTTTTAAACACCTCGTAGAATGCTACCGTGATTAAATTCTGATGGTGGACTATAATTGAGAGCATGGAAGTGGCTGTAAAATTGTGGCATTTAATGTGCGGAGGTTTTCAAGTGGAGGTCATACTCTTGGCTGTTTCACGAGAACAAAGACGTATTTAACAATTTCAATTTTTGAAAGCCATCACCTTACCGTGGTGGAGGGGTTTGTGTGTCCCAATGATCCTAGGAGCTAAGTTGTCTGGGGCTTTATGCCCCTGGCAGGGTCACCCATGGCAAACAGGTCCTAGGTGAGTGTCAGAGATTTTCTCGGACAAAGTTAAAGAAATGACTCGGCACACAGGAAAATTGTCTTCAATATCGGCGGAAGCGGATCTCTGAGAGCGAACGACGGTTAGTGGCTCCGCGATCACACTCAAGCTCCCTTCCTGCCAATTCAGGCTTTTATTGTAACATACAAGGAAAACACTGCCCCCGATATTTGCATCCGGCACCCACGGTCCGGCCCCTCGGTAGCGATGGGTTACCTGTGTTAAACATTGAACCACCAGTACATTGGCGCCTTTTCTGGCTGGTCTAAATCGAATTAGCATGTTGTACACTTTGCGGATGGCCAATGTCGTCTGGGCGCGACGGGTGTTCTCAACTCGTCTTTTGTTGTTCAACCGCTGTTCCCGAATTATTCATTCCCCTTTTGTGACCAAGTTTCGCCCTCTCCCCCGTGATCGCCCACCTGTATTGATGTGCTAATTGTGGACTTCAACAGCCCTCTGGCTTTGTGCACAGGAATTTGGGGGTGCTGGATACGCACCCAAACGTTTAGATGTGTCCAGATTAAATGAAACTTTAAACATGATACAATTTTGCTCATAGATTCCTCTAACAGTGAGGGACCAGACAAAGCACGACTCATAAAACCCCTTATGATAAATAAAATCAATGGCACTCAGTTTCCCTTGCCCGGATGCGGGTCACCGGGGCCCGCCTCTGCAGCCAGGCCTGGAGGTGGGGCTCGTTGGCGAGCGCCTGGTGGCCGGGCCTACACCCATGGGGCCCGGCCGGGCTCAGCCCGAAGAGGCAACGTGGGTCCCCCTTCTCATGGTCTCACCACCCGTGGGAGGGGTCAAAGGGGTCGGGTGCAATGCGAGCTGGGCGGCAGACAAAGGTGGGGACCCTGGCGGTCCGATCCTCGGCTGCAGAAGCTAGCTCTTGGGACATGGAATGTCACCTCTCTGGCAGGGAAGGAGCCCGAGCTGGTGTGTGAGGTAGAGAAGTTCCAACTGGATATAGTCAGACTTGCCTCCACACACAGCCTGGGTTCTGGTACCAGTTCTCTCGAGAGGGGTTGGACTCTCTTCCACTCTGGAGTTGCTCACGGTGAGAGGCGCAGAGCAGGTGTGGGCCTGCTCATTGCCCCCCGGCTCAGTGCCTGTACATTGGGGTTCACACCGGTAGAGGAGAGGGTTGCCTCCCTCCGCCTTCGGGTGGGGGGACGGGTCCTGACTGTTGTTTGTGCTTATGCACCAAACAGCAGCTCAGCATACCCACCCTTTTTGGAGTCCTTGGGGGTGTGCTGGAGAGTACTCCTGCTGGGGACTCCCTTGTTCTGCTGGGGGACTTCAATGCTCACGTGGGCAATGACAGTGAGACCTGGAGGGGCGTGATTGGGAGGAACGGCCCCCCCGATCAGAACTCGAGTGGTGTTTTGTTATTGGACTTCTGTGCTCGTCACGGACTGTCCATAACGAACACCTTGTTCAAACATAAGGGTGTCCATATGTGCACTTGGCACCAGGACACCCTAGGCCGTAGTTCGATGATCGACTTTGTGGTTGTATGATCGGATTTGCGGCTGCATGTTTTGGACATTCGGGTGAAGAGAAGGGCGGAGCTGTCAACTGATCACCACCTGGTGGTGAGTAGGCTCCGATGGTGGGGGAAGATGCCGGTCCGTCCTGGCAGACCCAAACGTATTGTGAGGGTTTGTTGGGAGCGTCTGGTGGAATCCCCTGTCAGAAGGAGTTTCAACTCTCACCTCCGACAGAGCTTTTCCCATGTTCCGGGGGAGGTGGGAGACATTGAGTCCGAGTGGACCATGTTCCGTGCCTCTATTGTTGAGGCGGCCAATCTGAGTTGTGGCCGTAAGGTGGTTGGTGCCTGTCGTGGCGGCAACCCCCTTACTCACTGGTGGACACCAGCGGTAAGGGATGCCGTCAAGCTGAAGAAGGAGTCCTATCGAGCCTTTATGGCCTGTGGGACCCCAGAGGCAGCTGACGGATATCGACTGGCCAAGCGGAACGCAGCTTCGGTGGTCTCCGAGGCAAAAACCCGAGCGTGGGAAGAGTTCGGTGAGGCCATGGGTTTCTGCTGACTTTGACTCGGGACGTTGTGAACCGGTGGGCAGAGTACTTCGAAGACCTCCTCAACTCCACCAACAAGTCTTCCTTGGGGGAAGCAGAGTCTGGGGACCCTGAGGTGGGCTCTCCTATCTCTGTGGTTGAAGTCACCGATGTGGTTAAAAAGCTCCTCGGTGGCAAGGCCCCAGGGGTGGATGAGATCCGCCTGGAGTTCCTCAAGGCTCTGGATGTTGTGGGGCTGTCCTGGTTGACACGCCTCTGCAACATCGCGTGGTCAACGGGGAGAGTGCCTCTGGATTGGCAGACCGGGGTGGTAGTCCCTCTTTTTAAAAAGGGGAACAAGAGGGTGTGTTCCAACTCCAGAGGGATCACACTCCTCAGCCTCCCTGGTAAGGTCTATTCAGGGGTGCTGGAGAGGAGGGTCCGTCAGGAAGTCGAGCCTCAGATTGAGGAGGAGCAGTGTGGTTTTCGTCCCGGCCGTGGAACAGTGGACCAGCTCTACACCCTTAGCAGGGTCCTCGAGGGTATGTGGGAATTCGCCCAACCAGTCTACATGTGTTTTGTGGATTTGGAGAAGGCGTTTGACCGTGTCCCTCGGGGAGTTCTGTGGGGGGTGCTTCGTGGGTATGGGGTACCGAACCCCCTGATACGGGCTGTTCGGTCACTATACCACCGATGTCAGAGTTTGGTTCGCATTGCCGGCAGTAAGTCGGAATCGTTTCCAGTGAGGGTAGGACTCCGCCAAGGCTGCCCTTTGTCGCCGATTCTGTTCATAACCTTTATGGACAGAATTTCTAGGCGCAGCCGAAGCGTTGAGAGGGTCCGTTTTGGTGGCCTCAGTATTGCATCCCTGCTTTTTGCAGATGATGTGGTGCTGTTGGCTCCTTCAAACAGGGCTCTCCAACTCTCACTGGAGCGTTTCGCAGCCGAGTGTGAAGCGGTTGGGATGAAAATCAGCACCTCCAAATCTGAAACCATGGTTCTCAGTCGGAAAAGGGTGGAGTGCCCCCTCCGGTTCGGGGGGGAGATCTTGCCCCAAGCGGCCGAAATGAGTTTTCTCCGCAGGGTGTCCGGGCTCTCCCTGAGAGATAAGGTGAGAAGCTCGGTCATCCGGGAGGGGCTCAGAGTCGAGCCGCTTCTCCTCCACATCGAGAGGAGCCAGATGAGGTGGCTTGGGCATCTGATTCGGATGCCTCCTGAATGCCTCCCTGGTGAGGTGTTCCGGGCATGTCCCACCGGGAGGAGACCCCGAGGAAGACCCAGGACACGCTGGAGAGACTATGTCACCCAGCTGGTCTGGGAACGCCTCGGGATCCCCCGGGGAGAGCTGGAAGAAGTAGCTAGGGAGAGGGAAGTCTGGGCTTCCCTGCTAAAGCTGTTGCCCCCGCGACCCGGCCCCAGATAAGCGGTAGAAAATGGATGGATGGATGGAATTTTTTTCATGTTAACTGCAAGTGAGTGACAACTAACCCCACCCTTTATCCTACTGGACTAATGGTGAGTACGGCCTTCATTGATGTCAAGAGGTTAGCGGCTTTTACCAGAAAAAGGTAAGCATAGAGTGTGGAACAAAAGCAAGATGTTTCAGAAGCTAACACTGGAATCTAACCTCTTTGCGAGCTCACAGTGAGATAAAGGATTCACTTGGTTGTTTAATTTCAATGGATGGCCATACACTCCAGCGACCTATGCATCCATCCAACCATTTTCAAATCTGCTTATCCTCACGAGGGTTAGGGCGTGCTCGAGCCTATCCCAGCTGTCTTCAGACAGTAGGCGGGGGACACCCTGAACTGGTATGGAAAAGTCAGTCACATACAAAGACAGACAACCCATTTTCCACATTATGTCTCATGTAAAAAAAATGATTGCACTACTTCTCCCGGCATCCCTGCCAACTGTAGAAAAGAGCTGAAGTCGCTTGGAGAAGCGGGAGTGTGAAGTGAAAGCAATAAGTAGCCGAAGAAGTGTGAAGCCAAGACTTTCATGTGGTATTTACAGTGAGTCTCTAACCAAATCTGTTTGGCTGCCAAGTGTGCTAATCAAAAAGACAGCACATGTCAAATCAAACAGAAGCAACGTGTTGCCAGTATCTTTCGAAGTGCATACATGCAGAGGAGAGAGAAATATCCACCCACAGACTCACTCAAACACCGCCGTCTCGCTCTGTCTGCCTTGCGGCACGTTTTCAGTACTTGGATAGAGAATGTGATTGTGCGTGTGTGTTTCGTATGGACAGTGTGCCTGTTCGATCAATCCGAAAGGGAGGCACAAAAGGAAAGATTCGTATTTGTGAGGCACATCTACAATCAATGTGTTGTTTCTTCCACACCTTTCATCAACTCGTGCAATATTCAAATGAGCTTTAGAACTTGGTGGTTTCCTTGGAAAGGAGAGTAGGCTCCCAGCAGTGATTTTATGGCGGCTGAAGCCAGCGTTGAGTGGGTAGCGGAATGGCTTTAGTCCAGCTTCCCCTGTAAAAATTGGAAAAGTGTGCTGGTTTGTTGTGTGATTCCTGTGACGGACGACTCTCTCTCTCTCTCTCTCTCTCTCTCTCTCTCTCTCTCTCCATCTCTAACATGTTTTTAAAGGCACTAGATGTGGTCTCTTCATGGGGTAATAGTGTGGTGCTTCTCGCAAGTTGCACTCAATGAATACGGGAATGCCAATTCAACTATGATATCAGTTTTTGTGTGCAAAATAAAGAGAAACACCAGTGAAGCGTGGCCTCATTCAAATTTCTTTAATACTATTTTTCATGTGCATTTTATGGGCTCGCTTGCCGTGCCCTTTCTTGTCAGCGTGTCCGAAGTGATTTCATTTGTCTGATGCATGCATAATTTAGTTGTTATAAAGCGGGCGTGAAGGAGAAGGCCATCGAATCACACAAGTCATGTGTTTGTGCAAAGTCTCTACAGGGATCAGCTGATGAGCCATCATGGTGACTGGGATGAGACAGTAAACACAAGGAAATATGATAGGTTCTACACTACAGCATGTGCATGGATCCAGCTAACGTGCATTTCATAAGTAAAAGAGCTTTCATTGGAATTGTAAAACTGTCTGGGTAGTTTCCTCCCACATTCCAACAACATGCATGGCAGGTTAATGGAACACTCAAATTGCCCCGAGGTGTGACTGTGAGTGCAAATGGTTGCGTTCCCTGCGATTGGCTGGCTGGCAACCAGTTCGGGGTGTACCCCACCTACTGCACGATGACGACGGCATTAGTAGGACTGTGAAATGAGGAAGAGAAAATGCATGGAAAGTCAAGGGGAGGTCTGGGGGGCACAGCCCCCCAGTATAAGCCGGGTGTCTGCCTGCGGGCCCCAGACACCAAGCAATTTAAAATGTAATGTGGTGTAGTCTGAGCATTTCCTGTAAGAAAATAATGGGTCTCAATAAGTAAATATTTTACAAGTTTTGGTCTCCATTTTGCCACATCAAATTCCAATTAAGTTTTCTCTTTTCACTTGTTGAAAATATATATTTTTTTCTTGTTGATGGCATCTTAACTGTGTCTGGCCGAAGTCAACTTATACCCTGCTCCTGTGCCCTCCTTGAAATATCTAATAATTGCACATGTAATTCATCTAGTAATCCAAATAAAAGTTAAAATAAAGTAAACAATTTAAAGAAATGTTGACTGAAGAAAACTTCTATAGGCATTTCAAAATGGCTGCGAAAAATCTTGCTCAATATTAAAGTGAGAAATACCTGTTATCTTCCAAATAACACCTTATTCTTGTATAATATCCTGTTTACATACACGCACACACACACACACACACGTGTATATATATATATATGTATATATATATATATATGATATACAGTGACACTCCTCTACAACGAAATCATGTTTGCAGCAAGAAATTTTTCACAAGAGGGGGTTTTTCACTGTAGCAAATTTGATCTCAGATGTAAGCACACCCACACCCACACCCACACCCACACCCACACCCACGCGTGTACACAAACGTATGTGTACACGCACACACAAACATATGTGCACTCTATTTTTATTCAAATAGTGCATAAGTATGAGCACACACTTATTTGACACTTCATATTGTCAGTGTAGAAAGAAAAAAAGGGAAAGAAATTGCGAAATTTACGATAAGCATTCACTTTCACTTACATCAATTTCTTGGATATCTTTTATTTTGCTTGCGCCGTCTTTCATTTTGATCACTTTTACCCTCTCTTCCAGCATCAGACCTCTTCTTGTCTTAGCTTCTTGACATCCAATGATCCGTTTTGCAGCCATTTTAGCAATGCAACGTCCATCCTCGTCTGAATCGAACAATAACAAATACTTCCTGGCATGCAGTGAACTTTTAAGTCAGCCACGGGACGCTTCATAGTCCTCGATGGCCATAGTTAGCTCTCCAAGGCTAAAATCCTTACGCGAACTGGAGCGCTTCTCTCTCATTAGCGCTCCAGTTAGCGTAAGGTTTTTAGCCTTCGAGAGTTAACTATGGCCATCGAGGACTACGAAGCGTCCCGTGGGTGTTTTTAGCATGATAACAAGTAAAGCATTCGAGGAAGCGTTCGTTTATTTGAATGTCCGTCGAGCCATAAGGAATTTACTCTGAGCATTTAATCGGATATTACGGATCTAGCTTCAGTATCTACACACATAGACAGTGAGGTCCCTCTTGGCCAATCGGAGGCCAGGATGATGCTCAGCAAGCCAATGGCAGAGCAGCTATGAGTATGTTGAGTCCAGGGAACCCGCAGCTGTGACCGAAATAAACATCGTTCACTATGTAAACCAGTGTGGTGGTTGCTGTTGCCTTTTTTCAAACAAAGCAGTAGAGGTCGCTGTTGGATAAGACTTCGTTGTAGTGAATGTCCTCGCGAGTCTGGAGCAGAGAAAATGATTTCGTATAACGCAACAGGGGGGTTTTCGTCGTATGGGGGCAGGAGAATGGGAATTGTGTTAATGCGTGAAGATTTTTTCACATAAGGAGTTATTTTCGCCCATGTAGGTTTCGTTATAGAGGAGTTTCACTGTATGTCTTAATCAGAATCTAAACAAAAAATGTTTCATAAATGCTTAGAACTACCTGGCAATTTGTAATTCAACAACTTCAATTTCACTCGTTCGGAATGTTTTTTTCCTTGTACGTGGTCCACCAAACGGGTCCTCCCGCCTGATCCGTACTTGATATGTTGGTGGCATAGCATGTAGTAAGCCTTGCCCGGTTCCTTGATTTTACGAATGTGGTCATGCAGATACTGGTTCCCGACTTTATTTTCAAGGCAATTCCAATTCCATGTGTTTTTGATGCCGTTTCCTTGTCAATTTTTTTCACATTGTCTTTCTCACTGTCTCCCTGTTGCACAGTATGAGTGACCCCCCTCCCCCAATGAATTTTAATGTAAAAATAGAGGTTTTGTGAAAATCATATTTTTCACAACAGAATCCGTGGAATTACACGAATCTGCGGAAATTTCACACCCTGGGTTAGGCTCCAGCACGCCCACGACCCTTGTGAGGATAAACAGATTAGAAAAAGGTATATATATATATATATATATATATATATAGAGAGAGAGAGAGAGAGAGAGAGATATGATAGATATATGGATGTGATCTGGGGTGCATTCAGATTTTCACTCTGACACACCACTCTGAGAGTACACTAAGGGAGTTTGGAGAGGCAACTTGCACTACGTCACCATTCATTTCCGTATGCAGCCTTTGTTATTAACCAATCAGTTGCTCAACTGATTCCATCTGAAGCACCTGACACACTGGGTGCACCATGTCACCAGTTGGAGCACCAAGAGCGGGCTCTGGCACTCCTTTTATGGCGACACTCTGAATAAGCTAACGTCACATTTCAACAACACCGCTCTTGGCGGAGTGAAGCAGTGTGCCTTCAGAGCATTTTAGCGAATGCACTCTTGATTGTAATGTTTAATCAGCTGTTTTTACTTGATGTTATTCGAGGTTAGAGGTGTGCCGAATAAACAGGTATGAAAGCGGGCATGCAAAATAACAAATGCTCTAGCGAGGAAAACCGTTTCATGTGTGTCTCTGTGGGTTTCAATTCATGGAAAAGCGTCCAGCTTGGTTCATACGCTCACCTTGTTTGCAACACTGTCAGCAATGGCAAAACAGTGCGATCAAATTAGAGCGCATGCTTGATGTGTCGGGCCATCAAAGGCATCCAGGAGAGCAGAGGGAGCCATTCATTGTTTGACTGTTTAAGCAACATAGGCAGCGGTCTCTGGATGGCCAATTAGGGGCTTTGTTGAAGATGAAGGTGTAAAGTTGGCGTTTGTTGCGGTCTCTCTCTGCCTGATGGCCCTCTTTCTTGAATTCGATCTCGCTGGGTCGCGGAGAGTAGAGATGAGACTAAGGACATGCGGTCATCCCATTCCCCCTTTCACAAGCCTCTTGGCCCTGTTGGGATGTCACCCTGCCAACTGAGTGAGGGCAGATTGATCTTGTTTGCCCGTTTAACAGCTCATCAACAGCATGTATGGATACTACAGAGCCATATTATTGGTGTGGTCAAAACAAACACATGTGAACGGCTTAACTATTAGTGTGACTGTGAATAATGTCACTCATACATGAACCCAATTCCAGCAACGTAGACAAATATGTGGGACTTGAACATGATCGATGTCGATTTTGTTTTTAGGCCAATGCACATTTTGATATTTTCTGCAGGAAAAAAAATGTGCTGACCAAATAATTGGGAGATTATTTAAAAAAATAGGTAGTTAATGATTTTTTTTATTACAACAACAAACATGAATTACAAGCTGCACATTGGATTGCTTGACAAAACGTTATTCTGTACAAAAATATGAATTTGGTGCTTCATTTTTAATAGCCCATTCAGGTACTAGGTAACTGAATGTTTTTCAGATACCTAGAAAACAACATTTGACGTCAAACTAAATGTTGAATAAACAGAAGAATTTAAGATTTTCAAAAGCAAAATATAGAAAGAAAAGTACTTTGCTAAAATTATTCAAAGAACGAACATACAGTCCAAGAGCATGATTTTGGGGGGAAAAAATATTATACAAATGCTATACATCATTGTTTTTCAAACTTTTTTCAGCCAAGGCACACTTCTTTCATTGAGAAAATCTCGCGGCACACTACTAGCTGAAAATGTGGAGAAAAAACAAAACAAAAAAACCCCCCTTACTTTAACAATTAACGTATTATATTGTTACTATAACCGTTTTTACATTGACGAATGACGTTATAACTTGAATGGGAATCAAATGAACACAAAGAAAAAAGTATTTTGTCATCTTTCATAAAGATTGTTTCACCATCATCCTGCATTCATGTGTCACAAATTCGCTTGTCTCTCATCTAAACACAAGGCAATTGGCTAGCTGTTGCTTCTCCCTCGCGGTATGGGAGGGTACTACACGATTACTTTCTGGGCGATAGACCGCACAGGCATACAAATTGGATATTTTCCCGCAGCACACCTGGCAATGTCTCGCGGCACAGGGTTTGAAAAACACCGCTCTACATGAATACATAAGCATCATAATGAGTGAAGCTGTTGGCAGAACACAATTTATGCATTATGTCCTTTAACGTTAAATCACATTTCTTCTACTCTCTAATTTTCTTTGCCATGAAAGGGACGACTTCAGAATCAAAAAACAGAGTTTTGACATGCGTAGAGTGTCATGTCAAAACATGTCATTTTTGACAGAGTTGCACTCGAGATATAGAATACGCAAGAAAACAGGAGGCAATTTTAACTGCACACGAAGCATAAATATCAACCTTAACACACCAAACAGAAAATAAATACGTTATATGTTGATGTCAGTACTTTTCAGTTCCATTTTAATTTAGTGAAAGTTAACAACAATTGGAATTGTACAAAAGTGCATACGATGCGTATTAATTAATGTTGTCGAAAAAATTTCATTTGAGTCCAACTACCTTCAAATCCACTTAAGGTTTGTTTAAAACATTGAGTTGCAAAATGACGGAGTAACTGGCCCGTAATATATATATATTTTTTTTCATGGTGTTCCTAAGCCTCCTCTGATCAATACACCCCTTTATTGTTCCGACTAGGTTTGCGTGAATGGACTCGCTGCAGTGCGGGGTCATTGGAAATATTGACAGAGGGAATGAAACAAGTACCTCAGGGATATTTCTGCACTGAAATCTAGCCATACAGTTTTCATCCTGCAGATTTCTCTTGAAAGAACACTCAACTTCCCAGCGCTGTAATGAGCTCATGACATTGAACACTGTTTCAAGTGCAGGTTCACCTGTCGAGCCGTTAAATGATGGACGTAAATTAAACGCCTCCATGTTTGGTGGGAACACAGGACCATTTCCTTTCTAACTGTACGGGCGGAGGAATAGACAGACTATTGTCTCTCCAGGGGCGTGGTGCAAGGAAGCCACTGAAAAAGAAGCACAGCATACAGGTACTGGTCCTTCAGTAATAATATTGACAGCTATTCCAGCTTATTTTGAGAGGAGATTCAGTCTTTTTGTCTTCACATAGTTTCATCTCCCTGACAAGCACAGAAGTAGGATTAGGGTATGTTGACACTATGTTCACAGCGGCCATGGCACGGAACGACAGTGAGCTCTGGGATTTCTTTTGTATTCAAGTGCTACTAACTTTTCTCAGAGTCGAAAATAGAATCCATGACGGGCCATGGAGGGACGAGGCTGCTGAGACCAAAGACTGACAGTTACACTATGTTTGGGCTCCCTGTTGACCAGGAATTTCAGTATGTTCCCTGCCGACGCGCCATGTTCTGCTTGGGGGTGTCTCACCTTTCTATTGTTCTGTTGTCAAGCAGGTTTGGAGCACATTTGTTGCCATGGCAAAGTCCAATGAAGCATGTATATTGTTGCTCAATACATGTTTGAAGTTTCCTGTCAACTCATTTAGTACTCTCTTGTATCAAAACATGTAAAAGAGGCTGTTACTCACATCCGTGCTGCACTCTCTCTATCTCTCTCTCTCTCTCTCTCTCTCTCTTGCTTTCGGTCTCTCGTGTTTGCTCTTGCATAATGGCCAATATTGCCCACCGTGTCCAGGTTTTTATCACGGGTATGACGATGTGATTTTGATAGTGAGCCTGTGATTTTACCATGAGTAGCTTTGGCTGCATTCTGGACAGATGGCCAAAAATGTGCTTTATGAGGCCACGGCAACCTTTATATCTGGTTGTCAAAGTCAAACCATGTCTTTCTCAAGTCCCAGTGAATGTTTGCACCAAATAGGAGAATGCTTCTCGAAAATCTTGAGATATACTACCCACAGTCATGAAACAATGAATGAAGACAGCAATTGACCTCAACTGAGCTCATTGAATTCATTTGTTCAAACTTTCTCCAAAAGAATTGCCACAATAACAGTAACGGTTCGACCAGAACTGAGTCGTGATGACCAGGCATGGTGGGCTTATGAGGTTAGGCAACTGTTTGACTGCAACTGCGAAATAATCAGTTCCAGTTTGCTCATCAGCATACAGTCCCTTTGGATTTGGAAATGATTTTTCCCAATTGTCACCATCACAAAACCTGTATAACAGTTAGGGTTAGGATTAAACGTAAAGTTTAAGTAACATTGTCACAGTCTTAACTGTCACACGGTTGCAGAATGAAGTCAATTTTAACATTCTCGGTGCAGTCCCCCGCTTTGAGGGATCACAGTTTGGTTGTTGGCGGTATTGGTGAAAATTCCCGACAAGCCAAACTCAAGGATCATGAAGATCACTCCGGGTATAGTGCTGGAGTCATTATGAGATGCAGCTCATACACCAAAAAACATCATCGTATAAGGATAGCGGGCAGAGCACAAGAAACAGAATGTGACTCATAAATCAAGTTGGGCTAAGATTGCTGAATCAGGGTTTGAATGTGCCCAGGAGAGACAATAATGCCTGTGATTATCTGTCCCTGCAGCACAGACCTAGCAATTGTGCATACCTGACCACCCCCACAAAATGCAGCTTCAACCTTGCCAGTGTCCGTGTTTTCAGGGGAAATTGGAAAGGACGGTTAAAAGCAAGAGAAAAGACAGGATTTGCTTTATTTTTTGGAACACTCATGCTAAAGTGTGAGTTGCTACGCATTGCCGAGCGGAAAGAAGGAGCAGCAACAGCAAAGTCAACATTTCTCTCGTGTGAAGCTTTCCCACATTTGAAAGTACAGAACAGAGCGAAACATGGTGGCAGCGCGTGTGTAGAAATTGGCGACGTTAAGAGGGGGTTGGACGAAACGCTAGCTCGTTAGCACGGAAGCTAACCGTGGACGTTAGCACGGAAGCTAACTGCGAACAGTCGCTACGCAGCTGGAACCCACCACCAGAGACCAGACAGCCGAACGCCAGCGAGCGTGAGGGAGCCGACAAACCCACTTGCCACGTTAGAAACACCCAGCAGCAAGCCCACTGGACACGTCACAAACTAGCATACAACCGGCTAGCAACGAGACCCGACAAAATGCCACCCAAACAGAAGCAAGACACAAAGCAGGATGAGGACTTCCTGACCCTCACTCAAGTAAACGAATTACTCCAGCAACAAAAAGAGCTTTTTACAGCGCTCTTGCAACAACAACTGGAAAATTTCAAAGGATTTGTCAAGATGATAATAGACTCAACACATTCACGACTTGACACTTTTACCAGGGAAGTCCAAGAAATAAAAACCAGCATCAACTTTACCCAAAAAGAGGTAGACAACATTAAAAAAAAAATCTAATCTGTCAAACTGGCCATTCCAAAGACATGCAAACAGAATTCTACAAAATATGTGACGGCATGCTTGTATTAACAGACAAGATGGACTACTTGGAAGGACAGTCAAGAAGAAACAACTTGGTAATTGATGGAATTGAGGAAAAACCGGGAGAAACGTGGACTGAAACAGAGGAAAAAGTTCAAAAAATCCTGAGAAGCTGCTGATACAGGGGCAAATTGAGGTGGAGAGAGCTCACCGCACAGGAAGACAAGAACCTGGAAGACCTCGACCGAGGCCAGTTGTGGTGAAATTTCTAAAATACAAGGACAGATCAAGGATCCTACAAAAAGCTAAATACTTAAAAGGCTCCAACATCTACATCAACGAAGACTTTACAGATGCCGTACGACAAAAAAGAAAAGAGCTCCTCCCAAAATTAAAAGCTGCATGTGACAGAGGGGAAACTGCCTACTTAAGACATGACAAACTTATCGTCCACCCCCGCACCAGTACTCCAACACAACAGGCTCGAGTTCAACACCATCAAGCAGCATACTGAGAATTGTTCACCACCCGACGATAAAAACTCTGACCCTACTGAAGCAGGAAATTCACATACCAAAAAACATGGACTTCGAACCCTTTGATGACCCTTCCAACCCTTTGATGACTTCCAACCCTACCGACCAAAAGACATTTGACCCTGGGAACAACTTGGACCCGGACAATAACTTTTTCAAGACCGACTGACCGCGAGGGAGCCAGCTACGACCGACCGTGAGGGAGCCAGTGATGACCGCGAGGAAGCCAGCGACGACTGCAGGGAAGCCAGCGACCGCGAGGAAGCTGGAAGACAACCAGCCAGCGACCACCGCGAGGGAGCCAGCGACGACCGCAAGGGAGCCAGAGACGACCGAGAGGAAACCAGCGACGACTGCAGGGGAGCCAGCGACCGCGAGGGAGCCGGGAGACAGCGAGCCTGAGGGAGCCGGGAGACAACCAGCCAGCGCGCGTGAGAGAGCCGGGAGGCAGCCAGCCAGCGAGCGTGAGGGAGTCGGCGACGACCGCAAGGGAGCCAGCGACCACGAGGGATCCAGGAGACGTCCAGCCAGCAACCGCGAGGGAGCCAGTGATGACGGCGAGAGAGCGAGCGACAACAGCGAGGGAACCAACGACGACCGCGAGGGAGCCAGCGACGACCGCATGGGAGCGGGAAATTCACATCCCAAAAACATGGACTTCCAACCCTTTGAAGATATTGACTATAAGCCATCCGATCCCGAGAACAATTTGGACCCAGACAATAACTTCTTCAAGAACAAACAAAGGGTAACAAACTCTGACTATTACCTGGATGAACAATTCAACACTAATATAAAATTGGAAAATGCACTTTCAGTAATACACTTAAACAGTAGAAGTCTCTATAAAAACTTCACAAAAATCAAAGAATACCTGACTAAATTCAATAAATTTAAAATAATTGCCATATCAGAAACTTGGCTTGATGAAGATAAAACAACTGAAATGGAAATAGAAGGTTATGAAATGTTTGCAACTAATAGGGAAAACAAAAAAGGAGGGGGGGGGTTGCAATATATGTAGACAAAGCACTTAAATGCAGTAAAATCGAGAGATTGACAAACACAATAGAAAACCTAATGGAATGTCTAACCATTGAAATACATAATAAAAAGGCATCAAATATCATCATAAGTTGCATCTATAGGACACCAGGATCATGTATTGACACATTCAATAAAAAACTAACAGATATGCTCAGTTACTACAACGATAAGAAAACACGAATAATATGTGGTGACTTTAACATTGATTTATTAAACCCAAATGGACACAAAAAAACAACTGACTTCATAAATACTATGTACAGCAACAGCTTTTTCCCAGTAATCCTGAAACCTAGCAGAATAACAGTTGACACGGCCACATTAATAGATAACATATTTATAAATAAGATTGATCATAAAATGGAAAGTGGACTTCTCATTAATGACATAAGTGACCACCTACCTGTCTTTGCAGTTTTTCATAATTATTTTGATAGAAAAGCTAAGTCAACAACTCACATAACAGAAATAAGACTAAGAACCCATCAATGCTTTTAAGCAAGACCAAGAAAAACAAAACTGGACCGAGGTCTACTCAAACAAAGACCCAAATACAGCGTTTGAAGTATTTCAGTCTACCATAATCTCTTTATATGATAAACATTTTCCATTAACTAAAGTCTCCAAAAAGTATAAAGAGCCAAGTAAGCCATGGATAACGAAAGGCATAGAAAACGCATGTAAAAAGAAAAACAATTTACATAAATTGTTTTTAAAATTGAGAACTGAAGAAGCAGAAAAAAATATAAGACCTATAAAAATAAACTAGTAAATATTATAAGAACCAGTAAAAGAGATCATTATCATGCACTATTAGAGCAGAATAAAAGTAACACACAGGAAATATGGAAAATACTTAACCAAGTAATCAGAAATAGTCCTAAAAAAATGGATTATCCAGAGTATTTTATCAAAGGCAAAAATACTATTTTGGAAAAAACTGCAGAAATAGCAACTGAATTTAATGAGTATTTTGTCAACATCGGCAGTAACCTAGCAAAACAAATTCCTGATCCAACAAACTTGTTTGAAATAGATAGATACGTAGAAAAAAACTCCTCCACGATGTTCCTTACTGCTGTAAAACAAGAAGAAGTATCAAATATTATAAAAACTTTTTAAAATAAAAAGTCAACTGATTGCTTTAATATTGACATGACAATAATAAAGCAGATTATAGAATATGTAGTGCGACCTTTCACGCACATATGCAACCTGTCATTCAAAGCTGGTATCTTTCCATCAAAAATGAAAATTGCTAAAGTTATTCCAATCTATAAAAGTAGAGAAAGACATCTGTTTACAAATTATAGACCAATATCACTACTACCACAATTTTCAAAAATATTAGAAAAACTATTTTCTCGCAGGCTTGATAGCTTTATACAAAAGCATGCGCTGTTAAGTGAGAATCAATATGGCTTCAGGGAAAAACGGACCACCTCAATGGCAGTTATGGAGTTTGTGGAAGCAATAGCCACTAATATAGACAACAAAGAATTTACTGTTGGGGTTTTCCTACATCTAAAAAAAGCTTTTGACACAATAGATCACAGTATATTATTGAAAAAACTAGAAAGATATGGCATTAGAGGTGTAGCTTATAAATGGATAAAAAGTTATTTAGAAAACAGATATCAGTGCGTGCAGCTCAACAATAAAAAAACGAATCAACTGAAAATCACTCATGGAGTTCCTCAGGGGTCAGTGCTTGGTCCAAAACTATTCATCTTATATATAAATGATATCTGCAAGGACTCAAAACAATTTAAATGTGTCCTATTTGCTGATGATACAACTTTCTACTGTTCTGGAATAAATCTGAAACAGCTCCTGACAACCGTAGAAAACGAATTAAACAAATTAAAAAACTGGTTCGACAGAAATAAATTGTCACTTAACCTGAAAAAATCGAAGTTAATTGTTTTTGGCACAAGACCAATCAAACACCAAGCTAAAATTATGGTAAACTCAATTGAGATAGAAAGAGCGTATGAAACCAAGTTTCTCGGATTAGTAATAGACTCAAAACTATGTTGGAAGCCACATATCGATAACGTAAAAAGAAAAATAGCCAAAACCGTAGGGATCCTCTACAAAACCAAGGAAGTGCTAAATAAGAGATCTTTGTACACATTATACACTTCATTATTATTACCATATATGACCTACTGTGTGGAAATATGGGGAAATGCCTGCAAAACAAACACACTCCCTATTCTAAAACTACAAAAAAAAGCAATTAGAATTATTAATAGATCAAAATATACGGAACCCACAAATCCACTTTTTATCAAATTAAATACGATGAAATTTTATGACCTGGTTGACATTAAAATCGCCCAATTAATGTACAAAGCAGACAATAACCTGCTCTGCCAAAACATTCAGACGTTATTTCGAAATTCGAGAAAGCAGCTATGATTTAAGAGGTACCAACTTATTCAAAAAACTCAAAACAAGAACAAACATCAAGCAAAGAAGTGTATCTATCAAAGGTGTTAATCTGTGGAATAATTTCGAAACGGACCTGAAAATGAGTAAATTGCTTGCTGAGTTCAAAAACAAATTAAAAAAATAGTACAAACAACCTACATCAATCAGAGTTAAAATGATAAATTCTAAACATTAAATATAATGATAAATCAGAACTAAGTTGATAAATAGAGAAAGGTATTGAAATATCCATTATGAATACAAGAGAAAATTGACACAAGAGTGCCAGGGTGTGGATGTATATAATCCCGATAGAAACCAAAAGTTGTAAAAATATCACGGTTAAGGGTAAAGTATGAGCCTTAATGGAGACTTCTTTCTTCTCACTTTTTTCTTTTCTGATTGATATAAAAATGATTTATTAGATATAAACACATATCGGGGTAGGACTAGATAAGTTTTTTACTTCTTCCTACTCCCTTGAACATAATAACTGTGTTGAATGAAGACTGATTTCTTTCTTTTTACTATTTTATCTACCTTATTTTCTGTCAAATTATTACTGTATATGTTTTATGTTCAATAAACAACAACAACAACAACAACAACACTGGACAAAATATTAGCGGTAATATTTATTAGGATCTTGAATTTTAGTCTGCGCGCACGCACACACACACACACACACACACACACACACACACACACACACACACACACACACACACACACACACACATCCTGTCAATCACCATAGAAGCATCGTCCCCATTAAGACGGTAAAACCAGTCCTACAGAGCTTCAATTTGCGTCTAGTGCGCCTGCTTCATTACGGCGTCTGCTTTCAGACAGCAGTCTGATCTTGGCATTTGGGGCACAAATTTACCTCTATTTGCCACGAGCACAACTCAGCCTGCGCACACAAGCCTTCACTCTGTGGATGTGAGTGTGCCACACTAAAGCCTAATAGCCTTTTTCCGCCGGCCAAATAGCAGCGGCAACAAATGAATAGCATGGCTGTAATTAATCTCCGCTATTGATTCAATAAAACCTTTCGGTGGGACCGAATGAGTGAATGTTATTTATTATTGCTCCTGTTTTCTCCATATAATTGCAGAACTGAGAGAATAATCAAAAAGTTTCTTCCATTATTGATCAAGGCTTTTACTAAAATTGCACAAATGATACGTTGGAGCATAGGATTTTGTGTTGCACATAAGTGTAAATTTACGATGCTTGATATAAAATGAGAACAACCCGACACATTTTGTGATGTATTAATGACTCACAATGATCATTTTTCCAACATCCTCTTTAATTTCGCCGCATCTCTTAGAATGTTCTTTTAGGTGTGTTTATAATTGTGGCTGCAGTTGGAGAGGAGTAGCACTGCAATCAATCATATGAATAGGATTTTCCAAGTATTCCTCTCGTGTTTCTGTTGATGAGCAGGGGACAGCAAAGTTCTCCACTGCATGACGCGGCGACAAAAAACGAAATTATAAAAATGTTTTCGGCTGAACCGTCATCATGCAACATGTCAGGCGAGACATCGGCAAACGTGCAAATGTATGTCTTTCTTTTCCTTATTTGGTGCTAATTCTAAACAGGGAAGAGAAGGCCAATGTCAGGTGAGAGAAGGATTCATATGCACAGCGAATAGCAAAAAATTCAAAATCTCCAGCAGCTTTTGGTTGTAAGTTTTATGATGGAAGTTCTGAACAAATGAGGTTGGCCACCGAGCTTCCACTGAAGCAACTTTGAGTTCCAATCAGTTTAAGCTCCCACCTTGATTTAACGGACCCGATCCCGATTAGTTTGCACCACTTTCTCCTAGTTCAGACAGAAGCGTGTGTGTAAATATAATACAATACATGATTTTAAAAATTTCCACATATAAATATAAGATGGCGCCCGAGTAGGCAGCCTTCGGCAAGTGCTCTTCAAGAGCCTAGCTTTTTTGTTGTTTTTGTCTTTTGTTTTGTCACATGTTGTTTGTTGTTTCATCGTGTGGACCTGATATGGACTGTTTTCAGCGTTTTTTTGGCCACGACATTCGTCAAAGGAGAAGTATCTGTGCTTGGTGGTTGCGCCTTCTCGGCAGCACGCCTGCACCAGCACAGATTTTGTTTGGGAGAAAT
This sequence comes from Hippocampus guttulatus, assembly GCF_054856545.1. Taxonomy (NCBI): domain Eukaryota; kingdom Metazoa; phylum Chordata; class Actinopteri; order Syngnathiformes; family Syngnathidae; genus Hippocampus; species Hippocampus guttulatus. The sequence goes on along the minus strand of NC_141262.1, from coordinate 32,108,241 downwards.
GTCGGCGCCATTGACTGTCGGTGCTGGACAGACCTGGGGCGCTTGTGGTTTTTGCGCCTGTAATGTTACAACCCCGTTTTGTTCAGTGGAGATGTCGGCACTGTTGGACAGTCGGCGTTGGTGCGGCTGGATGGATGGCTGTTGAAGTTGAGGATGAGGAGAGAGGAGCGTTGGCGCAGAGCGCCGATGCGTATTTGGAACCGAGAGTCGCCGCTTGGAATTGAAATGGATTTCCATGGGACAGGAGAAGTGAACCAATCTCTTTTTTCGTCAATGGATGCTACAGCTTCTTGTTGACTTTGAAACTTAGCTTGTAGCCGACGTGTGCACATTTTGAGCATGACGTCTCTGATCCACTGGTTAAAGGACACTTTGATTCTGTCCTCTTTCATCTCAAACTGCTTCAAACAACAAAGCGTGTGACGGAAAAGTGGTTAGGACTGCACGACTGTCCGTGTTTGTGTATGTGTTGTGTTTATTATTTTACTTTATGTTAACTGTTTTGTTAAGCGCTTTGTTACAGCTGCCGCTGTTGTGAAAGCGCTATATAAATCAGCATGTATTGTATTGTATTGTGTGTGTCCATATTAGCAGGGGAGCTGCACTTGGTGATACGAGGAGGTGGAGGCTCTCTGACACATCTGTCTGCTTGATGAGCCAAGTGTCGGAGCCCCCCAAAGAGCCGGATGGAGTGCATCAATAAAATACTTTAATCCCCACCCGGGGCCAATGTCCTCCTACTAATAAGGGATCGTCTTACACCGCTGGCAGTCAGGATCGAGGTAAAAGTGACTTGGCACGGCTTCTGGCACGGAGGGCTCCGCACTGTACACAGGGAACAGTCTGGACACCGGTAACAGGCTGAGAATCAGGCAGGCCTGCTGTTGCCTTAATTGCCGGACTGACTCTGTGTTTTGTTTCCCCTCCTCTCGCGCTGCCCTCTCCCTGATGCCCTCTGGTCTCTCCACTTTCTTTCTACTAAGTGTCACACTCATTCCACCACCTCCTCCGCTTTTGTTTTCCAGCCTCCTCGCCCCCCCATCTCACCATCCGAGCCTGCCTTCAGACACACAGTGAAGGCGGCGGAATGGAGGGATGGCGGCGGCAGCTCAGCAGGGGCGGCCGTGCTGAAGGACGTGTGGGTTGCTCGCATCCGCGGGGAAGAGCCGATGAGTGTTCGAGTCAGAGTGACCCTAATTAACCACACATTATCTGCAGGCTGTGCAGTGGATTAAGGCCTTCAGCTGAGAAGACCCAAAGACAGACTTCATATCCTGCCTCAAAGCGAGAGGAAGAGGGACGGGGCTGATGGGGTGAAAAGACAGAAAGGGCCAAAGAAAAATCGGGATGCTTGAAGCTTATCTGTTGATTAGAACCTCCCATTAACGGGCAAGTCAACATCTCAAATCCACGTCAATCAATGTGTGAAGGAGAGGCTGCCACACTATCGGGTGAAGTCATTTTTGTTTCCCATCGAAGCCAAAGACATCAAATAGCTGAGCCTGTCATCGGAGGAACAGGTCCCTCCCTCAGGCACAGGTGCGGAAGTTTCAGTAGGAGGAGGATCATTATTCCGTTGCGAGATAATGAGCACCCTTTCTCGTTTGACATTGGAAACCCCCCCGAAATGACCACTCGAGCGTGTTGACAGACCGTCCTAAACATAAAGCACTGCTGCATTAAACCGGAGTCTATTGTCAACAAGGCAATTCAATCCGAGAACAACACAAAGCCCTTATTGACGCAGCACAAAGCACGGCAGCCTCAAGCAGGCGGCGCCTGCGATTTGGGAAAGGAAAACATTTTAGCGGCAGATGTGACATACCTCATTTCCCAAGACAGACGAGCCACTATCAACATGATTAAACAGAAGATTAACTGACACAAACCAGCCAACTGTTCCAAGTACCAAAAGATTATTGCTCATGAGACACCATTTCTTCAAGTGCTATGTGTTAATACAAGCTGCTGATTTATTTGTACTGATTTACATAACGTGGCACTACCGTACAGTGCTGTGTTATCACTTCAGGCATTACAAGGCTCTTAGAGAGTATTACGGTCGATCCTCTGCTTACCCTTCTGAGCCACTGTAACATTTACCGTGTCTTGTCACTGTTCACCGTCACAAGCGGGGCTCCGGCAGCAGTCCATATTCTGCCACCCGGTATACATTTTATCCGAATGTACCCCCAAAAGACTGGTTTCCTGATACACTCTGGCTGGGCCATTCGTCCTGTCACCGTGACAACGTGCGGTTGCGCCATTTAGCCATCCGGAGGAATGTTACATCCATCTACGACTGTTGTACTGAGCTTTCATCTGAGTTCTCAATTATAACATTCTATCCAACGAGCCAGTGAGACCTTTTCTGTGGCCCGAATAATTATTTTTACAAACAAATGTATTAGATCAGGGGTTGGCAACCACCCAGTCACAGACCGCTGCTGGTTTGGTGCCAGGCTGCACAGAGTGAACAAAAACTATTTGATGAATGATCCGCTTCTGTCATTGATTTTATTTTGTAAAAATGCAATTTAAGACCACCACTCAATTTAAGCGGTAGCCCCTAAATCAACAAGCCATGCTAAATATCAAAATGATACACCGGTATGCAGAAATTCTTGAACTGAAATTATTTTGGAAGTGTAAATGAGAAATTATTAGTTATGCATGAATTCTCACAATTAGTGTGAAGGAAAATGTCAAATTGAGTTACTCATTTGTATTCCTGAACAGAAAGATGTCTTTCAGTGCTTTAGTGTTCATTCTTTTATTCAATAAAAATATCTTGAATTCTGACATTTAGTTTGAAATTCCTCTTTCCTGTTCTAGATAGGAAAACATCTGGAGAAAGATGCCACATTAAAGCACTTGAAGAGGCTGGATGGTCTCTTCTTGTTTTTTTTTTGTTTGTTTTTTTTATGATGACACGTTGGCTAATACATTTGCTCAGCAGTGGATGTCGCCAAGATGTCAAGTCAAATGTCAAGGGTGTAACGACCACAGCGACGAGCCGGTTTGCCTTTAGGGGTTTGTGTGTGTGTGTATATATATATATATATATATATATATTCAGTCTATATACAGTATATACATACATACAGTATATATATTCAATATATATACTGTCTATATATATATATATACAGTATATACACATACACATCTTTTTTTTTTGTGGGGGGGGTGCAGTGTATTTCACGGCTCTTACCTCGGTCTGTGTCGTAGAGGTAGACAAACTTCTGCCACTTGTAATGCGAGATCAGACTGAGGACTGCTCCTCGGAGCGCAGGACGCATCTGGATGACGAACTGCACCTCGTTGTCGGTGGGGTAACTGGGTGTCACGAAGGAGGTGTGCAGAGCTCCGCAGAATGACGTCAAGGTGTTCATGGACTTTTTGTCGTAGAATCCGAAGATGGCGTACACTCCGCGGGAAAACTGAGAACAAACTGCAAGAGAGCCGAGAGGTGCCGGGGCACGAGAAGGTTCAGGCTTGTGTCGATAAAATGAGCGTATGCACATTTAAAAACTTTCGCCTCATCACTTTAGGCACGAAACGATTGATTGGGTCATTTGAATCTCCACTAATAGCCAATTAAAGCTTGATGTGATTGCTAGTGCTCCTCCATACACTTGATACGCCTTGACAGCGGATTCTGGCTAATACACATTAACAGATCGTGTTACTCAGATAGGCCGAATCTTTCTGCGCATATTCGTCTTCTGATTTTTCTGGAACACTTTATTGCTTTTAAAGTTAAGATCTTGTATTATTAAATTGTGTAGTACTTGCGTCTGAGATTTTTCTTAGGTCAGTTCTGTAAAAATAACAAAAAAAACAAAAAGTCTACAGCCCAAAAAAAATTTGATCCTTTTATGACTATAACAGAAACCATTCTAAAGTTAAACTGCTATACTTTTTTTTCAGGAGAAAAAAAAAATCCACTTTTTTGAAACAACCTTTGAAAAATGTTTTAAACACAACAGGACATAAGAAAGTCGAATGTCACTCTGGTGAGTGCAGAGCCCTCCCAAAGTCAAATCATTCTAATTTGGATCACAATTTCCATATGACAGAAAAACAATTTCTGCATGTCCGAATTTTTCCATTACGATTCATGAATTATTCAGGAAGAAAATGCCAAGCATAATACATCACATCTTTTAACAAAAGCAAAAACAGTTCCTGACTCATTTTTGTCCACACCTTCTCTCATGAAAGTAGTGTGTATGTGACTAACAGCAATAGAAAAATGACAAATTCACCCTCAACAGACAAATATTTAGTCCATCCATCGATCCATCCATTTTCCACCACTTATCCGGGGTCGGTTCGCGGGGGCAGCAGCTCTAGGAGGGAAGCCCAGACTTCCCTCTCCCCAGCCACTTCTTTGAGCTCTTCCTGGCGGATCCCGAGGCGTTCCCAGGCCAGCTGGGTGACATAGTCTCTCCAGCGTGTCCTGGGTCGTCCCCAGGGTCTCCTGCCAGTGGGACATGCCCGGAACACTTGACCAGGGAGGCGTCCAGGAGGCATCCTAATTAGATGCCCGAGCCACCTCATCTGGCTCCTCTTGATGTGGAGGAGAAGCGGCTCTACTCTGAGCCCCTCCCGGATGACTGAGCTTCTCACCTTATCTCTAAGGGAGAGCCCGGACACCCTGCGGGGAAAACTAATTTCAGCCGCTTGTATCCGGGATCTCGTTCTTTCGGTCACGACCTACAGCTCGTGACCATAGCTGAGGGTTGGGACGTAGATCGACCGGTAAATTGAGAGCTTCGCCCTTTGGCTCAGCTCCTTCTTTACCACGACAGACTGATACAACGTCTGCATCACAGCAGACGCTGCACCGATCCGCCTGTCGATCTCGCGCTCCCTCCTGCCCTCAGTTGTGAACGAGACCCCAATATACTTAAACTCCTCCAGGGTGGAGAGGGCACTCCACCCTTTTGAGGACCATGGTTTCAGATTTGGAGGTGCTGATCTTCATCCCAACCGCTTCACACTCAGCTGCGAAACGCTCCAGTGAGAGTTGGAGAGCCCTGATTGAAGGAGCCAACAGTACCACATCATCTGCAAAAAGCAGAGATGCAATACTGATATTTAGTAGAGTTGATAAAAATAGATGCTGATTGTTAAAAGTAAACACAACAAAAAAAATGCAATCCATTTATGTTGCTTGAATTGTACAGTATTCACAAGTGGAAACGCAGGGTTCAGGGATTTTGTATTTATTTATATTTGTCGCTGATTTTTACATTTTTTTCCTAGCACATCAGGTTTTGAAAATAATACTAATACTTTCATCACAATCACATAATATGACGATGATGATGTATATGTTAGTTGCTCCATGTACAGCACTTTGTATGCGACGATGGCTGTCTGAAAGTGCTCTATAAATACAGTTGAGTTGAGTTGAGTTGATGAATTAAAGGTTAGGTTCAGCAAGAGCTTTTTTTTTTCTGATACATCATAGCTAGCTATAAATTACAATGCATGGTAAAATCTGTAATGCGCAAGCTTTTGTCGGTCTAACTTAAAAAAATAATTATATATACATTACATATACTGTATGTATATATATATATATATCAAAATCCGGAAAAAATTGACATTTTATAAGTGTCAAAAATACGTTTAAGGACATTTAAAGCCATCTCTGATTAAAATTTGCTGTTGACCAGTGAAATTTATCGTTATGAAGGGCCACCTGGCAACGTTTGTCGACGGGGTATATTATGCTCACCGGTATTTTCCCGATGAAACATTTCATGAAAGACAGAAAATGTGAACATCGTCTACTGTATGTTACCAACTAGCCAGGAAGGACCCCTCAGCCACCCACCATTTTTGATAGAGGGTCGGTGCGTTACCAAAACATTTTTCTTACGACGGTCCTGAAACCGCCCCCCCCCCCAAAAAAAAAACAGTAGGCCAACTTTAAATTCCAGTTTGAATTGTTCTTGCACAGTAGATTGTGGCAGTCAAAGGGAAGAGAAGAAAGCACAGCTCCCCCATGCGCAAGAAACTCCCTGCCGCCCCCTGCTACTCTTTCTGCAGCCTTCTACAGTCTTTTTGTAATTTTATTTTATTTTTTTTGCCTCGAGGGAGTGCAGAACTCCAATTCGTTAATGACCTTGTGTGCCGCATTCGCTGCAACCTTTGATCTGTTTTCACTGTAACGAACCCATAACTCCTCAAGGGTGTGAACATGTGCATGGTGACACATCAATGTTTTCCTGTGCAGTCATCATGCACTCCAGCGGGTGATGAATGTGCACAACCGTCAGGCAGAGAAGTTTCCATTACTTCTGAAATCTGGTCCTCATCCTCACATTTCTAGCTACAGGTGTGCTTTCCTAACCTCTCACCAATTGCTGCTCGCTTACTCTGATTTACTCTCAAGTGCTTCCACTGGGTAATGAAGCATCCGTCGCAGCTGTAAACACTTTGAATATTTCACCGCAACGGTCGGATGTTGGGAAAGGATCGTTACATCGTGGTCACATTAAACGATTGGTTTAAACATCGGTGCCTGATAGTGCCACCTTTATCCATTCAAGTTGCACTTCCAACGGCAATCGGTATAAAAATTGCTTTTTTTGACTGAGATGAGTCAGCCGAAATGGGAATCGGTGCATCTCAGCGCTCTTGCGTTTTCTGCCTGCATTGCAATTAAGACTGAACAATGAATCAAATTCAAATCAACACTGCAATTAGGGTTCCCGCAGTTTAAATGAAATACTTTTAATTCTATTCAAAATCAAATTTAAGATGACCTTCAAAAAGTGTCCTGTCTCAACTTTGTAAACAATGATGTGGTTCCTCTGTTGAGACTGTGTGATGTTACCACAAGAGTCATTCACAATTTTTTTTGATCAGAATAATAACTTCTTTTGTGACTTGAGACCATTTATAGTCATAAAACCCACTGTGAACATTTTTTTGAAATACTGATTTCAGCTATTTTAATGCCAACGGCCTTGTTTTTGGATTAATTGATTCAATGGTTTTTAAGACTTTTTAAGGCTCCGCGGGTTTCCTGGTAATGTATTAGAATGCAATTTTGAAATCGCAAAAAAAAAAGGTTCATTTCAGGAGGTTTTTCGATTGCAAAATGTCATAGAACTCAACCTCCCCAAAACGTGGACAGATAAGACTACTTAGGGAATCAATAAAGTTCTCAGCTTCTGAGTGATTGTGTGGATGAGGTAAGTGCGGAGAGGACATCTTGAGCTGCACTATGGGTCAGATTATCTGACTCAAATACTTCAATCTATGATTATTTCTGTCCATTGTTTTTAGTGTCGCCGCTACCTGAGCATTTCCATAAAAGAAACACTGAAATTGCTCTCCAAATTCAGTTGGGACCCGACACATTTAGATTGAATGGTGACAAAGTAGCATTTTGTCCACACATTGTACAATATTTATTGTTTCTACAGAGGAAAAAAAAAGTTTTCATGATTTCAACTTTGAGCACTTGTATCTACATCCCCCTCTTGTTCAGTAAATTAGTACCTCCATAGTTAAAGTAGATAAATTAATTCACGGTTCATTTGTCTTTATTATAGCTAAGACCAAATCATTTATGTATAATAAATCTGATCATGTTCATTGTGATACATATTAAGTAAATACAGATTAAAAAAAAAAAGAACAATAATACTGTTCTGTATTTGTTTGGATTGCATTTGGTTTTGTTCCCTCATGTGCCCTTTTTGTCGCCACCTGTTCTCGCCATCTGAGTCCCTTGTGTTTAACCAATCAGCTCCCTCAACCCTTTGTGTCTTGTCCAGGTGTTTCTCATTGTCTCGTCACTTTGCTTGTATTTAGTTCCCTGAGTTCTTTCAGTCTTTGTTGGGTCATTGTGAGTGTGAGTGTCTGTTTGCTCCTGTCACGTTTTGTTTTCTGTCACAGGTGTTTTGCTATTTTGGTTCCTTGTGCTTTTCAGGACTTTGAGTACTTCAGTGGGGTTTTTTTTTACAGTGTAGCCCTGTCTGTATTTATTTATTTTTGTTAACTACATCTTGGTCAGTCCACCCTGCTCCTCCTGCCTCCCTGCAAAACTTGACAAATGCATGGCTTCGGACCTTGATAAGATGAGTGCATCTCAATGCACAATCATGATATTGAGGAATATAATTGGCAATTATATGAGGCCTCATGAGGCGTGTCGACACAATGACACACTGTGTTGATACATTGCTGATACTGTGTCGCTGACCACTGCCACCTGCTGGACCTTCAAAATCCCTGCAGCCAACCCACTTGACAGACTGAACAGACTGATTTGATGATGAAGTGTATACAATGCACTACCTCACTCTACCCACAATAACCACAAGTGTCATTGTTTATGTTGTTGTTTATGGTGTTTATATTGTTTATATTGTCTATACTGTTCAGATTACATGTCTTTTTATACAGTGTAGCTGCTATCCTTTCTTAGCTGTGTGTGTTTAATGCACAGCATGTCTGCATGCATATATGCACTGAGGATTGAGAGGAAGAAATTTCATCTATGCTGCATGTCATACACAAAGCATATTTGACAATAAATATGACCTTGACCCTTGACAATATCATTCACATCCATGCATTCATATTGTATCATTCAATGTGTTTCAATAATGTGAAAATCATGTGAATGAGGATTCTTGTGGGCTTTGTCTTCACAAATTTTGATTTAGAAAAATAAGATACTCCAGTGTTTTAAATTTCAGTCTGTTGCGTTTAATGTATGCTATTTCCCCTGTTGTGGAGAACACACACACAATGGAATAAGACATGTCAAAAATCCGAGAGGCACTTAGTGAGACAAGGAGATTTTAATAAATACCTTATTCTCCAAAAGGAGATCAAAATGGCTCTACACGGCGGACAATTTGTATTTGTCCGGAAGCTGCTCCATAATATGCACGTACTGTAGCAACGTCACTCGAGTGAAGCGCGTCTCAGCAGTCGATTGTCTGCTGCTCTCTGGTGTGAGCGCGAGCACGTACTCGCGGCGCCGACCCAACCCACGCCACATATTAAGCTTTGAACTACGACAACAGCTAAGCTAGCCTAGCCGATGTAATGATGGTCAGCAGACAAGGTTTACGTTTTATGTGACTTTTAATAACAATGTGGCAGAGTCATCAAAATCAAACATGCGGGGTGCTCACTCGCAGTCACTTTCTGGAACTCTCCCTTATAGGCGGGTCCTCTCAATCAACTGGAGTATGACGTACAGTACAAACGTTCATAAAGCACTTCTCATTTAATAATAGTCTATTATATGACAGCCGACACGACGCTCGAAGTCAGACGGACACGTTTTGTCTGATAATCAGTGTGTTTTCCGTATTGCCCAAATATATATTTTTATTCGAGCGAGGGTGAGGTCTGGCTTGTTTCGGCAGTCGGCATCGTGTCGCCAGACGCACTTCCTTATAAACACTGTGTGGCGGGCTTTTGCTGCGTCAACGCCCCCTGCACTGAGTCGACGCACCCTGGACTGAGTGGCGCAGCCTGGACTGTGCCAAGCAGTCTGGACTGTGTCGACGCAGCCGATGCAGTCTAGACTGCGCCCGTGCAGTTCACGTGTCAATCACGTGATGTAATGAAGCAGCACATGCACCGACACGTGGATTGCTCTGTGAGCCCGACGCATGCGTCAACGCATCGGTGTCGCTGGACCCATCACCAATAATTGCCATTAAATTGCTTTTTAAAAATCCTTCAGTACTAATTGCAACACTTCTTTGAATGATATTAAGCGTTGTTGTGTCTGAGTGTCAACACGCGACGCACTGATACTCAAAAGACGACCCAGCTCACATATTGAGCTCTTGAGCGCAATGACTTGTGAATGAGAGAACTAGTTAGTGGCAGGATTTGCCTCATCCTCTCGAATTCCCTTCCCCGCCTATCTGTCCCGCTGCAGACAGCTCGCCCAAGGTGCGACACCTTCAGCAACACCGGCAGAAGCGCAACTACTGTAAGTGAATCAACAGCTGGACAGCAGTATTGTCACAAATAGCTGCTGTTACCTTCTCCAGTGAATGGGAGCCAGCGGTTTCCTCAGCTCCCTCTTAATTTAGGCCAGTTCTGACACAGAACATGTCCTCAGGGACCGAGTCTGGCGGCATCCCTTTCCGCCCCGATCCAGCTGTCCTCTGCTTATTAGGTTCAGCTTTGAGTGAGGCTGATCTTCAATAACAGATTCTGGATGTGTTATGGCACTGCACCCGCTTTTCAGTGTCACAGTCTTATTGTAGTGGAAGGGTTTGTGATCCCATGAGCAATAGTGTGGCGAACAATGTTCAGAGATGTGCTCACACTCTGGGAAGGTTTTAAGGGAGTGTGAAATGAGCACTTCAGTTTTGAGGGCGCGTGTGTGCACACACATACACACTAGCTAGTTGCACTGCTCAGATTTAGTTGAATCCTAAAATACTGCCTATTTTAGCTGTTGAAAATGTGTGTGATGTCACTTTTGAAAATGATGAACACAAAAGTCTTGGTTTTCCTTCAAGGCCACATGATTTTTGAGTACTGTACACATTCACACATTGTGGGGCCAATTTTTGGGCCCAGGGCAAATCTAGCACAAAGTGAAATCTAACCGTGCGCATAGGGGGGAGGGTTTTTTTTCCCTCGACAGCTGCAGGTAATAGGGGGTGTTTGCGTCATTGTGGGATTGAACGCAGGTGACTTTCTCTCAATCGGAGCAGCTCGCCTCATTCACTTTAAATTCAGCACAGAGAGCGGTGCGGTTCACATGGCATGTAGTACATTTAAGTTGGATGATGTGGATGGACACCGAGAGACCGCCCCTTCCAACCCCGATCAGACAAATCATGAAAACACATTGATGAAAATAAATAAATAAAAAGTTTTAGGGAAGTTCTAACTCCATTACATGCAGTAAGTACACAAGTAATGCAAATTGTGTTCTCCCCACTTGAAGCCAGTGAACTACTTTTTTTTAACTATTACAAATGGGCCATTCGTTTAAATGAGGGCATATAATGCTCATCCATCTTCAACCCAATTCACCAGTTTATTTATTCATAATCGATGACCAAAATAATCAGTAGCAAACAGCTGCACTGCACACCTGCTTTGTCGACATGAACTATGCTAAACTGCCACGCCCTCCACCTAAACATCATTTGTGACGTATAGCGATAGAAGCCTTCACCGCTGCTATAAATGGACTTCAACCACTGTTAGAGTAGCACGACATACAATTAATGGAAGGCGTGTCATTGATTTTCAATGAAGCTGGCGTGTGCACAAACCTTTCGTTTTCTAACTCATATCCACCAACAAGCTCCAACACACGCTGGGGCTTCACAGGTGCCTTCATCCCGCAGACGGCATTAAAAGTCTTTGGAGAGCCCTCGAGGGAGACTAGCAATGCTGTTGATCACTAAGCCTTAAGCAATATGCCTTCTTGTCAGAAAAGACCATTACTTTAACCAGGCAGCTCGAACCAAACACTTGCGTAAAGAGCAGGGAGATCATTATGTAAATTGTAAATAAGATGCAGGTCCTCTTAGCCCTTTTGGAGACAAACGTAGGCTCTGTTGTAACGATAATAAATGTGAGGAGCAAGCTCACAATTGTACATAACCACTTGCTGTGTGAAGTCTGTGAGTCAAGTGCACTTGTTCTTCTAAAACAGCAAAATACAAAATACAAAAGTTTCATTTGTGTGTTGCACATTAGTGGTGGAATTCTTTAAGTGATGGATTTTTTAGTTTGAACTGTTCATGATATCAAAGGGAAATGAAAATCCATCCATCCAATTTCAACATCGCTTATCCTGAACAGGGTCACGCAAGGTGCTGGAGCCCATCCCAGCTAACTTTGGCTGAAAGGCGGACTGCACGATGAACTGGTCGCCAGTCAGCAGCAGGGCACTTATAGAGACAAGCAACCATTTACATCTACATTCACACGATAACCGAGTGGAAACCATTGCACCCTGCCCGCTCACCAGTCAGATTAGTGTACCACTACATCATCAGCGACTGTGAATTCATATGAAAAGATCAAATTAGTCATATAGCTATTAGAAATTAACACGAGAAACCGCCCCTTGGCATAGTTCAAAATCCACATAGCAGTTGGCGACCAGCAGATTGGATTACTTTTACTAAGGGTGGAGTGATTATTTTGGTGGTGGCTAGATGCCTAAGTGAGTAACCCCTCTGATATTGGACACAAGCATGGAGGTTCACATTTCGGTCAGGGAGGATAGCCCACCCACCGAAAAGGGGTGGGTTGCGTCTACCCCTGGTTGGATCAAAGTACTGACCCAACATGCTGGCTCAAATCCTCAACCCAACGTGCTGGGTATCAATAACCCAGCATACATGGGCTCAGCTTCTTGTGGACCCAGCAGGGAGTTCTCCCAGTTTGGGTTACTCTCGACCCAACTGGTTTAAGAGGACAGTGATAAGTAATGTACTTGTTTTTGTGCTTGGCAGAGCAAAGAAGTGTATCTATCAAAGGTGTTAATCTGTGGAATAATCTCGAAACGGACCTGAAAATGAGTAAATCGCTTGCTGAGTTCAAAAACAAATTCAAAAAAATAGTACAAACAACCTACATCAATCAGAGTTAAAATGATAAATTCAAAACATTAAATATAACGATAAATCAGAACTAAGTTGATAAATAGAGAAAGGTATATAAATATCCATTATGAATTTAAGAGAAAATTGACACAAGAGTGTCAGGGTGTGGAAGTATATAATCCCGATACAAACCAAAAGTTGTAAAAATATCACGGTTAAGGGTAAAGTATGAGCCTTAATGGAGACTTCTTTCTTCTTACTTTTTTCTTTTCTGATTGATATAAAAATGATTTATTAGATACAATCACATGACGGGGTAGGACTAGATAAGTTTTTTACTTCTTCCTACTCCCTTGAACATAATAACTGTGTTGAATGAAGATTGATTTCTTTCTTTTTACTTTTTTTATCTACCTTATTTTCTGTCAAATTATTACTGTATATATGTTTTATGTTCAATAAACAAACAAACAAACAAACAAACAAATGTTTTTGGTGTGATGTGGTAAAATCCACTTTGAAGCAATTGGTCCTTTCACCCAAAATAACTTTCCTTGCAAACGGTCTGTCAAAAGGTATAACGCAGTATTTCTCCAAACTCGGCGTTTACAATGGCTAGGTATTCTTCAGAGCTGTAGTGTTTTAAATTTCTAAACATCTATGTATATTTGATGTGATATGAAAAATGTGTAACAAGCTGTGACATTTTTCTTCACACTAATACTCCCATATAGAGTGGGAAAGCAGCGCTAACAACTGATTAATAATGAGAAAAATATTCACCAAGGCAATAAGCCGTTACATATTTGCCCACCAGGGAGGGATTTCAAGTTTGCTATAAAATGAAAAGTACACTGAAGCACCACTTGCTTCTAAATAACTGGAGTAAGCCTCAAGTTAATGGACCGACTTGAACATTAGTTCTTACATATGGAAATTCCTGGCTGGCTGGCGCCAAGGGGGGCGTAAAACTGTATTTATGTGTTTGCCTCCGCAAAGTCCTTAACGTTCCATCACCTCTTTCTCCTCACCTCTTTCCCCAGCCTTTATCCTGACCTCTCCTTTTGTTGACCGTCTTTTGCCTCAACCATCTGCTCCTGCCCTGCAGCAAACCATCTCTTCAAGTGTGCCACTAAGTCTCTCTCTGTCGCTCTCTTTCTCTCTCCCCACCTGAGTGCCTTTCGCTCATCTCTTCTCACACGGTCTCCCTCCAAAATATCGGTCTACTCCATCAGCAAAGCAGACTGTTACTGGACTCTTGCATTTAAAAAAAAAATGCTGCTTGCACTCTCGGGGGAGAAAGTGGCTGCTCTTGCATGAATCTCATCCCTCATGGTGATTAAATAAAAATGAATAAGGGTTGCCCGTGGAGGGAAAACACACAGGCTGAAACTGTCCCCACAGCTCGGAAAAAATCACACAGTGTTTCGTCTAATCCGATGATTCCTCGAGTGTCACCTTGAATTTCAATAATAGCAAATTACTCGGACAAGCATGTGCCTGAATGACGTCAGGGCGAAAGCCTGCGTGGGTACGGAGAGATCTAACGACACCAAGATACGTCATCCTCTTACCCATTCCTTCGCCTCTAATCGCATTTTCTCGTCTGCTGTAGCTAACTGCTCTTCTACCTCCTCCTCCCCCTTCGCTGCCGGAGGGAACCAAGCATCCCATCTCCAGTTCACTGGTCAAACACACACAGTTGCGGCGCCCTCATTCCCGTTCCATAATCAGGACACACAGTAGCGCTACAGGGATGTTACATTTTCTGATGCATCACTTGAGATGACTGGCTCGCCGGATTGCTAGCTTAGATGGACACACGCTATCCTGCAGGCACTTTGGGCTGATTCAAGAAAAGGAAAATATTCCTTATACTTCATTTAGACTACGCTAACCTTTTTTTTTTCTGCACTGCCGAGGGCAAGCGCAAAGAACACTAAATGTCAAAGATGATTGCATCTTTTTGAGCTATTTTCTTTTTCATAAACGACACATTATACCCTCTATTGTATGGCTCTTTCTTGGGATCCGCATATAGCGCTTCTCCCCCCCGCGCTTATACCAACTTTGGGACCTGCCCTGAAGAGGGGATGCTGTCAGGAGCAGATAGCTCCTAAGTGCCCTGGGGGGGGGGTTACATCAGCTCGCCGTCGAGATGTGCAGTGTGCTTCAAAGTGTGAACACAAATGGCAAAGCCGCATTGAAGCCGCCGTGAAACATTAAAGAGAAGATGCCACTCGTCCTGCTGGATCAGCTTCTCACATCGGTCTCTGTAATTTTTTTTTCAATATTTATATTTTATGCATATTCATATTTTCAGAATTAAGTTGGAGTGAATTCGCTTGATAACAGAAGTCCTCAGTTTCTCATGCATCCAGGGCAATTGCAATTAAGGACTTGAAAAGGGCTGCGGAAAATGTGATTGTGGATGTGACAATAATATTTCCCTGAAAGACAACACAGTGCTAAAAAACGTGCAAACGCTACCGAAGGGTGAACATAACACTGTGCTCACTCCCAACTAATTACACAAGCGCAGACTCACACAAACGGGTGCAAAAAATGCTGGACACATTTTGTTCAGTGATATGATAAAAACAAAAACGACAAAGAAAACTGCTAATTTGAGCGATTTATTAAATAACTTCCCCATTGGGATTCGAACCAGTCACACACTTTTAAAAGCACTGAAATGTAAGTAACCCAAAATGGACAGAGACAATGCTGGGTCATTTATACCCAACGCATTTTATTGAGTATGTGACGCGGCACGTATGGTTGGGATTTTGATCCAATCGGGGGTAACTAACCTTACTGATGAGTTAAAGCTACCAAGGAATGGGTTACCAGGCTATCACTCAAGTTGTGTTTCAAAATAATACTAATTTGATTGTCCTAATTTTCTTAGAAGAAAAAGCAACTTTCCCCTGTCAGTATTAGTCAGCTCCTCCACAATACTGTATGAGGCTGGTTGTGATGTCAGCAGCGCACAAAGAATTAAGGAGGAAGATTAGGAAAAAATGCTATAATTTTGAGTAAGCATTTTTCTCTTTTGTATGAGTTTTAGAAAAATGACACTGCAGTACGCTTCATCTATTGTACTCACTGTATACAGTATAACTGTATCATGCAAGTGACTTGATGTGGCACAATTTTTACACCAGGTGCCACCAGCAACATTTTCGAAGCATTTCACATGAAATTTTCTTCATCTTCGCGACACAAGATATAAAAATGGCGACTAGCTTCAGCTTTTCAGTCTGCCAAAATCCAATCTTCCACCCTGTCTGCTGTGTCAAAATAATGAACCCAACCTTGGGTAAAAGTAACCCAATCTGCTCAAAATCCACAGCTTCTAAGTGGGTTACGAAAATAAATAAAATAGAAATTAAATCATTTGTGTGTGTGTGTGTGTGTGTGTGTGTGTGTGTGTTTAATCGGCGGAGCTACACTTACGGCAATCCAATGATTGGTTGTCAAAAAAAAAAAAAACGATCTGAACAACTAAAATAGAATGGGAAGAATGTTAATGGATGCTACAGTTTCTTGTTGCTTTCAAGCTTAGCTTGTAGCAGACGTGTGCACATTCTAGCATGACGTCTTTGATTCACTGGACACTTTGATTCGCTCCACTTTCATCTATTATTATTATTATTATAATAACAAAGTGAATGGAGGAAAAGTGGTTAAGATGGCACGACTGTCTGTTTTATGTGTTGTGTTGTATTATTTTGTCATTTTATGTTAAGTGTTCTTTTGATGACGGCGCGGGCACCCGCAGCGGCTCCTCTTGTTGTCTGTTGTCTGTTTAAGAGGGAGGAAATTACATCTGTGCTGTATGTTACAGCTCATTTGACAATAAGGTTGAACTTGATACTTGACTTGAAGAACACAAAATGTGGCGGTTATTTTGTTATTTCATATGTCTTGCGTTGCAGCTTTTTGTTTATTGGGTTGTGTTCCTCTTCCATGTTGTATCATCGATGGATTACAGTGGTGTTGCCTTTCTATGATGCCATACTATTTATGTAGATGATGCATCACCGTGCCTCCAAATCTTATTGCACGGACCAAAACCAGATAAAGGTTTATTGTTCCAAACAGTATCATGGCAAGCTGCATATTTGGTGGAAACGTGATACATCACGCTTTTATATTCGATCCTATCCACATGAGGAGGAGACTTCACATGAGATTCATCCGCTCTAAAACACCAAGTCAGTTGTTGTTTTTGTTTGTGGTTTTTTTCTTGGCCTCGTACTGAAATGTGACATACACAATAGTAACTGCCTGGGAACTGTAATTAGTCAGGTCCTCCACTACACTGTATGAGGCTGGTTGTGATGTCAGCACCGCACAAAGAATTAAGGAGGAAGAATAGGAAAAAAATGTGCTCAAACCCAGTGATCATCTGTTTGTTTGAGGTTTTTTTTCCCCCCACAGTTATAATTTTTAGTGAGCATTTTTCTCTTTTGTATGAGTTCTAGAAAAATGACACTGCAGTACCCTTAATCTACTGTACTCACAAATACCAACATTTAAGTTAAATTATATTTGTACAAATGTTTGTGGGGAAAAGCGGATTCATTCTCGAACTACAAAGCAGTAAAGCTTCCGCATTTTCCAACTAGTCTTTCCGAAGTCTAATCTCAATGTCAAAATAAGAGCCCGACACAAGGTCAAGTGTGTCGGTTCGTGCTTCACAATCACTCGAATTCATTCGACTACCCACTGGCTTTTCCTTCCACCTCTGTGGCCTTCCACTTGGCCTCTCGGCGATCGCGTGCTGTACTTGGGAGATTGCCTGGTCAGCAACCCCAAAGGGAATGTGCACCTCTCGAGTCCACCCTCTTGTGACATGTTTTGTCACCTTCGAGGTCTTACTGTCGCGCATTGTTTGACAAGAGAACAGCAAACATGGCTGAGAGCCGAGAGCCCAGGTCAAACAAACCTTCGTTTGGCAAATTTCTTCATCCACACTTCTTCATCACTTGTTTGAGTGACAGACTCATTATGCAGGAGCAAGAGGGTAGCAAGTTTAAGTTGAAACATGATGGCTATTTTCAAACTTTAGATAACGCCGGCTTTTTCTGATGGTAGCTTCTGAGCATTTCACTTTCAACGGTCTTTGACGCATGCAAAAATGTCATTCTACGTGCCCTCGTCTGCAGCACGTCATCTCCTTAGCACATGCAATTAAAGACTCTTTGCAAAAGCAGATACGAGACGCAAACTCTTGGCCATCTCTTCCCCTTAGAGGCTGGCTGATGTCAAGCGAGCAAATAACAATCCCTTCGTGGTTGAGCTCACGCTGTTCACCATTTGCTGCAATGCAGGGGAGAGAGGAGGAAGAGTGCTCTTGGCCTTGTATCATCCTTTAGAAAAGAAAAAAAAACATCTCCCCTCGCACATTCAGAGAGATTGTCACGAGAGCACTAGAGAGGGGACAGCTCCTAAACACTGACCCGGTGAGCACGACTGCGCACATTTTTAAGGAGGATTCATCCGTGTATGAAACACGTAAGGCTTATGATATTCTATAATTGGATTTCCCAGAAAGCTGGTGACAAAGTCTCTCACACGCCACTAATCCTCCCAATCAACTTTGCGGGCCCAAGGCGTGCTCCTCGTCGCATGATGAATATGGAGGGTGCAAGCGAGCTGGAAGCGAGGAAGAAGGCGCTGACCGAGGATGAAGTGAAACGCTCCTGCGACGCTACTGGAACGTACAGTTATTAAAAGGAGAAGCGACGCGTTCTGCCACACGGGGCCTTATCTGCATCTCTAACGTTGGGAACGAGAAGGGTCACAGGGGGGTTGGGGGGAGGGCTGCTACAGCGGCGAGAGGAGCAAATTCAACACGTCAGCTCAACACAAATGTTTGAATGCTCGCTGTCACATGTGGTCAATGCTTCTGTCGAATACTGATCCCTTTTTGCTAAATCAACGGAAACAGATCACGCTAGGTCTTCATGAATAGTGCCTTTTACAAGGGAAAATACATGGACAAGCAGCCCCATCAAACATATGACAGAAATTGTTCCGAAAATAATTCAATTTGACTGGACGGGGGAGGGCTGGCCTCGCTCGGGTAAACATTTATAGTGGGATTTCATCTATAGAGCCGAGTAGCCGAATTGACTTGTTTTGAATTCAATTGTAAACATCAGGAAAAAGTACCTGGCAGCTTGTTCTTGCGCTTACTGGGCTGATCCAGGGCCATACCCCCCCCCCCCCATGTTGAAATTCTGATTCTTTTTCTGCCCCTCCTGTATACATCAACATCAATTCATGTTGTTTTTCAGGCCTTTATTGATTCCTTTTTTTTAATCCAAGCACATTAACCAAGTGGCAGTGATTCATGGGCCTAGACCATGAGTCCAGAAATAAACTTCTTACCCCTGCTGTTAAAGTTTTGCATTAAAATCTCTCTACATAACATGTAGCTAATTGAGCCTGGCTTGGCATATCTCAAAACATAGTTAAATATGTAGTTTACTTCAACCAAAGCAGATCTAAGGGTATCCAGTTAGTTACAGATAGAAAGATCGATAGATAGATACCTGCAGGATCTTGCGGCCCCCCTTGGCCCCAATGCAAGCGGACTGTCACAGCAAATAGTGAAAATAATTGCGCTGTCACACCACCATCCTTCTGTCCATCTCAGTCAAACGCTGAACTCAAATTATGTTGACAATTCATTCGGACGAAAATTGTTTCTTTGCTTGACACTGTTTTGTCAAAGTCTTTGCCGAGTGAGATTTCGCGGTTCAGAGAATGGTGGATGGAAGGAAGCTCATTAATGTTTGAGGTAAGGTCCTGTGTTTTGAAATTCTCGGGATTGTCTGGAGCTGTCCATTTTTGGGTCACACAGCTATTGGTCGCTGACTATTTGATTTGAGCAAGCAACGGCCAAAAGTAATCTGCAACTGACACCCACTATTTTACGACCTTCACATGTTTGCTGTGTGGGCAAGTTTGACTTTCACTATCATTTGGTTCTGCGGGCCGGTTGTGACTGCGTGCCACGCCGGATGTGGCCCGTGGGTTGGAAGCTTGACACGTACGACCCAAGACCATTGATTGGTTGACAATGCATCATCACTTTTGAGCAACAACTCGGAACACAAAATGCATTCGAAATGCTGCGTGGGGAGACATGAGACATTTTCATTTCTAGTTTACAGATACTATCGGCATACAGCCATTATTCCTCTTCTTTGTTGAATTTATTGACTGCAGCGTAGAAGTTTGTTTACTCAAAACAGGTGTAGCAAATTGTTCTCTGATAAAATCTAGTACTTCAGTGTCAAAATATGTCTGGGTTTGCAGGCAGAGGATTCATCCGCAGAGCTTTTGTAATTTGTGCTTCAAACAGATTAAATGCTTGGCATTGCCATGTGTCGCTCTTCTAACTGAGGTCAAACCACTGCACGGCTCATCAGTCACATTTACGTCTCATAAAACCCTTCGTCCCTGCAAATGTTGTATGTTTTGTTCATCTGCAGAGTGATTAGTGACCTTTTGTTGATCCTGGCTGAAAGCACCCATAGCAAATGATTGAGATTGTGCGAAATGTAGCTACTATTTTCGGTAACAATTTGCAATTTAGTGAGAGCTTGACAAGGAGCCCGGTGGTCGACTGGTTAGCAAGTTGGGCTCACAGTGCGGAGGTGCAGCGTTCGATTCTTGCTCCGGTGTTCCTGTGTGGAGTTCGCATGTCCTCCTCGTGCCTGTGTGGGTTTCCTCCCACATTCCAAAAACATGTGTGGCAGGTAAATGGAAAACTAAATTGTCCCAAGATTTGAGTGTGGTTGTTGATCTATGTATGCCCTGCGATTGGCTAGCAACCGGTTCAGAGTGTCCCCTGAGCTTTATTGTTCAATGTCATACGACGACGCCACCACTCATTAACCAATTTTGTTGAAAATGTGTTGTTGTTATCCCAGAATATATACAATTACTGCAACTGGACAACAGCAGTGAAAGAAAAAATTGTCATCCTCTGAGTTTCCCCAAAGTGCTGATGTTTCATTTCCGCGTGGACGAAAGGCTGAAAGGCATAAAAAAATAAACAGCTATGTCATCTATGAGGACTGAGCCTTCGTCCTACTTGCTAAACTGCTTTCGGTTTGTCATTTTCTCTTTTGCTCATCTGCATGGCAGTGCTGCAAGGATTGCTGAATTTCCATATTTCTGTGGCGGTGCAATACACGTGAGCACAATGATTCCTGACTTGTTATTTCTGTCCTGAGGGATTTTAGATTGGTGTGTCCTACGTGAGAAACCAAGGGGCTGCCACATGGGGTCTGCATAAGTGGGCCATCATCAGCCACTTGCTTTCGCTTTTTAGTTAGCCTTTGCCGCCGGGCTTGCGTGTCAAACGATATGTCAAGATATCCTAGTGGGGGAGATGGAAATAGTCACTGATGAATTTGCATGGGCAACTCTGATTACAACCAAGGTGGAATGTGAAGACAGAAGACTCTCCTATTTCGTGAACATTTTATGAAAAATAGTTGATAAAACCAAAGCGGACGGGAGATGGAACCAGTTGTTTAACCTTGAAGACATCACTTGGGGGGGGGACTCTTCACGGCCTCAATCCAATCCAGTGCCACTTTTCATCTTATTAGCACCCTTGCTGAGACAGTACTCTGTCCCTGAATGATAAAAGCGATTGTTCAAAGGGAGGGAGGGAGAGAGAGAGAGAAATAGAGTATGGCGACTAAACTGTAATCTATTCCAAGGGACCAGTCAGTCAAAGCCTTGAATAAAAGCTCACTCTTCAGCAAATTTCCCACAAAAAATGTAAAAAAAAAAAAAAAAAAAGTGAGCTGCACACTGAGCTGCGCAGACGAACACCAAAGTAGTCCATCGTGTGAAAATAAATTGGTAACTCTTCATTGCCAGGTGATTGAGCACAGTACATCAAAATTTTGAATCTATCACCTGTCTGTCTGTCTGATGGTCTCTCTTTCTCTCTCTCTCTCTTCTCATCTATCTATTGCTACAGAATGTAGCACAGTTGGTTAGCTCCCTCACATTTCTTTTACTTTAGATTTGAATTGTGAGTGCATAGGAAGCACTTCCAGCAGTATCAAAGACCGCAGATTAAAGAGCCATAAAACAGAAAAAAAACAGTCTAAAAAAAACAAAAAAGAGAGATCCTGTTGATTTATTTATTTTTGTGAGACCTTTGTCAACATATTTTGGTATTGGAGGAATACAAATGTAATTAAAGTTTTCAAGTTACTTCAATCTTGTGGTACTTTAATTGGTAACTAATAAGTGCATTGTATTCACTTGCCTGTCAGCATTAATTCCCTCATTTGGCGGGTATTTATTGTGAAAGGTCCTAATTTTATTGGATTACATTACATCTGCGATGATGTGACACTGTCCGCCAGCTGTTCATTGCAGCAAAAGCAGTAGCCAACACTTGGCCCCTCTCATCGAAAGTAGTCGCCGGAATCATATTTGGCATGTTCCTAATATTACTTTCTCTCATATTCTGTAAATTATCTCCAAAGACCTGCCCATTTCGCTACTCAGTAGGATGGATGAAAAGTAATTGAAGACATTCAATCTCACTTCAAAAATATTTATTAATTTAATAACAATTATAAATGAACATTGTTAAACTTTATGACAAAATATTCTTTTATAAGTACAAATGTTGAGAATGCCACTTGAGATCTTGGATATGAAGATTAATGTGGATTTTTTTCCCCTCAAAGAATGCCACATTGTTACGGTTTGGATGTGACCCCAATAGCACGACAACAGGCAGGTATCGTGGAAGCCAACACTTAGCGTAGTTTATTTAAGAGTCTTCACAAAGTCACTCAGGGAGAAGCACGAGGAGTCCACAAGGAAATGTCGACACAAGGAACAAGAAGCTGCAGGATATGGCACCAGATTCCACTGGCGTGGTGACAGCACGAACTTGCACTGGGGAATGGTCTGTGAGTCAATTTGTACCAGTCCAAACGAGCAGATAGGCAACAGGTGGGTGATGAGCTGACGAGTCTCAGGTGTGAGGTGCAGAGCACCCTGGCTGAGGAGGCTGCCTGGCTGGCCCCTCCCTAACACCACATGACTTATATTTGACCATAAATATCATATTTCTACAGAACTAATAACTCTTTGGTGGGCTGTGTAATCAGGTATGATGTGCCTTTATGCTGGTGCCTATATACTGTATAGCATAAATGATGTTTTATTTATAACACAGCAGGGGGGAGATTTGTAGCATTACAGCCATGGCACTACTGGGCATGTGGCCAAGAAACATTAATAATGCAGAAATATGCCATAACGAGGTCAAAGTAAATTAGCAAGATTCAACCAATAGCTAATCCATGAAGAAAAAAATATATATAACTTGAGAAAAACTCAATACCACAGAGTTATGTATAGTGGTAATCATCATCCAACCCCTGTAGGAGTGTGAAAAAAAATGCTGTAAATGTTTCCTAAACACTCCTGCGTTGCTGCGAAACATGTTTGAAGTGACGATCATTTCATCATTTATGGCTGTGATTAAATACATCCACGTAATAAGCATTTAGCATTGCAAATCAAGTCAATAATCTAATGCAATCAGTCGCAAACATTAAAGACATTGGCAAGTTTAAGGTGAAATAGGAAAACGCGTGATAAATTCTCCTCTTAGGGTGATTTTTATGTTTACCTTTTGCTCTTGGCTGGCAGAGTTCAATTGCAAAGAGTACTTATCATAAATGTTGATATTGCAACACTGCAATGACATGAGAAAATGAAAACCTTTTTTTTTAACTTGTATTTAATCTACAGTATATGGGCGGCCCGGTGGTTGACTGGTTAGCATGTCTGCCTCACAGTGCAGAGGTGCAGGGTTCGATTCTGGCTCTGGCCTTCCTGTATGGAATCGGCATGTTCTCCCCGTGCCTGCGTGGGTTTTTTCCGGGTACTCCGGTTTCCTCCCACATTCTAAAAACATGCATGGCAGGCTGATTGAACACTCAAGATTTTCCCTCGGTGTGATTGTGAGTGCGGATGGTTGTTCGTCTCTGTGTGCCCTGGGATTGGCTGGCAACCGGTTCAGGGTGTCCCCCACCTACTGCCCGAAGTCGGCTGGGATAGGCTCCAGCACGGCCCTCGGCCTTTGTGAGGATAAGTGGATCAGAAAATGAACGGATGGATTTTATCTATACTTTTTATACTCTTGAATGGCTAAAATCAATTTGTATTAAAGCATCATAACTTCACTTGTTCCAATACAGCAGGTTGATCAAACTGCATCCAAGCTGCTTAAATGTCCGTCTTACCCACAAAAGTGGCTTCATTATGTCTCCTTATGTTTTGGAGGTACAGCTCAGTCTCAGTGGCAAAACAAACAAATATGAGTTTGAAATTTTCCCTGGTTTCCAAAAGCTTTGGCCCTCTTGAAAGCTATTTTCCAACTCATGCTTGGTCATGAATCAAGTGCCTAATGGGAATGGCAGCACTGCAATAGGCAGGGGCAGATATATGTCGTTTAAAGACAGTATGTCAGCTGCTGTGCCCTTCATGGTGCTTGCCCGGTGAAGTGAGGGAACAAAAACTTGTACCAGTATTCATTGTCAAGGCAAAAGGTGAGAGTTTTGTTCTTTAAGGGACCAGAAATTGGAACCTTTGTACTCATTTTTGCATTCAGTCCAACCGCGCCACGCCTCATGCATTGCCTGTCAGTGTCAGTCGAGAAAAAGCTTTACAAAATAAAATAAATGCCCTGGGCGGAAAATATGTCAAAACGACAGTCGAGCAATACTCCAATCGAACTAGGTAAGTCTCTAAGAAGTGCAGTCCACATGTTTACACGTCATGTTTGATGGAACATGAAAAGATGCCTACGTTGAAATGGTAAAGCCACAGATTTGTTTGCATAACCTGCACTTTTAGATCGTGTGATCTGTGACTGATTAAGAGTCCAGTCTAAAATTGTATGCTCAGGCCACAATTGTGAGTCAGAATGTTGTTGTTAAGAACGCACGTTTCCATATGTCACTGTCGTCGATTCATTGTTGTTCATTCTAATTCATGGTTGATTTGCCTTTGTTTGAGCCTTGCCTAGAAGACTCAAACATTTATGTATACAGTTAAACACCTCTACAACGAAATCATGTTTGCAGCAAGAAATTTTTCACAACAGGGGGCTTTTCACTGTCGCAAATTTTATCTCAGATGTAAACACACACACACAGAAAAAAAATTGCATTTGTGACATTGTGAAATTTATGATCAGCATTCACTTTCACGTACATCAATTTCTTGCATAGTGTCTTTTACTTTGCTTCCTCCATTACTTTTATTTTGTCTTCAAGCGTGAATGCTTTTTTTTCTTAACTCCTTGGTCTGCAAAGGTTCGTTTCGTAGCCTTTTTTAGCAATGCAACGCTCGTCCTGCGTCTGAAACTAACAATAACAAATATTTCCTGGACTACTGCACATGTGTAAACCAGTGTGGTGGTTGGTGTTTCCGTTTCCGAATGAAGCAGTACAGGTCGCTGTGGCATGCTGAGGTTGGATTAGATTTTTGCGGAAGGCTTGTTTTCGTTGCAGTGAATCTCGTTGCGAGACAAGAACAGAGAAAAAGATTTTGTAGAATGGAACAGAGGGACTTTTCGTCGTAGGGGGAGCAGAAAAGTGGGAATGGCTTTCATGCATGAAATTTTTTTCACACCTGGGGGTATTTTCACCCATGTAGGTTTTGTTGTAGGGGAGTTACACTGTAATAAATTTGATACTGTCTATTGTGGGGCAGGTTCCTTTATTTGTCTTTGTTGAGAAAAAAATCATGGGAAGACGACCTTGAAAAAATAATTGCAGATTAAATCGCAAAACAAAATTACCACTTGATTATTTTCATCATCATTCCCAAGATCGTGTTGTGGATATTCAGAAGGATATGTGCTGGAAGATGCTGTTGACTCAATTTAGAAACGTGTGTGTTATTCACCAACGTAACAGCTGGTCACTTCCCGTCCCCAAACACTCTCTTACCTCCCCTCCTTCTGACACACAACTCAGCCCCTGAAGTGTCGCATATCCCTTTTCATCATATTCTAACACCATCTAGCACCCTATCTGAGCGACGCTTTCCGCCGGGGACTCACTCACTCCAAACAACCCTTTCATTCTGCAGCTGCAAAGGATTAGAACTCTGTCATGAGCCCAGATAAACTTGCCTTCCTGATTTGTATTTGCATGACACCGGAAACAAAAGCCATGACACCGGCGTAATGCAAAGACAAAGGTGGACCTTCGGAGTAGCCAACTCTTGATGATAGATCACTTGAATATTTCATCAGACAGTGGCTGGACTCCCGTACGAGGTCCGAGAGCCGGGAGCAACCGCCCACAGGTTTTACGTAGCCATGTGTGAAATAGCAACAGCACTCTGAGACTTAATCATTGAAGAGAAAAAACAGAGGAGGGTCATGGTTGAGCGAGCACATCATGTTCACTTAATTCTCACTCATGGGATCGTGAGCATTGAGGACAGAGAATCGCGGTAAGAACCATGTCGAGCAAAAACACCACCGCAACGGCCACATCACATTAACAGCCTTTCCTCCAATCACACACACACACCAAGACCAACATCTGCTATACAGGCTGACTCATTAGCTCTGTTTGGCCAAACTGATCATGCATGTACGTATTCTCAAAGCTCTACGTACAATGATATGGAGAAGCGGTAGGTCAGTCGCATTTATTAAACAGCTTTGAAGTAAAATCATCAAGATGTGGAGACTTCGTCTTAAATTTAAGAGTTTTGCATCTACCGTTTATGCATGACAGACATTTTATGCCAAGCACCTCCAACTTCAGGGGCTGACAAAATGTTGCTCACACGATGGAACCTCAAGTAAACAGACCCAGATTTAACAAATATCGTATTTAATGGACAGAAAATAGTGTTCAGCCTTAGCTGCCTTCAGCTTTAAATGACTTGGAGTCCGTTAAACCAACTTCTACTCCATAGCCGTTTTTGATTCACTCATTTATTTATTTTATTCATTCGGTGATTGGCTGGCAACCAGTTCAGGGTGGAACCCGCCTACTGCCCGAAGACAGCTGGGATAGGCTCCAGCACGACTGCGACCCTCGTGAGGATCAGTGAAATAGAAAATGGATGGATGGATATTGATTTGTTTATTTATTTACCTTTTTATTTAGAATTTGAATCCTTAATGTCACAGCAAAGTGTATTTTTTTAATGGTTCCTACTTATACATACACATTAGAATATTTGTTTCATGAAAATGCATTGATGGCCATCAATCTCTATTTTATTTCTTGCAAGCAACCATCTTGGTCATCTCCATTCATCAATATAGTGATCATTTCTCCTTACATTAGGCTAAATCTAATCCACCTATGTTCAAAGGAAGCATTTGTATGTCTCTCTCTGTACTCAGATCACATAATGGGGAGGTGGGGGGGGGGGGGTGGAGTTGAAATTACTCTTTGACCTTCATCTACCCATCGCAGCAAAAATTGAATTTGTTTCATACTCTGTTGCATTTCCCATTTTCTCGCGGCTGTCAAGACTTTCACAAGTATCATCCAAATCTTGCACAATTAACAAAGTTCAGTGAGTCGTTATTAGGTCTATTGGGGTTGTTGTCATGTCATCAGTTTAAGTGTCCAATCACAGTGCATAATGTCTTGAAATTTGGACTCTTTTTTTTGCGGGGTCATGTTAGCGCATTTTGTACAACTTCTCACTCATTTGAAAAATTTCTTGGTAGCAATCATTCAGACGTGATGGAACCATTGCATTCATTGTGGCTCAGTGAACAATCAAAATGACGTGCATCGCCGCGTTATGTTTCGAGTGACATGTTTCTCTTGACCGCAGATGGTTTTAATGTTGCGGTGTCAACAGCACTACCGAACACACCCTCCACTCATCACCTGTGGTAATTATCTGTAAACGCACCCCTGTCTCCAGGGGTGCTGCTCTACATGATAAGTCTGATTAGATAAGTTGTCTTTATTATTAAGCATGCAGGATATCCATGTAACACCATCTCCCCCCCCCCCCAACCCTCCATCTCTCTATAACTGCGAGGAATATGCTAATACTTGTCTCTACCTCCTCTCCTTTAGTTGTATGCTGGAATGCCCATCCACTAGTTTCACAAGGTTATGATGCTTCAGTGGCCCGGCGACTATGAACTGTCACAAGCAATCACTTCTGATGGAGCCCTCGTTTCTGCACAGATATGCAGCTTTGGCAGCGTTCTGCTCGCTACCGTCTCTTTTGGTAGACGCCAGAAACGAGGAGCTGGAAGCAACTGTGATCCAATATTTACGAAGAGCGAATGCATTGTTGATGTTTTGTGTTCAGCCCAACGCTGGTGTCCTTTGCTTTCTTGATGATCTTCGGCTGAAGAATTATCTTTCAACCACACACATCGAGGGGAGGTAATAAAAAGATAACGCAGTCCACTGGACAGAGAATTATTCAATATTTTATAATAATAACCAAAACAGTGAATCTTTCAGAAGCTTGCTTGGTACGTTGATGTGTGTAGAAGGAGTTAAACAATTTCTCTCTTTGATCCCGTGAAGCCAAACCGATGAAACCACTTCAGATGTGGCATATTCCACTGTGGTTAGCACGTCGACTTCACAGTGCAGAGGTCTAATCTTTAGGTCTAATCCAGGTTCAATTCCATCTCCAGCCTTCCTGTGTGGAGTTTGCATGTTCTCCCCGTGCTTGCGTGGTCTTTAGAAGTTGTCTCTTAACTGTGCCATCCCTGCTTTGTCTTGTACAGGCATTAGGCTAAATGGCATCCTGAAATGGAAAAACAATCTGCCACAAACAATATGTCCTCTCCTCCTTGAGAGCTTTTCCTCAATGAAAGGAATAAAAATCAGAAAGGCTGCAAGCAGACAAATCTATTATTCCCAGATACACCTGAGATGAATAGTTTGAAACGGTATCAACGTCCTCTCCCCCTACTGATTTTATTTCAAATGTCCACCCCCCCCCCCCCAAAGCAAATGTTCTTATTGTGCATTTTCTTTTTATGACAGCCCCAAAATAAATAAATAAATAAACAAATAATGCTAAAGCAAATAAGATTCAGCACATATCCGCTTATGGTCCCTCATAGTGTTTATCACTGGTCAGGCAGGTCCTCCTCTTCATTTCAAAGCAGCGCTGATATCATCTTCAATAATGGAACCTGGACTTGTGCTGTTGTTGTTGACTTATAGTTCATAAAGCAGCCCATTATTTGAGGGGGGCTGAGCTCATGTGCAGACCCGAGATGGGCTCTCATCTTGTACCATGTCAACTGATGTAAATTTTAAAAAAAAGTAATCAGAATAAGATCTTGATCTACACCTTGTACTCATGTCGGCTATAAAGCTATTATGTGGGTCAGTGTGCAGTATACGGGGGTTCTTGAACGACAGAATTCTCTTCCTACGGCAGTGATGTCCCTTCAATTTGTACAATTTCAACCCTCATCTATTAAACCTAAAATCGTAATTTGCAGTCTAGACCAAAAATGTGCAGAAATCAAATGACTTAGTTTGTCGTCTTGTGCCCCATGACAGCAGATTCGAATGCCACATTGTAAAGTGCATGGCGTTCCATAAGTTTGTATCACGTTACCTCATATCTCTATGACTGTTGAATGTATGAAAAACCAACCTAAAAGCTATTGATCTTAAGTTTTTGAAGCAAAACTTTGAAGACAAAAATCCAAGAAATGAATGGCTCTTCCGTTTGACATTCGGGGGATCGGCTGGAAGTGTTCAAGTGTTTCAAATGTAGGTGATGGGCGTCCATTTTTTTTTTGTGGTGGGGGGGGGGGGGGGGGCTGGAGGCTACAAAGAATGTCGCATGCCATTTCTGTACAGCACGTCTGTCTGGCGGCTGCTTTGAAAATTCCATCCAAAACCTGCATTGAACTAGCCGCTGTGGCTCATTCTCATCAAACGCTAATACACAAAACGTCTTGTCCTTTCCAGTGAAGAGTGTTTAGTAAATACCAATGAAATCAGTGCAAACCACGTTTTACACAAAAAGTAAAAACATTTCTGTGACATAACAATGGACTGACAAGACCACCACCGCAGAAAGGTGAAGATTTCACCATTCAAGCTAAACCGGTTTCATCTTACTACCCCTTGCCAGTCCCTAAGATAGGAGTTTTTGTTAAAGTGACGTAGACTTAAAAAACACCCTGTTGTTCTCACTGTAGTTCACAGAGACCCCAAGTTGAATGTAGGCAGTGTGAAATGATTTGAAGTCGTAGCAAGATGATATCATCGGTGTGTCCTGACAGTGCATCCATAATGTGTGCACATTTCAGCATGACGTCTTTGATCCACTGGTGAAAAGGACACTTTGATTCGCTCCTCTTACATCGATAACTGCTTCTAACGACAAAGTGTATGCAGGAAAGTGATTCAGATTGCACGATTGTCTGAGTCTTATGTGTTTTATTGTATTATTTTGTCATTTTATGTTAACTTTTCTTTTGATGGCGGCGCGGGCACCCGCAGCGGCTCCTCTTGCTGCATGTTGTCTTGAGAGGAAAGAAATTTCATCTGTGCTGTTACATTTGACAATAAAGTTATACTTGACTTGACTTGATAATCATTTTACTTGTATCCCTCTTCTCGTTCGCACTTTATCCCATCTGGCCGACACAATTGAGCAGAAAGATAAAGGAAATCAATAGGAAATTCAAAGAAGTCAAGACCCCCCAATGTGAGGGCAAGCCATTAAAGATTTATGAGTCAGGACAGGGGAGATTATTAAAGCTATCATTGTAAATGTATGATATTAGCAGTGATTTAAAGGTTTCTTAACTTGCAGCACATACATGCTTCCAACATAGCCTCTCGCCCAGTGTTTGTGGATAAAATGTAGAGATCGAAAGCAAACAGCATTGAGCGAGGAAAGCTGTTGTGTTACCAAACAACAGCTGCCAGAGTGACTGAGTCCAAGACAAACATCACTCAGACGGAAAACCTTCTCCTCAGGTTGACTTGAAACAGCTCTTTTGATATTTTTGTGAAAAATGCATTTTGTCAAACTTGTCTTTCGGTCTTTTTGATGTCTTGCTTTCCTGATTCTCACTGCAGCCTCTGCCTCCCAAAAAGAAATGAAAGAAATGTACAGGTACATGTGAAAATACACATGTTGCACTTGGAGAATTGTGTTGTGGTGCTCTCCTGGGATTCATGTTATATGAATCAAGGCTCTTAGCATTAGCAGCTGTCCGTCGGCTCTGCTCTCATTCTTCTGGAAGTGTAACATGCAAAAGGATTCAGTGCATCGTTCTTTCTGCGGGCCTCGCCTCATCTTTGGTATGAACTGTTTTGTCAATACCCTCACGGGGACTTTAGCCTTCGCACCTCATTCACCGGAGCGCCAGTCATCCGAAAGCCAACAACTTCACAAAGCCCTCGAGTGGACCTGGCCATCAAACCGTCACATTACAGATGGGAAGTTCACCTTTGATTTTTCCGCACCGTCGCGGTGCTCCGTTCTTTCGCGCATTGCCATGCATCATTACGGATGTCATCATATTACAAAGCCAGGATTTAATAGCACTTTTGAGTTTTGGTTCATGACTCAGTTCAGCTTTTGCTGTCATGTACGATATGTTAAAATGTCAAATAAAGATGTTACATTTGCCACAGTCCTCACGACATACCAGACATTGCTAGAAAAAGTGGGGGTGGGGGGCAGTTTTTCATTCAACATATTCCGGCGATATTAAAAAAACATGTTGAAAGTGTATTAAACGTGTAAGGGTGGGCTGTCATAATTATGACACAATTACAGTATATATAAATACAATGGGTGCGCATCGCTCCACTAAAAGATCATGTGATACGCATTTCGATACATACATATATTCAACCAAAATATGATTTTAAAGTGGAGTGATTCAATTAAGTGGGGCTATGATTGAATTCGATATGGTATGGCTTGGTTCGAAATGGTATGATGCAATTAGTTTCTTGTCATTTTACACGCAAAAGAATGAACTTGTCAGTCTTGAAAATTCCTTCAAAGATATTGTATGTCTTTCAATATGGATCTCATTGGTGTAACGATTCGTGAAAACCAAATTTCCGTTTTTCTTACACAACCCCTAATATGTATATATTTAAAAGAAATTCAATATGATATACTGTATTTATATATATATATGTTTATTTATTACTGTATTGTATATTTTATATGTTCAATAAACAATAAACAAGCAAACAAACTATATATATATATATATATATATATATTTTTTTTTAATTCCTCGTCTCACCCCTCCTCGGGTGGTGTCCGTCCCTCATTCAGCTCGGGTCCTCTACCAGAGGCCAGGAAGCTTGAGGGTTCTGCGCAGTATCCTTGCTGTTCCCAGCACTGCACATTTCTGGATTGAGATGTCCGATGTTGTTCCCGGGATCTGTTGCAACCACTCATCTAGTTTGGGGGTCACTGCCCTGAGTGCTCCGACCACCACAGGCACGACTGTCACCTTTACCTTCCAGGCTCTCTCCATCTCCTCTCTGAGCCTTTGGTATTTCTCGAGTTTCTCGTGTTCCTTCTTTCTGATGTTTCCATCACTTGGGACCGCTACATCCACTACAACGGCTTTCCTCTGCCCTTTATCTATGATCACGATATCTGGTTGGTTCGCCATTACCATCTTGTCAGTCTGGATCTGGAAGTCCCACAGGATCTTCGGTCTGTCATTCTCCACCACCTTCGGAGGTGTTTCCCATTTTGACCTTGGGGTTTCCAGTCCATACTCTGCACAGATGTTTCGGTAGACTATGCCAGCCACCTGGTTATGGCGTTCCATGTAGGCTTTCCCTGCCAGCATCTTACACCCTGCAGTTATGTGTTGGATCGTCTCAGGTGCCTCTTTGCACAACCTACACCTTGGGTCTTGTCTGGTGTGGTATATCTGGGCCTCAATGGCTCTGGTGCTCAGGGCCTGCTCCTGAGCAGCCAGGATGAGTGCCTCTGTGCTGTCCTTCAGGCCAGCCCTCTTTAGCCACTGATAGGACTTCTTGAGATCGGCCACTTCAGTTATGGTCCGGTGGTACATCCCGTGTAGGGGCTTGTCCTCCCATGATGGTCCCTCTTCCAGCGCCTCATCTTCTGTTCCCCATTGTCTGAGGCATTCTCTGAGTACGTCATCCGTTGGAGCCTTTTCCTTGATGTATTCATGGAGCTTGGATATATATATATATATATATATATATAGGGTGGTCCGGTGGTCCACAGTGCAGAGGTCGTGAGTTCGATCCCGGCTCCGGCCTCCCTGTGTGGAGTTTGCATGTTCTCCCCGGGCCTGCGCGAGTTTTCTCCGGGTACTCCGGTTTCCTCCCACGTTCCAAACACATGCATGGCAGGCTGTTTGAGCACTCTAAATTGTCCCTAGGAGTGAGTGTGAGCGCGGATGGTTGTTCATCTCTGTGTGCCCTGCGATTGACTGGCAACCGATTCAGGGTGTCCCCCGCCTACTGCCCGAAGACAGCTGGGATAGGCTCCAGCACCCCCCGCGACCCTAGTGAGGATCAAGCGGTTCGGAAAATGGATGGATGGATATATATATATATTCATTCATTTTCCGAACCACTTTTATTCTCACTAGGGTCGCGGGGGGTGCTGGAGCCTATCCCAGCTGTCTTCAGGCAGCAGGCGGGGGACACCCTGAACCGGTTGCCAGCCAATCGCAGGGCACACAGAGACAAACAACCATCCACGCTCACATTCACACCTAGGGACAATTTTAGCGCGTTCAATCAGCCTGCCATGCATGTTTTTGGAATGTGGGAGGAAACCGGAGTACCCGGAGAAAACCCACGCAGGCCCGGGGAGAACATGCAAACTCCACACAGGGAGGCCGGAGCTGGAATTGAACCCGGTACCTCTGCACTGTGAAGCCGACGTGCCAACCACTGGACTACCGGGCCGCCCTATATATATATATATATTTATACATATATATATCCATCCATCCATCCATTTTCCAATCCGCTTATCCTCAGAAGGGGTGCTGGAACCTATCCCAGCTGTCTTGGGCAGTAGGCGGGGGACACCCTGAACCAGGTGCCAGCCAATCGCAGGGCGCACAGAGACGAACAACAATCCTCGCTCACAAAGTACCCGGAGAAAACTCACACTCAAACATGCAAACTCCACACAGGGAGGCCGCAGCTGGAATTGAACCCGGTACCTTTGCACTGTAAGGTCGACGTGCTAACCACTGAACCACCGGGCCACCAGAGATTGCTCTCTTTCTCTCTCTCTCTCTCTCTCTCTCATTCTCTCTCTATATATATAAGATAAGATAAGATAAGATAAGAAAACCTTTATTAGTCTCGCAATGGAGAAATTCCCAGTTCACAGCAGCAAAGTTATAAGTAGAACAACAAAATATAGGAGCCGCTGGAAAGGCAGCCACTCTCGCGGCGCCATTTTGAAGTCAAAATAACAAAAATAACACAACACAACACAACACATAGGACACAGACAGTCGTGCAATCTTCACCACTTTTCTGCATACACTTTGTTGTCTGAAGCAGTTATAGATGAAAGAGGAGAGGATCAAAGTGTCCTTTCACCAGTGGATCAGATATACAGTATATATATATATATATATGTGTGTGTGTGTGTATACAGTATATATATATATACACACACACACACACACATACACATATATATTATATACAGAGAGAGACAGAGATCGACTGAAAGATATAACTCCAGCCCTGGAGCCTTCACTAAAAAGGCCCGATCATCCGGAGTTTTTAATTTGGACTCTGGAACAGCCAATAATGCTTGCTTGGTAGATCTCAGGTGTTATTTGTAATCAGGTGACATGGCATGGAGTTCTTTGTAAGCAATTAATAATATTTTAAAACGGTGTCCCATATAAACATACTCACTTTACGATAACTGATAACTATTTTTTTTCAGATTAAACATATTGCAATTGATATGGTAGCTAGACTCTACTTTGAAGAAAGTCCATTCATTCTCAAATGCTACTGGAAGTATGAAAACACAACTGAAGACACCGAGAGAATTATTTTGTGATGTGTGCAATGCCATGGCTTCATGTTGTCAGCCATATCTAGACCAGACTGAATGTCAGTTTGAGAACACGTGGGGACAAACCAATAAAATATTTGTCAATTCAACTACATTTTGAAAATTAAATGATATTTCATAAACACCTTATTTACAATTGTCTCAAGAGTGCGTGCATCATCTTGGTGTCAATGTTATTTTGTTCACTACAGCACTGGGTTAATTATGCATTATATAATTATACATAATTATGACTTAATTGTTAAATGTTTTTGTCATCCTGTCCCATGTTTCGATCATGCTTGGATGATTAACTGACCTTGATTGGCTATAAAGAGGCTGTGATTTAACTGGTTTTGTCCAGCATGTGCAAGTGTGTGCGGGTGACAAATGGTGTGCCATATCACCTGCTATGATGAAGGGGCTGTGTAGCTGAAAAGGTTTGGCAAAAACTGCTATCCGATATAAGCTCTTCCAAACAATTTGCAGTGAAGACAAAATTCTGCAACAGTGGTGACCCTTTCAGAAGATCTTCGGTTCACGTGCTATACGAGAGCCGATAGTCAAGATGAAATCAACATTTATCATCCTTCAGCCTACAGCAGTGTGGTATTTATGAAAGCCCACATTACACAATAGCTTTAGTCCATACAACCCCCAGCGCCCCCCCAAAAAAGTACTGCATATCAATGCCACAAATTATGCAGTACACCGTGGACTGGATTTATTCTCAAGATCAGTCAAGACAAAGACTACATCTTAACATTGACCCAAAGAGTTTGCTTCGTAGTTCAGACACTAAATACACTATATGTACAAAAAAACCCAAAGAAAAAAACACTTTGATTTACATCTCATGTTTCATACGAGTTCACTTTGATTTCAAAAATGTCTACAAAAATTACAGTACAAACCTTTTTGTAGACACAACCTGCTTGCTACGAGTGAAAAGACTGACTTGCAGCTTCGAGTTCTTTATCCTTTCTGTTTATAGACATGTTAAGTACATTTATTGGTCACAACAGTTGCACAATCTAAAGAAATCAAACACAAAGGCTTTCTCCCTCATAATTTTTGTAATCCATCAAGCCATCCAAATGGCCGCCTATATGAGCCCTTGCCATCGACTGATAACCAGTCCAAGGTGTACTGCGCCGCTCACCCAAAATCAGCTGGGAAAGGCTCCAGCTCAATGGCGACGCAAACGAGCGGTATAGAAAATGGATGGATGGCTTGAGCCATTTGTCTTCATTCACTTGGTTTAAAAAAAAACAAAAAAAAATACTGATACTCCATATCAAATAAAATGCAAATGTATATATCATCTGACGGAGGCTGAGAGCGAAAACTGTATGTGGTGCATCTAGCACACCTTCGCCAGACATGCTACAGTTTGACTGCACCAACGTGCCTAACAAGTTGTGTGCGCATCGTTTTCTGCTTCGAAGTCTGCGGCTTTGTCGAAGTGTATGTCCACACGCACACTTGCATATGCATGTCTGTCAGTAGACACAGCTGAACTGGGATGGCTCAGCCCTGATTCTCCTCAGTATTGCACATTTTTCTTTCTTCTCCTCCTCCTCATCCTCCTGGTCAATCGCCCCCCGTCAGGGACTTGCCCCCACTCTCGGGTCCCACATCCGGTACGACTCTCGCTGGTGCTGGCGAGGTTCACACCCAGTATGGTCCCCGGAAGGGCCCTCGCCACATTATTATTTAAGGAGGGTTGTGGGGCGGCTACGCCCACTCCCCTCCGTTCCGGCGGGGCGAGCGCTGGGCGCCTCACCTTCCGGTGAGACCCCACCTCCTTCCCCGCCGGCTGGTAGGCCCAAGAGCCCCGGCGTTCCCCCCCTCGCGCCACTCGGAGGCATCCCACCGCGCGAGGGGCACATTTTCCTTCTTCCTCCTTCAGGAGTCGTCATCCTCATCCAAACATACCGCAAAAACATCTAACATCCCAAACACCTCACCGCCCATCCCTTTCTTTCTTTTTCCCAGCTTCCCCTGCCATGCTTCCTTGGTCACACCTTTCAAATTGAGTTACAGCCCGCAGAGAAAAATGTGGCACTACAACAATCGCATGAGACGCGTGTGTTGACCACAGCGTGTCTCTGTCAGGCCACACGCTGGAAAAAAATGTCTCCCTGTCACTTTGTTACCCATCTATTTACGGTGCAACAAAAACAGCTCCAAAATCAAAATAAAAAAATAAAATGGGGAAACATGTATCTTCATCCGCGCTTCACAACATTTCTTGTCACATTTGCCGTTGTGGCAAAATGTGTATTGGTTGAGCGACAATTTGAAGTCCTTTGACTTTAGAGATTGAAAATCAATTTGGTGATATACTGTTTGGTACTAAAAAAGTGTTTCTGTCATTGTCAGGATGGCATAAACTACAGGTTCAACTATTAAAATGGAGGCAAGAATTAAGTTTTTCCATGGCATTTATTGTACAGTATATTTCTTAGCACAACAGTAATTAAAAGGGTTAACTGAAGCCCAATATGTCCAAATGTATTTGATCATTGAAATGCGCATATCTCCTTCATCTGCTGTTGTTTACCAAAATCTAAAAACGATTTACTCCCAAAAATGCGTTTGAAACATGATAGCAACTTGCTTACTGAGGCCGCCATGTTTAGGTCCTTTTCGCATTTGTGTGATTTGCATGAATGTGACCTGTACTCACAAGTTCTGCCTTATTATGCAGCTTTACATATTTAAAAAAACACATACAGAAAGAGTAAGTATTGAGCAATGACAAGCTAAATATCATCATTGTTGGCCCACGCCTCGGCTGACTCACAAAAGTATCTGAAGAGGTCACCACCAATATCAACACAACATTCCTAAATCATGTTCAATCGCTAAGTGAATATGCTAAAATCAAATTGCTAAATAATTACGCTGTCATTAATTAAAATTGTATGATACGGTGTCCCTCTCCTTCGGCATGCCGACTTGCTCCCTTGCTCGGTCATCGTTTGCGCCTGCGTGGCAGTTTAGTACGAGAAAATAAATCTGCCCACTTACCTTTGACACTGACCAGCCTGACACTGTTGCAGTTGCTGCCGATCCATTTTTTACAAACTAGGCTGACTCGAACGTACTGTAGGTCTACCGTACTTAGTACAGCTGTGCACGAATCGGTGGTGACTCGAATAGAGAGGCGAATTGGCAATTAAAGACGAATGCTAAATCGGAATTTTAGGATTTGATTGAGAATGTCTCAAGCATATTGTCGCATGTACTAGTTTCACAGGAGCAGTTTGAGGACGTCGGGAGTGCACAGCATCGTGTCAAGTGCGCTCTTTCGAGAGCGAAACCCGGAAGTGTTTTCGGATGTATGAGATTGTTCAGCTGGCTAATGAGCGTTAAATTCAACTTTAAGGCAATCAGTCAATAAAGCCCATCTCGGCAGTGTATCAACACCTTTGTCGTTACTTTCCTTTTGTCCTCATATGTTGTCCTAACAGGAAGGGTGTTTGCAAACTTGGACGTTGGATGGGAGAGACGAACCCTCCCAAGTTAATTTAGCACTAACCAGCATGTTACGAGAGAACACGCACGGATGAATTCAAAAGTGTACCAAAAGTGGGGGAAAAAAACAACCTTATGTTATATAATACATATAATATATGTATTGGCCAATTTACTGCAAGGGATCCTGGAGGTTAAAGTAAGTTCATTTCAACTAAAATGGAAAACCTTTGCGTCGATTGGTAGGTTAGCACGTCGGTGTACACGCTGCTGTTTCTAAAACAGTGAATATGAGGCTCGGTGAAGCACTTTGGACCAACTTATGGTGTAGACAAAGCACTATATAAAAGCACTTCATTTACCATTGTAATCCAATTTGATTTTCATTTTGTGAAGCGAATAGCAAATTGGGTGTGAGTCCGAGCTCTAACTACAGTCATTTATTGAAAACAAATCCATACTCTGAGGGAGGGACAGTGCTAACACTCATTTGAGGGATTTGTCACTGAAGGTGTGCAGCTGATGAAGATTTCAAACACGATGCCTTCCTTACGTTGTTAATTAGTGGTATTATTCCACGAATGCCGCATTAATCAGTGTTGTGTTTCGAGTAGTGCTGACACAGGCACTATGTATTCTTGCTTTAAAAATGTGAGGGTTTAGTTGCTCTTTGTGTTCATCGCCAGGAAGAGAGATGGGTGCATGCAAGTAACTGATATTTAATATATATATACACACACACACACACACACACAAATTCTATATACTATTCTATATTGTGTTGTTAGCCATCACATTACAAAGCTGAAAACTGCTGCAGGAAAACTGTCCTTCCCGCCTCTTAATGGGATTTTTTTTTTTCATTATTGGTTCTCCAAACGTTTGCATCCTGACATTCCAACAAAGATACATTTTTTTTCATCTTGAGGATATTTCTAACTTATCATCACCATAGATCATTGTGAACACCTATTGTGCAACCAACATAACATCCGAGCTGAATGCAGCAAAAGTAATAAATAATTCTGGGGCACATTCCTTGTACCAATACTGCAGTGTGAACATCTCCGGGCTGTGTTAACCACATTCCTCTCTTTGTTTACAATGAGGCTGCTTTTCTCACATCTCTTTCCTCTTTCAAGACAGTCACTTGTGTCATCTTGTCTGCCTTGCCGTTCTCCTGCAGCGAGCCTGCTTCATCTAAATTAACTAAAAGGCTGAAGATGGTTCAATATTGGTGGGGAAAAAAAGCACTCAGTAGATGTGCTCAAGGGAGGAGGAATGGCTGCAAACCATTAGCGAAATGACAACATGAGGAAAATGAAGATGAGCTTCAAAAGCAAAACATTGCAGGATATGCCTTTGAAAGAAAACAAGGCGTGTAATCGAGTAAAAAGCGTGTCAAGGAAGGGTGCAGAAAGGGCTCACTGTTCGTTCCGCCTCAGGTGGAAGGGAGGAAGAGGATGAGTAAACAGGAGAGAAAAGGATGGCGGGGTCATTAACTTGGCTAGGCGTGACCATCAGAAACATTAACGCTGTCCCCTCTGCTTTCTTCAAACTGCTCCCTTTGCGCTTTGAACTCCTCTTTTCTTCTCTCGAAGCCACTGACTCCCAGCTTCCACCGCTATTATGGAACCTGAGCTGGCAATTACACATTTCCCAATTTCTGATGGCACTTCAAAGCAAAGAGTCTTTCCACCAACGTAAACTGCAAAGCTTCGCTACAAAGCCGAGCCTGCAGGATGACCGCCGCCGCACATTTGTTTGCTGCCGGTCACTAATTCAATTAATATCAAAAGGCTTTCAGCCGACTTGAAAGAAAATTGTCCTGACATTCCGCTTTTATTATACACGTGAATTCTGATATTTTTCTCTCTGAAAAGCTAAGTTTAATTTGACTTACTGTAAGCGTGGCTCTATTATGTTGGGTTTAAAGGATGTGCTCGTTTTTTTTTTCTTTTTGTTAATCGATTGAGCAGTAACGCCTGCCTCAAAATGGATTAACTCCTCAAATCCACATAAACGCTTCTTTCCTAACGTCTTTGATTGGATTGCCACCTTGTGAAAATTAAATGCACTTTGTTGTGTTCCTCATAAAAGGTCGGAGTCATGCTCAGGGAGCTATTGATGACGGAGGAAGTTTGAACATCCGAGTAAATAACTCTGACAGCTTTGCACAACAAACGCTGACAAATGTAAAACTCAGCGGCGCAGGAGTTCTTCAGTCAGCCTCCGAGGCTTGCAAGTCTGCAGATGAATCTCATTTAATGACCTGATTTATTTCATTGTTCTTTCATTGTCTTGGAAGAGACAATCCGAGGTATTTTGGAATGTTGTTTGCATAGCTATCACGTTTTTGATGTTTGAAACAGCACAGTAGCCAATTAGGAAGTAAACCGCAACTTGCGCTGCTGCCGGACACAGAGAGAGCAGCAACTGGCTGTGTTGAGTGTTTGTGTAACGTGTCTAGCAAATCAGTCACCCCAATAAAAAGGACAAGGTGAAGAGTTCGTAACTGCATTGCAACGTAGTCATGAGATAAGCTAACAATTAATAAACACTTCTACTCCGTCTTATTTGTGGTTTCGGTATGGGGAGGAGACTAACGATGGCACATATCGATATGTGTGCGACGTGTTGTGCTCAGCGATGTCCAGGAAGTCATGCGTTACCCTTATACTGTATGTCCATTGTTTACAGTAATGACTGAAGTCTTACTTTTCTCACTTACTTTGCAAAATTACAATTCATTACTCTATACTAATTAAAAATAATGACTAGCATGCACTTTGGAAGATGTTTGTACGATACTCTCAAGGTTGTAGTGGGCCTTGGCATTCAGTTTGCAAGTCATGCATCTCTGCTTGTCGCGGAAGAGGTGCATTTTACCGGAGATTGTTATCTTGAGCAACACAAGGACACCAACTGCGCAGCTGCCCACCATGATGACAATGAGCTTTTCTTCTCTTTTCACAAATGATTTTATTGACAATAATAGTCATTTTCATGAACTTCCACTTTGAGACATAAAACACAGGTGTTGTGTACTTTAAGAGCACAAATCAGGCTGCTTTCAGATGTTTTTAGTAAACATTTCTGTAGTGTACGTTTTATTGTTAGTTCTTTTAATAGAACCCCAGCTGTGTTCTGAGGTCAGCAGACGCAGGTCAATACGTGGAGCCCAGAGTTCAACGCAAACATGCTGCATGAGCATTTAGCAAAGGGAATGAGCTGCCAAGAGAACTGAAGTTAGCCCCACGTGTAAGTGCTTTTAAATTCAAGTTCAAAACGATGCTTTTTATTCCATAACTATGACTATGTCTTTTGGTAATTTTACTACCGTATTTTCCACACTAAAAGGCACACTGGATTATGAGGTGCACCTTCAATGAATGGCCTATTTTGTCATTTTTGTCATATATTGGAGGCACTGGATTATAAGGCGCAATCTACAATGCATCCACTAGATGGAGCTACGCTCCTTCCGTTCGACTCGAGGCATTCATGACCGCCTCCGAAAAACGTAAATTAACGATTCCTTCAATGAAATGACGAAAATTGAAAATAATGCATCTAAACAGAATATCAAGCGAGGAAATCATAAAATAAATTCTATAGCCCCCCTACAGAATTCATTTGGCATTTCCTGGAGCGTAACCCTAACAGAATGATCAGATGTCAGTAAAATGTAAGAGACTGGACTGTCTCAGAAGTGTTTATTTATTCCTTTGTTGTGTACTGTATTCACAAAAGAGGAAATGCCTAAATAAATTCTGTAGGGGGGGCTGTAGAATGTATTCTGTGAATTCCTCGCTTGATTTTCTGTTTTGATGCATTATTTTCAATGTTTGTAGTTTCATTGAAGGAATCGTTAATTTACATTTTTCGTCATGAACGCCTCTTGAGTTGAACGGAAGAAGAGAAGGCATGGAGACGGACAAAGATGTACCAGTATTTGTTGAGACTGTGACAAACTTTAATTATGTGTGCTTTAAAAAAAAATAAAACAACACCACAGCTCTCCTTTTTTCGCAGCTGCAACAAAAACTTATTTAATAAAGCAGTGACACAGTTCACTGAACCAACAGAAAGTTAGAACATTGTAAGCATGTCTCCAGCAAGGAGCCATTTTGGGGTCGACATATTACCGTAATGACCATACATAAGGTGCACCGAATTTTAAGGCGCGCTGTGAGCTTTTAAGAAAATGGAAGACTTCTCGGTGCGCCTTAAAGTGTGGAAAATATGGTGAACTACTTTGACTTTAAATGCCTTGAATTCTTCAGTTTTTTTTATGACAAATTCTTTTGCTTTACAATGTTGGTCTGTAACTATGTGGAACACACTGAGTTACCTTGTCTATGAAATGCGCTATACAAAGAAAGCTGCCTTGCTGTTTACAATTAAGCGTAAGACTTCAAGATGGAGCATCAAGCATAGCAGATAGATAGATGTGCAAATCATCAAATCCCCCAAATAATCAAGTGACATTTGTGAGTCATCCTTCTATTTCTCACATCTCTGACAAATGTGGGCCTAGAAAAGTAGTTGTGTCAAACTTCACAGTGTTGGTGCGCGTGAAGTTTAAGGTCGTCCAGAGACACTTCTCTTGATGGAAAAGCTTCAACATGGCAGCAAGAAACAAGAAATGGGGCCACGGCTCCCACAGGAGCCACTTCCTCTCACCAAAGCTCAGTCTGCCCGAGAATTTAATTAGATTTCGATATCAAGCCTTTTCCCTTCTATGCTTCCATTCCTCTTCAACGTGCGTGAAATTGCATGGTACTATCTATTATTTATTCACACTCATTTGCTTATTGTTTCTTACGGAAGCCTTCGTTTGGGTCCTTGCAGCTCGGCTGCCTCCGATATGATGCTCCACTTCGTCTCCCTCACCGCTCTGGCCCACCTCCTCTGCAGAGCAACTCGCTTGCTGGTGGGGGGGTAGATTTTTTTTCTCTCTCCCCCCCTTTTGCCCAATGACAGCACGGTGAGGTGCTATGAGGG
Organism: Hippocampus guttulatus; assembly: GCF_054856545.1. Taxonomy (NCBI): domain Eukaryota; kingdom Metazoa; phylum Chordata; class Actinopteri; order Syngnathiformes; family Syngnathidae; genus Hippocampus; species Hippocampus guttulatus. The sequence continues at coordinate 32,065,054 of NC_141262.1, read as the reverse complement.
CTGGGTGCTAATGAGCTGACTCTGCAATGCTGGGGAGATGCTCTCTAACACAGGGGGAGTGAGACGATGGAGCGGGCGGGCGGAGGCTCAGAGGGGCCATTATGACCATGCAGCACAGGGGTTAGAGGGATGGAGGGGCACAGGCGAGGCATTTTGGCTCCGAGACACAGCCCCATTCACTTGGCTCATCTGTTCAAATGACATCCCCAAATGTCGCTCTCAACTCCATTCCTTCCTCATTTATACACTCGGTGTCTGCTAATTGCGATTCAAAAGGGGAAGCTTATTTGTCCGCGCTGCACCATACTGTACAGTATATGACCAATAAAACAGCCCATAAAAACGCTAAGAGCAAGGCAGTGCGTGTCATTCTCTACTGTTTTATATGGTAATTATCTTAACCCTTTATAAATCAATTATATGAACAAATACAACCAACACACGAACTCCATAAACACTTGCCACACTATTTCTTTCCAAGGCCAGCATGTGTACCGTGTCGCCAAGTGTACTTGTACAGTACGCCAGGCAAATGTGCGCGAAATATCACCACTGTAAACTCAACAGTAAGAGGATGAATTTCGATGCGTGTGATAGAGTACATTTTTTCATGCTGCCGCGCGTGTCAAGAGGAGGGGCATACTCACACGCGTGGGTGACAGAGAAGCTGTTGGACGACTCCAGGTTGTCCACGTTGTAGTTGAGGTGGAAAGGCTTCTCGGTGGTGTTTTGGTTGGTGTTGTAGAGTTGCACCGCGAACCTGAAGGCGCTGTGCTCCTGCACGGTCGAGCGCATGAAGAGACCCCCTGCAAGTGGGAACAAGGCGACCACACCGCGCGCATCATCACTTTCAGATGTTTACTAGTACATGAAAGCGGGTTTAACTCATTTTTGCGCTATCCAAGTGCCTTTTTGGATCACTTCAGCGGCGCGTATGGTTTAAACACGCTCCATCCACATGTTTGGTTTTTAATCCAAACGAACAATTCACTTGAAGGCTGCAGCATTTTTTTTAAAGACGAACTCCGCCCATGTTATTGCGAGATCAAAAATCACAGCGCGACACAGGTCAATTACCGCCGTAAATCACTTACCGATATTAATCTGATTTGGAAATCCCGCCGACGATGCGTCGAGGAGCCAGAGTAGCAACAGCACCAGGTTCCGTGCCATTTTTGCCACCTACAACCACTCTGTTCAACTCCTTGGGAAGAAGCTGGGCAAATGCATATGTTCGGCAAGATGACGATGGGAATCCAGTGGACAGATGATGGTCGCTCACAGTTGCACCAATAAGGCTCATTGAAGTGCGCGAGAGAGAAAGCGCGACGGAGAGAGAGGGAGAGAGCTCGTAGGGAGGAGGGAGGGAGAGGGAGCGTGAAGGAAATCTGATTGGACCGATGTTGGTCAAACCTGATATGACATTAAATTATAAGGCAGCAACCTGCTACTTTGCCACAGCCTGGAATACCCCCCCCCCCCCTCACTTGCCTGTATTAGACGATCAATCAATAGGAAGCACTGCAATCTCTTGTGGCCAATAGCTGGCTGCATGGCCATTCCAGCTGCATGCTGCACCAACGATTTATTTGTGTAGTTGTTTTTTTTCTTCTTCTTGTGATATAGTTTGGATCATTTAGTGGCCATTATACCGTGGCATTTTTATTGTATAAAAATCAATGATGGGGCACCACCTGCTTTGGCAGGCAAAATCCATCCATCCATTTTTTATTCCGCTTCACCTCATTACGGTCATGGGTGAGCTGGAGCATATCCCAGGTGACTTTCGGAGTAAGGAAGTGTACATTCTGGACTGGTGGCTGCCTGTCTGTCGTCGGCCTTTTAAAACCCAAAGCTAAGGAAAATGACGGCACTCTGTCTCGCTGCCTGTGCTTTTTGTTAAAAATCCAAATTTGTAACTTTGCCAGCACAGCTACGTTTGCCTGCCTCAGGTTCACTCATTAGGCAGGTGATTTTATCATTTAAAAAAAGTTCTGCCAACAATAAAAGGGCACATGACTCGTCACTGCCAACGTGTAAAAACTGTTGCACAGTCAATTCTCAGTCACCCAATCAATCGACATCAACTTCCACAAAGCAAAGGCCTCTTCGCAATGTGATACTTCAACTAGGCGCCTGTTATCGTCTGCAACTGACAGCATAGCGCTGTAAACTGCCCAGCTCTTGTTTTTCTATACATAACATGCTCCTGACCATCATCTGAATGACTCATAAAGGCATGACGGGTTTCATGAACACTCTCATCAATATGCTTTGAGAATGTACTTTTAAAACTTTGGATATCCGTACCATTTGGTCATTCAACAAGGTGCCAAGAGTTAAGAGGAATTCTGATGGTACTTTTTTTATAAGGTACAAGTACAAGTTCAACGTTATTGTCAAATGATTGTCAATACATTTTGTTGATGTAGCTTGACAAACGTAAATTGACTGCTTTATTTCGCTTATTTGTGTTCTGAGAAATATTCACTATGTTTGGAAAAGAAATCAGTCAAGTGATTATGTGGAATGACCTGGTGATCATAGAGACATTTGCTTTCCAAAAGGGATCAAAGTTGACATCTTCTACAATTCACTTGTTCCCCGGGGAAGAATGTGCAACCACATCACATGGATTCTTGCTCTTCGCAGATTCTGTACCAGACTGACAGGATGTCATATTTGTGACCTCAGCGGTCTAAGTCATCATGACCCGTGTCAAAGCTGTCGATGGCTCTTCTCTGATGTTCCCTCACAACATGCAGGACATTGATGCATCAGAGTTTGTGGAGAACACTGTGGAGAAGTCTTATCTCAACTCAGCGAAGCAGAAATGAATGGGTTATTTGATTCGGTGCATGCTGGTTCTCCGTGTGAGCCGGCTCATGACAAAGCATTCCAAAGAAAACATTTCAGGAATTATACCTATTAGGGGTCTGAGTAATCGAGAGAAGACACAAGTGAAACTGAGATTTGAAAATGAATGATTGTGCAACATTGTCAGCAATTAAGAAATCCCTCAACTCACCCTGTGCGCAAATCCTACTTGGAACTGAGCGTTAAAACCACAGATGCAATCTAATTGGCAGCAAATAATTATGCCATCCGTGTTGTGTGAGGAGACAGAAAAAAGGTAGCTGAAAAGATGCTGTTGATGAGGTTTATTCCTCAAACACAAAAAAGCAAAAGACAGTCAGTAGCAGCGATTTTTCGGATGAGTTGTTTAAAATAAAAGATTTGGTGTCCTCTCGTCTTGGTCTCAAATGAAGAAGAGCAGAAAATACTGTTGCCTTGAAGCAGTTCCATGTAACTGAAGCCTTTTACAGTGTTTGTTTCTGGTGCCACAGACCAAGTCAATGATAGAAAAATCCCTTCATCTCAAAATCTTACTCACAGTTGTGGTTCCAATTGAAAGCTGTTCTTTTTTTGGTTTGTTTTTGACTTTACCATTGAGAAGCAAAATCGTAAAATTCTGGGCAATGTCCAACAACAATAACTCCAACCATTATTATTGACTTCAACAGAGCAGCTTCTGATGTCGCCTATGTGGAATTTTCAGTGCTGATTCATTTGTTCTCTTTTATGACCGGAATGTAATAATGGTGGGCAAGCTGGTGCATTGCAGTAAGGCAGGTTCAACCGCTGGCTCCGCTATCATTTAGCTCCATAAAACTCAATCTGCAGCATGCTCGTAGCAGCATTGGTAACTCCAACTGGTTGGGTAGAGCCAATGTATGAACTGGAGGTGCATACTGGTGAGTTCGTGCTCACTGCTCAGCCTCTTGTCAATGGCACTCGGGCAGAAGCGAGTGACTGCCACAAGCTCAACCATAAAGAGAAATAATCATCATCATAACCGTCAACTTATTAGTGATGAAAAGTAGTCAGAATCATGGCCTTGATGGAGCACGTGCCTGCTGACTTAAGGTAAGAGGAAGAGAAAACACTGCAACGATCATTTGACAGGAATAAGAAGGCAGCTTTTGTAAAATCCTGGCATTCAATCATTTGTCAACAACAGCAGGTGTTTGGGGAAATGCAGCAGTCTGTTGCGGATTACTTTGGCACTTTAAAACTAAGATGCTACAACACATTGTGGGCGTATGTTTTCAATCAGCAATGTTGACTCCAATATAGCACATCTCATTTTCGCAGATCATTCAAATTTGGAGAAGAACTTCTATGCAAATGCGATGGAACCTTGAAGGTCCGACAATCCATTCGGGAGTGGATTTTCAAACAAAATATTTTTTTTTCCCGCATCATAGCGTCATCAACACAACATCTTCAATAACTGCAGACTTGAGGAGGGCTGTTTACCTTGGCAACAACATTCATTACATCCAAAGTCACTGATGGTGGTGCAGTGGTATGCTCACCCGACTTGTGAGTGGACAGGTGGGACTGATTCCCACTCAATAATGGTGTCAATGTGGTTGTTTGTCTCGATACGTGGCCTGTGACTGACTGGTGACCAGTTTGGGGTGTAGTCTGCCTTCTGTTCAAAGTCAGTTGGAATAGGCTCCAGCAACTCCCCGCGACTCTCTTCAGGATAAGCGGTGTTGAAAATGGATGGATGGATACTTACAGTATATCCAACGACAAAGATACAAGTCCTGAAGTGTTTATTTTCACGATGACTTTTTACTCTTACTCACAACATTTGGAAACAGATATCGGAACTTTCCACTCCTTCATTTGTCAAACTGGACCCTGCAGTTACTTTTCTTCAACCTTTGCTGACCAAAGACATACATATAGGTAAAGTCTCCCATGGTTGAGAACTTGATTGATTGAGATCTTGGGGCTTTGTAAGTTGGAAGAACACAGGGACAGGAGTGATCTGGAGGAACATGAACCAGGGTGCATTAACAACGACGACGGAACAGATTCGGAGAAACTATCCATGGTCTTATTCAACTCAGTAGCAGTAAAGTACAAAGGGAAATATTAAGAATTGACAATTTTAATGTCGGTCATTAAAATATCATTTTTGATCATTTGGCACAACAACAAAAGAAAAAAAAACAACTTTCCACACAGATATAAATGTAGTATAGTACTTGTACTAAAAGAAAAAAAAACCTGTCCACATTGATTTGAATTCTGAAGGGATAATAAGGACTGAACTGGCATGTCCCGCATGAGCAAAACAACATGACCAAAAAAAAAAAAAATAGCTAATGTTAATTAACAACTGAAAAATACACTTTTACCTGTGTTTACCTGGTACCTGTAATTTTTCTTTCAGATTTAACATAGCATTTTTCAATTCCAGAAGAAATGTTTTGAATCATCCTGGTTGCCCAAAACAGATAATAACAATAATGATACTAGTAATATTAAAAGTCTCTTAAATTAGTGTTTCAATTTTTTTTTTAAACACATGTATTCACACTTTTATCGCAGTACTTTTGCCACCCCTGCTGATGAGGAGTCGCATCATAGATGGAACCCTCGGAATACCAACCCGTGTCAGCCTGCCAGTTGGCAACAAAGATCCGTTCAGGCACGTAATCTATGCCACACAAAGAGCACTGCTGTTGCGCAGCTCAATGTTGATAATAAGTGACAACGCTGGAGTTTCACTGTCTTCAAATTGAGTCCATTACGTCACTTACGGTAACTTACGGTGTATTTTATTCTATTCATACATGCTTTTTCTTTTAAGACCCCTTGTTGAAGCCGGTCCTGCTTTTGGTATAAATGTTGCAAAAAAGCCAAAGCCTGCATACTCACTGAAGTAAAGACTTGTTCGGTACATTGAGTTCTCCCTCAATTTCAAGCAATGGTGACGGTTCGAACTCAGGAGACTTGTGTATGTGTTCCGTTAAACGTTGGTCCAATTCTGAATTCTTGATATTTAGAGATCAATTGCATGACTCATTCGGTCTTGGCCAGATTTTGGAGGTTCATGAGAGACTCCGAAGGAGCTCCTTCCCTATTCTGTCAGCGCATCCTTCCATGAAAAGGACTGCAGCAAGACATTGGTCTGTGGCACCAGAAACTCTCTAAGCGCTTTTGAAGAGCACACATGTACACAACAAATCTAGCTGAATAAAACATTACATGGCGCACAAAAATTCTCCAGTGGCGTAAACCATGTGAAAGATTGGCTGAGAAGAAGCAATTAAAAGTGCAACATTAGGCCACAGTTCCTAGGAATGAGATCACGCCAGACAGCAGTTTCACAATCTCAATACTGGAGTGTGTGACAAAAGCACCGCTCCCCAGCAGACAGTTTGAGCAGAGTGTGACGGAGGCCATGTTATCAGCTGCACAGGCCGACACACTTCACTCTCTTTGCCTCTGGCTTTGCACCGGCACAAACATGGGACTACAGAAGTCAGTGCAGCGTGGCATGAAGACATCTTTACCACATGCGCTTTGTGCTACATAATGGAAGACACATTTTTGCACCCATGAACAACATTACAGTACACATGCACACGGACAAACAATGTACAGTATATCACAGGGTTTTTTTTTCGTTTCTTTTTTTCTGGTTAATCGTTTTATCAAAGTGTTACTCAGCAAAGGAAGATAAGATCGATTTTCTAAAACTCTTATTTTATATCTTATGCTACTATCACCGAAAAGAATGCTGACCAGCCATCCATCATGCATCCATTTTCAACTCTGGTTATCCTGAAGAGCGTGGTGGGAATTGCTGGAGCCTTTCCCAGCTGGCCCTGGGCGAAGGCGGAATATCTCCTGAATTGGTCGCCAGTCAGTCATGGGGCACATAGAGAGACGAACAACCACAAACACACACATTCACACCATCACTGAGTGGGAACCGATCCCACTGCCCGCACACAAGTCAGGCGACCATGTACCATTACAGCATCCATGACTGTTGACCAGTCAATACCTGCTACTTAGCAACCGCCCATGCGTACCTGTACTTGACCTGTAGTGCTCTCTGGGTCGACCAATTCAACGCGTGACTTATGTTGTGACTTCACATAGTTAACTTCAATTCAGTCAAAAAATAACACACGACAATTTTAATTGGTGTCACAAGATATACACATTTAAAAAATGGAATTTAATATTAGATCATGAGTTCATGGTCATGAAATTGTATTAAATTTGGTTAAATCAGTGTAGAATCAGAAATACTTGCAGCAGCCAGATTCTCCCAAAGGTACGTCATATTTCTGTCTATCTAGAGGGGACAATTTATGTTTAAAACTTGACCAAATCTCCGTCTCGTCTGGATTGAGTTCTTCTGTTCATATTCACCTCTGAGCTTTTGTGTGGATTACATCTACAATGGATGTTTTGATTGACAATAGTGCTTGTCATTATCCATCCATCCATTTTCCGCTCCGCTTTATCCTCACAAGGTCGCGGGGGGGTGCTAGAGCCTATCCCAGCTGTCTTCGCGCAGTAGGCAGGGGACACCCTGAACCGGTTGGCAGCCAGTCGCAGGGCACACAGAGACGAACAACCATCCGCGCTCACACTCACACCTAGGGACAATTTAGAGTGTTCAATCAGCCTGCCATGGATATTTTTGGAATGTGGGAGGAAACCAGAGTACCCGGAGAAAACCCACGCAGGCCCAGGGAGAACTTGCAAGCACCACAAAGGAAGAGCCCACGACCTATGCACTGTGAGGTCGACGCGCCAATGCTTGTCATTATATGGTGCATTTTGATGATATTTGCCTTGCAATGGCATGCTACTGTACGTTCTGAATATGATGGTGTTAATTCAACACCTGTGGTGTTAATTTAAGGGACTTTTACAAAAGTTTTAAATGTTCAACATCCAATTGTGTTTTTCAGAGCAAGGTGCAGTTTTGGCAGTGCAGTTATAATGACACAATTGAGCATGAACACAAATGAGTGTTCATACCAACACTATACAGGTGTAGGGAAAATCCCCCATGGCTCGCAACCTTAAATAAACCACATAACAGAATTTCATTTCAAAAAACGTTTTAAGTCCATTTTATACAGTTCACACGAAATGGCAGTGGGGTACTATGTGTGTTCTTTCATAATTTTGATGTCAAAACTGTCTGTCATGGTCCCAATAAAGCAATCAGGTCAGACACACCAAAAAAGTGAACAAATCCTTCTCAATTTTAAAAGAACTCAGGTAATCATCAAAACTCATCATAATAACATTTGCGGTCAAAAGAAATGCCTGAGTGTCATTATGAGGTTAATACCTTTTTTTCTGATTGTAGGGAATTTATTTTCAGTTCTCACACATCCATTCTGGCATTTAGTTCCATCATTACACTAGAAATTACGTCTTTGTTCATCCTGCAATTTGCTCATTACTCTCAATCCTATCTGCCACCCAGATGTTGACAAGTTACTTTCTTGTAGGATAATACAGATCCTTACTTTTTTCAGACTCTTTGCATCCATTCTCAGCCTCTGGTCTCTGACAGAGCATATGGACAACGACCAGCATCGTAGGTTCTTGTCAGTCAAATAATAATTATAAAAATAGATTAGCATTTAAAATGTACATGATATCAATAGAATTTTATTTATGCTCCAAGATCGAGCATCAGAGTATTCGATAATATAGCCGATTGCAGAATCCATCCATTTTCCGTGGCGCCGGTCCTCCTGAGTGGGCAAGATGTAGAGTATGCCCAGAATTGATTGCCGGCCAATTGCAAGGCATTTATTGACAAACAACTTTTCACATGAACACTTCAATGCAATCAAATTCCTTCAAGGATTTTTCATATCATCTCATTTGCATGTTGCATTTTGGAGTTAGGCGTATTGTTTGTCGAGCAGCTGACAAATGACGTTCATTAGACTGAATGCAGTCACCTGGGCTACTCAGCAGGCTACACACAACTCGTTAGCAGGTTTGGATGCAGTAGAGGGGTTCCTCTAAGTTAACACATGTGAAAGCAACTCCGACTTTTTGTTTTTAACGCCATCCCCGAACTGTTAAGAGTGGTATATTTGCCCTACACTGTAAAAGTGCACGGTGGTCAACAGGTTAGCACGCCGGCCTCACAGTGCAGAGGGGCAGGGTTCGATTCCGGTTCCGGCCTTCCTGTGTGGAGTTTGCATGTTCTACCAGTGCCTGGGTGAGTTTTCTCCGGGTACTTCGGTTTCCTCCCACATTCCAAGAACATGCATGGCAGGTTAATGGAACACTCTAATTTGTCCCTAGGTGTGAATGTGAGCGCAAATGGTAGTTCCTCTAAATGTGCCCTGCGATTGGCTGGCAATAGTTCAGGATGTAACGCACCTACTGCCCGAAGACAGCTGGGACAGGCTCCAACACGCTCGCGACCCTCGTGAGGATAAGGGAATTCGATCCATTTTCTGATCTGCTTATCCTCACCAGGGCCGCGGGGCATACGGGAGCCTATCCCAGCTGTCTTTAGGCAGTAGGCGGGGGTACACCTTGAACCGGTTTCAGCCAATCACAGGGAAATGGCATCTATTCAATTCTGATCTAATCTCTTTGATCATATCCAAGTGTATTCAATACCATGGGAGGAAAAAAGAAGTTGAATTAGTTTCACATGCCACACTTGTAAACGTAGCCTTCGTCAATCCGGATCTGTAAATTAGGGTTGCCGGGACTTTAATGCACATGATTAGAAGCAAAAAGCGAGCAGCAGCTACAACAGTTGTCGAACACATCCCCCTTCCCATTGGCCCTATTGAATCATTTCCATAATGGGAGAAGAGAGTTTCTCTTCACCTGCATGCCTAATTGGGAGGGAAACCAACTGGTTGCTCCAGATAATGGGAAAGGTGATCCTTTTCACTAATTACCAGTGTTGACTGTGTCAGATTACCAGCACTCTCACGATAGACGTTTTAGTTATTATGAGCTGTTACGACAACGAGTAACAAAAGAGAGAGAAAATATGATGATCTATGTGCACGTAAAGACGAGTGTTTCGGGTTGTTCCCTCACTGCTACATTTGTTTTTGTAGCAGCAACCACAAGGTACATTAAAGGGACATAAATTGCAATGACTAATGGAGACAACAGCCCCGTTGGTAGATTGAGGAAAATATCAATATTTATCCCACAGTCCCCATTTAGTACTGCATAGCATCATCCAAATAGTATTTCCTTTGATTTCCAAACTAGTGGCTGCATGAGCACGCCATCCAAGGTCAGTTATTACAACCATGATAAATGTTAAAAATCCTCCAGATAGGTTGCTGCTACGCTTCTTAGTAATGCACTCCACATCCCAGCAGATCTAATGAAACATTCAGTAGCTGCGAGGATGAATATTGAATATATTGCATGTCATTAATAGATCAAAGAATCCGGAGGTCAGGAGATTTCATACTTGGTGTGGCATGACAGGTTATATGTGTTGCTGCTTTTTGTTAGCTGCTCACATGCTGTAAGCTAAGATAACGTCACTTCTTCCATACCTGAAATGTAATCGCCAAACTCAGACTATTTTAACAAATTAATCCCGGCTTTGTTGAGTTCCTGTATATAATGCAAATAACACTGTAATATGCTCGACGACTACAAGAATGTGCGAGCTTAGTGAATCTTGCACTGTCAATCAATACCAAATTGGATTTGCAACATAATGTTAAGTCAGCTATTTCTGTGCATTCGTTTCACAGATAAAACTGTAATCAAGCTAATGTGGTCGTCTCAGCAGAATAGTTGGAGCTGGGCAAGTTGGGGGAAAAAAAAGCCATGCCATGAGCAAGTGAGTCCGGCGCGTTGTCGTCGATGATCCCGACATGATATCATGACAGGTACAGAAATGAGGATGATGCATAACAGAAGCAATATCTTGGAATATGACATTTCATGTATATTCTCTAAATATTGATGTACATTTGCATATTCCCACATTGTGTGCTGTCAGCAACAGCAGTGGGTGGCAGAGAACAGCTAAGAAGAGTCGGTGTTGGTTTGGTTTGACATACTAATAGAAAATAAATGATATTAGCCCGTCTGCAAGGCCACCACCCTGTAAAACAGTCACTTCAACCTTCACAGCAATCTGCATGTCTGTCATACAACACATGATGTGGAAATAAAGGAGGAGCATCATAAAGTAGCAGTGTGACAAGTGGCCACCATCTCCACGGAATTGCAAAAAAAATTAAATAAATAAACGTAATTGAATGAGCACTTCAAACACCTTGAAAATCATCCACAACAAATTATGTCCCCTAAAAAATTATTGCCCACTAAAGTACATGACCTACTCTACTGCTCCTACTGCTCTTCTTTCCCTTTTCGCAATATCAGTTGAATTTTTACGGGAAGTGACACAGTGTGAAACGTTATGGTAATTTTGACACAATGGCATTTTAGTCTATGCAAGCATAACGGTAACACGTTTGTTTGTTTGAAAACCTTATAATAACTTCATTTTAGTTTGAACATTCGTTTTAGTTTTTGGGTTCAAAATATGGAGTACAGTATTTGTTGAGGGCAACATAAAAAATGTCACAAAGCTTTGTGTAATATAGTGAAGTAAACTAGAATTTTCAAAGAATTGATCTTCCTTGTTCTGTTGCGACAGCTATAAAGCACTACTGAAACAGATGTAAAATAAAACCTGAAAGTGAATGGAAATGTATTTTCAATTTTAGTTGGGAGTTATTTCATTTGTTTTCGTGAACTATAATAACCTTGGTTGCAACAAAAAGGTCGATAAATGTTGTGGTCGTGAACTGAAGGTGACGATGCTATCAAGTATTAATATTAGGAATGGACATCTGACAAAATGTCCTTGAACAACAAAAGTGAAAATTAACAGTCAATAAATCTATACTTGCTGGTTTTGAAAAAATATATAATTTGAATAATGGCTGTCTGAATATGCAGAACGTTTCATCGTGAAGACACGCATCGGAGCTGGTCAGAGGATTTGCCTGTAAAGTCATTGAACTTCCTGTCGTTGACGTGACATATTTTTATTCCAATTTGTCTGAACACATTGCAAGACATGATGAATCAACAATAAATTCCGAACGATGCATCTATGAATATATTTGTATGGCCATCTCTCGTCAACGTGGCACACAAAAGTAGTAACAAGCCAGGAGTCGTATGTGTTTCCTTTTGTTGAGTGACTGGCATAAGGCTCGTCTCCCTGCATACAAGGTGTGAATTATATATTAAGTCAGACTGCAGATGCGCAGCAGTGCATTATTTACTGATGGCAGCAGAAGAAACACAGATGCTCTTGAATGTTCAGTGTGCTGTTGACAGCTGTGCAGGTTGTTCAAAAAGACTTTTATTCACGTCATCATCAGTTCATGGACATTGAACATGATGTTTAACGGACGTTGTACCGCATGTCCTCTTGCAATGAAGATTGGCAATTAGGAAAAAGTTAACCATCTTTTCTTTGCGTATGTTAAAATATGTCAATAAGTAAGAGTTGTAGCCCACTTTTAATCCAATATTCCAAGCCTACTGGGACGCTGCCTATTTGAAGAAAATGAGCCACGGCCACATTGACCATGAGGACAAAAAAAAAAAAAAAAAAAAAAAGAGTACGTCTTTTGTTACCTGACAACCAGAGTCAGAGATTGTGGGTTGAGACAAGGGAAGAGGCTACTAGCGGAGTCAGAGCCCAGAATTTCAGAAAAAGAAGTGAGTACCCAAAAGACAATACAAGAATTTAGACTCATGAAGGCAGCACTTCACACACTACACTTAATAGACTTGTCAATTAATGTACTGATACATGAATGCAGCACATACAAGGGATGTGCTTTTCCACGTAACAACAATGACTCATTCTGAAGTCGTCACAGCTGACAACTTGGCACTCTAAAGCATCCATGCCAGTGCACTATCCAAAGAGAGGCTTCACATTCAGGGTGTAGACATCGCTAGCTAGCTAACTGACTGTTGATATCCGCTGATGCAAGCAAGTTCTTAAAAAATGTGGCAAGTACAACTCATGCCAGGGCCAAAGTGCATCACTCTTTGAGCCACGTTGAAAAAAACATGGAAAACTGAAGTGTTTAAAAGGCATTATCGCCACAATTGAGTACTACATAGTTCTCAGTCTTTGCAAATGTCTTCAGCCATTATCTTCCAAACATGTACATTATAATGAATGAAGAAACACATCTGCGATTGTTCATGACACGAGTGGTGCGGCTTTGCTTGTATTTTTAACATTACGCGCTGGTGACATTTCCATGACAAGCTGCAGTTTTTAGACAATTCTCACATCACGTTTCCTGAACACCACATTCCTCTTTACAATCATTAAATTTTCACACGTTTTGTCCTTCTTTTAGAGGTTAAGTGTATGTATGTGTCATCCCTGTGATGGAACTTACTCTGACAGAAGCCGTTATTGCGCAGTCCCCCTTCCCACTGCATGGCATGTACACATGTCTTTGCACAAGAACCCCCATGCATTTCCATTTATTTACTGAAGCGGTGGCTTTTGGGGCAATAAAAAGGCTCATTTATTGGACATGAAAGCTGATTATTAGTAATCAGCTCGAGTGGGGACAACAAAGGCAGAGATAGAGTTGGATTGATTTGCCTCGGATAAAACGAATAGCGCTGTCACAAGATTGGAGAGTTAAAATTTCTCCCGCACTGACTCGCCAGTAAACCTCAATTGTTGTTCAGTGTTCAGCAGCGAAAACGTACTTCATTCAAATTGTCGACATTCCTAAATAGTATGAACAATTAAATTATCGGCAGGTTACAAAAGCAAGCATGGTGGGGGTTGGGGGTGGGGGGAGGGTGCAGCAAACTGCAATGGTTTGCTCATTGTCACCATTTCTCTTTCCCCTCACTCCTAGAGGTCATCAAGGTCGCCTATGCAGTCTTATTATCCGAAGTCGATGACACAGTTAATTTAAAACCCTTTCACCTGACATTTGAAAATGTTAACGTCTACAACGGCAGCGCTAATTACATGGCTTCAAGATGATCACGCTCGCAAATATGATATCATCACTAATGTCTTGTGACATGGCTCTTCCCCTTCAAATAAACGTGGGACATTAGGTGTCAAGGAAGTTAAATGTCACTGTTTTAGAAAGCCACACCTTGATGTGCATGAGCTTGCCTCTCACTCTGATGTGCAGATTAGTTCCTTCGAGTCTTCCTCTGTCCAGCTCTTACTTCATTTGTGGTAGGAGTGTCACTTCAGAATATTTTTGCTATCTATTATTCTCTCGCTTATTCCATTGATTATCTGAATAAACAGATAAAAACTTATTTTGCATTAAAATGTATTGCAATATATTTTTTTCGGATGCATTTATAAACAGTTGTTATTGTTGTCGTTATTATTGTTATTTATTTGGTATTGTTTGATAAATAACCAAAACCAAATAAACAACAACTTAGAAGCGATTACCGCATGTTTTAAACAGAGACCTACGTCTTAGTGACTGGTTTTCAGGTCTTTGTTTGTGTTTTTGATTTAGTTTTTTCCAGTGTGCCAGTGTTTTTATGAATACATTTGGTTCACTACACCTTGCTTCTCCTGCCTCCCTGCTTTTTGGTCCTGTACCAACAGGTACCTCAGGAAAGAACGATCCAACCAAATAATGTGCCCTGCAGGACAAGATGCCTGATCCCATCGTCACCCTGTTCCAGCAGCTCAGCTCCTGCGGCCACCGCCTGTTCCTGTCCCGACACCGCAGGTTCTGCAGCCACCACCCGTTCCTGTCAGGCGGCGTAGTCCTGCGGCCGCCACCCGTCGCAGTTCAGGTGAGGCACATCCTGGGGCCACAGCCTGTTCCTGTTCCAGTGGCACATGTTCTGGGAGCCAGCCGTTGTGGAATGGGCTGGGGTGGGGGAGGTACTGCCATGGTTCGTTTCCGGTTTGTCAGCCGCTGGTTGTTGCAAACAAAGTTGTGTTGCAGTAAAATATGTTGCAAGCATATCTTCAGTCCCTATAAATCTTGACATCATATAAAACCATGGTATGCCAACTACGATGACTGTTCATCAGAAAATAAGGTCATGCTGTACCACCTCAAAAATAAGAGTGCGACCAATATGTGCTTGTGTGACCAAGTGAAAAATTTGGTCGCACCAATGCTACCAGTGCAAAAATGAGTGTACAGATTGGTATCCAGCCAGATTCAATGTGCTGGTTGTCAATAGAGTCAAAGGACATATTTGAGGGTATATATTATCAGTATTTACATACCATTTTTAAATAAATTCCTACCAACTAATCAGAAATAAAAACATTGGGCTGTTTTCTTGTTTGACATGAATTCTTTCATCATGCCTATGTATATGATTTGGTATGAGAGATGGAAGGAAGCATAAGGGAAAGGAGTGTTTAGCGCGCCATAACATAACACACCCACACACTAAATTATGGTACATAACTGTGGAGTGCAGGTAGGTGTTTAGCAGAATGACAAGATTCATTTGTCACTGTGTATATTCACATTCATGCATACGATATATGCCCACGGAAAGGATGTGATGGCACTTTAGAAAATCACTCCTTTTGTTTTAAGGCAATAAAATATATATATATAAAGCGGATGGATAGCTCAGTTGGTAAGGCATCGGTTTGGTGTACGGGAGACAGTGGTTCGAATCCCGCTTGGGGCAAAAAAAATGAGCACATAACACCATCCAGTGTGGGTCCTTGGGCAAGATCCTTGACGCTAATGACTACCTCATACAATGATGAGAGACAATAAAATGAATGACATGACGTCATGACGCCTCAGACGTCGCCCGGCCAAACAAGGTCTGCATCAGGTGCTGGGGAACCAGAGCACCTTGATGAAAAATGGGCTACTGGAACAAAGCGGAGATGGGCGAGATGCGATAACATGGCTCTGTTGGAATGCTACTACTCAAGCAACCCTAGTCAGAGGGGTTACATGCAGAGAATGTGGGCTAAATGGTTACTTCGAAACCCACAGTCACGGTTGACCACGAAACAACTAGTAGCTCAGTGTTCCAACATCCACAAATGGCAACTGCTGTCACAACTTGAGATTGATGAGGTACAACGCTGGTTCCATGGTGAATGGCCCCAGGCTGCCAGATCAGAGGAGGAGGTCATACCAGAGATTTGGAGGCAAGCCCCAATGAATGCAGATGATGAGATTGGGAGACCAGCCCCAATGAATGAAATGCTG
The DNA here is from genome assembly GCF_054856545.1 of Hippocampus guttulatus. Taxonomy (NCBI): domain Eukaryota; kingdom Metazoa; phylum Chordata; class Actinopteri; order Syngnathiformes; family Syngnathidae; genus Hippocampus; species Hippocampus guttulatus. The sequence goes on along the minus strand of NC_141262.1, from coordinate 32,048,957 downwards.
AGCGAGGCAGCAACTGACCTGAAAGCTAAGATCATGGCGAGAATGAAAGCTGGGCAACCTAGAAACCGATTACAACGGCTATGTGAAGTACCACCTGAAAGTCTCATGGAAAGTGTGAATGCAGCACTGAGGGCGATCCCTACCGTAACGATCACGGAAACCAATGAGCTGATATACGCTTCAGCATCAGTGATCCTTGAGATGCTTGGCTATAAGAGCAACCATGGAAGCCATGAGATACGTTACCCACCATGGAAAAGAAGGTTGGAGGCTAAGATCAAGGCGGCTCGGAAAGGTGTGAGTCAATTGACGGAGGCCCAGAGAGGTGTGATGAAAAGGCCGATACCCGAAAGGTACATCCAGATGACCATACCTGAAGCACTCGAAACTGCCAAACAAAGGCTCCAAGCCTTGTCCAGCCGCCTAAAGCGGTACATGAAAGAAAATGAGGCCAGACGAATAAACAGGCTGTTCGCAACACAACCTGCGAAAGTGTACGCTCAGTGGCAGGGTCCTAACAACAGAGCTGACCCACCAAGACTGGAAACTGAAAGGTGCTGGAAAGGCATATGGGAGAAGGAGGTTGCACATAACAGCAGTGCACAATGGCTGGTGACCCTGAGAGAGGAGCACAGCAACCTCCCTGAACAGAACCCAGTTACCATAACAGTGGCAGTCATACAGGAAAGAGTCTCAGATATGAAGAACTGGACAGCACCAGGCCCAGACATGGTCCACACCTACTGGCTAAAGAAACTCACAGCACTCCATGAGCGCCTAGCAGCACAAATGAACCAGCTGCTGAGGGATGGGACTCACCCAGGATGGCTAACCGAAGGGCGAACGATCCTGATCATGAAGGATCCCTCAAAGGGTGCAGTCCCATCCTACTACCGGCCAATAACCTGTCTCTCCACAACATGGAAGCTCATGTCAGGCATCATTGCGGCTAAGATAAGTGGACACATGGATCAATACATGAGCGAAGCACAGAAGGGCATTGGTAGAGATACCAGAGGAGCCAAACATCAGCTCCTGGTTGACAGAACAGTCGTACAAGACTGCAGGTCCCGACATACCAACCTGTGCACAGGCTGGATTGATTACAAGAAAGCCTATGACTCGATGCCACACACATGGATCACTGAATGCTTGGAGTTGTATAAGGTGAACAGGACACTAAGAGCCTTCGTTGCGAACCCGATGAGGATGTGGAAAACCACACTTGAAGCCAATGGCAAGCCACTTACCCAAGTGTCCATCAAATGTGGCATATACCAAGGTGATGCACTCTCCCCACTGCTGTTCTGCATAGGACTGAACCCCCTAAACCAAGTAATCACCAAGACAGGCTATGGATACCGCCTCAGAAATGGAGCTACAATCAGTCACCTCCTCTACATGGATGACATAAAGCTGTAAGCTAAGAGCGAAAGGGACATAGACTCCCTGATCCACACAACCAGGATCTACAGCAGCGACATCGGGATGTCATTTGGGCTTGAGAAATGTAGTCGGATGGTGACTAAGAGAGGAAAGGTAGTCCGCACTGAAGGGGTCTCACTCCCTGAAGGAACAATAGCAGACATTGAGGACAGCTACAAGTACCGCGGTATACCACAAGCCAATGGCAACCTCGAACTGGCAACAAGCACCTCGACAGCACAGGGACCTATGCAAGGATTCTGTTTGTGGATTTCAGCTCTGCGTTCAACACCATCATCCCGGAACTCCTCACCCCCAAACTTCTCCACCTCGGTGTGTCCCCTACGATCTGCCAGTGGATCCTCAGCTTCCTGACGGGACGGACACAACAGGTGAGACTGGGAGCAACAACATCATCAATACGCACCACCAGCACTGGAGCCCCACAGGGATGTGTCCTCCCTCCACTGCTCTTCTCTCTCTACACAAACGATTGCACCTCAACAGATCCAGCTGTCAAACTCATAAAGTTCGCAGACGACACCACGGTCATCGGTCTCATCAAAGACGGCGACGAGTCTGCGTACCGCCAACAAGTGGAGCAGCTGGAGCTCTGGTGCAGCCGACACAACCTCGGGCTGAACACGCTCAAGACTAGAGATGATCGTGGACTTCAGGAAACATTCTTCTCCACAGTTGCCCCTCACACTATCCAACTGCCCTGTGTCAACCGTCGAGACCTTCAAGTTCCTGGGAATCACAGTCTCCCAGGACATGAAGTGGGAAGTCAACACCATCTCCATCCTGAAAAGGGCCCGGCAGAGGATGTACTTCCTGAGGCTGCTGAGGAAGCATGGCCTGCCACAGGAGGTGCTACGACAGTTCTACACGGCAGTCATCGAATCAATCCTGTGTTCTTCCATCACGGTTTGGTTTGGGGCCGCCACAAAAAAGGACAAAATCCGACTTCAACGGACAGTTAGGACGGCGGAAAAAATCGTTGGCACCGCCCTACCCACTCTTGAGGACTTGCACACTGCAAGAATCAAGACAAGGGCACGGAAAATCCTCCTGGATCCCCCGCACCCTGCCCACCACCTTTTCCAGCTACTCCCCTCAGGCAGACGCTACAGATCCATGCGCACCAAATCCAGTAGACACTTAAACAGCTTCTTCCCTCTAGCCATTAACTCCTTAAACAGTCACTGACGTAGTCACTCTTCTTGTACTACAAATACTGCTACTGGTTACTCTAAAATGGTTCAATGATTTGTTGTTTACGATGATACTAATGCAGCGTGTTATACCGGAGACAAATTCCTTGTGTGTTCTACATACTTGGCCAATAAAGATGATTCTGATTCTGATTCTGATTCTGAAGGAACGCGGCTATGGCCAAATACCTCCAGCGAGTGAGGCAAGTCCTAAGAAGCCAGCTCAATGGCAAGAATAAGACCCGGGCAATAAACAGCTATGCCCTGCCAGTGATCAGATACCCTGCAGGAATAATAAGGTGGCCAAAGGAAGAGATTCAGACCACGGACGTTAAGACCCGAAAGCTCCTAACCATGCATGGAGGGTTCCATCCCAAATCCAGCACCCTGAGACTAAACGCAAGCCAAAAGGAAGGAGGCCGGGGACTCGTGAGTGTGAGAGCCACTGTCCAGGATGAAACATCCAAGCTCCATGAATACATCAAGGAGAAGGCTCTAACGGATTACGTACTCCGAGAATGTCTCAGACAATGGGGAACAGAGGATGAGGCGCTGGAAGAGGGACCATCATGGGAGGACAAGCCCCTACACGGGATGTACCACCGGACCATAACTGAAGTGGCCGATCTCAAGAAGTCCCATCAGTGGCTAGAGAGGGCTGGCCTGAAGGACAGCACAGCGGCACTCATCCTGCCTGCTCAGGATCAGGCCCTGAGCACCAGAGCCATTGAGGCCCAGATATACCAGACCAGACAAGACCCAAGGTGTAGGTTGTGCAAAGAGGCACCTGAGACGATCCAACACATAACTTTAGGGTGTAAGATGCTGGCAGGGAAAGCCTCCATGGAACGCCATAACCAGGTGGCTGGCATAGTCTACCGAAACATCTGTGCGGAGTATGGACTGGAAACCCCAAGGTCAAAATGGGAAACACCTCCGAAGGTGGTGGAGAATGACAGACCGAAGATCCTGTGGGACTTCCAGATCCAGACTGAAAAGATGGTAATGGCGAACCAACCAGATATCGTGATCATAGATAAAGGGCAGAGGAAAGCCGTTGTAGTGGATGTAGCGGTCCCAAGTGATGGAAACATCAGAAAGAAGGAACACGAGAAACTCGAGAAATACCAAGGGCTCAGAGAGGAGCTGGAGAGAGCCTGGAAGGTAAAGGTGACAGTCGTGCCTGTGGTGGTCGGAGCACTCGGGGCAGTGACCCCCAAACTAGATGAGTGGTTGCAACAGATCCCGGGAACAACATCGGACAACTCAGTCCAGAAATGTGCAGTGCTGGGAACAGCAAGGATACTGTGCAGAACCCTCAAACTTCCTGGCCTCTGGTAGAGGACCCAAGCTGAATGACGGACGGACGGACACCACCCGGGGGGGGGGGGGGGGGGGGGGGGGGTGAGACGAGGAATTTTTATATATATTTTTTATATATATATATATATATATATATATATATTATATATATATATATATATGTATGCCAAAGGAGATCTTTATATTAAATGTCAGCATGATTAGCTGCCATGTCTCACTTAATTCATTTACACCCTTTGACGTATAAATACGTCAATTAGCGCATAGCCGTTCCCTCCCCATGACGTATTAATACGTCAATCACGTGTTTTCATGGGGGAGGGTGCAAGAGAGTCCGATGCAACTTCTCACCACAGGATTAGGCTTGACGGCAATGTTAAATAGCAAACAAATGGCCATCGGGTGGCAGTGGTGCAAAAATCAACCTGGATCACGCAGCAGAAGTAGTAGAAAGGGCGTACAGTGAAGGAGGGGCGTATGTGGATAGTGGATTGGAACATTAGCAACGAGCAACGATGGAGAAAAGGAAATAACTAACTAAAAATGATTTTTTTTCGGTATAAAAGCGTCCTCGAAACAAAACAACAAAGGTGTGTTTGTGTGGAAGAGAAAATGACGCTTCGGTCACTAATCGAAAGCGGCATCCGTCAAACGAACGTCGGCCTGCACAAACATGGCGTGCTACACGCAGCCCGCATAGCTCACGCCGAGTTTCGAGTTCATCTGATGAAGATGAACTTGCTCCACGTCAGCGATCATCGCTTGGCAAAGCATTTTGTGCCTCCCGATGCCCCACATCGCCCACAAATCGTCTCCCCGGCGACTTCCAGCGATGACGGCAAAGAGGCTGCATTACTTCGGATGGCCGACGCCGGGCACACGTCAGCGATTCGTTGGAATCGTCTCGTAAAGACGACGGCGAAAACGATGAATTGGAGAGCGATTTGGATCCCGACGAATATGTGCCTTCGGACATAACGCCAGAGCCGCTGGAACGAGGAGGTAACTGCTGACTAGCTTGCAAGTTCCGATTCAAAACTTCATCACTTCTTATGCCTCCTCAGTCACTTTTATGTACCGCTACATTCCCCGCTATACTATGAAGTTGCCAGTAACACTAATCATTTATGTACGGTTGATGCGTCTCGTAGATGTGGATGAAAATATGCGCTGACTGGCATGTCGCCATAGGTTTAAAAAAAAAAAAACAGGACACATTTGGTCCGCTCAGCTCTGCTAAAACCACTAGTGTTAAATTCATATTCCATTTCATTTCAAATTGGATGCTGAGCAACGTGGAATGAATGGTGTAAATAGCAGTGTGCGAGCGTGTATGTGTGTGTGTGAGAGATGTTGAAATGTAAGTGGAAAGCAACAATAAAAAAAATAGAAAAATAAAAGTGTGGTAATTGTACATACTTCTATACATTACAGATTGTCCAACCAGAAGCCAAAAGATGACGACTCCTCGCTTTGGTGGTGGAAAGAAAGGTAAATAAAATTATTGTACCTCACTCTGCAGCAAGATATATTTGCAACTTTTTATGTTTCTATAAAATGTATAATAATTTATAATTTATAGGTCGTGCATCTGGACGTGGTGGGATGAATCGATGGTGACAAACTGGATGGAAGCCAAAAACCATCTTCTCCACAGCTGCACTTTTGTTCATAGTTCAATAGTTTTGTTGTGTGCAAATAAATTATTTTGCTACAAAAACATTATTTGTAATGTTCTTTTGTAGGAGGAACACATTATTGAGGTATTTGAGCTGCCACAAAAGCAAAAAATAGTGTAAAACTTGAAATGATGCTTGAAATGCATGCTTTTACAAAAAGCTCATTTTCTGTGGATTTCTGCAGAAAATCGGCCTTTTCCATAAAACTTAGCAGTTTTCTTATGCTGATTGCCAACGAACGGAGAAAGATAGAAACAAACTTATTTTTTCTGCTGAATGAAGAAAGTCTCACCTTTCTTTTGACAGGTTGCATGTATATATAGCCATAGAACAGAAAATTCTGTGGGCCTTGCAAATCAGTCAAAATTCAGTAAAATGTGAGGGATTGAGGGGGTTGCTCCAGTGAAAAGGGGTGGTATTCAATGAGTTAATTAAATTTATTTTTCCTCAGTGCACAACATTGACTTAAATAATCAATGTTCAGCACTAAGTAAAGATTGCTGAACTGCATGAATTTTTGTTCTCGACGATTTTTATGTTCCCACCGTGTGTTGTTTTTGACCATTTTGAGGGGGGCTGCTGCAGAAAGTTCAGGCTACAAACCAAACCTGCTTGTGGGGGAAAAAAATGGCCTGAAAATGAATGCAGCCAGTTTCTGCTCACGACTCGGCAGGATGCTGGAAGCAATGTGTGAACGCAAGCTGCACCCCGTAAAGAGTTTACATGTTCTAGCCACCAGCATGTTGTTATGATTTTGTTTTGGTTACATTTGGTTTCGTGCCCTTTTTGACTCCACCTGTTCTCATCATCCGTGTCCCTTGTGTTTAACCAATCAGCTCGCTCAACACTTTGTGTCTTGTCCAGGTGTTCCTCGTTGTCTCGTCACTTTACTTGTATTTAGTTCCCTGGGTTCTGTCAGTCTTTGTTGGGGCGTTGTGAGTGTGAGTGTCTGTGTGCGCGGCGCGCTCCTGTCATAGGTTTTTTTTTTCCTTCTTTCTTTCTCTCTTACCTTTCTGTTACTTTAGCTCCTTTTGGTTTTCTGGTCTTTGTTCAAGTACTTCAGTTAGCTTTGTCTGGTGTACTCTTGGTTGCATTTTTGTTAAATACATCTTGCTCAGTCTACCCTGCTCCTCCCTGCTTTTTGGGGTCCTCCAAATACCAGCATGCAAAGTAAAAACAAACAAACAAAAAGTGCTTCTTGAGGATTTAAAATGAATGTAAATCTGTGTCCCAATCACATGTGAATGGCTTCCTGATATAGGTTCATTAAAATATGGACATTTAAGTAAATAAAAGGCACATCCCTGAGATAAGCACATTTACACCGAAATTCTATCTGTAAATTGAATTTAATCCATTGGTTGATCATACACTACCTACATTTAGTTTCTCATGCTTTTCCTATTCTGGTGAGTTGGAGCCTATCTCAGCTGACTGTGGCAAAAAGGCGGAGTTCCAATTAGGCAATTCAGAGAGTGAATGTTTTTAGACTATGAGAAGAAGCATGAGTAGTAGGAATGAACAATTTAAAAAAACTAATTCAGATTAAGATTAAATTATGATTTTTTTCTCTCCTCAATATTGCGATTACAATTTGCAATCATTTTTTTCAATGTCTTCTTCCCATGTATTTATTAACAAACACAATCATTACTTTAATCTGGATTACGATAAACAATATCAAATATTTTGGTCTTGGTGTATGACACCCCCCACCACCTCTACACACACACAAACACACACAAGATCAATACCTGTGCCGTGTAGTCGGTGGGTTGCCACTAAAATATTTTAAGGTGATAGTCAAAGGTGGGCATTGCTTCAGACTGACAGACGTTCCGTCAGTTCATCACTGTTTCGAACAATATTTCCGGCCGACCCACTTGCGTCCAGTCTGTACCTCATTGGCAACAGCCACTCGTCTATGAAAATGCAATCTCCACATCACACACGGGCGCTGCACAAGCAGACACAAAACCAAATAAATAAAAAGAGCAGAGACACACACACACACGCACGCACAGTGTGGTGTTTGGTTAGATAAAAACAATGTGCGACATATGCAATTAAGGTCTGTGTAACTGGACGAGGGACCAGTGGACCTCAGTGCTGTTCCCTGACGAAAGTCTCTTCACGTTGATGTTGGAGACGTCAATTAGAGCGCCATGCATTAGCCACTGTTGTCACCAGACGAGCATTTGATGGTTGCAGTGCGAGCAAGCGTGTCCAGTCGGTACAGAATTGCCCCACACTTTGTGTATTGTACAGTGACAAGCAGTCATCCCATCCCAGGGACGGAATACCCATTTTTGGGACAGAGGAGGGAGCCCGAGAAGTTGTTTTTTTTTGAAAAGTACGGACTAAGCAAGGACGCATGTGGGTTTTCGTCAGTCCCTTTAATTGTCCGTAATTGGGTTAAGTATGTGGTTTCGGGAGGCAAAATATCAAGGCCAGAGTGTAGCCAAGCACCGTATTTTCTTAACAGGTTATTAAACAGCCCAACCTTTTTAATCTCAACAGTTTCTACATATCAACACTGCCACCTAGTCTACAGTCAGAGAACATAAAAAGTACCTACGGATACCCATTTCACTAACGATCAACCCAGCCGGTTAAGACAGCTGACTGTGTTAAGATTTTTATGCGATATGTCAGCCCATCCGCCATATTGTATGTGGCTTTATCGTATATTAGCCATAAATTCGGCAAATACTGTCATAAAACTGAGTGAGGATAACATCATACAATCAAAAGCAATAATTCCAGTGAGTTTTTGCATGATGATACATCTCTAAGGAGAATTATATTCACAATTTGCTCCACTTTACCACATTCAATATGGCTGCGGCGTCGACGTACGTCTTTGTATATGTAATGTAAATGTTTAAGATAAGACTTGCTTACAGTTGTCGCTAAAGGCGCCATTCAAGATGAACAAAGTAAGTGCTATCTTGTCTGCGGGGTATCAATAGCCTCCTCTCAACCACGACCACCACCACCATGCATTTCATGTGCCCCCTTGAAGGCTGGGCTGACCGGAATGGGATGGACTGGGACTGGCACAAAGGATGATTATTATATGAATAAGGACACGGAGGGTCGATGACGGAAAGGTACCCAGGTCATGGATCGAGGACAGAGGACAGACCAGCAAAATCGGGTAAAAACCCCCATCTCTAGTGGAAAGCCCATGCACCCTGAATAACATTATTCACACAGTGATTGTGTCCCTACATAAACAAAGCGAGTCTAGTTTCATCTTCATGGACAACAATGCTCCAGCTCATCGAGGTCACCTCATTAGAGAATGGCTGTTGGGGGACCGGTGTACCTCAAATGGAATGGCCTGCACTTTCTCCGATTGAAAACATGTGGCATCAACTGAGTCACCATATAGAGGCTTGAAACTCTCTAGACCAGGGAACCCATTACGTTGATCGCAATCGACCAGTAGATCGCGATCGACCAGTAGATCGCGGACTGGTCCCAAGTCGATCGCGAGGCGTGTAGAGGAGATTAAAAAAAAACAACCATTTGTGTGTCTTTGCGTATGTTAGTAATGTATATTTTTTGTGTTAGTGTACACTGCACCCTAATCATCCTATCAGTCTCATTTTCACAAAAAAAGGATTTAAAAATTAAAATAAAGCAGGTAAATCTTTAACCTACAGTGGCGCGTGACCTGCCTCAACGATCGCAGGAGGTTGGTTGATCGAAAAGTCAATGTTCGGTCCAAAAGGTTTGGGCACCCCTGCTCATGAAAATGTCAATGACCTGAGGGTTGGCCTTCAAGAAGAGTGGTATGCCATGCTTCAGCAGACAATAAATCAACTTGTGAACAGCATGAGTCGTCGTTGTCAAGCTGTAATTGATGCTCAAGGGCACATGATGAGTTATTGAGATGTTGATATTTTTTGTGGTGGTGTACCCACCATTGTTGCTCACGTTTGTTTCAATGAATTGTTTGAGATCAGGAAATCACCAGTGTATTCTTCTACTTAAATATCCTACTTTCATGATATGATATCACGAGCATGAACTTTTTACATTTTCCAGAAATTTCACCTGAAATCCAAATACCATTAACTTTTTGTGAGTAGTGCACATCACACATATTTTGTTTTATTGATTTATTTTTCTGTGTTTGGCTGCGTCTCAGGTGTGTGACACCTGCTTGTGACATCGTACTGCTAAGTCTGTTCTCGATGCCATTTGGCTGTCGCAGACGATTTGGATGCACCGGCTCGCCTTGAGATACTGGCAGCGCCCAAATTCACAGGCTGGGTCCTCCGAAGGCCGCGTAAATCTATGGGTGAAGTGCAGCACTTTCGCTTGTCCAATTTATTTATAGAATAACATTGTATCTGCACGTTCACCATGACAATCTTTGAAACTTCACAGCATCATTATAAAGTTGCATCCATAGTTAGCATGGTTCTCCTCTTGAACTAGCAAACTCATACTAAAATTCAAATGTACACTTTCATAAATAGACTTCACTTTTGTAGTGTCCATCCGGTGCTTTTGTAACTTCCTTTCACTCCGAGGGGCATTGACCTGTCATGTAGTGTTCTGTGTCTTGTTCATGTGTACTCACCCTGACACATGGACAGAACAAGCCTTGGACCCTTGGACAAACTCAAAGACGACATGCTGTACTGATTTCATCAAGTCCCCCTTACGCTGAATGTTAAACAAGAACTGTCAGTGGTTGAGCAGATATGTCTAGCTGTTCCCATTGCTAATCTCAGACTTCTTCAGCTCTTTCCTTCAATCACAAATTTCCAAGCAATACAGCATAGAATCAGAATAAGCTTTTTAAATATTCACGTGATGAAGCCACACATTTATTTTTCTTTTCTAAAGCCTGTAAAATGAACCTTCAGTCAGAGACAGATCCTACCCGTGTGTGGTAACCTGTCAGCTGCTGCAATAATTGGCAATGGGGTTTATATCCTGCACTCAAAAGGCAGTCAAGCAAGTGATCTGGATCAACATGATGTCTTACAAGACAGGTCCAAATTGCAGCATATTTGTTAGCCCACATAGGTTAGCTAAACCCGTGTGGCGGGAATAAAAATCTCAGCCAAGTGCAGTTGATGGTTATGCCAAAATGGTGTCAATTAAATTGGCTCGATAACACTTTTTTGTACTGAAGTTTTGTCAGAAGAATACAAGCATTTGAAAGCCAAAATAATAATGAGAAGGACAAAATATTCTGTCTGAATTCTCCCTGCTCTGTGCAGGTTGACTGTGCTTCCATCAAAAATAGACTGAGTGCAAACTTGAAGTGGAGCCGAGAGTAGAGTAGCCACTTGTGAAATGTGTTATATGGTGCTCTTGGTGGGAGCACTAGGTTTCCAAAGATCAGGCATGATTGGCTGTTCAAAAGGCGATTTTGAGCAAGAACACGTCCCAGATGGAAGGTGTGAGTGGAAGTGGTCACTTACAAGAGAAATGAAGGACAGCAAAGGACTTTTGCCATTCATTATGCAAAGTATACTGAAGGGGAACCTTTATGGTTGAACATAATCTGTTGTAATGTGTTGGATTGTTAAAAACTATTTCCAACATGAAATAATGGGAATGACAGAAATCTATTCACGTGTCCACCCTATTTAGCAGTGCACGCAATTTTAGGCAAATGCTTTTTCAAGATATAAGTGTAGGGGTAAATTAACTACTCTGTAAACAATTCTTTACTTGAATGGGAAGGAGGTAAGCCTCTCTCTTTTCAACGTTCTCAAGTGTCACACAAAAACGGTTGACAGTAAAACACGGGAAAAAAATAAAATGCTGCACCTTAACTCGGATTACACGTGACAGTGAATACTGTTATTGGAGTATCATGGATATAAAAAACGTTTTAGGCTTCTCAATGCCCTTTGTTGAGGCTGTATCTTCTGTTGGAATTTGTCTCACGAAAAAATCAAAGAAAAAGCAAAAATTCAATCATTTTCATGAAATATGTTGAGATCTTGAGATGCCTGCTTCTTGTGTGATGTCAGCCACTATAGTGGTTTGAATGTAGGGGCAAATTTTTCCATTCAGTGTTTCACAAAGTGAAAGAAAAGCATGATCAGATATTCCAATGCAACAATTCACCATGGGATTGTCTGAGAACAATTGAATCCTCGTTAGTGACTCTTCTCGACTACTAAATACTGTACTGTGTGTCAGACTATTGGGCTTTCTACTGCAGATTGATCCACTGCAAAATACTTTGGACACCTCTACTCCAAAAACAGTTGGGTCAAAATCCTCAAAAAGGGACCGTACCACATTTCCGGGGTATTCATTATGGTTATTTTTGACCCAACTGAGTATAGACTGAAAACAAAAGCATTGTGTCGGTGCATGCATCACACTCCTCCTTGAGATCTTTATTGGCTTTTAACAGTGACTCCACCTTTTTTTCACAAGTCATCATTTTCTCTTTTGAATGGAAAAGGTTCTTATGTCCTGGTTGCACCTGGAGGTAAATGCATGTGCAATAGCAGCGCACGCACAATGAAAATGCAACTCGTGCGCTGGCCACTGCCGTAGGGATGTGGGTTGATATATTCCCGACTGCTTCTCTCTGTAAGTGGAGGAGGAAGAATCTGTCAGACTGAGTGGACAATCCTCAAAGTGGGTTGCTACCAAAATGCCATTTTCCCCGTCTCACTTGGCTTGTTATGACAGGCAGCCATAATTTCAATGCAGCTCGTAGTATAGCAAAACAAGGATGGGTTCAGATGTGTTACTACCAAGTATGAAGACCATCTTCGCATACAGCAGGCTATTTTGCGCAGTCTACAGCCTGTTTTGTAACCTACCCAGTAGTCATTATCATTTTGTGCAATATTATTGGTATATAGGTCAAAAATCTTGGAATTGACTTGAAAAAGATTCTTGAAGCAATCAATTGAAAGGAAATACAGTACAGTATGTGTGGCCGACCTTCACCAGGTCTGTGACGCACTTGCAATCTTGCTGGTCATCGGCAACCTAATTTGAGATCAACTTCCTGCTCCATTCACAACAGCAGCAAAATGAAAGGACAGAATTCAGCACTTCAACTTCCAGAAAAAAAACAATCAGTCAATATAATGTGAAGGATACTTTTAAGTGCCATATATCGGTGGGTGGCTCAAATAAACATTTCCGTGTTCTACTGTGCACCGAATGCAGTTGCTGTAATCACAAGTTTACACCATTTTCCTAAAAAACCCTGTCCTCCGCATACAGTGGCAACAGAATTAGAAGGAAGGGCATGTAGCAGACATTTGGGCAAGGATCAGGTTCATTCTATAGCTAAGGATAGATGGGTTTGAATGGCTTTCATCATTGTTTGAATGTGTCCTGAGGTGCGTGATGGTAGTGGACGCAAAAAAGCAGGGAGGCAGGAGAAGCAGGGTGCGCTTGCAGAGGCACTCTGGAAAAACTACTTCCAAAAAAACAAAGTCCTTTTCACAAAAGCGAGCTAATGACATGATGACCAAAGGGTGTGACGCAGGAGGAAAAGCCCTGCAATGCCACCCGTTGAACACAAATACAATACATCCATCCATTTTCCGAACCGCTTGATCCTCACTAGGGTCGCGGGGGGTGCTGGAGCCTATCCCAGCCATCTCCGGGCAGTAGGCGGGGGACACCCTGAATCAGTTGCCAGCCAATCGCAGGGCTACAATACAATACATGCTGATTTATATAGCGCTTTCACAACAGCGGCAGCTGTAACAAAGCGCTTAACAAAACAGTTAACATAAAGTAAAATAATAAACACAACACACAACATAAAACACAGACAGTCGTGCAGTCCTAACCACTTTTCCGTCACACGCTTTGTTGTTTGAAGCAGTTTGAGATGAAAGAGGAGAGAATCAAAGTGTCCTTTAACCAGTGGATCAGAGACGTCATGCTCAAAATGTGCACACGTCGGCTACAAGCTAAGTTTCAAAGTCAACAGGAAGCTGTAGCATCCATTGACGAAAAAAGAGATTGATTCACTTCCCCTGTCCCATGGAAATCCATTTCAATTCACTCTTGGTGAAACCAACACTCTTGGTTCCAAATACGCATCGGCGCTCTGCACCAACGCTCCTCTCTCCTCATCCTCAACTTCAACAGCCATCCATCCAGCCGCACCAACGCTGACTGTCCAACAGCGCCGACATATCCACTGAACAAAACGGGGTTGTGAAAAATGCTGCCCATTACAGGCGCAAAAAACACAAGCGCCCCAGGTCTGTCCAGCACCGACTGTCAATGGCGCCGACATTCCTCCCAATCAAAATCTGTGCTAGTACAGGCGTGCTGCCGAGAAGGCGCAACCACCAAGCACAGATACTTCTCCTTTGACGAATGTCGTGGCCAAAAAACACTGAAAACAGTCCATATCAGGTCCACAAGATTAAACAACAAACAACATGTGACAAAACAAAAGACAAAAACACCAAAAAAGAACAAAAAAAGCAAGGCTCTTGAAGAGCACTTGCTGAAGCTGCCTACTCGGGCGCCATCTTGGAAAAAAAAATGGAACAGAACCATGACAGAATGGAACGAAGGAGATGTCGCATATGACTGAGAGTTTGATACGAAGAGATTATTGAACATGTCTGAATACCGAACTAGTGCAGGACTCGTGCCACAGGGGCGCCCGGGGCTGCTGACAATTCATGCTGAGCTACTGTGTTGTTTTAGGGTTTTGTACATGCACACGCTAAGTCAGAATAGCAAGAAGGAATCTGAACAGTACCCTTTCGCAACCCGAATGAAAACAGATGGAAGTCTTTAGTTGTGTTACAGAGTCGTTAAGGTCTCATTCTACTTGTAACACAGTTGTGAATGTTAAAATGTTACTTAGAGCACAGTAATGACAGCAGAAATTTGAGACTGGAACTAATTCTTCCTCTTTACGCTCTTTCCTGTGGGAAGAATGTGGAAGTCAACCAGCATTACGGAACAGAGCTTCTACTCCAGTCTAATTGCAATTGCATGAACGGAAGTAATGAAAACAGTCATTGACACAGTTACTTAAGGAATGCCAAGGTGCAGATGTTCAGCCTCACAGAGCTATAGTGCTTCTGAGAACACAAGACCCATCATGATCTCTGGAGGCCTGAGAGGATGAACAGCCGAGATCGTGTTAGCCATGAAAACTGCATCAGACATCCCGACTTCACAGGCTCACTTCAGCGAGCTGATCCCCTCCTCCAGCAGCGATAATGGCCTCATCAACCTAGCACCATCCTGACCCTCCCGTAGTGGTTTTGAACAAACTCTGTATTTGAGTTGGTCCACTGAGTGAATTCTTTTTTTTTTGTCATTGTGTCTTCTTGTCAACCTCCCGCAGTTGCTAACTTTGCAAAAGCTCCTATCATGTTCCACTCACCCCCATTAGGGTGAGCAGATGAGCCGCAGCCAATCCCAGTTGTCTTTGGGCAAGAGTCAGGGTACACCTTCAAGTTACAGTGAATATTATACATGCTGTATAATTTTTTGTATGCACATTAACTTTGTTTATACAGAGACCCAGAGGTCGGAGTAAGTCACATTGGTGCAAGTCACTAGTACCGGTAAGTCTCGAGTACGTTGTTTACTGATCCCAAACCGATGTTCCTATTGCAAGCTAAACTGTGATTTTAGCTCACCTCTCTGTGTGTTTTCTGATGACGAACAAAATTTGACATTGTCATTGTTATGTTATCATTTGGTGAGGTGCAAATCACATGTTTTCCCATCCTATTTTTGCCAACGTCGTGGACAAAATAATGGGCTCTATTTTCTAGGCAGTGCATCTTCTGCGCAGTGCAAACCCCAAGCTGATACTGATTTTCAAATTAGAGCAAGGCTCGCTGCGCGTGTTTGCCAATTTGGCAGACAGTTCTCCGCCAACTTGGGTGGGCCGGCACAACAGTATCAGAATGAGTTTATTGGAGATGCACCTAGCGGAGGGACAATTTAGTGGCAAAAAGTTCATCAAAACCTTACGCCTGCTAGGACCAAGTCTAACACCGGCGCAGGGCAGACAACTGGTGTAACACAACACATTTCATTCATGAATATGTGAATGGCAGTAATCAAACACCTGAATCGTTGTGTCATATTGTTGAGAGGGCGGCATGAAACATCAGGGGTAGAATCAGGCACGATCCACAGTCCAACTTCGCAGCGCAGATGCGCTTCCCTCATGTCGAATCTAGTGTGTGACCGTAGCAATGCATTTAAAGGGAATTAGAGTTAGCTGTGACCAGTCCCACAGCAGGCTCGCCGGCGTGCAATTTTCTGAGAAAGTACAAACTTCAGGTCAAACCTGTCTCTGTGCAGAAATATGCCATGTGTCACGAAAATCGAGCCGAGCATGCTAAAATTTTAGCCCAACTAAGGATGTTTGATTTTGTAGGAAAGTCATATTTATGTTAAATTTCTAAACAAATGTATTTTATTGCCACTAATTACAAACATGAATGTGCTGAATGCTCAGCACATTTATCTTCATGAGCTGTTCAATCTTTTCCCAAAATACATGCTGTGAAATATTGCTCTTTAGGTTTACAAAATGAGGTCATAAATTCAATCTGCAGCGGCTGTGATCTGAAAGGCCAAGTGACTAAATCCTTGTTTTTATCATGTCTATTTGGACTCCCGCTGCGGGGAGATGTCCACTTAAATCTACTCAATAACAACTAACCTGACTGATATGAGACAGAGAGGCATAGAGTTTATGGACTTCAGGGAGGAGCTGGGCGGCGAGTCGTGATTTTAGTAGAGATAATGGAACGTATGCTATGAACGGCAGAACAGAAGGAGGAAGATGGTGTCATGAATATTGGCTGACATTAGCTGAAAGAGCAGTTTTACATTGAGCGATGCAACTTGTTGGGCCATCTATGCATACATTGGCTATGCATTGAAACATGTAAACATATGGACGAACCCTTCTTTAACATTTACATTATGAACACATCCATGGTTTTCAAGCAAGCTTTGAGTTGGTTTTGATTTAAAAGATGCAAGTGTGTCATATCGAACCGAATAAATCCTTCCGCTTTAAAATATAGGGACATGCGAAGCGAATTGCCTTTTATTGGAGAGCTATACTGTATACTATATATGAAGCGCCACATTTACAGTACTGACCTGTTCATTCATATGTGTGTAAAATGACACCAATAAACTCATTGCATCATACCCTCTCAAACTGAGCTGTGCCATGTTAAATCGAAGTGCAGTCCCACTGAGTCATTTTGGGTTTGAGAAGGCTAATGTGAGACGTTAGCTTGGTTAAAATTGCGTTGCTTATTATTCACCCGCCACAGTGCTAATCTGATGTGTTTAGGGAATTTGTTGTTGTTGTTGTTTATTGAACATAAAACATACACAGTAATAATTTGACAGAAAATAAGGTAGATAAAATAGTAAAAAGAAAGAAATCAGTCTTCATTCAACACAGTTATTATGTTCAAGGGAGTAGGAAGAAGTAAAAAACTTATCTAGTCCTACCCCGTTATGTGTTTATATCTAATAAATCATTTTTATATCAATCAGAAAAGAAAAAAAGTAAGAAGAAAGAAGTCTCCATTAAGGCTCATACTTTACCCTTCACCGTGATATTTTTATAACTTTTGGTTTGTATCGGGATTATATACTTCCACACCCTGACACTCTTGTGTCAATTTTCTCTTGTATTCATAATGGATATTTCATTACCTTTCTCTATTTATCAACTTAGTTCTGATTTATCATTATATTTAATGTTTAGTATTTATCATTTTAACTCTGATTGATGTAGGTTGTTTGTACTATTTTTTTGAATTTGTTTTTGAACTCGGCAAGCGATTTACTCATTTTCAGGTCCGTTTCGAAATTATTCCACAGATTAACACCTTTGATAGATACACTTCTTTGCTTGATGCTTGTTCTTGTTTTGAGTTTTTTGAATAAATTGGTACCTCTTAAATCATAGCTGCTTTCTCGAATTTCGAAAAACTTCTGAATGTTTCGGCAGAGCAGGTTATTGTGTGCTTTGTACATTAATTGGGCGATTTTAAAGTCAACCAGGTCATAAAATTTCATCGTATTTAATTTGATAAATAGTGGATTTGTGGGTTCCGTATATTTTGATCTATTAATAATTCGAATTGCTTTTTTTTGTAGTTTTAGAATAGGGAGTGTGTTTGTCTTGCAGGCATTTCCCCATATTTCCACACAGTAGGTCATATATGGTAATAATAATGATGTCGGTCGCATTGGTGTGGCTGAGTGGTGTTTGCGTTTCTTATAAAGGTTGTAGATTTCTGTCTGTGATGCAATGACCTTATCTGTGATGATACTTTTTATAGTGGTGGCATTCAGATGAATAAATAGAGGGGCTCAATGAAATAAGACATGAGGGAACGTCTAAGTGTAACATGTAATAACGCTTGGCACAATCGGTGAGTCATTTCTTCCACCTCAACGTCATATCTTTTAGCTATAAATTCAGTTGCAGTATTTGTGAATGCAAGTTGAAAAACCTTGTGTTTGTGACAGCAAGGCCCAGATAACCATACGTGGAAAATGTTTTGAGAAACGTTCCAAATGCATTTGAATATGTTAAAAGGAGCTTCAGAACAAAGCACTGGCGCTCCCTTTGACAAAGCTGCCTCGACACGCCTGTTTACAACGGAAGTAACAACAGATTAGGATGTTGCTGTGTTGACTCCCCTTCAATGAAGAGACAACCTATTTCTTTGATCCCTGCCTACAGCTTTTAAAGCACCGACTGCGCTGCAAGAACATTGGCGCCTTTTTTGAGAGGGCTTTTCTGCATTTTTCCCATTTCCACAATCACGCTATCACACAAAATATGAAGCAAAACTGGAACAAACTACATTGCTTGCACTTGATACAAATCATACGGTACACTGTAAAAAACACAGTTCATATTTTTTTGCCATTTCAGATAGAAAAACTTTTAAATCAGTAATATTTATGTTATTGTCACAAAGCAAGTGATTTGGTTTTATGTACTATGAACAGCCGTTTTGTAAACTCTCATTTCTTTGTTGCAAAATGCAAGAAATTCTCACAACAACAAAACTGAAAGCATTTAGTCGAATTGCCCAACTTCAGATTCTGTCGACCTTTGTTGCCTTGACCTTTTGACTTCACCAAACATCGTTTTGCAGTCATTGCAGTGTTGCAGAGTCTTCAATAGTCCGAGCAACTGTCTTGTGAAATTGAGCGTGCAAATGCGTTTTTTTTCTTCAGTTGGAGATCTGATATGATCAGTGATTAGGATGAAGGGAGGACATCTGTCTTTGTGCCACTACTTGATGGTACACTGGTGGGACTTAGCAGCAGGCCTAAATGTCTTTTGTCAGTAAATGAGACTTTAATATGTTGCACCATGGAGATGGGACGTTGAGTGTGTGGCCCCTGCTGTTGCCATCATCAATGCCATGGCACACATGGCGCTGCTTGAACACATCCACTTCTCAAGCAGCTGTCTGGAAGAGCTCACGTCTGAAACCCAAATGCTTTTCTCGGTGGCATTCACCAAGACAGAAAGGTCTTCAGCTCCATTTATCATCGACAGCTTTACACACGCACGTACTCACGCATGCACACACGCACACACACGCACACACACGCACACACACACACACACACACACACAAAACAAAGCCTACTTTTTTTTTTTCAGGCCAATTTACACATTTCAAAGCACATCCATTTTGACCCTCTTTGGTCACTGTGGCAGTGCCCCACAACTATAGTGGCATGTTTCGTTTCAGTCCAAGTATGCTTTCAAACGCAGTCTTTCTCTAACCCAGTGGAGAGGTGAATCATTGATTTGAAACAATCCACAGCATCAATCTTACCACCCTGTGCTGGGTGTAGCAGACGGGGCTGTAAATGACAGAATGAATGTAAAGCATTCATAAAATGTCACTGGGCAAGCTGCTCGCCATAGTAGCTCATGTGTGCAGTGCGTCTTCATGCCATTTCATGGTCCTTTGCTTCCATCTTATGATTCTCCAATGATACTCCATTGAAAGCTTCTCAACTTCTTAAAAGTTAACTTACTGATATAATTAGGGAGTACTTCGAGACTGAAAGAAAATGTTAAGAAGCAAATTCCAAAGGAATCCAACTTTTTTGCTGTGTATGTGTGTGTGCGTGCATCTTGTTATAGCTGTTTTGAACCTGAGCAGGGTCTGTACTCGGTTGAGTGCAACTTTCACTTTTAATCTGTTTTACTCTTGAGCCTTGGGTTCCTTAAATTTTGTGAGAAACCACACACATTCGGAGTGTAAGAAAACTTTGATTGCCCTTCTTTTTATGTGGGTTTCAAAGGATTGGCAACTTTATTATAGGTTAGCCTGTGAGGATAAACAGTTGGATTTAATCCCTGCTTCTTTTTACGAATCAACATAGCTGGCACTGCTTCGTGCCATGTGCTTTGAAATTATTGTTTGTCTTTGTTTTGTCTGCTGCAATGGCTGCACTTTCAGTATTGCAAGGAGGTTGTTTTGTGTAGTTTATGCGATCGTATTACTGGTCGTGGGAGACTTCATTCTCATCTACTAACAGAGGTGCATACAGCTGAGCCGTCGGTGTAGAGCGTGCACCTGTGGGTGGATTTGGTGAGTGATTTTGGGCCACCGCTAATGATTCGCAGTTGAGTTTGAGGAAATTGGTTTGAAGCCAGGATTTTACTTCAGTGATACAGTTTGGCAGGCTTGAGTGAGCAGCGATGGAGATTGCCTTTTTTAGAGGGGAGTAGGGCGGGGGTGGAAAGAGCATTTTCATTCAGTTCAGGAATCTAGAGAGAACTGCAGGGTAAAGTGGGGAGGACAGAGGCCTACGGTGGTGCTCGATGGTTAGACGTGGAGCAGAAGCAGTGGTGGATGAGCTTAGTTGTTGTCAACCCTGTTAAAGGCGAGGCCAAGTTGAAAATGTTCTTGACAATATGTTCTATGCCCCCCAGCTAGTCTCAACATGGCATACTGATTAATATTTCTGTTGTGGATAGCATAAGTGAAAGCTGCAGTGAACCAAAAAGCAAATGGTAGACATCTGGCAGAGGTTAAAGGGAGTGTTTAATTAAAGAGAAAGTCTGACACAATGGTGGCTCACAAACAAGAAGGTGAAGTTCCGGCTTAGTGTTGGAGAACTGACGACGAGATGAAGGCGTGAAGGATAAGTGTAGAATCAAGTAGTCTGTGGACGAAACGCCGAGCAAGGCTGGGCAGGGTGGCAATGGTAAAAAGAGAATCAAAATACAAAGCTTATGCACCAAATGGCAAACATGTGTCCTAGTAATGGCCAAAATACCACTCATAATGCGTGAATCATCTGGCAACCGCTTGCAGATCAGCAGAGTTCTGTGTGTGTGTGTGTGTGTGTGTGTGTGTGTGTGTGTGTGTGCGTGTGTGTGTGTGCGTGTGTGCGTGCATGTGTGTGATCAATCGATCTATCCATGCATTTTCCGATTCGCTTATTTTCACAAGGGTCGTGGCGGGTGCTGGAGCCTATCCCAGCTGTCTTCGGGCAGTAGGCGGGGGACACCCTAAACCTGTTGCCAGCCAATTGCAGGGCACACAGATACGAACAACCATCCAAGCTCACACTCACACCGAGGGACAATTTAGAGTGTTCAATCAGCCTGCCATGCATGTTTTTGAAATGTGGGAGGAAACCGGAGTACCCGGAGAAAACCCACGCAGGCCCTACGAGAACATGCAGACTCCACACAGGAAGGCCGGAGCTGGAATTGAACCCGGTACCTCTGCACTGTGAGGTTGACGCGCTAACCACTGGACTACCGTGTGCTATCAAGTTTTGGAAAAATCTAACACAGGAGGTATAACTTTCTCTTCTGCTTTGACTGCAAAAGCTTTTTTGTCTGTGACAAAGCAGCGTACTGATATCTCATTGGTCCATCGATGCTGATGAGGTGAACTTGTTGAACAATGTTGAATAGCATCGTTAGCCTGTTACAGTGCAGCCTTCATTTTCGAATCTGCTTCTCCTGACGAGGGTCGCAGACGTGCTGGAGCCTATGCAAGCTGTCTTTGCGAATAGGCCAGGGACACCCTGAACTGGTAGCCAACCAATCGCAGGGCACACATAGACAACTACAATTCTCACCTTAGGACAATTTAAAGTGTTCCATTAGCCTGTCGTGCATGATTTGGGGATTTGGGAGGAAGCCAGAGTACCTGGAGAAAACCCAAGTTGCATGACTAACTCATTCAGTACCAGCCAATTCTGGATCAAGTCTGAAAAGACGTTTAAAAACGTCTTTGGGAGTGAATGAGTTAAAGAAGAAATCTAGTTCCGTGCCTTCTCTTCTTCAGTTCGACTCGAGAGGCGTTCATGACTGCCTCCGAAAAAAGTAAATTAATGATTCCTTCAATGAAACTACGAAAATTGAAAATAATGCATCAAAACAGAATTTCAAGTGAGGAAATCACAAAATAAATTCTATAGCCCCCCTACAGAATTTATTTCGGCATTTCCTCGTTTGTGAATACAGTACACAACAAAAGAATAAATGACAAACACTTCTGAGACAGTCCAGTCGCCTACATTCTACTGCCATCTGATCGTTCTGTTGGAGCTACGCTCAAGGAAATGCCCAAATAAATTCTGTTTGGGGGGCTATAGAATTTATTTTGTGATGTCCTCGCTTGAGTTTCTGTTTTGATGCATTATTTTCAATTTTCGTAGTTTCATTGAAGGAATCGTTAATTTACGTTTTTCGGAGGAGGTCATGAACGCCTCTCGAATCGAATGGAAGGAGCGTAGCTCCATCTAGTGAATGCATTGTAGATTGCACATTATAATCCGGTGCGTCCAATAAATGAAAACAATTACTAAATAGGCCATTCATTGAAGGTGCGCCTCATAATACAGTGCGGAAAATATGGTACCCTATTTTTTTGGGGGTGGGGGGGTATCCTGTCCCATTGGATAGCATGCTTTGTTATTTCACCATTTGAATGCTGTATGTAGTCTGCTTGGAAGCTTCCAGGTGTCTGTATACTTTTTCCCCCTCCCTATCAAACATCTGTAATTAGGTCCTCAGTGAGCAGCAGTGTCACTATCACTCAAGTGAGATTGCAAAATAAAGTCATCAGATAAAGTGTAAAACAGGCAATGGGCTTGACATGTTTCCTTTGATAAATGGTATTAGAAGACCCTCTTTCACTTTGAAGGCTTATAGGGTGATATTCATCTTTAAAAATGGTTTGTTCCATTTCACCCCCCCCCCCCCCCGACCCTATTGTTCTGCATGCACGTTCATAAGAACTTGAAAGCATCAATGTCCGAGATAAAAGAGATATATGCGTCTCAACAATTAGCCTTTTATTGGATTATAGTCTAATGATGTAAATGGCGAGTCATTGTTTTCATCCTAGTTGGGAATTGTCCGACATACAGCCAGACTTGTGCGATGGATACTCCTACTGACCCCACCTTGACGTGCCTTGATTTTTGTGTTTCAATCCACCAACAACAAATGCTCTTACTTGACCTTCATGGTGAAAAATGTTCCTTTTCACTGCTCAGTAAGCAGCGATAAACAATGGGTGAATTTTATGGACGCTTCACTCCATATCACACGCTGTTCTTCATCATCAAATTAGAAAAGTGCACATCCCAAATATCTTCTTTCTTCTTGACTTTGCCAGCAGCTTTTTCTGGTGCTATTGGACACTGATGGAGCCTTGAAGTGGCCGTACTATATTTGGGCTACGTTGCTTGGGTTCCATACCAATCTTTTAGTTATTTCCCTTGATGGACTATTTATTTAGTCAAGGCCAAAGTAGAGTCGTGGGATGGTTTCCATTTCACGGTTCATACTCTCAATGTGATTAATACGTAAAATGCTGTTGAAGAGTGAAAAAAAAACGCCACCATTGCAAAGACTTTTGGGGAAACGAATGTCTTTGCACATTCACAACTTGGTACACAGGGAATCAAGCAAAGCTTTTTCGGATTTGCTTTGACGAGTCATCATCTGGTCTGACGACTGGCAGAAATGCCAGCGATGGAAGTTTTAGAGAGGAGAACATCAGGGAATCGTATGGCGCCTCGTGTTAGGACAGATTGCACTCAAGGATTATGAGTGAATCTTACTCACGTCGACTTCAGTTTCTAACCTAGCTTTCACTGGAAAACTAGTTCTTTCAGAGCATCCTACTGAGGTTTGATTCCAGGTGATTCGACAGACCTATGTACTGTCATCTATTTTGTCCATATAACAATTTTTTTTCCCCTCTTCATCTTCATCTTATATATAAATGATCTTATATATAAATGATATCTGCAAGGTCTCAAAACAATTTAAATGTGTCCTATTTGCTGATGATACAACTTTCTACTGTTCTGGAATAAATCTGAAACAGCTCCTGACAACCGTAGAAAACGAATTAAACAAATTAAAAAACGGGTTCGACAGAAATAAATTGTCACTTAACCTGAAAAAAATCAAAGTTAATTGTTTTTGTACACATTATACACTTCATTATTATTACCATATATGACCTACTGTGTGGAAATATGGGGAAATGCCTGCAAAACAAACACACTCCCTATTCTCAACCTACAAAAAAAAGCAATTCGAATTATTAATAGATCAAAATATACGGAACCCACAAATCCACTATTTATCAAATTAAATACGATGAAATTTTATGACCTGGTTGACTTTAAAATCGCCCAATTAATGTACAAAGCACACAATAACCTGCTCTGCCGAAACATTTAGACGTTTTTCGAAATTCGAGAAAGGAGCTATGATTTAAGAGGTACCAACTTATTCAAAAAACTCAAAACAAGAACAAACATCAAGCAAAGAAGTGTATCTATCAAAGGTGTTAATCTGTGGAATAATTTCGAAACGGACCTGAAAATGAGTAAATCGCTTGCCGAGTTCAAAAACAAATTCAAAAAAATAGTACAAACAACCTACATCAATCAGAGTTAAAATGATAAATACTAAACATTAAATATAATGATAAATCAGAACTAAGTTGATAAATAGAGAAAGGTAATGAAATATCCATTATGAATACAAGAGAAAATTGACACAAGAGTGTCGGGGTGTGGAAGTATATAATCCCGATACAAACCAAAAGTTGTAAAAATATCACGGTTAAGGGTAAAGTATGAGCCTTAATGGAGACTTCTTTCTTCTTACTTTTTTCTTTTCTGATTGATTTATTAGATACAATCACATAACGGGGTAGGACTAGATAAGTTTTTTACTTCTTCCTACTCCCTTGAACATAATAACTGTGTTGAATGAAGATTGATTTCTTTCTTTTTACTTTTTTTATCTACCTTATTTTCTGTCAAATTATTACTGTATATATGTTTTATGTTCAATAAACAAACAAACAAAACAAACAAACAAATCTTCATCTTTGCAGTTGTCGTTAAGTCTACAGTAATCCTTGATCTTTATTCTCCAAACATTCCATCACCACCATGAAGGAACCATCTGAGTTTGAATCATATAATGGAATACAGATAAACTATAAACGCCGGCAACCCCAAGGGTCATTCAAGGGCCATAATGCAAACTGGCTCACTGCATAATGTCACTTATTGAAATGCAATAAGATGTGGGTTCATGGACAAAGAGCTATAGTGTGCATTCAGGATTCCCAGCTCTGTCACCTTTTGTTGCTGAGTGGAGTATAGAAGAAAAGTTCATTTAATGTCAACAAGTTCTCCAAGTGTTATTTTCCCCTGTTACACGGATATTGTATTTTATTGCGCATGATGTATTGATTATCCCACAGTCACTGCATTTTCAAGTTATCGTTGTCAACGTTTTCTTGATTGCAATGGACTGGATCATCCATCCATCCATCCATTCTCCGAACCGCTTGATCCTCACTAGGGTTGCGGGGGGTGCTGGAGCCTATCCCAGCCGTCTCCGGGCAGTAGGCGGGGGACACCCTGAATCGGTTGCCAGCCAATCGCAGGGCACACAGAGACGAACAACCATCCACGCCCACACTCACACCTAGGGACAATTTAGAGCGTTCAATCAGCCTGCCATGCATGTTTTTGGAACGTGGGAGGAAACCGGAGCACCCGGAGAAAACCCACGCAGGCCCGGGGATTTTATTGTATTTTATTGCGCAATCGAACCCGGTACCTCTGCACTGTGAAGCCGACGTGCTAACCACTGGACTACCGGGCCGCCCTTGGACTGGATCATGTAAAATAATAATAATAATAATAATAAATACAATAAAATAAAAACTTGCAGGACAAAAAAGGAGATCTCGGTGGTCTCTCAACCAAAAACTTTAGGAGAGTGATTTTTCACATTCAATACTTCTAACAAAAGAATGGCAGAGGAAGAGCAAAATTGGGATTGAAAGAAAACAAAAGAAAAATAGAAGTAATATGGATTCTCGACTCAAATAATCCATCGATCCATTGATTTATTTTTTTTCATCCGCTTATCTCACAAGGATCTTATCCCAGCTGTCTTTGGGCAGTAGGCGGCGTACAGCCATTTGCAGAGCACACATCGACGAACAACCATTCGCGCTCACAAGAACTCAAATAATAACAATGATTCATAATAATAATAACAACAGGATTTGGAAGATATTGACTGTTTCACCTATTTGGAACGTTTTGACAACAAAACAGCAGTAACAGAGCATGGCATAGGTGCCAGAATTGGCAACGGCTGCATTTTTGGGCCCTGAGACCACTCTGGAATTGACAGGCAGCATCATTCAAAACAAACATTTGCACTTTCAACACAAACTTAAAATAAAAGGGGATTAATACCTGCCGACCTGGCACGCTATGAAAACATCTACCAAAAGACTTCAAAGTTCCAACTTTCATGAAGAGATACCTGAGACATGGTTTTGAAAACATTACCAATGAGAAAATTTGGAAGGAAAGGACACTAGCACACACTGGCCTTTAAATGGAATTAAATATCATCGATAGCGCAATAGCATTGAAGATTATTGGCTACCTGACCTCTCCTGGAGAGTCTCACGATATGTTGCGCCCGCTTCTATACAAGACCAAGCATATGAAACGGAGACTTAAGCCCAAAATGAATCTTAAATTCAGGGCCTTTTTGAAAATGTCAGCAAGCCTCCCAGCACCTCTCAGGCGCTCTAACTGCAATTGCCCCAGAGATGCTGCTGACCATATGGCTGCTGGAATTAATCACGCCGATTAGTTTTTGGCTCGCTCTCGCTGTCTGCACAGTCACTTATGTAATAGCGCAAACCTATGAGTGAACACTTCCCCGGGCTTATCATTATCTCCATTAATGTCAAGTGAACACCACAGTTGTTCTTTTGGTAAAATGTTGAATAAATATCTTCCCATCACCTTGTAAATACGTGACAGAAGCCTGCTATGATAGTGGATATGCTGTCAAAAAAAGTGCTTTCATTTCACGATTAAAGATGATTACAGTCCAACTTTTGACAAGGTTTACTGAGTCACTTTTTTGGGGTGGGGGGGGGGGTGATTTTATCTCTCGCACGCTCTGCGACGCTCTCCTGACTTCCAACATTGTTTCTATTCTAAAACTAATTTATTATACATCATCATCAATAATGCACTTGAGATTCAACAAGTGTCACAGCATGAAAGTGCGCAGGGAGTGTTTTGAACGTACTATATCTGTAATATCCTTAACTGCCTTTCAAGTGTTAAAAGAACTATGATGACATCTGAAATAGATACAAAACAAAACAGTACAGTTCAGTCATATTAAGTGTTTTAATACAACATTTTATGTTGAAGGACTGTTTGTTTTCAACTTTGAGTTATGTACAATTTTTACCTCATTAAAAAGAATTGTTTTCATTTATTTATTTTATTATTTTTAATGAAATCATGACTTCGGTAATTTAAGTAGTGCTAATG
This sequence comes from Hippocampus guttulatus, assembly GCF_054856545.1. Lineage (NCBI taxonomy): Eukaryota > Metazoa > Chordata > Actinopteri > Syngnathiformes > Syngnathidae > Hippocampus > Hippocampus guttulatus. Next base: position 32,021,410 of record NC_141262.1, on the reverse strand, counting down.
TTCAAATATGCGTAATGTTACAATGGCTTACAATAATCTATAAATAATAATAAATACTTTTCAGGAATAAAAGATGTCTCCTTTTTTAATAACACTTCAGGCCTACTACACTATTAAAATACAAGAGTATGTTTATGTAGATCAGTATGGTGATACTTGGAGAACTTTTTTCTGGTCACTGGTGTAAAAGGTTTGAGCACAACTGCTGTATAGAGTTGAAGGGAGTGGAGGAGTTAACATGTTTTTTTTTTAAATGTATTCTTAAGCGTTGCACGTTTGAAGTTAGCTGTATAATAAATCGTAATGACTGAGAATTGCACTGTCAAGATTTGTGCAAATATTTGGCAAGTCTCCTTTTATTAAGGCTAACCACAGCCAACTTTGCAATGTGCATTAAGTTCTTCTAAATGTATTTCCCTAAGCCAAAATGCATTGAAAAGCCAAGATTTCTGTCCTGCACTCTCGTTACAGTGCACGGCATTTTCTGATGTGGACGTTTACTTGGTGTCATTTAGTAAAACACAAACTCTGTACTTTAAATCTCCCTTTTGTTTCTACAAAGTAGGAACTCTTTCCAACGGCAGCCTGAATCGTCAATGCTTTCGTAAAGAGGGATTAACCGTCTAGGAATGCCTTCCGTCACGTTTCATAACCTTTTTACTGCAGTGTTTACAATGGGATGTTTTTTTTCTCCTTTGGAAATTTTTCTCTTCATTTATTTTAAGCCCAGACTTTAGAAGTGACCTGTAATAGCAGAGTGCCCAAAGTCCTAATTAGTATGCACTGAGCTGTCAGAGTATGCGTCACCTGCTGCGTTGAAGGGCACCAGACTAATCGTCCTTGGGATGACTAAAGCGTGGATTATGACAACACGTTTCCACTTATAGAAATGCAAAGATTGGCCCCACAAAACCTAAGTCAGACATGTAGTCAGAGAGTGTTGCGGAGGCGGGGGGCCCTGAAGGGCTCATGCTCGTCTGCTTTCGAGTCTCATCCCGCCGCTGCTCTTTCACCTTAACTCTGGGAGTGATAAGACTTCTGCTCCTGCAGCTGCTCTGCTCTGCAGCGTTGCACAGTGATAACAAACCGGTGAGACTTGAACCGTTATCTCCTTGATGCCGACATTCACCTCATATTCTTGGTAACACGTGCCCAAAAGGTACAGTGCGCTCAAAACTACAGGAAAGCACGGAGGCAGAAATGTAGTGAGGGAACAGTGAACAGATATGACCAAGAGGAGCCATCACAAAATAAAACATCCGTGTCCACCTGCTGAGCCACCAGATTTGTGACCGTTTGACAGTTCAATTAAGACCGTAGTCTGATCCTATTCAGGCAATAGTTATGATGGCGTGCTGCTATGTAAAAAGCGTATCAGCTATAATATAATGACCTTCCATGGTTTCCTCACGTTCAAGACAAATACTTTTTCGTCAGTTAATAGCACGTTTCTCAGTCCATGTTCAGGTACCTACCGCAAGGTCATTCAAACGATCGGCTGGTCAGCCAGCTGTGCATAAGCCTGTTTACCATCCTGATCATTTCAATCAGGTGTGTTGCAGGAGGGAAATATGTCAAACATGCAGTCGAGTTGGCCACCCCTGACCTGCAGGGTCCAAAATATGTTCCTTCACCTTCATAACAAAGAACATCTATAACCACATGAAAAAACACTTGATGTAAAAGTCTTGTCTAGATGCTAGGAGCTTTTTTGTCCCAAATGAGGTCTCAAACTTGCCATTATATTGTGTTGAATGTCGAAAGACACAAGACCAAAAAATCACAGTGAGTCTTGAGCTTTCGTAGTGCAGACACCATACCAAAACACAAACAAGAAACATGATATATAAAACACGTAATTATCTACAACCACTGGTAAGCATTGCTTAGATGCTCAGCATATACGGTATAGTAAACATAATAACATTGCTTGTTGGTTTTCAGCCCGTGATGTAACAATTATTATATAACAATTGGATTAAGCGTGAGTCGATTGGCCATGGCTGGAGAGCGGGGTGAAAGGAGAACGTGTTTAAGAGGTGACTGTGTTTTACGGGTGACCTGGGTTGACTAAACAGAGTCCATGCATCCGCTCCAAAGAGTATAAGCTACTCTAAAAACTGTAACATTAGACACTGTACTCTGGCTGCTGCAATAATAATCAATGTCAATATGAATTAATATTAAGCCAAGGATCAGGTAATGGGGGCGATAGTTTAAGCAGGGTAGCCCAAACTTCCTGCCACTTCTTCCAGTGCTTTGGGCGGAAAGAAAAATAAAAACATTATTATTATTACAAGCTAAATTTGGAATTTTACAAATACAGTGCAGTGTGTGTGTGTGTGTTTGATTTATAAATTAAAAAAAAATAATATATATATATATATATACTGTATATATGGTTGAATGAATTTTAAATAAACCCTACGAAGTATATATATCCATCCATTTTCCGAACCGCTTAATCCTCACTAGGGTCGCGGGGGATGCTGGAGCCTATCCCAGCTGTCTTCGGGCAGTAGGCGGGGGACACCCTGAATCAGTTGCCAGCCAATTGCAGGGCACACAGAGACAAACAACCATCCACGCTCACATTCACACCTACGGACAATTCTAGAGAGTTCAATCAGCCTGCCATGCATGTTTTTGGAATGTGGGAGGAAACCGGAGTACCCGGAGAAAACCCACGCAGGCCCGGGGAGAACATGCAAACTCCACACAGGGAGGCCGGAGCTGGAATTGAACCCGGTACCTCTGCACTGTGAAGTCGACGTGCTAACCACTGGACTACCGGGCCGCCCCTACGAAGTATATATATATATATATATTTATTGATTTATTTAAAACAAAATGTAACTTTACGATACTGGATAGCTCTGAGTGCCGTAGCTAGAACCCAATGAACACATTGGTGGGATAGTCCCATGTTATAGTGTTTTAATTTTTGATAGAATTTTAATTTGAAATTAATTTAATTTAGAAATTGTAATAATCTCTCTCTATCTTATAAAGTCATGCCAGGCTGTTGAGGAGGTAGTTGAGGAGAGTGGAGAGAGACTAAATATGCTTATAGAATACAGTATTTCGACAAAATTGCCTTGGCCAAGTTTTCATCCCAGCCCTATCCTGACTGCATGTGGCCTTAAATCCTGGACATTTTTGTTAAACATCATTCAAATGAGAAAAAGAACCAAGCTTTGTTCTCCCTTTTTGTTTCAAATATGTCGTATGAATCAAACGCAATGTGAAACACAGTTTGGAGAAACTTTGTTCCTTTCAATTAAATGATGTTGTACAATAAAAGCCGTTGGTACTTTCTACAGGAAGTGCTGCCAATAGAAAGGGTAGGATGTACCTTATCTCTGATTATACTTTCTGCACATTTATGGCAGAGGTAATTTGCATTTTAATTTGGAGCTTGAACTTGCGCTTAATAGAATTAAACTGTGAGGGTTTTCTGACCCTTCAAAGTCCTGTGAGTACAAAGGAGCAGAAATATTCAAGTTGGTGTGAGTCCTGTGTGTAAGAGCATCTGAGATAAGAGAATGGAAAAAAAAACAGTGTGGTTACTTATTTATTTATTTGAGAAAAAATATATATCTTTTGTAATCTGTGCCTGTGCAGTGGTCTTGGTGTTGTGAAAGTTGTGTGACTGTTTCTTTGTAAGCAGGGTTGGGCTTCAACACCTCGCAGCCGTGCTTCGAGTAAGTAGAATAAAGATTTCACATGATCGACCATCTTGAGAGACTGACTTTAATGCGTTGATAGTGACCAAATAAAATTGACACTGGGGCCCAATTTGGTCGGTTTCACTTCGGGGTGTACTCACTTTTGTTGCCTGCAGTTCAGACATTATTGGCTGACTTCTCTTTCATTGTACCAAAGTGCAGTTTCTTCAGTGTTGTTCTTTTAAATAATATGATGAAATATTTAGCATATTTGGTGGCTGTGCTTACTTATTATGATAAACTGTGTGTAGATATGACAAAGCATTATTAAAACTACACACTGGTCTTTTGTGCATTGTAATTCAAGATTTTCAACAGAGAAGAGATTACTCCCGGTACTTATTAAAAGAAAAGAAAAAAAAAGTTACAGTGAATGTCAACGTCCAGTGGTTAGCATGTCGATCGCACAGTGGAGAGGTCATGGGTTCGATCCCGGCTCTGGCCTCCCTGTGTGGAGTTTGCATGTCCTCCCCGTGCTGCCGTGGGTTTTCTCTGGGTCCTCCAGTTTCCTCCCACATTCCAAAAACATGCTGATTGAACAATCTATATTGTCCCTATGTGTGAATGTGAGCGCGGATGGTTGTTCGTCTCTGTGTGCCCTGCGATTGGCTGGCAACCGGTTCAGGGTATCCCCCGCCTCCTGCCCGAAGGAAGCTGTGATAGGCTTCAGCACCCCCCTTGTGAGGATAAAGCGGATTGGAAAATGGATGGATGGATGGAGTGAATGTCAGAAGAATCTGAATGTGAGATTTTTTTCCCGCACTGAATGAATGAACTTGGATTTATTCAAAGGTAAAGAACTTATCTTAACTAAAGGTGCCAATAAATATGGATGGAAGTGTAAGGCGATGCATTTAAACCACTTTAACACAAACACCAGTCTTCAATCGAGAGAGAAAGGTGGTTATTGTATGGCAACTAAGAATGTTTCAATATCAAACATTGCAAGTCCAGTTAATCAAGTTACTAAATCGATGAACAAGTGAATAAAGTGATTTTTTTTTTCACCATTTCCCTCAGAGGTTGAACAGTTTGTGTTAAATGTATCCAGTCCACCAAGCTGCTACACTTCTTATGTGTTAAATTAAGGTGAATTTTAAGCACATATGGCCTAAATTTCACATTAGTTGAGACCCACTTTTAGGTCGCAACCCATCAGTTTTAAATCGCTGCTCAAACAGGCAAAACCCGATGCAGAAAGATTTTGTAAAGCTTTGAAGTGGATCGAAAGCTATCAAAGATAACAACATCCTGCGTGCAGAATCAGGCTTTTTCAAGTGTGGAAATCATACATCTGAAATAACAGATGGTCGCAACAAAGTTACACTTTGATGCTGCACCTTCTCAGCTCCTCTGCCGGGTTGCATTGGATAACATTGCCTCTCAACAATAACATATTGCTACCGTTTCAAATATGCTCTCTGGCCAGTCACAAAAAAATAAAATAAAAAAATGCTGTTTGTTTTGTTTTGCTCAAGGAGAAGCAGCATTCAGTTTAACCCGAAGAAAAGCAGAATGAAACAGGCAAAACCTGGATCTGTAATTGAAATCTATGCTCATATGTGGAAGGCATCAGGGATGGCAATGGCTAGTGATGAAAAAAGCGGAAAGGGGCGTGGCCTGGACGGGGCGACCAATCACAACAAGTAAGACATCATACATGTCCAATCGCAGGGCTGTTTACAATCGGAAGATGGAAAGACTGATCGGGAGAGCTCGTGAAAACTCGACGATAAGGTACCTGACCCCCCCTAAAATTTTCTCAATGGATTTAGACGATTCACAAAAATGATCAATTTATTAAGAAATAAAACGGCGGATTTCCGCGTATCCGCGGAAAATTGCCATCCCTGCAGGCATTCATGGATAGAGCGCGATAAATGTTTGCTTGTCCTTGGCACTTGATGGAAAACTACAGTGCTGCTGCTGCTTCTCTGCATTGCATAGGTTCAACTACAGCTCTCATTTTAACGATTCCAGATTAGCTTCTGGAAAGAATTGAATTCATACTGTGAGCTCAAATGACCGTTATATTTGAATGGCGTGAGAACGTACATTGGGAGAATTGCTCAAGGACATCATGATTGTTTACACTTGTTTTGGTGGACTTGACCCCTGGGTCCGACACTGTCAATGGCCGATCCATTTTTAAAGACACCAATATGCAGCAACCCATGGTGCTAATGGGATGCTCCCTTTTTCACACAGCCACCGAGCAATGATAAACCACAGGGAAGACAAGCTCAACATTTCCAGTCTGTCAAAGTATTGATTTGTATTCAGGTTTGGAGCTGTGATTGAAGTTAAGTGCAAAAGGATGGGCTTGCTGACGTTTTGAAGAGGGAATCCCAAGTCTGTTGAATTTTCTTGGCAAACCGCTTGCAGTTTTGATGAATGTGATCCCAACTTTGACGAATGTTTCAGTCGCTGAGCAAGTCTGATGGAGTACTGTGCAATATCTTTCACTGTCACATTTAAAAAAAAAAAAAAAAAGGAGTGACATCACCTTGGAGAAGCTGAAAGGTATACAGTCTCTCCGAGGTCCTCTTGACTGTTTTCTGTTTGGACATTTAGAATCACCAGCCTTTGGCAGAATCCATTCAATAAGACAGAGGAAAAGACAGAGGAGGGAAATGACTGCGGAGAGAAACAGAGATCGATGAAATGGTAATGTCTGATACGATGAATCACTATGAAGAGTTTGGGCGATGACAGTACAAAAATAAATAAATAAAAATACGGAATAATGAGACAGAACATAGTATTGAAAGTTACAGAATGAATAACTCAGATACGCTTCGGTTAGTTTGCCAAAAGCCTTGCATCATTCAGGATTTTTGATCAGAACTAGAACTAAAGCTGGGGAATTCCCTGGAATAACAGTCGCTATTTCCATGTTTTTTTTGTTTTGTTTGTCTTTTAAAGATATAACATGAATATGATGTGCTGATCTACTATTTTCATGTCACTGTCTTATTGAGATATTAAAAGACAAGAACAAATGATTTGAGGAGTGTTTTGTCGCAGCAGAAGGCCAAATCTGATGGAAGGCTATTATTTCAGTCGCAATGGTTCCACAGAAGTACTGCAGTCCATTCATACAAAACGGGGTCACTCAAGAAACGACATTTTTATTGATTCAATAATTGATCCTTTGAATGTTCTCATCATTGATAGCATGGTGTCTTACTGATTTTTCTTATTTCAAAATTCTCCAGGGGTCTTTAAGTTGTGACTTAAACACTCAAGTAAGGCTATCGCGCCATTAAAAAATCCACTTATACATTGAGGGTCTTTCAGAAATCAATAGTTTGAATCAAAATCGTGACAGCACGGTGGACTGGTTAGCACATCGGCTTCACAGTACAGAGGTGCAGGGTTCGATTCCGGCTCCGGCCTTCCTGTGTGGAGTTTGCATATTCTCCCCGCGCCGGTGTGGTTTTCTCCCAGATTCCAGAAACATGCATGGCACGTGAATGTAAATTGTCCTTAGGTGTGAGTGATTGTACGTCTGTGTGTGCCCTGCGAATGGCTGACAACCAGTTCAGGGTGTAGCGCACCCCATGCCCGGTGACGGCTGGGATAGGCTCTGACACACCCCACGGCCCTTGTGAGGAGAAGCGAATCAGAAAATGGATGGATGTTTGAGTGTAACTGTGCCCAAAATTGTTTTTGGTCCTCCCAGCCAGAAACACAATCTGTTGCAGTGCTGCACTAAAATTCAGAAATCAATACAAAGTAGACAATGGAAATGGATAGAGCCACTTTGCCAGTCTAATTTCCTTTATCATGATAAAGAGGGTCGGCTTAAGTTGAAAGAACAATGCCTTGAGATATTTGCGGAATTGGGAAAAGGTAAGCAGCTACATTATTACAAAATAGATAGCAATCTGATTAACAGAGCTTCGTAGTGTAGTTTGAAAACTGTGTGTTCCGAGGTGGTGGTCTTTTGATGTGGATGTAAAAATAAATTAGCTCACGGTATTGCGAAAAACTGAAAACAATAAGCGCCCTAAACATTCATGACAAATGTGCAGAGAGACATTCTTTATGGTCACACAGGTGTAAAAAGCAACGTTGAAAAATGAAAATGATGTCCACCCATCAATCTATTATCTGAGCCACTTTATCCTCACGAGGGTCGCGGGCGTGCTGGAGCCCATCCCAGCTGTCTCTGGGCAGTATGTGGGGGGCACCCTGAACCGGTTGCCAGCCAATCACAGGGCACACAGAGACGAACAACCATCTGCGCTTGCACTCACACCTCAGGACAATTTAGTGTTCCATTAACCTGCCATGCATGTTTTTGGAATTTGGGAAGAAAGCAGAGTGTCCAGAGAAAACCCACTGAGGTACGGGGAAAACATGAAAACACCCCACACAAGAAAGCCGAAGCCGGGATTGAACACTGCACCTCCGCACTGTGAGGCTGATGCGCTAACCAGGCGACCAGCGTGCAGCCCACACTGTCGTCTTAGTTCACATTAATTTCCTGTGTTTGTTTTTCTTTTCTTCCATTTTTCCGCACTAACAGGCTGGGTCATCTTTTGGAAAACCACAGTGGCATCAGCTCATATTTAGTTTTCCCATTTGTTTAATTGAATGTGTTGGCGAAAGGAGAAAGCACACAATAAAAGTAAAGTTTTGATCTATATTGAGTTGTGTTTTTATTTTGCCACAATGAGCATTGACACTGTTTACACAATGCTAATACAAGGATGCTGTTGTGAGATGTGATGCCACCCGAATATTAACAAAACCCCCCAAAAAGATTCACTTTTAGTATTCCACATATCCCATCATTAGTCACCACTATTTTAATTTGATCATTTTTCCATTTAGCGTGAACACTAAACAAACACAATTGACACCTTTTATAATGTATATGGGGTCGCAACTCGCACTGTTGAACTTTCTCTTGAGTCCTTCAAATCCCAGAGGCGGTTGCAACGAAAATATCAACGTTGGCAAGCGGAAACTTTACCTGAGGGTCTTTTTGTCATCCGCACCTTCAAGCACAATCTTTCGCCACTGGGAAGTCTTACTCTTCATCTGACACGCAGCAATACAGTGGACTAGCGGCTGGTGTGCGTGCATGTGTGTTTGAAACTCAATTACATGGAAGAAGTAATGTTGGGATAATGGCAGCAGCGCTACCCTTGGGCCATCCCGAGGAACATGGCAAGCAATGTTAACTTTATCCAAGTGGCAGTGCACATACATACAGTGTCAGGGGAAAAAAAATATTCACGTAATTGTGCTGAATTCGTCATGAAGGAGCAACATTAGGTGTTAAATGGCAAAGTGGTTACAAAAACGTACGGGGTAAACACCATCGCAGCAATTTATAACATTTTCACTTATTGATTTTACTAGACTGTTTTAATTGCGAAGGTAAATTCCATTTTCACTCTGCTGTCTATGTTAATGTTGCATGCGTTACGCAAGAGTAAATCCAAAGGATTGAGCCTCTGCCGCCCACAACAAACCCAAACACACAGGTTTTGGCTTCTTATCCCACAGAGTTATTGTCTTCCAAAGTTTTGTGCAATTAGCACCTTAAAAAGAGGATGATTCACAGTTTTAGTTGTTGGCGTAGCTGTTTATTTCTCATACATTTTGTACGAAATGTAATTGTAGGTTTATTGAGGTTTAAATTGGATGCATTTGTAAAGCAGCTATCTACCTTTGCAGCACTCCGCACACTTCACAGCACTGCTGCTGTTCTTTAACACCTCCTATACTATTTTAAGGAAATAGTTTGTCCACAATTTATTCTGAACCAAATAAAAGACGAGTTCCAAAGAAGCCCCAAAACAAAAACATGACTGGATGAGTTTCAAAGTAGATCAGTCATGCAGCAAATGCTGTCCTGTGGCATGCGTCTAAGAGCCATGCTCCATGGCAATGCCCTGAAATATCGAAAAACCAAGACTGATGTCTCTCTGAGGCGACATTATGCGGCTCATCTGTAAAATGTTTTCACTTTTTGCAAAACAATCAGTTATTTATATGTTGTTACTTGCTAGTGTAAAATCAGATCTTGTTTTTTGTTTTGTGTGTGTGTGTGTGTGTGTGTTTGAGCTCTTTGTCGTTAGTATGATGAATAGATTCCAAGCTTATACTTTTATTACAGTGTCATGTTCTGACAAGTTGATATCACAAATGGTACCTAAAACCCAATCTCGGTTGTCATATTTTGCCCTTTGATGCACTGCTAAATTTATTCTCAAGCAAACAGCTACATGCCCACCAATGTCACATCAACCATACAAAAACATCCAGTTCCCTGTGCGGGACTGTTGAGGTGTGCGCTTCGTCGGATGTATTTGGGAGAATAACGACGAGAGATGAATTTACTTGTTAGACTCACACACGTGGCATGTTTTATTTGCCGTCTACACAGAGAGCAGCCGCTTCTCATCTCCATCGAACAGGAAGAAGAAAAAAAAAAAATTCGCGCCGAGCACAGACCGGATATGGCGCAGTTTCTTGGGTTGCCAGATCCGTTCAAAATAAAGAACACATCATTACAGAAATGAGGATACATGTCATTATTTCTTAACACCCCCACTTATACTCAGTTTGCTGTAATGTAAACAAAATTAAATGCACCAAAGTAGAAAACAATGTGGACCCTGTCTCACACATTTCAAATCCCAAAAACAATAGGTGCAAACGCAATCAGCTTTAACTTGGTGGCTGGCTTAGTCATAATGTCAGCAACCATAGCTTCAGTAGGACAGTATACCAAATTTATTTTACCCTCATTAACTGTGGACCTGATAAAGTGGTACTTTATGTCCACATGCTTACACCTCTGTCTATGAACAGGATTTTTAGCAAGGGCAATTGTCCCCTGGTTGTCCTCGTACACCGTTGTTTTTGTGTATTGGTAATTGTCAATAGCCTCTAGCAGCTGTTCTAGATACAAGCACTCTTGTATTGTTGAAGCTAGAGCCATATATTCCGCTTCGCAGGTGGAAAGTGCAACTGTAGGCTGCTTCTTAGTTTTCCAGGAAACTAAAGAGCTGTTTTTACTGAGACTAACACAATATCCTGTGGTACTGCGCCTGTCATTGGAGTCAGATGCCCAATCTGCATCGCTGTATGCCTTAATGCCTAACTCCTCATTCTCATCTCTTTTGAAATTCAAACCTTTGTTGGAGGTGCCTTTTAGGTATCTTAACACATGTTTCACAGTAACCCACTGCTCCTCTGTCGGCTCTGCAAAATACTGTGACAACCTGCTTACAACAAAGCTTAAATCTGGTCTGGTACAAGTGGTCAAATAGATTAGGCTACCTACTGCTTCTCTGTAGGTTCTGACATCACTCATTTTCACTGCATCATTTGAATATTCCAGCTTTTGTTCACAGGGTGTTTTTCGTACTTTACAGTCTTGCATATTGAAACGCTCTAATATCTTGTTGACGTATTTCTCCTGTGACATTTTTACACATCCATCAGACTGATTGAAATCGATACCTAGAAAATGCTTGAGTGTGCCAAGATCTTTCATTTTGAACTTTACAGAAAGCATCTCTTTCACGTCTTTCAAAATCATTTCATTGCTGGCCGCGATAATCAAATCATCGACCCATATGATTATGATCACCTTGTCACTTTTTGACTCTTTGGTATAGATACAATGGTCGGCTGGGTTTTGCTTGTACTCATTATCTGTTAAATAGTCATGTAGAACTCTATTCCAGTTGCGTCCAGATTGTTTGAGACCATAAAGTGATTTTTGTAGTTTGTACACTAGTCCATCATCTTTCTCTTCAAAACCTTCTGGAGGGTTCATGTAGATGTCATAGTCCAATGGCGCGTGTAAGTACGCTGTGCTCACGTCCATTTGGTGAAGGGGTAAATTCTCCTGAGCTGCTTTTTGTAGCACCACTCTTACACTTGTTAGATTTGCAGTTGGTGAAAACGTCTCTCCATAGTCTATGTCCTTCACCTGGCTGTAGCCCTTTGCCACAAACCGAGCTTTGTACTTGTCTTTTCCATCCAAATCACTTTTGATCGAGTATACCCATTTACCCCCCACTGTTTTCTTGCCCACTGGTAGGGTTGCTAGGGTAAACGTTTTGTTGTCATTTAATGACCGGATCTCCTCATCCATAGCCTTTACCCATTCTTTAGAATTAGTCGACCTCATAGCCTCTGTATATGTTTGTGGAACACCACACACTGCTCTGTAGCAATAGTCCACTGTGGTGTGTGTCGCATCGTTATCATTACATTCATCCACAAAATCATCTAAGTGTCTAGGTTTCTTTCTCTCTCTTGTAGGATATCTTCTACTTTCAGGTTCATCTCCTGTGTCACTCTGTTGTGTGAGGCTATTATCATTTGATGCCATTTCTGTACCTGGACTATCATTTTGTACATCCCTGTTGTGTACACTTGGCTTTCGAGTACTCTCTACTTTCTTATTGTTTTCTTGAATGAGCTCACGAGTTCGAGGCTGCCTCATGTCATAATCTGTGTTTGGATCTGTCTCATTTGTCTGTGTCTGTTTCTCAACAGCTGCCTTGTTCACAAATTTCACAAGCCTGTGTTTTGATACTCTGTTTGTGTCTGGATTATATACCAAGTAAGATGGGCTATATTTATCGAATCCCACAAAAAGTCCGTGGTCACATTTAGAATCCAGCTTTCCTTTGTCGTGTTTGTATGTGTAACATGTAGACCCAAATTTTTGCAGTTTGGATACATTAGGTCTCTTTCCGCTTAACATCTGATAAGGGGTCTGCCCTGTACGTCTGCTAAAGCATCTGTTGCGTATATGCGCTGCCATTTGTATTGCATAGTGCCAAAGCTCTCTTGGTAGCTTACTTTCAACTAACATACATTTTCCCATCTCAAAAAGAGTACGCCAGCCCCTCTCCGCTGTCCCATTCTGGTGGGGTGAATAGGGAGCTGATGTCTCATGTCTGATTTTGTTTTCCCTCATCAATGTTTGGAAATCATTACTTTTGTATTCTGTGCCCCCATCTGACCTCATACGCTTCACATTCCCATAGGGGGTAACATCTGCAAGAAACTTCTCCGTCGCTTGTACTGTGTCACTTTTCTTCTTTAGAAAATAAACAGACATTGCACCCGAGTAATCATCGGTGAATGATACTGCATATTTGTGACCATCAATAGATTCAGTGTTCATAGGACCCGCAAGGTCGGTGTGCACCAGCTCTAGGGGAGCCTTAGCTCTGGTATCGGGGTTCCTGTTCCTACTTTGAGTGAACTTTCCCTGAATACAGATCTCACACTCTTGTTCAGGTTTACATGCTTTACCCTTAATCTGCATGCCATCAACCACACCCTGCAATTTAAGGATATCATCATAATTGCAGTGGCCTAATATCTCGTGCCATTTCTGAATGTCGTGACATGTATTACATTTGTCATTAGGCTCACTCTCAGTATGCAAATAATACAACTTGCCATACACATGAATATCATATTTTGTACCTCCTTTAGTAATCAGTTCGTCTTTGCCTTCTTTGAATACAACTGTAGCTCCGCTGGTGGTCGCCTTCTTCACGGAGAAAATATCTTGGGGATATGAAGGAATGTATAGAGCATTCCTCAGCGTCGTTTTGTGTCTCAGTCCTTTGCTGTCTATCAGAGAAACCTCAGCATTCCCCCTCCTCTGTGCGACCCCGCTGCATCGCGTGCCGTCCGCCAGCTCCACACTGTGTTTTTCCGGCCTGAACGTGCTGTCGAAATCCTTAAACATGGTCACGTCTGTGATGATGTGAGAAGTGGCCCCTGTGTCCACCATCAGCCCTCTCTCCCGGATGCTGGCATCCAACCGCTCTCTGCACCCGGTGTCGCTGTTTCTCATCTTGAACACGTTGTCGGTGTCACCATCTTCTGAAACTTTACTCGCGTCATCTCGTCTGTTCTTATTATCCTTGTCCCTGCGCCTACATGTGTCGTCCTTGTGTGTGTCACTTTTACAACGACTGCACCAAGTTTTCTGTCGACATTCTTTTGCTCTGTGGCCTTTGATTCCACACTTGAAACAAATCATATCGGTGTCATCCTTGATCCGTTCTCGGGTGTTGGTCTTTGTGGGTCGCCGCCCATTTCGACCCTGGGCCTGTGTCTTCATCACACCGTCACCTGACTCTGTGTTTAATTTCTCAGTTGCTTCATAACTTCGTAATTTAGTCTTGAAATCTGCAAACTTGATTTGGTCATCTGAATGTGCCACATGTATTGCGAATGGTTTAAAACTCTCTGGTAGTCCTTTTAAAACCATGGCAACAAGTAGTCCATCGCCCATAGTCTCGCCTGCATTCCGCAGTGCTGTGATGGCGGTCTCAGCTCTGATAATGTAATCCGTAACGCTTTCATCGTTCCCCTTTTGAAGCGATGTGAGCGTGGTGTACAGATTTATTATCCGTGGTGTTCCTTTCCCGGCATAATACTCTCTTAATATCTTCAGAGACTTTCTTCCATCATCAGGCGCATCTCTCATAATTAGTGAGAGGCTTTTATCATCTAACATTTGTATTAATTCAGCATAAGCATCTGCATTTTTCTGTGCGTCAGTCACTCTTTCGGGGCTTGTCACCGGCTCTCCTAGCACAGTCTTCTTCAGTCCCAATAAATGAAAATGTCCAAGCATTTTTGTTTCCCATATTTCGTACTTAGCTTCATCTCCGTCGAATGCCAGTCGGAGTGGCCTGCTTGCTGCTCCTCGTTCTCGATCCATTTTGCTGTAGCGTTACTCCGCTCTTTTAACCGGTTAGCGATAGCCACGTTAGCTCACCGCTCCTCTACAGTTGGACCCACTGGCTTCTCTTTTATCTCCCAAACATCAGCTGCGTCTCCTGGGCCCATAACCTGTTGAGGTGTGCGCTTCGTCGGATGTATTTGGGAGAATAACGACGAGAGATGAATTTACTTGTTAGACTCACACACGTGGCATGTTTTATTTGCCGTCTACACAGAGAGCAGCCGCTTCTCATCTCCATCGAACAGGAAGAAGAAAAAAAAAATTCGCGCCGAGCACAGACCGGATATGGCGCAGTTTCTTGGGTTGCCAGATCCGTTCAAAATAAAGAACACATTACAGAAATGAGGATACATGTCATTATTTCTTAACAGGGACCTATTCATTGTGAGACAATGAACAGATTTTACATTACTTTGTGAGGGACTTAATTCTGTGCCATATTCTCAGCTTCTTATCATCTTTAAGATATTTTATGTCACAGCGGTGGAAAGCAATGCATTTATTATCCTGTGACAAGGAAACCTAAGGAACCGCATTCTAAGCCCCCATCCATGATCACCTTAAAAAACGATAGACCAAAAATGGATAGATTGCTATTTGCATTGTCACGTTGAGCCCGAAGCGACAGAATAATCGCTTCGTGCACAACTACTAGAGGTAAGTGGATCCCCGAAACAGCAGACACAGAAAAAGAATTTTGTCATAAAAAATGAAATTTATTATAACACAAAATCCCCGTCTAAACGGACAACAGAAAACGCTGGCCAAAAGAGGGCCAGGAAACAATAACGAAGCAACAGAAAACGCTGGTCAAAAAAGAGGACCAGGAAATAACAGAAAACGCTTGCGAAACAAAAACGGCAAGGAGAAAGTTCTTAAGTAAAATACTAATCAAACACGAGAGGAAATATAGTCATGTAAGTCAGAGTTTTAACCGAGAAGGAATAGACGATAGCAAATGGCACGGCGTGGAATACTCCGGCAGTGAGTTGACTGTCGGAGTGCCTAGATATAGCAGGTGCAATCGTCAACAAATGGGTGGCAGGTGTGCAGGCGGCAAGCAAGAACGCCTGCCCCCTGCTGTCAAATACGGAACGTGACATGCATGGAGTGTAAATGTTTGCATTGGATCTTGTATAAATCTCTAGGGTGTGTGATTCAAAACCATTTTTCACATATGGTGTCCGCCACTCGCTCTTTCTTTAAACAGTCCGCACTGAATTAAGTCTCTGCTGTATTTGTTAAATGGTCTCTGTTAATTTATTTCTCGCTGATGGCACAATTTGCATGGGTCATGGAGGTGAAGAAGAATAAAAATGGACCTCGTCCTGGGGGAGGGCCATGTCCAGACCTCCGTAGTTGAGGTAACTCGAGCTGTGGCCTTTTGTTGAATTGTGGACATTGCAAGTGAGGAATGCTGAAGAAGGAGCCTTATTGGGCCTTTTTGGCCTGTGCAACTCTGGAGCTTTGCTTGCTGCTGAGGCAAAAACTCGGGCAATGGAGAAGTGTGGTGAGGCTATGAAAATCCACTTCCGGACAGCTTTGAGGAAGTTCAGGTTGACCATTCAGCGTCACAGGAGTGGAAAGCAAACCGGGCGGGGTAACAGATGGGGTAACGTTTCGGAACCCGGAGCATAAATCCAGCAATCATTTCACAGATTCAATATTCTAATACTTTTTGATGTCCATTTGCCTCCCAGAAGAATTGTAAAAACAGCACCTGTACTCTCGAGTGTCACTATGGAAACCATTTAAGAGGCTCAGCCCTGTCCACTGACATCATTGATTTAAATCGCTTAATTTGGGCAAAAGAGCCCCAGGCAGCAATTAGTTATAACACTTAGTCTTGGAGCAATGAGAGCATGCTCATGTGGACTATTGGCCAGCAATTGATAAGTGTGACGAATACGTTGAAAATATTTGAAATCCGCATGGCAGCTTTTCAGAACACTGCTTTAGCTGCAGAATAGGAGCAGTATTTGAAATCAAGTTCAAAAAGATGGCAAGGTACAAATGAAGAGTGTGTTTTTTCAAAGAGCATAGGATTCCTACACATTAAACACAACCCCAAAGTGCATTGTTAATGTTAGGTGTTCCCTCCGGTGCAGCAGCGTCAGGCGCATCTGGTTCATTTCAGGCAAGTGGGGCAACATTTCTCTTTTCATGCACAGTGGCTCGGTGGTGCAAATTAAAGGTGCAGCAGCTGCATGTTATCTCAGGTGTAAGAGGGCTATGCGAATATCATTAGTTCTCACCAGAATGCATTAAGGTGCCTGATAAGTATCCCAAGTTACAAGGGAATGAGAAGAAGAGATAATTAGACATTTCCCATCACGACTCAAAAATATTATCCAATGAGTTGGTAAAGAGTCAGGCAATTACCAGGATATATGCGAGTGTTTGTTTTACCATCGAAACATGTGTTGAGTAAGCACCCCAGATGAGTAGTTCTAAGACAGTAGGACAGTGGGTCCTCTGAATTCAAAAAGTGATGATTAAAAAGAGCAATGTGAGGATTTTTCTAAAATCCAAACCATTCCATAACCCATACACACAAATCGTATTTTACTCATTTGAAGTCAAACATGACCTATGCTTGTATTGTGAAGAAAAATAGAAAGTCCAAATCACAGATCAAAATCATAGCAGGATTTTTTATTTAAATGGTGCTAATGAATGGTCCATTGTCTCCTGCTCTGAAAAAAATAAGTATTCACACCATCATCCGCACGGCAGAATATAATGGGACATTTCGAAGAGATGTGAAACGATTTGGAGAGTTATAATAGCTTCACTAAATCTATGCAAATCTAAATCTTCAGCCCTCTTTCAGACCCCATTAACAAGTCGGAGGGTGGTGCAATAATGGCGTCACGGTGTGAAAGATGAGCACTGCACGAGTGAAAACACAAAGACAATTCTTCAGTACCTAAAATGGTTTACTTCAACTGACAATTCCTGCTGATTAATCAACTGATAAGGACATGGCAACACGACACAAAATCCTTTTTTTATTCTTTTTTTTTTTTTTTATACCCCAATTACAACAACAGTCGGCAATCCGCAACTTGGTGACAAAATGAAGCCATTCTTAATTTCCAACAGCTACAAATGCCAGAACCCAAGGCGCGTGGAGGAGGCAGATAAAGTTGTTATTGGCAAATGTCCTTGGTGCAAGCGAGTGAGCGCTTAGTAATCCTACTGTGTCATTAGTCTCCCAGGACCCGACGACTCTGCGCTACTATCACAGGCTGCTCCCATGTAGATAAGGCGAGCGCCATTCACCCTCACATCTACATATTGCTAAATGAACTGCTTATTATTGCTCCTTTTATTTAGACACACTTCCACGAAAGCCCTAAAGTTTTTAATGCCGGACTTGATCCCAACATGTCTTAATTCCCCGTTAAGTCTTCCGGAAGAACAACGGTGATGTCATCAGCTCTGCGCAAAGCCTTAATTGACTGTGAGGTAATCAGGTATTGTGCGGTTTGCAATTTGAGTTCCTCGCTGGCCAACAAAAATGCGACCTTGACAAGCTTCGGGTTTAATCCAAATGATTTTCAACGTGTTGTGTGTTGCATCTTTTATAATGTTCATACTTTTTTTGATCGACATGGCAGCAGCTGTAATTTGGTTGTACTACGTTACAATACTGGAGCTACATTTGAATTCAATTGAAATGTGAATTGAGCGCTAAATTAAATGAATGTCATCAAATAAGGGCTGAGAATGATTATTTACTACAATACAGAGTATCTACCTCGATTTGAAGTGAGCTCTTTATTTTAGAGGAGGCTTTCATTTGTCCCGGTTCTCATGTATGGGCAGAGCAAAACATATTGTTGCCCATGCATTTTAGATGGAGAACTGTTACTTGTATGACACAGCGACCTCGCAGCACTGAAGCACATCTGTTACAATAGATGCCAAAAGTTGAGAACACATGACAAACATGGAGCCTTACAAAATACAAAGTAGGCAGAGCGCAACAAAACAAAAAAGTTTGAGAGTTTTGTGGCGATTTCTCCTCTGTTGTAATAACTCATTTATATGCCAAGAGTGTTTCTCCCGTTGGAAAGTTTGTTCACGTCCCTTTGAAATGATTCCCCATTTGCAAGCAACATACACACTCATTTGTGCTGCTCATCCCACAAATGCACGTTCCGCACAAACGGAAGATCATTTAAATGGAGAATAAAGAACGTATCATTGGTACAAAAGAGAATATAAAGACACATTTTCAAAATGTTTTGTTTCATATTAATGCAAATAAAAGCCAACATTGCGCACATATGCATTGGCATCAATTTACCTGGATGATTTTCTGTTTGTGGTTTGCACTGATGACAGCTTTGAAAGTAAACAAGTAAAGAGTCAAGGCCTCATGTCAGCTGGCCTGCCCACAGAATGTGTTTTGAAAACAACAATATTTAAAAGAAGAGAAGTTGCAGCTCGCTAAGTGACAAGTCATACAGATAGGACCGCGATTTTCCCTCGGACCAAAAGAACGTCACCTGTGGATACATAGTTTTGTCACCTGACTGCTCTTATCGTTCTTGGGCATGCACAAGGTCAAATTATGTACACCTCTTATTTTAAACTGTGAATAGTCTGTGCCATAAAAGCCCTTTTAGAGGGCCTTCTAAATGCAGCTCAGCTGTTTTGCTTTTTTGTGCAGTCCCATTATTTCTCTTTTGCATTTATCTGTGCCATATGCATATCCATCGATTTATCACCTTGGCCTGTCACAGAGCACCCCATACATTATAGGTTGTGACTGGAGGTTGCATTTCACTGACACAACCGACTGAAGGGGCCACTGAATCATTTCACTCTCCATTTTGTCTACTGTCTGGATGTTTTATTTGGATTCTGGTAGACCCGCGATGCTTGTTCGAGTGCTGTATTCATATATTATTGCACATCAACAGTTTTGCCTTGGGCTGTTATTCAAGTTGACCTTTTGAAAAGGTAAAATGCCTACTTTCAGTAGAACCATATGGAAATCACCGAAATGATATGTTTCGCATTTCCAAACACGGCTTTGAAAAGAAATGTAAGGAAGTCAAAGTATTTCCGTGGTGCTGTTTGGCTAGAAAGGTAAGATGCAATTGTTTAACTGATGGATTTTCACTGACCTTAGAAAGAGAACATCTCTCCCCCCTTGTCTTTATGGAATTGAATTGGTTGTACTATTTTAGCAAAAGAATACAAACATTTATTGTGTCATGATGAAAATGCCCCCAATGAAGCTATCTGTCTATCAATGAATTGCACCAAATTAATTAAACAGGTACACAGATAAGAGGAAAAAGTGTTTGGATCTTGCTGGTCACACAAAGGACAGGGTAAAGACCAGTATTTGCTTCGTGTACATTCTCCCATCCCCAGAATGTCCCCGTGGGGCTTCATCATCACCCTAAAAGTTGTACTTTCGATTTTTAATAAAGCTTGATCCTCAGCCACTGCGGCGGGCATACAGAGGCTGTTAATTTACCAGTGTAAGTGTAAATTGGAGCATTCTGACATCCAAGAGATTTACCTTGTAGGGGTCATTCCATATGCAGCTGCCAAAGCAGCCCCTATAGAGAAGCTTTCCGTTTCCCCCCAGCAGATGCCTGACGAAAGATGATTGCTGCAGTGACCAACCACAGTATTGGGGACTGGGTCATCAAACACAATTGAGACCTGATCGTCAAACAACCAGTTAATTAGGACATACATGAAGATACAAGAAAGCCAAAGTATATTTTTGGTGATATTTCTTAAAGAAAACAACATCAATGCTGTTTTGAATTTCGGAAAGGGAAAGCTAAGGTCTTCTCGACCACTTTGCCACATTCCTGAGACAACAATGAAGGGTCAGGAGGAGAAAGAGGGTCTGCAACTGCTATCAGTTCCGCCCCAGGTCTGCTTGATAGCAGGACAGATGAGTGCGATGGCAGTGTGGCCTCTTGCCGACCGGGTCCATGGGCATCAGCAATGAGATCTCAATTACTCCGTTAAGCTGTGTCTGAGAACGTAACCTCACTGTTGTGTCATTGTCAGGGGCTTAATGCTGCTTCGTATGGCCACACAAATCCGAGATAAAGCTCTTGGCCGGAAGATCCTATTCAGGAAACTGCAGAGACAAAGTTGCGCGATGGAGAGGTACAGTTCTTTCAATGCAAAGAAAGCTGGAATGTGTCATTACACGGTAAACGGCGGGATGATAGGCTCTTATGGTAACAGAACCTACATTGAAGTCATTGTCTCGGTCATCAGTAACGATAATTAAAAACAGCAGTCATGATTCACAGATGCCGAATGGTGACCATCCAACAGAATGCAGTCCTGTTAATTGAGCAATATCATGGTCAGAGAAGCATTTCAAAATCCATCCACTCAATCCATCCCCTCATTCGCTTCCAATTATCCTGTGGAGAGTCATGGGGATTTTTAAGGATTATTCCAAAAACACTGCAGCCAAAGGTTATAAAAATATGCAGTCATTTAATATGCAGGGATACATTAGCAATAGTCATTCATCTAAATGTCTTTTGCAATCTCTTCTCCAAGAGAGAGAGAGAGAGAGAGAGAGAGAGACGGAGAGAGAGAGAGAGAGAGAGAGTCAAAGATAATACAGGGAATTGTGAATCACCATTGTTGAATTGAGCTTTCTGTGCTGCAGTGAACCCCCACCCTGGCGTGGCTGCAGTGTTCCTGCTAGGAGCGGCTTTAAGGATTTTCTGTCCTTTTTCTCTTTTTTTGGACATGCAGCTGGGTAAAGCATTCAACTGCAATCCCCTATGTGCCACCCACTGGCATTAGACTCTTAATAAGAAGTAAATGAAATGAAAAGTTGTCAATTAGATATGCATGTTTTTCGGGATGTATGTTTACGTTGAATTTACATAGACATCGATATACAGTCTATTTGGCTAATATTTTGTAAATATCTTGAAAACAGCATATTTGTATTGTCCTGAATAAGGTTATGCTGCCTATGGGATACTGAAATAACTATAACAGAATATGAACATATCTTAGTCGCAAGGGAAAATCAATGATACAGGTTGACTGCAGGGTTAAGAGCAAAATGTAAAAATGTAAACAAGAAGGTCAAAAAGCCATTTTGGCTCGCGGGTGAGAATCTCTTCGGTTAAATAAAATTAAATAGATAAAAATATTTGTTTAAAAAGCACAACACTGGAAGTAGTAATAACGATATGAAAAATGTAGTATATGAAAAAATTGGGCACAGTGATTGAGTGGTTAGCACATTTACCTCACAGCCCTGAGGTCAGTGTTTGAACCCGGACACATCGTAAAATGTGTCCATTTATTTATACATGAATTCTGCTCTTCGTTCCTTTTCAAGAAATGATCTGTGACCCTGCCATACCAACAAGTCGTCTTTTCCAGGGACTTAACTAGTGTCCTATAACTACAGTAACTACAATAAAACCCACCAGAAATAAAAGATTAATTTGTCGCTAGTCGTTTTCAACAAAGAGAGTGTCGCTAAAATGATTAGAAGAAGTCTCCAGTTCAACTCAGAACAAAATGAGAATGCCTCCACCAAATGATCAGTGATTGGCTCATTTCGCTGTCAATCAAAAAGAGATTCCGCCTCTGACAGATCATCCAATCATCATGCAGAAAAGCTCAGTGTCCGGGCCAGCCCATAAACGCCCACTGTCCATAGACTCCCAGAGACGCTGAGCGTCCGATGGGCGGGACAAAACCAGCATTTATCCAATGATTCGTCTCGTTTCAATGCATTGGGACAACGGCCTCGGAATTCTCTAGACGCCCAGCGTCCGTGCTGTAGACGCTCAGCGTCCACACAGTTTAAAGCACTGGGAATGAATGAGAAGAGAGTCGCGTCGTAACCAGTAATAAGAAGCTGATTCGGAACAAAAGTTGAGCGTGTTGTAGCGCACATTTAGTCAATGACATGGACACACAATTGTATGTACACACATTTATTTGATCACTTATTTTTTGACATTTTGGGGGAAGCTGAGCTTCCCTTGCAGTCTGAGAGCAATCGCCTCTGGTTCAGTGAGACTAGCTATGGGTCCCTTGAAAGTCAAACCAATCATATACAGGTATAGACAGTAAATCACAATCGGTCAACCACACTCCAACATCCACTCATGGGTTTTGCAGTATTTGTTTTTGGCGCAATCACATACAATAGTCGCTAGACCACATCTGTAGGTTGCTATGATTCAGGATGAACATTGTGCCCCCAACTGACTGCATTGGTAAAATGACCATGCACAGCAGAGGTGGCTGTGCCGCTTGGATACTTTGCATAGTTGTAGCTCTGAAACCGGTTGAGGGGTCTTGGCGCTAGAAATCTCATCATATCATGAGATAGCCAACAAGACACAATCATGCAGAATGATTGTGTGTGGAAAGAGCAGGGCAAAGAAGTGCAACGCAATAATGGGAAAAAACAAAGGCGCCAGATCACGAACTCAAATGGGTGATATCAAAAGCTCCTGCAATTTGCTGAATAAACAGTTCATTGCTTTGTTGTCTCAATTTGAGTAACTCCTTTCTTCAACCTCGACAACTTGGCAACTGATTTTGCAATTGGAATTTATTTGGAATTTGGTTTTGTTGTCAACAGGACGCTCAATTTTAATTTTATACTTTGTTGTCAGGAGTTTGTTAAGCCAAATTTCGAAACATAAAATATGCCTAGGATACAATCAGATTGATTCACATGATCATGAATTCTTACTTTTGGATGTCAAATCTTTTAGCTCACCTGAACCTTTGTTTCCATTGTTGGTAACCACTTTTAATTGATTTAAACTTACACCAAGCAAAAGCTCTAAGCATCAGTGTTATGTGTTCCCAAAGGTTTTTGTGTTTTGTTTTGTATTTATCTTACATCTATCACTCAATACTTGCAGTCTCTGAGTACAGAAATGCGTTGTATGTAAAATGAATCCCCAACCAAAATGTACTGTATACTGTATGGTGGCAATAGCGAGGGATGTGATGTTTTGCAAATGAATGTCAGATTCGCGATGACGTACTTTCCCACTGATAAGAGTTCAAGAGCGCGATGTCAAATACTGGCTTGTTTTGTCAAATGCTGATATTTATCTTCAAAGCTCAGATTACCAAATCAAAGACAGAGAAGGATGGTGTGCCTGATAGGGTTGGACGTGTGTTGAACTAATCCGCACTGACAGAAAGTGTGGTTAATATATTATGGCATACGCCTCGGTACTCACTAACCAAATCATTTGCATTCCCAAGTCAAATTCACCAGTGTTCAGGTATTGCCATATGAATTATTGTTGTGAGCAGCAGCACTCAAACGTTTCTGATTGCCTATTCTGTAAAATGCCCTGTGAGGCAAAAACACATGCTCTCAACCTATTATGAAAAGAACTTTAGAAGGGACGCCTTTACTGGCACAGCACAACTCACACTGAGATATTATTTATTGTATAGCATCCTTCGAAAAGTCGTGAAGGTCTTGGCATGAGCAAGCCAGTGCAAAACATTCACACAACAGTCGAGTGACTCGAAAGTTTTCAAGGTTGAACGACTGTGCTCTGCATATTAACACAAAGGATTCTGACAAAAGGCAATTCATAATGAATGTGTGTCATTTTTAACATTGTTACATGTCTAAAGGCAAAGCAGTTTTATTCACATAGCGCATTTCATACATAAAGCAATGTGTTTCACATAGTGAATGGAAAACATTTCTAGTAAAATCATTGACAAACAAAAGAGTTCAAGACATTTGAAAGCACTGTAAAGAAATTCAAGCATATTAGTAAAATTATTAACTGAACATACAGTGCAAGAAACATGATTTGGAGGACAGGCTTTTGAAAAACCTTTGAAAAGACCTTGAACGCCGGGGCTCTTGGGCCCCAGTTGCGGCTAAATGCCCACCAGCCGGCAGGGAAGGAGGTGGGGCCTCACCTTCCGCCATGGGCTCGCCCCGCTGGAATGGAGGGTAGTGGGAGTAGCCGCCCCACAACCCTCCTGAAACAAAAATCAGGGGAGGGCCCTTCCGGGACCCGCACTGAGTGTGAACCTCGCGGGGCACCAGCGAGAGTCTCTGACGGGGGCTGATTGCCCAGGAAGGAAGGAAGGAAAATACCTTGCTAAGATATTAAGATATCCTTTATTTGTCCCGCAATGGGGAAATTTACAGTCAGAGTTCAGAAAGGAAAACACTGGGTAGGGAGAGGGGGGAAAAAAACCACGCTCGAACTATCCTCTTCTGAGGATAATTTAAGTCCAGGATAAAAGTCCAAGAGGTATACAATGAAAAAAAAAAGGCTTAGGCTTCACTACTTGACCCGAGTCTGCAAATATCAGAGTCCCACTGAGTTTTTATTTCATTTTTGCAAGCAGGACCTTATTAACCATTAGCGATATATAAACCAATGACAGAATTGTAAAAATTTACAGCTGACTGGGAGCCAGTGTAACGTCTTTCAGAATGGATAAATATATTCTGATCTCTTTGTTCTGGTCAGAACCTGAGCTGCAGCGTCCTGAAGGAGCAGCAGCTATTTGATGCTCTTGAGGTAAACCAGCCAGAAGACCATTACATTCATGAAGTCTACTGGAGATAAAAGCATGAATCAGTTTCTCCTGGTCGACTTGCAGCCTGGATATTTTTATTTATTTTGTTTTTTCAGCGGGTCAATGGCTGTTTTAGTGATTGATATATGTCTGCTGAGAGTCAGACCCCAATCAATCAACACCCCAAGGCTTCCGACTTGGCCTTTGGCTTTAGAAGACAGTGACTCTGAAGTGTTTACTAACAGGAATCCTCTTTTCTGTGTTGCCAAAAACAGTCACCTCAGTTTTAAAGATGAACATGCTCACTGGAGGTTATGAAATAAACACAACGCAACCCAAATGATATATCACAAGTGGGAAATACCTGGAACAGATGTGAAGTGTGTTTACCACTTTTGTAATGAATAGCAGAATAGTAGAGGTATTATAGCCATGTAGGCAAACTGCCAAATACCTACAATACGGACAAAAACGGCTTTAAAAAAGTTTAAGCTCAAATGAAACACTCCATCCGTTATTCTAACCGAAGCTTATATGCTGCAGCAGGTCACCTCAGCACAATGTTCCCTCATCTCAGTTAATGCTCTTTTTGAATTGAATGGCAGTTTGATTTCAAAATGAGCCATCTGTTCCATTAATGTGTGATTGGCAATAAAATAATGTTCCTGAAGTTTTGCGCTGGAGCCAAGACGACCGTCTGACCCATTAAACTGTAATTGCTGGCACCGAACAATAGGGTTTCTCAACTGAACTACTCAATGAAATGTTGAAAGGATAAGCAGAAGGTTTTATTGGCTGTTTGGAGGGGAGTCTGACCTTGTACTGTATCAATGATGGTGTATTGATGTATTATGTTGGTGGGTTTATTTATTTATTTTTCAGAAATAGTGTGAATAATCAGAAGACTTTTAAATCCTCCTAATGCAGTGGGTCTTTTTTTTTTTATATACAGTACGTTTGCAGTGATTAGTACTCTGTCGTTAGGTGGCACAGTGTTCGACTTGTTGGCACGTCCGCCTCACAGAGGCCGAGGTCATGGGCTTATGGTTACCGACCACCTATATGACAATTATTTCTGCTCAGTCAGTCATTAAAAAACTCTAGATTTTATGTTACATTTTACT
Organism: Hippocampus guttulatus; assembly: GCF_054856545.1. Taxonomy (NCBI): domain Eukaryota; kingdom Metazoa; phylum Chordata; class Actinopteri; order Syngnathiformes; family Syngnathidae; genus Hippocampus; species Hippocampus guttulatus. The sequence goes on along the minus strand of NC_141262.1, from coordinate 31,995,242 downwards.
TCCATGCTACAGAATTTTCCAGAAAGCTTGTATTGAAATATTGAAAATGTGATTAAACTGTATCCAGGACAACACTGGGGCTTAGGTTTAGCCTGATCCATTCATCGATGCATCTATCCATCTTCTTTTTTTATCCGGGGTTGGGCCACATGTGCAGTAGCTTCAGCAGGAAATCCAGGACGTTCCTGTCCCCAGCCACTTCATCCAGCTCTCCTGTAAGGGGGTAGGGGGTCCCAGTGAAAACGACTCCCATCCAGTCCTGCTTGTGTTCAGCATGACTCCCACTCCCATACCACTCCCATTTTCAAGGTCAGCTACATTTAAAAACAAAACAAAACAATGACTAAAGTCTCATTCTACTCATTTCTTGAACAGTTTGTTGCCCCCTTTCGACTCATGGACTCTCACGATTTTGTGCCACATTTTTTTTTTCCCTAAAGGATAATCCCGTGCCTGTCTGCTCCCATAAAGTCCCAACCCCACAATTAAAGGTAAAATTAACTCCTGAAAAATTGTCACCCTCCAACAGTCTGTCCAGCATGTCCTGAGTAATCCCCAGGGCCTCCTTCCTGTGGGACGTGCCCAGAACACCCCACTAGGGAGGCGTAGCTTGACTTCCGCCCCACGACAGACCAATACAGAGTCCAGATCAATGTAGACAGGGGAGAATGATTTAAACAGCAGTGTAGAATAATGCTAAGCTTACCGGCATTTTAACCTATAGTTTGGGAGTCATTCAAGGTTAGCTAGATGGTCTGTAACATTTAATTTGTGTATTTTTATATTGTGTCATTGCTATTCGAAGCCGATACTTATGTACACATCTATAGTGAATAAAGAAACTGAATTGGACATGGGCACGTAGGCCTGAAGCGTAAAGCCAATCTAAAACTAATTTCACCAACCATGGCTATATTACTGAGAAAATCTAGTCTAAATGTAGCCATTTACAAAATATATCTTTGTTTATTTTTGTTTTTTTGCACAACACAATTTGTTGTGGGAACAGATTGTGTTAATGCATTTAATTTAGTGTGTATGGTCAGTGGTAAAGGAGAACCTAATGACTTGTGACAGCTCAAACAAACACAGCCGAATGTTTTTGATGGCGTTCAAAAATTATGACAAGCACTTTCTTGTCATCTTGGATGAAATATAATTTCATGTTATATTAAGTAGATATTGACCGGGAGTAAGGGAGCATTATCTGTGTGGAAAACTGAAGCCCTTTGGGCTAGGAGATCATGATCCATTTACTGTTTCAACATACTTCTGAAAATAGAGGGTGGATGAGAAAAGAGAGAGAACGCGATAGAGGTCTGACTCAATGTGATTTTGACTTGTGACCTGAGGGCTGCCGCCTACTTCATCTGGATATAATACTCCTGACACTTCCGCTACATCGCCTCACACATCCATGATTAGATTTTCACTATTTTGCATTTTAATCACTTTATTACCATGATAATTCAGAGTGTAGCCCGCAATTGGAAGAAGTTAAGACATGATTGTGACCATTTTCTTATTTGGTGCAGTCAAGTTCGAAAAGTACCTTAACAGTGGCAGCACTGATTGCATGCAACTCGGCTTGGCTTTCGACTTGAAGGCATGAAGTTGATTAGATGTGTGCTGTCTTCACCCTTTTTTGTTTTGGTTAAAATCAACTCTTTTATAGCGGGTGCACTCTTTTGAAGGGCAAAGTTAAAATTCGGTGACTTGCAGGTTATCACCCCCCAAAAAGTTGTCACAATTAGCCTGTCCTTTTAAATGGAGGAGAAATCTTCTGTAATTGTACTCAATGTCATGCAGACTGTCACAGAGAAGAAAATCATTTTTGTTGTGCGGGATACAATATTCTTCTCCACCAATATGCCTCACTATAATGGATGTGAACAAATAAATAAAAAATAAAACAGTTGCAGAGGTTGCACGTTACTATGGTGGGAGTTGATACGTTTATGTGTACAGTATATGCACGATTAGGTTTGAAAACATGCTCTATTGTTTCAGCGACATTGCAGTGCACAGAGTTAGTCGTACGCGTTAGTCACGTGAAAAATAAAACAAATAAGAGCCAAATGCCAGTATTTGCTTACTAATAACACCTGTGGGTGCAGCTTCGGTTCCATTCAATTCACTTCAGCACACAATTCAATTCACTTTGGCTGGCAATCACAAAAAACCTGGACCAACATTAAACATATTGTGAGATTTGATATTTTTAAGGGATTGTCCGGTGGACGTTTGGTGAGCACGTCGGCCTCACAGTGCAGAGGTGCAAGAATCTATTCCGGCTCTGGCCTTCCTGTGTGGAGTTTGCATGTTCTCCCGGTTTCTGCGTGGGTTTTCTCCGCCTCCGCAACATCTGGTCATCGAAAGCCATCACTACGACCACCAAGCTACGCCTCTATATGTCAGTGGTTATCCCAACAGCGATTTACGCCTGTGAGACATGGATGAAGACAGCCAACATTACCAACAAGTTAGATGTCTTTCATCGGCGTTGCCTGAGATCCATCCTGAGGATCTCATGGAGAGACCACATCACCAACGAGGAGGTGATGAAGAGGGCAGGAGTGGCTGAACTGTCAGACATTGTCTATGAAAGGAGAAGGAAAATGATCGGCCACGTACTCCGGCTGCCAAGAGAGAGACCGGCAAGTGTGGCCATGGACTGGATGCCAGAGGGTGGAAAGAGGAAGAGAGGTAGGCCAAAGAAGACGTGGAGACAGACTGCCAAAGAAGACCTCAGTGAGATGGGTGTCAGCTGGCATGGAGCAAGAAAGGTCGCCAGTGACCGGAACAAATGGAGGAGGCTCGTCGCCCAATGTTCCAAATGGGAGCGGGCGGAACTAACTAACTAACTAACTAACTAACTAACTTTCTCCGGGTACTCCGGTTTTCTCCCATATTCCAAAAACATGCACGGCAGGTTAATAGAACACTCTAAATTGTGCCTAGGTCTGATTGTGAGTGTGAATGGTTGTTCGTTTATGTGTGCCCTGCGATTGGCTGGCAACCAGTTTAGGGTGTGCGCCACCTCCTGCAATTGGCTGGCAGCCAGTTTAGGGTGTGCGCCACCTCCTGCCCGAAGCTGGGATAAGCTCCTGCATGCTCAAAATAGAAAATGGTTGGTTGGATGGATGTTAATATATCCATGCATGCCCAAACAACAAACATAAACACATTCAACTGTAAATCAAAAGTACACCTCGACCAATAAACATGATCACATTAAGGTACATTAACGGTGTCTCCATAAATAAATAGGCAAATAATTGCTCACTTTCAGCAGACAGACAGGGGAATAATATGCGAGCAACAGTCTTCTTTGGATGTTGCAGCGAAGTGGCAACTGTGATAACTGGCTCAAAATAATATCAATATTTCTTGAGCTATTAAATCAGTAGATGTATTAATAATTTCAAAAAGAAAATGTCAAGTAAGATTCACTATTAACATTTCCTATTGTGCATCATGCCATGGGGCACAATCATGCATTTAAATGGTCCCAAGCTTGCATATTAAGCAGGCTAACCTACAGTAAATTCTGGTACATGGTGATTACATCACAAGAGAAATATAGCCAAATTGCATGCAATATTGAAACATTTCAAGGCATAGCAGCTGTATCTGCACGTCTTCCTGGTCAGGGTCACATGCATGGTGCAAACTTCAGTGGCAGTCCATGGCTCTGTGCCCTCTGGTTGCTCCTAGTTATCCCCGGGTTTCTGCTGAGATGACAGGGTACACACGCGAGTCAGATTGTCAGGCCTTAGCTTTTACAGGGCCACTTTGACTGCTGACATACAACGATGATGATAACATGTATGATTTATTGCGAGTGAGTGAGTGAGTGAGTGTTGAATACCTGAGCAAGACTGCAAAATCTTCTCTCCTCACCAATGCCTCTCAACCTTCATTAATCCGTACCTTCAAAAAACACTAATACAAGTACATATCATAAAAGATAGGCATCGGTAACTGTGTGAGTGTGTGTGTATGTCTATATATATATATATATATATATATATATATATATATAGACACACACACACACACACACACACACACACACACACACACACACACACACACATATATACAGTATATATATATTTATATATATTTCTATAATATAGTGAGGGAGCAGTTGTCTGCAACTTCCATTATTACAAGAATTCCAAAATCATATATGACCATCAAGTATGTCAGACTTATTAATTAATTCCTTTTAATATGTGCCAAACAAAGTTAATTGTTGTGGCTATTTTATTGACTGAAATTAATGACTTATTCAGTCAACAAAATACAAGGTGAGGATATTGAGGGCCATTACTTATTCATTGAATTTCAAGTGGGTATAACTTGACCCCACCTTATACAATCCTGAAAACAGAGTTTTCCTCTTAGATGGATTAATAATGAAAGAACCATCCAGCAACCCTCTGTTTGGACTCCTGAGAGGAGGCGGTGCCTTCCTTGAGAAATGAAGGAAATTATTGGCATATACCAGCCCTAGGTCAAACTCATCAACACGTCTTACATTGATGAAGAGAGATCTGACTGCTAATGAAGGTGTCCTTGACTTGCAAACACCCAGTTAGGTTATCTTCCCCGAGGATCATTTGAGAGCAGCTTGTTAGTTCGATACAGATTTGCATGCAAAACATTGCTCATGTCCTGTTGTTTTTCCTTCTCTTTCACTTTGTGCTGAATCTTCCCCAATGTGTACTTGCAGTTTGTGTGGTCCATGTCAAAAGGAAGGCTCTACCTTCTGCCACCGAGTAGTCGAAAATGTAATCGCTCTACCTTTTATTATACATTGCAGCATAGATAGATGAGCAAAGTTTTATTTATAGTCAATAAATACTCAGTCATTGCCCCTCTATCGTTTGGGTACAGTTCCAGACCACCACCGCAATCAGTGAAGCCCAGCTCGTTGATGGTCTGCACTGTTTGGGCTGCAGTGTGAGGCCTTGCGTTGTCACGCAAGATGATTCCTTCTGACTGATGACCCCAGCGTTTGTTCTTTATTTCTTTCTTGACCTGCCTCAGCAGTTCACAGTAGTTGCCACGAAGTTTGAAAGTGACGATGAAGTCAAAAGTGTTGTAAGCGACTGGCTGAGTCCAAAGATTTTTACGCTGAGGGAATATGGAAGGTTGTGCGCAGATGGGAAAAGTGCTGGGAGACTACGTTGGGAAAAAAACAAAAACAAAACTAACCTTCTTTCTATCTTAAAAGTCTTTATACCAAAAAATTCACCTTATGTATTGAATGACCTTCATGCATGACAATAGATCTTTTTTTTTTCTTTTTTCAATGAATCTGGCTTTGCTTCTAGACAAGACAATACTGTTTGCGGTTACCACAATTTGAATTTAAGTAATTAAAGCTTTTGATTATATAAAAACGAAAGCCAATTGTTCTGTTACATTGTCATATTCTTATTGTGTTATATAAACCCATGTTTCCATGTTGTTGGACATAAACCCATGTTGTTGACCAAGGCATGATGTTCGTCATATGGGTTGTTTCCTGTGTGTCCACAAGGGATGCCCATCTCCGAAAGGCCGCTCAGAGGATTCATTATGTGTGCTTTGTGAGATTGCTATTAATAGGTTCAAGGGACACCCTCCATCCCTAAACAATTTAAACCCCAATCTCAAACATCTATTTGTTGCGTCTCTGTTCAATCATTTGCAAAGTGATATCACCAATATCCTTCACAAAAACTCTGAGAGTATCTGTTTTCAATTGGTGATAATGCTGTTGATCAAAAGGTCACAGGCATGCTGACCGTCAGCGAAGCAGCTAGCAATTTTCCATGGGGTTGTCAGGGGGTCACAACATCCCACCGTTCATTGGCCCGGGGTGGCCATAAAGGGCACGCGTAGGCGTCTGAGCACGAGGCCCAGATTTGCATGTGCTTGCTAACATATTCATCAATAGCTAATCAGAGTGAACAATTGTCACCGACTGTCAACACTGTTTTGCATACTGCAATCGATGGCCTATTCAGTCAAAGCATATCTAATACGCACAGTGACACAAAAAACATACAAGAAATACAGACATGACATATAAGTATAGAAAGACTTTCCGTAATGTAAGGGTGCCATTGTACTGTAGAACCACACAGTGACAGTGTGCAACAACGTGCAGAGGATCAAGCAGAGATAAAGTGATCAGTGGTGCAATGCAATACTATGACGGTTGTGCAGATGATGCGGATAATCATTGGACCTTTTAAAATGATCAGTTGTGGTAAGAGTAATTGTAATTCAACTTTGGATGTGCAATGATGCAAAAAGTCCTTGAGCGCTTTAAAGTGTCTAGTGCTGTGGAATACTGATCGTCAGTTGTGCAAGTATGGAGAGAACTGAAGCTGCAATGATCCACACAGTGATACTGCCCCACCAAAATGTGGTGAATTGGCAAACATTTGTGAAATGTCATGTATGGAATTTTGATAGCAAGAGGCTGTTTGAATGTCTACTAGTTTTGGTGTGCATGATTCAAAAGAATGTAACATAATATAACATCGCAAAGTATAACATAACATAATCTTTATCCTAATGAATGGGTACTGAAAAGTGGGATGGGTCAGGTCAGATATTTTTGGACCAAAACTGGGCTTAATGTAGCCTGTTCATACAGCAAACGTGCATGTCAAAATGTATTGTGTCCAGCTAGTTGCAGAAATGTGGGTTACAAAATGCTCATTTAATCTTTTAACCATAGAGCAATTGTAAATAGCACAGCCACCTTATCTATATCTATATTTACATTACACTTAATTGTGTACATTGAAACTGTAACATTTATTTTGTGAATGCAAACACTTTGTTTTTCTTCTTTCTACCCACAATCTTGCTGCTGTAGACTGTAAATTTCCCCAGTGTGGGACAAATAAAGGATATCTTATCTTAAACTCTCAACACCCATTTTCTGGCTGAAATGTGCTGTCCAATGTTTTCATTAAAATATACTGTATATATACTGTACTAATAATAAAAATATTGAGAAATATTTTTTTTGTGTGGGTAGCACTTCATATAACAATGTTCTTAAAATCCTAGAAAGCCTCGAAGATATATGGTCAGCGGTGGAAGACATGATCGCAAACGCTTGCGAAAGAATATGAGCACAAAGGGGATAACTGCAAACACAGAGCGACAGAACGGAAGGCAGGATTAATCACTGCTCCCCTGCAGCCTTTTTCTCCACAGACTAACTCGGCCGCCTCTGTCCTCTTGGAATCAAGCCAAGATCGCGGCACTCTTTTTACATTTCACCTTCCGCAACCCACGCAACATGACCAACTCGGCCTGAAGTACTTTGAGATCACTTTATGAAAAGGCTTTAGCATCTCTTATATGTTTTCAAATGACCTTCAGTTGAAATGAGATCATGTGTCGGTAAATAACAGGAGATCTGCCATTGTAATTGCAGATCTCCAACTGGATGCTCCTTCAATAATTACTAATGTCACACGGCGGCGTCTGCTCCTACGTCTGCTCTATAAATGTCTGCTGTGCTTTGTGAGAAAATTCCTTCATTATACAACAATTGATTGGACCTCACCTCAATTACCACCTGGCCTTTCACTCTCGGGTTGCTAATGCATAGGATTGCATTCATCTGCTCACTGACTCATTTTTATGCTTGGCTTTTGCAGTCACACAAATTTCCAAATGATGAAATTATGCCAAGAAGGTCAAGAGTAGCTGTGTGAACCCCCGAGGCCCCTGTTTTTTTTTTGTTTTTTTTTTAACGTCTTCAGAAAACTGACTGGTCTCAGCGGGATGTAATGTGATACGGTACCCCAGTTTACCAACATTCTACCATCTTATGCACTGTATCAATAAAACTGCCACCCAATCTTCTTTAAGGGAGTATTGCTCTCTGACATGAACACTACATTGTTTAAAACAATATGTGCCTCCAAAAGTCAGCGAGGGGTAGCTCAGGCTGCAAGACTTCAGGCAATGAAAACCACCCGGCTGTTCAGCCGCTTAAGGTACATTCACACTCTATCCACGATGCCATGGCCAAAATGTTGTACAGTGTGGAAGTTTGCCTGTCTTGGTTTTTTTTTTTCATGGTTGATCACGGTATTCATGACAAGCCGCTGGTGTAAGGGGGCTGCTGAGTCTCAGAAGCTCAATGGCACTCTACTGTTAGACTTGTACTCGGCCCACGCTCTTCCACTGACGCTTGTGGCTCCCTGCTGAGCTGTTATTTCCTGATGGAATCCATTACATTTCTCACAGTCCAACACATTTTTCATGTTCTGTCAAAACTTTGTACAAATAAAACCAGGACGCAGGGCAGATCGTATCAGAATTGGTGCCCACTTGTGCTGTGCATGAATTGGTGGTTACTCGAACTGAGATGAAACTTGGCCATTAAAAAAAAAAAATAATAATAAAATAATTAATTAATTAATTAAAATTTTCAAAAGTGCCGAATCAGAGATTTCAGATTCAAGTCAGCATGATTGGCACTCAGAGTGAATGGCAACTCTGTGCCTGTGATCAATCTATGGGGAGTGTGCATGCGTTGTGTGAAGGCATGTGGCAGTCTCTTAGAGCGACCTCCCAGAAGTGAGCAGGATTAGTTAGCCACTTAATGACCATTAAATAAACTGCGAAGCACAATGGCTAATCAAGTTCATCTCAGCAGTGTATCAAGCCTCTCCTGTTAGTTCGCTGTTTAGCTCTCCTGCTTTCATGGTAACAAATGAAGGCAGTTTGCAAACTTGGACACCGGATCAAAGAGGCACTTAGTGCAAGCTAGCAGGTACGACGTAACGCGGGTGGAAAATGAGACGAAAAGAAAGAAAAAAACACGTTATGGTGAGGGATTCTGGTGATTAAAGTAATCTATATTAAACTTTCCATCAGTTGTTGGAGATGTGTCAACATGCCGGTATACACTACAGATTGTCATGGTTCTGTTTCTGTGTTTCTCCAGTAGGTGGCAGGGGAGGGCCTTTCCCTCCAGCCGGCACACCTGCTGCCAATCATAATCAACTGTGTCTTTAAGAACTTCCAAGATGTGGATTATTCGCCTTGCTCAAGCCGTTGTTCCAAGTGCAATTTTCTAGACCTTCCATGGTTTTATTCTGTTGTTTTCACGCCACATGTTTGTATTTGTTCAAGTTTATAGTGTTCTTGGTTTGTACATTTATTCATGTTTTGCATTTTGGGCCACTTGTCCTTTTGAGACAAGCTATTTCAATTTGATTCCTTGTTTAATTGAGCAAGTTTTGGCCTGGATTCACACAGATGTACTGTATGTGCTCCAACATGGTGCAACATTTGTTTTTGTGGTTGCACACATTTCCATCACAAGAGGGTTATCAAATGACATTTTGAGCAGGCAAGAAGGTGAATAAGAAGATTAATTATTATGACACCCTTAAAATTGCTGGCTGAAATAATTGGACCAACCCACTAACTTGGGTCATATAACCCAAGTTCAAAAAAAAAAAGACAGCCCAAATTGACAATTGATGTTTTTAATTTTTAATTTTTTTTATTTTTACCCAGCAGTTTCCAGAGAGTCTTTATAAATGATGTATTAATGGATTTTAAACAGTGAAAATACTTTTCCGACTACAATACATTGTCTTGCTTTGTCTTTGGGTGCCGAGCAGATCGAAACACAAAGACGTTCTTAAAATATTCTGACACGGTCAATTCTGCTAGCTCTTGTACTTGCGCAGCTAATAAATTATAGCAGGATGCAGCGAGCACAATGGATAATGTCTCCTTGGCGAGGTCGGTCCACATGATGATTGAATCCAATGACTGAATAATTAAGTCTATCATTAACACAATACATCTTATAATCAACAGTCTATTGGAATTGAAACACAAGCTGACCATTGCACTGGTGAAGGTTTGCTCGGTTTGTCAGTAATATGCCAGTAATGACAAAGTTAACCTTCACGTGCTCTTGTGGAGCTTCAATTAAATCTGCATGATTGCTCATATTGTTACTGCATGTAAATGAGGCTGCACTCTTTATTCTCTTATTTTTCACTCTCCATCATACAAACAACTCGAGCAACCATCCACACGAACACCTAAGGACAATTTAGAGTGTTCAATCAGCCTGCCATGCATGTTTTTGGAATGTTGGAGGAAACCGGAGTACCCGGAGAAAACCCACGCAGGCCCGGGGACAACATGCAAACTCCACACAGGGAGGCCGGAGCTGGAATTGAACCCGGTACCTCTGCACTGTGAAGTCGACGTGCTAACCACTGGACTACCGGGCCGCCCGGAGTTGAATCAATGCCTTGTTTTTTAACGTTTTGTAGATTTGCGTCTTTCCGACTCCAAGTGTCTGCTAGATGATTTTTACTTAGTGTCCAGCCTCGCTCAAACTGATGCATTTCACTCGCTCCGCGACAGTCATTACAGTTCTTCTACGTTTCGATGCCATGATCTACAGGACGCAAGTGAATAAAGTTAAAATCTTTCGCAATTGCAGTAAAAAGCACGCCAATAAAAAAATCACTTACACATCGTCGTTTCGAATCTGATGAATGAAAACGACGAAGCGAACACATTTCTTCCGTCGTGTTGAGTGGGCACTGCTTTTTAAGTTCGTGCCGCGATCTACGGGACGCAAGTGAATAAAGTTAAAATCTTTCGCAATGACAGTAAAACGCACACCGATAAAAAAGTCACTTACACGTCGTCGTTTCGGATCTGAGGATAGAAAAAGAGAAGTGAAAAGGTGTCTTCCGTCGTGTCTTTCCTTCGCATCGGGTGGGCGTTGCGTGTATTTAAGCTCCCGCGGCCTTCCGTCTCCATCCGGGTTACGGCTCGTGGAATTTCCACTTAACGTAAGTTCCGATAACATGTAATATCGTAATCAAAATGTGAATGTATAGGTTTTTATTCCGGGTGTAGGAAATTCCTTTTCTTAGAATTCCGGGGATGGGAATGTTTACTGTATATATATAATAGAGCTGTCAAACGATTAAAATATACATACTGTCATTATTAACTCAAATGAACTAAAAATTAATCGTGATTACTCACACATTTTTTATCGTTTCTGAATTTCCTTTTGTATTTTTTGTCCTATTTTTCCTCATTTTAATGCTCTCATCAACATGGAATCATGAATCAGTTTTCTACGTGCAAAATCCAAATATTTACTGAAATAACAATTTCAATTTTCAATTTTGCATGAAAAATTTTCACTTGGAGCAGTTATTCACACATAATCTCTCACACAATATTACTGTCCATCAACAACAGTGAAAAAATATTTTGTCACACAACAGCTGCTTTAACGGCTCTTTTTATGGTATCAAAACAGAGCAATATAAAATTATAAAGTGCTCATCTAAGGTAAACTAGTACTCAGCCGATAGTGGATTTAAGCCATGGTTGCATACTTCGTTTTTCTCAAGTTTGCTTTGAACACAGCAGTCAGGCTATGTTGATTCTCTTGGTCCTACTTGCGCGGAAGTTTCTCGACGGTTTTGTGTAGACATCATTTCGGATGACTCCACTTGGTTCGATGACAACACTGGAGACGTTTTATTTTCAGTGTGTTCGCTAGGTTGCTACCACTGCACCGCTGAACTCTCGCCGTGTCTCAGCGAACTGTCACTGTCAGACGAACACAGAGAAGCTCCACCCGCTTGATTTATATGGACACGGAACACTGTGTCTTCTACACAAAATAGTTCCAAACAAGTAACAATCGCGTCAGTGGCATATATCATATTCGACAGGCTACCTGCTCTTTCTTCACCAAAGGCTCATCAACCTAGTCTGTTATTTCTCGCTTGGTGTAACTTAGCCTTCTCCGCTACGTACAATTTCTGTTCATAGCTTGTAATGGAGACTCTTGCTGGCAATCCGTAGTGGAGTCGTTAGATGCAATGCGAATGATTTCAGCTTGAGTCGAGCTGTGGACAATGTTGACAGACTTGCATGCAGTAGCCATACATTTAGCTATGGCTTCAACAAATTTGCGCTTCGCTGTGTTATCCATTTTCTTCGCTTTGAAATGATCCATAGCTGTCTGTCTTAGATGAGGGGGTGGAGTACTCACGTCAGCTGTGTGCTTGGCCATTAAGTGGTATTTCAGACTCGACGTGCGATGATGATAGCTTAGTTTACTACTGCAAACCTTACAGGTAACGTTGGTCTTGTCAGTGGAACTATCTGGCACCTTTTAAAAGTAAACTTTCCATTCATAAACTCTTTAAGTAACCGTTTTCGGTGTCTCGCGCTGCCGTGGCTGGCAAAACAAACATGTGCGTGGACCTGTGCAGCGCGCTTGTTGTTTTGTTTCTGGTTTATTTAAAGAGCAACGTAACATCTGCTGTGACGTGTGCCGCGTTAATCTCGCGAGAAAAAATTTAATCCCGTTAATTTCATTTTAATTCATGCCAATAAAAACGCGCTAAACTGACAGCTCTAATATATATATATATATATATATATACACACACACACACACACACACACACCGTATTTTCCGCACTATAAGGTGCACCGGAAAGTCTTCAATTTTCTTTTGAAAAGCTCACGGCGCGCCTTAAAATCCGTTGCGTCTTGTGTATGATCATTACGGTAATATGTCGACCCAAAGATGGCTCCTTCCTGGAGACATGCTTACAATGTAATAACTTGCTGTTGGTTCAGTGAACTGTGTCGCTGCTTTATCAAATAAGTTTTTGTTGCAGCTCCAAAAAGAGGGGAGCTGTGGTGTTGTTTTTTTTTAAAATGCACACTTTATGAATGCTTTTCACAGTCTCAACAAATACAGTTACGTCTGTCCGTCTCCATGCCTTCTCTTCTTCCTTGACTCGAGAGGCGTTCACGAGCATCTCGGAAAAACGTAAATTAACGATTCCTTCATTGAAACTACGAAAATGGAAAATAATGCATCAAAACAGAAAATCAAGCAAGGAAATCACAAAATAAATTTTATAGCCCCCCCTACAGAATTTATTTAGGCATTTCCTCGTTTGTGAATACAGTAAACAACAAAGGAATAAAAAACACATCTGAGACAGTCCAGTCTCCTCCAATTACTGACATCTGATCATTCTGTTGCAGCTTCACTCAAGGAAATGCCAAAATAAATTCTGCTGGGGGCCGATAGAATTTATTTTGTGATTTTCTGTTTTGATGCATTCGTGTATTTTCAATTTTCATTGTTTCATTGAAGTTATCGTTAATTTACATTTTTTGGAGGCGGTCATGAACACCTCTCGAGTCAAATGAAGGGCTGTGGCTCCATCTCGTAGATGCATTGTAGATTGCACCTTGTAGACCAGTGCGTGCAATATATGAACATTTAAAAAAAAAAGTAGCCCATTCATTGAAGCTGCGCCTCATAATCCAGTGCGCCTTTTCGTGCGGAAAATACGGTGTGTGTGTGTGTGTGTGTGTGTATGTATATATATACAGTATATATATACAGTATATATAAACACACACACTGAATGAGCCAAGCAGTACTATTTAGTTAAAGTCAAGTTTCCAACGATAAATCCTGATCTTCATTGTTAAAGTATTCTGTCAATAGTGTGGAAATATTTTCTTGATGCATCACGTCTTGAAGCATTTTCGGTAAAGTGGAGTGTGATACTTGATTGCCAGCAACAAATGAGCCATTCATTAAGTCTCAACTACTTTACGAGTTTACCTCGCGTCTGGGGAGGCACGTGCCCTGGATAAATCGGAAGGCTTGAGCTCAGCAAGGGATCCATATCAAGAAGGGAAGTCAAGATGGCGCCCGAGTAGGCAGCCGTCGGCAAGTGCTCTCATGAGCCTTGCTTTTTTTTTTTGTTTGTTTTGTCACTTTGTGTTTGTTGTTATGTCGTGTGGACCTAATGTGGACTTTTTTCAGCATTTTTTGGCCACGACATTCATCAAGGAGGAAACTCTGTGCCTTCTCGGCAGCATGGGTATACCAGCACTGTTTTTGCCTGGGAGGAATGTCGGCGCCATTTGACTGTCGTTGCTGGTCGCTTGTGTCTTGCGCCTGTTATGGGCAGCATTTTTCACAGCCCCACTTTGTTCAGCGGAGAGATTGGTGCTGTTGAACGGTCTGCGGCTGGATGGATGTAAGGCTTGAGGAGCCGACGATGAGAAGAAAGGAGCGTTAGCGCGGAGCGCCGATGCGGATGTGGAACTGGGAGTCGCGGCTTGGAATTGAAGTGGATTTACATGGGACAGGAGATGTGAGCCAATCTCTTTTTCGTCAATGGACGCTACAGCTTCGTGTTTGCTTTCAAAACTTAGCTTGTAGCAGACGTGTGCACATTTTCAGCATGATGTCTCTGATCCACTGGTGAAAGGACACTTTGATCCTCTCCTCTTTCATCTATAACTGCTTCAGACAACAAAGTGTACGCAGAAACGTGGTGAAGATTGCACGACTGTCTGTGCCCTTTGTGTTGTGTTGTGTTATTTTTGTTATTTTGACTTCAAAATGGCGCCGCGTGAGTGGCTGCCTTTCCAGCAGCTCCTATATTTTGTTGTTCTACTTCTTCCTTTCATAACTTTGCTGCTGTGAATCGGGAATTTCTCCATTGCGAGACTAATAAAGGTTTTCTTATCTTATATTTTTAAAAAGCAATACCAGAGCATCAATTAAAAACAGCAACCCAGAACAGCGAAAAGCTGGCAAGAACAATTCGGAATTTAGGTTGCAGTCTCTATAAGAATGACATGAAGGACTGGGAAGCTGAACTACATCCAAGTATTATTCCTCAGCAAGGCACAGCAACAGCAAGGCACAACAACAACAACGCTTCAAAAAGGTAGAATACAAAAATATGGTAACAGGATCTGCAACACTTTATTTCCATGAAACTCCGCCAGTGTTTTCAATTTTCAAATGCGGCATCATTGGTGAGCTATTTTTAGAACATGTCTGCAGGCTACTTGTGTGGGCCTTGTCTTGAATGACCACTTTCCAGCAAAGGCATTTATGTGTATTCTGGATAAATAACAATAAAGAGATAAGAACTCAAGGGTGTCCACTGCATGACTTAAGATTGCCTCAGCATGGCTGAGTCATTTTATGCTGTCTGACAATGTTTGCTGTCATGATTCAAATAATTTTGGTGGTTGAATGCTTATCTCAGTCGAAGACAAGAAATAGCGCAAACAATTTTTCGAATGTATGGTGTATGTAAACAAACACTACAGGCGGTAAAAGTCTTCTTCCCCAAGCTCTTTTGTTTGTAATAGACCCTCGAGGTGCAACCTGTAAACAATACAATCATACCAGCGAATTTGGACTGGACTTAATTGCAAAATCACATTGAATGTTTATTTCTCTGCAGGAATGCCTTCAATGATGTTTATGAGAGATAATAGAGATAATAGAGATCTCACAGCTCGGGGACTCTGAACGTAAGCACGATGATCAAGTCAGAGAACGGTCAGATTGTTCGGTAATTTGGTTGCAACAAATACAGTCGCATTGGATCCTCCCTGACCATTTTGAAACAGAGCTACTTCTTGGATTAAGATGAAGGGCTACTCGGGAATGAAATAACTAAATTGTGCAAATTAAATTTAGTTATATGTCTGTTTTTTTTTTTTTCCAAAATGAATGTGATGACACTGATCAGTCCCATAATAATGATCAACGATGACTTAAACAAGCAAGGAAATCGATTCATATCAATATGAAAGCTTTCATGTGCAGAAGTCTCTCTATTTCAAAGCTTTGTTCTCGACTGTGGAGGCTGCATAGACAAACACAAAGAGCCGGCATGTGACCTCCTCTAGCATCAAGCACAATGCCGAACTGTGACAATCGCTGCGACTTCTCAGCTTAATCCAATATAAGGAAAGCGCTCGTTCAAGGACAAAATGGGAGATGGATCGAAGTGAAAACTGATGGAATCATAGAGGAGGTTACCCAAATAACAGGGCTGTCAGAGGTGACATTCATTTCAGAGGGCGGTATTACTATTAATTTTCTAAAAATGCCTGATCGATGGGTGTGGAATAGGAGGGCGTGACGGGTTGACTCCAAACACGCTTCCATTCTCACACCGTCACGCACGTTTCATGGCAGACTGAGGCCTAAATCCATCAGCGCATTGTCATTCAAGTAGCGCGGCTGTCTAATCAAGGACTTGCATCCTCTCGGGAAAATGATTATTTCAAAAAATTAATTAGAAACCATTGCAGCTTTGCTTATGTAGCGCTTTCACAAACGCTTTAAAGAACAGTTAACATAAAATACGGTCATGGGCAGTTATGCAATCGTGACCCCTATTCCGGCCTACGCCTTGTTTTTTGAAGCAGTTATCGATGCAAGAGGAGAACATCTGAGACAACAGCGATGACTAAGGTAGAACACCACAGGAGTAACTCCTTTGTTCCAAAGGATTTTGGGAGCGACACTTCATTTTCGTCAGTGGTCAGGGCAAAATAGTAGGAAGAACTTCCAGCCCCGTTACAGGACCTCAGAACAAGTGTAAAAAAATATCAACACCTCGTGAGGGACAGATTCTATCAAAATGACTCATTACAATCCTCACAACGGGAGGATTTATTTCAGTGATATTGCAGTTATCAAGGCACACCTTATAAATCTGTGGCGCGTGTGAGTTTTTATCACATCTCCGAGCAGAAATGAGCAGTGGGCACCTCGGTGTGCGACTCAGTGGGTGGCAAAATGTTTTCCACTTTCCCTGGGAGAAAAGACACGGCTGTAAAAGTAAATTGTAAGTGGGTGGCTGTGCTCGTATGTCTGTCCTTTTTCGAGGCAGTCGGCAGCGCCATTCCAAGGTTGAAAGAACAGTGCCACCCAGTGGTCCAATGCAGCACACAGACCCAACATGAAAATGTTCACAATGTGGTGCGATTCATCAAAAGTCACTTGGTACATCGTTAGCATATTATAGAAATGACTATGCCCTCGTTTTATTTATTTGTCCAACATTCACTTCAATGTCCAGTACCACTGCAGTAGAGCAAGATACGTGATGCACATTTCAAGGTATTGGAAAATGTTTTGTGAGAATGTTGCTGCTGAGTCTCATGAAGTCTTGCAAATGAATATGGAATCGCTTTTGATTCGATTTGGATCTAACGATACAATTTTGGGGATGGTTATCGTTGTCACAGGTGGACAACAGCACTGCAAAATACCTTATGCTCTTGCAACTGGCGCCCCCCCCCCCCCCCCCCCCGCGACACTTTTTGGTGCACAAATGCAAATTAGAGACGTTAGTGTATTACTTGTGAGTCACTAAATGTTCAATACACTGGGTCCTCAGTTCTTTCACGGACTATCTGTGTGATAAACACATAGAGATCTACCTAAAGTAAATGAAAAATGGTCAGTGCGACTAAATACATAAACACTGCAACCAGCGGAGGCACTCAACTGGTTTGTAGCCTGAAAGAATAACATGACATCACCTGTGGGTCGAACTGAGTTCAGTTGAGCTGAGCCACAGGCGTGCTTTGGCAACTCCTATGGAAGCGTTATTTCATTTCACACAATGCTAGCATTGAAACAGGAGATTCTCCAGTTTTGTTAAAAGGGCATTTAAAAAAATCTTCCATTAATTTATTGTCCGTTTTTGACCCATGTTCAATCAAAGAGCTGCCTGTCTTTATGGACGATACCACAATCGTGAAATCATGCAAAATGGCCGCACCTTTTCAAGGGAGGGATAAAAACCCAACTGTCATGTACCGATTCTGTCAGCAGTCTCTTGTTGAATTATCAGTCAGGACTGGATCACTGAACCAAATATTTTAGTGAGGAGCTAGTTATTTCTGTGATTCCCTATACTTTGGAATGAATACCCTCTCTGACCCTCGTTCTTCCCATGTTTCTTAT
Organism: Hippocampus guttulatus; assembly: GCF_054856545.1. Classification (NCBI taxonomy): domain Eukaryota; kingdom Metazoa; phylum Chordata; class Actinopteri; order Syngnathiformes; family Syngnathidae; genus Hippocampus; species Hippocampus guttulatus. The sequence goes on along the minus strand of NC_141262.1, from coordinate 31,977,373 downwards.
CGCACTCTCCGCCGTGCACTGTATTGTTTAGTAGATGATGAATGACCACTGTGGTGAGAGCCGGAATGAGCTCTCGCTGAGACTACACTGACGGCGGCCTTTCAACACCTCTCCAGAAAGATTCATTACATTAATTAAAGGCCTGCTTTCGCTGGCATCCAGCCGCTTGAAGTCCCCCCTCTTGCAGTCATTCGTGGCCTTCAAACCCTGTTGTTTCGTTCTACCGGCAATGCAAGTGGGTGGCTCGCCTCAAGATGGACGTGTTGGAAAATCAACTGCACAGAGCACAGTGGGGGGAAACAAATCGGTTCACTTCAGCATGAAAATGATTGAACAAAAGAATGAAAAACACAGTCGAAGGCATCTATCAAAACTGTTTACACGAGACACACGTCCCTGCTTCTGCTTCAAAACTGGCCAGATTATTGTCACAATTTATCAGACATTAAATGTATCGAAAAACAAAAATCTGTCAGAGGCTAAAGTCCAGAAGATGCCAATAATCATTCCTGTGGAGAGGTACAGCTCATCTGTTGACCCCACCCCCCCCCCAAAGAAATGAAACTGAATATGACAAAAGTGATTTGACCATGCGTTCTATTTGCATAGTAACTGGATGACAATTTGCCAGGGTTTAGAATATATCTCGATCCATCTGTTCATATATATATATATATATATATATATATATAGGTTCCAGCTCCCCCCGCGACCCTTGCGAGGATAAAGCGGTTCAGAAAATGGATGGATGGATGGATATATGTATATAGATCATAGGTGTCAAACTCAGGTCCTGGAGGTCCTGCATGTTTTCCAAGTCTCCCTGTTGCAACACACCTGATTCAAATAAACAGGTTCAATGTCAGGCTTCCGCAGAGCTTGCTGATGATCTGATTATTTGATTCAGGTGTGTTGCAACAGGGAGACTTGGAAAGCATGCAGGACTGCGGCCCTCCTGGACCTGAGTTTGACACCCCTGATATAGATAGATAAATAGATATAAACTGTCCAATGCTGTGCCTGTAATTCATATGGTTGTCTTAGTTTCTAGGTATATTTTTTAATGTGGTTATCCAAATGTTGTTAGGCCAAATATCGGAATCAGCTATCACCTTGAAAAAAAAAGTCCTTATCAGTTGTCGAGTGTTTCAACTGGAGAGGATTTTTTTTTCTGTTTCCATGACTGCATATCATCATGGAGAGATTTGTTTGCAAGTAAACGCAAATTGTCTGACCTCTCTTCTTAACGGAAGGGCAACCTCAGAGGGTACCGTACATCATACCGTAGTATACCGTACGTAGAACCCAATGACATTCTGACTGATGCTCTCTGTTTACATCCCTTTCTACATCGGTTACACCACACGTTTGCACTTTACTTAATGTGAGTATTTGAAGAGGAGATCTTGCTGACCTTTTGTTGATCATTGACACATGCTTGTGTTTTGAGTTCGAGCCAGATTTAGTTTGTTCTTACAACGGCGCAAATCTGTCGCCGCAAAGAGGAAGATCAAGATTGCATGTCACGTTGACTGCATTGTCCTTTGCATTGTGTCGCCTTTTGATACCCCAAACTGCGGGTTGCTGTTGTCCGAAGTGACTTGTCAGATGTTTCTTCGGCCAGCCCATATGATGGTTTCCTCATCACAGCTGTAATGTCCTCCATCAATGCACAATCCCAAGTAATTTCTTGTGACCATATCCACATGTCAAACCGTAGTTGATAGTTTCATCTGAGGAGATTTTGTTCCCCACCCCCCTTTGTCTTTGACCCAGTGTCACACTTTCCCAAGAGATGATTTTCAAAATGTGCTGGAGGTTTTCTTATATCTGCCTTTGTCCTTGAGTTTTTCCACAGCCAGCCTACGCACGCAGGCACTCTTGGGCCCGAATCCATACAAATTTGCATGGCTGGCTGGAGAAACGATGATGAAAAGAGACTGAAGGTCGAATGAGAAATGGGCGGCAGTGACTCTGCCTTAAGTGCACAGTTTCCAGAGAGGGCTGAACATTTCAGCCAAGAGTGAAATCCACCGTCTGCAACAACACCGATGACATACTGAGTCATTGTGGTAATTGCAGTCAGAATGGGACAGAAGATAAACACGGGAGATGCTGGTCTCAGTGTGTGTCAAGGGAAAGCTTTATTGGAACAAACTGCATACAAGACATGTCAGTTCATTTTAATTCTGATCCACAACCGGCAGTGGATCATCAGATTCGACACTGGTTGTTTGTTTTTCTTGTGGAACTGTACTTACTCCAAAAGAAAGACTGTGAAGAACATGATGAAAAGATATACACTTGAGAGTCAGCGATAAGTGCCTTGCAACCTAAGAAGCATCTGAATATGTTGTCACTTGATTTCAAAAGTAAGTCAAAGTGCTGTAAAGTTCTGGCCGAACTGCTGCTCTTTCTTTTATCTTGAATGCTCACTGACACTACCAGACCGAGCACTGTGAATCAACGTCTAACTGATTTTATATCAAGATAGATGAACACTGTTCAACAAAGATTGTCACATGGCCGTGGAGCTTTATTGACCACACCCAAGTGCACAAGCAAGTCTAATGTGTCCAAAGGGATTTTCTCTTCATATATTGCCTCAGCCACGGCATAGACGAACAGATGTGGCTCACTGATTGCAACTCCTCGATGTGCGTAAAAAATGCAGGGATACAAAATGCAAGGCTTTGGTGAGAGAAAAACGACCCTTGAGAGGATACGCGGATCCGAAAATGGATGGATGCATGCATATATTGCCATATCTTGTTTATATATAAGTTATAGATTTCAGTTATATTAGTGTATCTGACTTGAGAATGTACAATTCACAAAAGGTATTTGGAGAGCAACAATTTAACCCTGGAACATTTATTTCTACTGCGCATGAGACTGGTGACCGCTCAATCGCAGGCCACCAACAATCCAGATAGTACAGAGTCTTCGATTAACCGTGCATGTTTTTGGAATGTGGGAGGAAGTAGAGAAACACAGAGAAAACAGGAAACATAGGAGGGGCACAAGTGAGATTGGAATCATGAACTTTCTGCCCTTGACTGCTTACGGTCTATGACATTATTAGCGAGGAAGATGTTCCAGCATTGGGTAGTGTAGTTGTTTACATGTGCGGTAAGTTACAATGAGTAAAGAACACCTTCACTTCACTTAACTATGCTCAATTATTCATCTTCTCTGCTGGGTTCATAAGCGTATGGCGTGATAGAGCCGCTCTCGGTTTTAAGATAAACCCCAACGTTATGAGCATGAGCAAAGTGTGATGAATTCCACATGCAGTTTTAAAACGTTCATGGCTGCCTTTTACCCCAGTTGTGCATCTTCTGTTGGAGGTAGAAAACAGCAGAAAAAAAGTGTCAATTTAAAACCTTGACGCAGCCCATTTGATGCAGAAAATAATTTGATATTTCGCAAGGCTGCGTATCGCTGCTCTAAATTGCTTCGAGTGAAACCAGCCAAGTGCCATTATCTTCAGTGGGAAAGCATCTCACGGGAGAAGTTGTCACCTTGGGGCCGATCTCCTCTCACAACTGAATTGACTGACTGACAGCCTTCCCGCTGTATTGCCCGCTGGTTCTCCAGTCCTCCCTGCCTGTCTCCATCTCCTTCTAAACCGTCCCTACAGTCTGTTCACATTAAACTGCTCCGCGAAGCACCTCTGATTCTCAACATGTTTCGGTAACAGAAGCCATCACTCCTTCCGCCTGTCCCCTCACGTTTTAGGAAGAATGAGAAGAAGGTGAAGACAATGGATGACTTAAATAGATCCAGACTCTGAACCATGCTTCTCATAATCTGTGTCCGAATGAACATGTCCAAAAGTCCTTTCAGACTGATTGGATGTCAGTTCCGTTCAAGCACAAGGTCAAGCACTGAGCAAGTATATCAGCGATACTTAAAGTTCAATCTTTTCCTTTTATCTCCTCCCTTTGTGGTGCTTCCAGGGTCATAAGAGTTTGGGATTTTTCATTGCAGTTAGTTTTTATCAGGTTTTGACTTTTGTTTTTCGGATTCAATTATTTTTAATTATTATTATTATTTTTTTAGTGGCGGCCAGGTGGACGGCTGCTTAGCATGTTGGCCTCGCAGTGCAGGGTACGACTCTGGCCTCCCTGTGTAGAGAATGCATGTTCTCCCCATGCCTGCGTGGGTTTTCTCCGGGTACTCCGCTTTCCTCCCACATTCCAAAAAACATGCATGGAACATAACAGAATACTCTAAATTGTCCCTAGGTGTAAGTACAACATTAAAAGAAAAAGGTCACAATAAGTATTGCGCGAGAATATTCAGGAGAGTGGGCATCATCCATATTTTCCAGAGTATAACTCGCAGTTTTTTTCATAGTTTGGCCGGGGTGCGACTTCTACACTGGAGCGACTTTTGTGTGAAATGCTTTACACATTGTATCCATCACATGTTATTTTCACATTAAACCGCAAGAGGGTGCTCTCGGCCTGAGTTGATACTTTCCACGTTGGCGGTAACTGAGGAAAACAATTGACGATTACTCTGACATGAGTGAATCGAAATAACTCTTAATGTTACGTGAACATACCAGGCACATTCACAGTTCGTTGTTTAAACGGCATGTAACGTTAGCATATTGTACACTTATTCAGCCTGTTGTTCTCTAGTTTTATTTTAATTTTAAATTGCATTTCAAGATGACATGTATGTTTTTGGCGTTGGATTTTATCAAATAAATTTCCCCCAAAAATGCGACTTATACTCCAGTGCGATTTAGATATGTTTTTTCCTTCTTAAATATGCATTCTTTGGCTGGTGCGATTTATAATCCGGAGCGACGTATAATCCAAAAAATACAGTAAATGCTGCGTGAGGGCTATCGTTCCCGTTGGCACTGAAGGGGGATAGTACTGGGCAAAGCTTGCCCATGAGGCCGACACTGTCATAGATGCATGGCTGCACCTCGCAGTGGTCTGTCCGCGAATGAGCAGCAACTGCAAAATACCGGTAAACTCATTTTAAAATGCTCAGCAGACGCAGCATGCCCACAGTTTTCTGACTGCATTATCATGGAAGTTCTGAATGAATTGATTTGACATGTTTTGGACTGTAATTAGTTTTGTGTGTCATTAGGTCAACATGACATATTGTTGACATGTTTAATACCTTTATGTAAGCAGAGGGACAGTCACAATTACACAGGGCGAGGCATGAGGGGCTAGGCTTTGGGATGAGCGGGTCATCCCATCCCTTTTTCTCCTTTTTCCAATTTTCCAAATGGTCAACATCGATGACGAGAGATCGTAAATTCAAACACAACACATCCAAAAGTGACATTGTCTCATTTTTGAAGATGCTCCGCTTCTGTACAAATTAAAGTGAATCCAAAGGGACTAAAATATAAGAAATGTGGCAAACAGACTTTCCCTTGATGCATTATATAAGGAGTAATTACAGCGGGAGAGCACGCAGACCTGCTGTGGAACTCTCTGAAACGAAAAATAAATTAACTGTGATGGACGCCAAATGAAGACAGCCAAATAAAAAGCTTTTCTTGATTGCTTTCCTATGTAGGCACACAGTCCACTCATTTATTTATTGATGAGATGCACTTTGCACAACACAGTCAAAGCATGTCAAAAATTGAATTAAAACCCCCATCATTGAAACTTTATTGATGATTTGGTTTTGAGCAAGGCCAATGTTACTATGACGTTTCGGTCATGTCAGAGTACTCGAGTACTTCATCAAGCAAACAAATATGTTTTACACTTTCATTAAGACTATTTCCACCCTGGTAGAGCGAAAGTAGACTGTAGTGTCATGGTGTGTACATCCAATGGGTGCGACTCCATCCAGAATAACCTAACTCTAAAATTGTTGGCAATGATAATATATGACTTGCTCACGTCGAACAACAAACGCAAATCCACTTTGTATTTTTATGTACCTGTACTAACGGCGCCAACACCATAACAACGGTAACAACAGCTCTTTCATATGGGTACTACGGCAATGCTTCAACATGCAACACACAACTGTGGCATTTGGTAGGTACGACAACAAATGTGAAGTCACATTTTGATGTACTTTTTATGTAAATGCATCAACATAACAAGTCACCTCAGAACAAATACAAAGTGCATGAAAATATAGATCTTACCGTGATGCTACATCAAGAGCCACTCGCCCCATGTTGTGCAGAGGTGCGTGGGAATCACCTGTCACGATAAAGACAGACTTTCAGCTGGATTTCCCGCTATTGGCTGTGAAATGCACCCTTCGTTTTCGTCTCGGTCAGAGGTTCTTCTGTTGTCTCATCAATTGACCTTTTCTCCACTGGAAAGAAACTTTGCAAATATGTATGTCTGTTTTTTACTCACTTTGATAGCTTTTGGGTTTAATATTAATGTACGTGACTGAGACAATTAGCATCTTGGGATGCGTCAAAAGTCCGTCATTGATGGATATAATGCAGAGAATCTGGTCACTTTAAAAAAAAAACGTTTTCAACATCAGACAATAACTAAACCAGAACTGATGTACCATAAATTATTTTCTTCTTAAATCTGTGTAGCCCAATTCTGGTCCGCGGCCTCGTAGTTGGGGACCACTTGTGTGGATGATGATGTCATAATCATGGTTTATTTATGTAAAAATCTATTTTATAGCTTTTCATTGCTGAATAATTGATCATTGTATGGTTCTCTTAAATATGTAAATAAACCGGGTTGATACAAATCACATTATTGTTAGGGTGGTTCTGTTTGTGACCAACAAGTGGCACTGTAGGGCTCTTTCTACAGTGGCACACCTGTTGGTCATTGTGTCATTAATTAGTGTTTCTGTTAAAAGGACTCCCTGCCCAACACGTGAAGGTCGGGTCTTTGTGTCCGCCTAAGGTTGTATTTTTTTTGGTTAAATACATTTTGTTCAGTCCACCCTGCCTCCCTGCTTTTTGGGGTCCTCCAACTGCCACCACGCAAAACATAATTATTGTAAATTTTCACTCTCACAAGTGTGACAACTTGACAAGACCTAAAAGTAGCAGTTCCTGGAATCAAGTAGATGCGATGGTGTAAAATTGACATCACTGATGTCAATTCTACACCATCGCACCATGCCTCATGAGGCCTCATGAGGCGTGTTGACACACTGACACACTGTATTGATACTGTGCTGATACTGTGTCCCTGACCACTGCCACCTGCTGGACCTTCAAGATCCCTGCAGCCAACCCACTGAACAGACTGAACTGACTGATAAATTTGTTTGTTTATTGAACATATAAAATATACAATACGGGAATAAATTGGCAAAAAGTGAAGCTAAGATATAAAAAAGGAAAAGAAAATAGTCATCATCACAAATATATGTTCAAAGGAGTAGAAAGAAGTAAAAAACGTATTGAGTCCTACCCCTTCTTATATATGAATTGATCATTTTTCAAAATAGAAATGAAAGTCTACATATCAACAAATGCTTTTACCCTTATGTGTGCTGTACTTATCTTTTTTTTATAACTTTCGGTTTGTATATACGTACACATTGTAGCACATTTATATGTCGATTTTCTCATATTCATAATGGATGCTACATTTCATTAATATATTAAATAATCTCATCAATGTAATTCTGATGTATTGCTATATTTCATGAGTGTATCAAATTTATCAGCTTAATTCTGATTTGTGTCGTTTTCTTGTACTACTCTCGAATTCATTTTTGAACTCAGCAAGAGAGTTACTCATTTTCAGGTCCGTTTCAGAATTATTCCACAGATTTACACCTATTACAGATACACTCGTTTGCTTGTTGTTTGTTTGTGTTTTGGATTTTTTGTATAGGTTAGTACCCCTTAAATTATGACAACTTACTTGAATTCCAAAAAGCTGCTGGATGTTTTGGCAAAGGAGGTTATTGTGTGCTTTGTACATTAATTGGGCGATTTTGAAGTCAACCAGGTCATAAGATTTCATTGTTTAATTTGATAAACAGTGCATTCGTGGGTTCCGTCTATTTGGAGCCAGTGATTGTTCTGATTGCTTTGTATTGTAGTTTTAAAACAGGGAGTGTGTTTTACTGGCATTTCCCCATATTTCCACACAATAGGTCAAATATGGAAGTAATAAGAGTATAATGCGTTTAGGGATCTCTTATTCAGCACATCCTTCGTTTTATGGAGGATCCCTATGGTTTGGGATATTTTTCTTTTAACGTTATCAATATGTGGCTTCCAGCATAGTTTTGCATCTATTACTGTTCCAAGAAATTTTCATAAGCTCATTCATCGATTTGATTTGATGATGAAGTGTATACAATATCATTCACATCCATGCATGCATGCAGTGTGTTGGTCCTTCCAGTACATCAGCGGGTCCCGGTCACGTGCAATATTCCCCTGTGCCAGGTATCGCTGGACCTCAGATATTGCATGTGCTGTTGCACCACCTCTTCCCAGTCCCCCCACCTCATCATCCAGATGACTCCACAGGCCACCTAAAAAACAAAACCAAACAAATTGGCATTTAGAACGGTTTCCAATAACAAACTAATAATGATGAGTAACATGCCTGATGTCGTTGCAGAGGGCTGCGATGATGGTCCAGGCTGGGCCTCGATTGTGCACCCGATGACACGCATGCACTCAGACCGCAGTCTGGATATGGCCTCCGTGCACCTGGAGGAACTGCGGAATCCAAGTGATTTGAATCTGGGGTCTAGAAGTGTTGCTAAGGTTAACACACTCATAGACTCTAAACTGGAAGCAGTGTCTGTGACTCGACGCTTGAGGTGTTCGTGGAGTTGTATGACTGGCTGTGTGTGCAAGGTTGAAGCGTGGCGCTCAAATGCATGATAAAGCATTTTCATCATCGGGATGACCTTTGAACCTGAGACTTGCCTCTCTTCAGACAACTCCACTGTAGCTTGATGGAATGGAGAAAGCACTCATAGTGCTTCTCCTATGATGGTGAACTCATCAGCTGTCAGTGGAGCCAAATCTGTCTTTAGGGAGGCCAGAGATACCCACACTGGTTCCCTCTCACCATGCAGCCTTGACAGCCTTTCATAGGTACTGTTGCAGCATGTTGGCACCTCATTGATAAGTTTCAGGGTTGAACGTCCCATCTGTTGCTGCACCTGAGCAAGCTTCTCCTTGGCTGTAGTGCTTGAACGGAAAAATGTAACAATGTGCCTAGCTTTGTTCCTAATGTCTGTAAGTGCAGGGACCTGATCGCATGATTTTCTAACGAATAAATTAAGACTGTGTGCAATGCAAATTGAGTGGCGTATTTGGAGGTGTCTAGTGTATGCGATCATGTTTGGTGCTGCGTCAGTCACAAGGCACTTTACTTTGTTGGTTATGGCCCAGTCCTCCATCATGCCCCTTTTGACCTGGGCCAAATTGTCAGCAGTGTGATTCTGTGGAAAATATTGTACTCCCAACACTGATGAACACAACTGCATAATTTGCATTAATGTAGTGACAGGTGAGTGCCAAGTAGGCCTCCATGTTCACAGAGGTCCACATGTCAGTTGTTTTACTCACTGCCACAGCTTGCTGTACTTCCATTTTCACTTTTTCCCGTTCCTCCTTATATTTGTCGGCCACCATTTTCTTGATGGTCTGAAAATTAAACCAAAAGCAATCATTGTATGCGATTCATCTACTACTTTATGGAACTTTCACACAGACCTTTCTTGTCGGCAAAACATATGAGGGTTCAAGGACCTGAATCAGTTCCTTGAACCCTTCACTCTCCACAATGCTGAGGGGCTGGCAGTCCTTGATAATGAAGTTCAGCAGTGCCTGATCGAGCAGCTGCTTCCTGGAAGCTTGATTGTCAAAAATGGAGTGGAGAGTCAACCAATAATAATTACTGATTGCCAATTGATCATCAACATAGCAACCGTGAAAAGATGAGTGAACGTTTGTATACCTGGCGTAATCCTGGGTGTATTGCGAACTTCATTCTCATGCTTGGCCCGAAAATGCCTCAGCATGGTGGAGGTGCTTTTGTTGGTGTATGACAATTCGACCTGGCAAATTTGACATTTCACCTGCAATGAAATGTGAATAATAAGTAACTAAGAGTTACCTTGAAATGAATTTGAATTAGAATGGTACAACACATGTCAATAATCTGAGAGGCGAGTGCCTCTCTGTGACAGAAGGAGATTTGAATAAATAAATAAATAAATAATGCCTTATTCTCCAGGACATCAAAATGGTCCCACACGGTGGATGATTTGCGTCTCTGCTCCATAATTGGCAAGGAACGCGCGAACACGAAGTCTGTGCCACGAACTTCGACAAGCGAGCGTGAGTGAGGTCTGGCTTGTTTCGGCAGGTGGCATCGTGTCGCCAGACGCACTTCCTTATAAACACCGTGTGGCGGGCTTTTGCTGCGTCAACGCCCCCTGCACTGAGTCAACGCCCCCTGGACTGAGTGGCGCAGCCTGGACTGTGTCGACGCAGCCGATGCAGTCTAAACTGCGCCGGTGCAGTTCACGTGTCAATCACGAGATGTAATGAAGCAGCACATGCGCCGACACGTGGATTGCTCTGTGAGCCCGACGCATGCCTCAACGCATCGGTGTCGCTGGACCCATCACGAGTGTAAATCAGTTTGTTTGTTTTTTTTAGAATGAATACTTTATAAATACTTTCCTGAAACAGCAGCTGATCAAGTAGATTTCAAATTTAACAGAAAGTCTGGATTTGTTGGGTGTCATGATGTGTGTTTCTGTGGACTTGCATTGTTTTAATTACATTAAGTTATGTTGTGTCTTGTTCTCCGGTGTCTCATGCTTGTATCTTTTCTTCTCATATGTTTTTAGGTTCCACCAATTCTCGACAGCCCTGTTCCTTGTGTCAACAAATTATCTCCCACCAACCATTCCTTTCTAGTCCAAGTGTGCTTCATTGTTAGGTCAGTTTGTTTCCATTTAGTTCCCTGGTTACGTTAGTCTGCCTCACATCATTGTTTGTTGTCAAATGTATTTTTTTTTATTTTTAATTGAGGCATGGATGTCGGGGCAATCTGCCGTCACTAATCATTCATGATTGACGGCGCTCGGAGTCCTACTCCCCTGCCCCACATCTCCAGCTTCCCTGCATTTGGGTCTACCTGTTACCACTAACGCCACCACGAAAACCTAAATCTGTGACAGTTAAGATTTTGTTTGGAAACAGTTTTTAGTTAACGTTTAGGAACATTTGAAATGTATTATTATTTCACATTTTTTCCTACTTTAAGTGCAGTGTTAAGGTTCAATCTGTGCAAAATGTGTCAGTGGTTTACAAAAATAGAGTAGAACCTCTGACCTGTGTTTCATGAAAACTTCGGCATGCTATGCTGCAGTATTTTAATGTTGGTCATAATTAGGGGACTGGGGGAGCCAAGAAACTGTGTAGGTGCTATGCTCAGTGTCAAATGTTTCAGAACTACTGTGTTTGACCGTCAACCGACGTAACGTTTATGCCACATAGCTACCCTCAGTTCAGAACGTCAACGTTTTTATGTTTCTCTGATGGTTATTTTGCCGGAATGTGGTATTTTTCATGCACACATATTATTTTGGTTTTTCATTCATTCGAAAAATAATAAGAAGAAGCGATTTGGGGAAGATAATATTTTTTGTGGTTGTACGGTATAGTTGTATTTTCTAATGCGCAGAATATCCCACTGAGTCGCAATATAATTTGGGTCAGTATCAGGAATCAGTTAAAAATTCCTATTTCTGAAAAGTATTATGATGATGGTGATGATATTTAATCACTTTTTAAGCAACACGCAGTACCGGATATTTGAAACGGAAACACATGGTCATGCACTGACACCTACTGGGCAATGTGTTCCAGAAAATGTTTTATATATTGAGTGGGGAGAAAATCAACATTTCAGTTGACCTATAATATGTTGATCTACATGTAAGTTGCGAACATAATGAATATTAGTTGGATGCAAAATAAATGGGGCTTCACCATGACGGCTCCAAACGTCAGTTCCCCTCTTGAGCATACAGCCAATGGCCAGAAGGTAGCAGTGTCTACTCATGTTTGAAATGGCCCTGCGCCGTAAATCATGGATGATTAAGATTCATGAATCTTCAAAATAGATTCAGTGAGTGGGATGCAGCGTGAGATAATGGGGTGAATATTTATGAGTTTTCTCACTTGTGAATTCAATAATCCAGGCACATCACATACGAGCCCCTGCCACCACCCCCCTCCCCTCCTTGCAATTGGTTTCCCTTCATTACCTCAAAGCTTTTTTTGGGCCAACCACAACATGACCTCTGACTCCTTTAATTTCCTGTGAGTGTTAATAGCACAGGCTCCATATGGAAAATGATAATTAATGGTCTCTTAGGCTATCCATATAAGCTTGTATTAGATGAACATTCATCAGAATGACAATCACCCTTCATTGCAGCCACTGCCTGATGTCACTACTGTATTGTACTAGCAGAAACACTGCGCAGAAATCTAAATTCGAAATACATTCAGGCTCGATCTACACAAATGGTCAAAATACATTTATATTCAAATCAGCCATCCTGACCAACAACAGAGATGCGCAAATAATTATTTATTTAAGCTTTGTTTATGCAGGTAGGGCAACTGAGAACAGGTTCTCATTTGCAGTGTCGGCATGGCAGCAAGTTTAATGCCAAACAAGTTGACTACCTGTATATTGTTTAAGATAAATTCCCCTCTGCTCACTCTTTTGCTTGTTTTCATTTCTTTCCAACAGAGACTAAATTAACTGAAATCATAATTGCACATTAACACAAAACTAACGACTACTTCATGTGGAGTTGAATGATTGGCTTGACGAGTCTCGCAGTCTTACATTAACTGTAATTACTATGACCATTTGGATGCAGTTGCAGCAAAGTAGCCGGGCTGTAAGGTATTACAAGCGCTTTCCTGGAATCAAAGAATCATTTCAGTCTGCAGCAAGTGTCTTCTGTTGCCTAGCAACTCTAGCACTAGTGCCGCTAATGTGTGGAGGTAAATCAGGGGTCAAATTTCCCTTCTCAATTGGTCGTTTAAAGGTGGGCAGGGTCAAACTTGACTAACCTACAGGACTTGTTTTCACAATCGTTGCTGTACTGCTTAAGGGAGGGGGGGAGCTCACTAAGGGGTGAGCGTGATGCATTTGAAACAAGATGAGGCGATATAGTCCAAGGACAACATGTCAGAGTAGGCAGTGATGGGAAAGTAACATTTCACTGCTGACCATGTCAGGCTCACATACACTCCCAAATGGTGAAATTAACTCTGCTTGCCACCTGAGCTGCCGTGTCCCCGGGCCAGACTGCTGCTCTGTTCAAAGCATGAAAATGCGCTTTGTTGATAGCGGCCGGTTCTGCTATGTATAATTTCGCTGGTGGCTCCTCACACGTGTGAAATGCAAATGCCCGTAACGATTGTTCTTCCTCTCTCAGGTTTCTTGATTCTTGTCCGTCACGGCTCACTAAAACAATTCCGCATTGCCTCCAGCAGATCGGCTTCTTGTCTTCTTTTCTTACACTCTTCATTAAAGTTTCATGCACGATTTTTTTTTTACTTTGATAACATATCCATACTGCATGTCATGCTAGCGGAAGCAGGTAGCATCACAGAGGCGGGAGAAAATTTGAAAGCCGTCGGATGTGTTTTCCACTGCGCCTTTGTAAGCTGTCGTGTGCCTGTGCATGTTCCCCCCTTAGATCTTCGCAGATATGTCACCGAAGGTTCGAAAACATGTTGACATACTGTATTTTATTGTGATTCTGAAACTCTGGAACTGCTATTGCGATGGTTTAAATTCCAATAAATTGCCCAGCCCCTGACCCACCACCAGCAGTGAAAGACTACACACGTGCGATCTGTGGTATGTCATCCTTGAGTTTTGATCACTCTGATGGACTCAGACACATTGGAATATCCATTTGCAGGGTACATGCATCATATTTTGGTCTTTTTTTTAATATCCCTCCATTTTCAAAGTCATGAATGTGCTAAAGTTTATCCCAGACTTTAGGCGAGAAGCGGGGAATATTCTCGACTGAGCGCCAGCCAATCATAAGGCACATATCGAGATACACAAGCATTCGCACTCAGATCCACCCTATTCTTGAGTGGAATTTTATGGAATGGAATGGAATGTTAGTGTCATTGCAACTTGTACGAGGACAGAGCAACCTGTCCAAGAGACATAAAAAAACAATGACCAACAGAGGGAGACAGAACGCGAAGCCTGTCGGGTCACCAGGTGACGCCCCGATTTTCCTAGACGAAAAAGAGAAAGTAAGCGTGGGGCACAGTATGGTTTTGGAAATGGGGAGCGTGGACGCCCACTGTCCCTGGTTGATGGAGCACCGACGCCTTTGTCTTGTGAAAGGGACATCCACTTTTCATCTAGGGGGGCATAAAGCTAAGAAGAAAAAAAATCCATCCACACTCCAGGTGTTTATATTATTTTAAAAGTGTGTTATAACACCCTAACAAAAATAAAATGCCGAAAAACATGTCTAGACAGTATAATTAAGTGGTCGATAATGAGTGTTATATAAATAAGGTATTTCTATCCCAAAGATTTCACTTATTGTGGCTGTGGTCTGGAACCTTTTATGCTGATTTAAAAAAAAAACATTGTATGTATGCTTTATTTGAAAGAAGACAGGTAGAGTAATGTTTTGTTCAGTATACTGTAACTTAATATATCCAGAATCAGATTTATTTGATCTTTGTTTGATTAACGATCAAAATACAGCAATAACTCTCTGACTCCCCCATCTCTAATCTACATGACCGGCAATAATCTTACTATTCAATCTAAAATATAATGTGGTTTACAAGCTGAGCCGAGGAGTGACAGAGTACAGTTGCTCTTCTGGTACTTTCCAGCTCAATGGTTAATGTCTTGGCCTTGGTCTCTTTTCCCTCCTTTTGCACTCTCGTTGCTTTTTCCCGATGCTTTTCTGATGCATTTGCGCTACTCTCCTCCCTGAAAAAAAAAAAATCACTTTGTCACATAGGGACGCATCATTTCACACACTAAATTTTTAAAAAACGCAACTGGAAATCCTTTCTCAGCATGCAATATCCATTAGGGAGAAAATTATTCATATGACTCCCCTGCATTATTGATCTATTAATGAGGAGAAATATGTGCACCTCACACTGCCTGCACTGTTACCCGCCAATACTGTACGTCTCAGGAGTTCAGGTTCCGCTTTATAAGCGACAATTGTAGCCTCACTGCATAATGTGAAGAGAGGAATGACTTTTGATCACATCGTAATGGGATTTAAAGTGCCCTCATCCCTCCATCACCTCGCCGAGATTCACTTCCTGGAGGTCCCATATATCTTCCTTCTAAAGGTTGTTGAGGTCTGGCTGCTGCCTTTTACCACACATGGGCTTTATTGTGGGATTGTCAGGAAGGTGCTTTGGTCTGGGGGGCGCACACAAAAAAACACACACACATACTGTACATACGAAAAACGAGTGGTGTATGAAAGCTTTCGCTCCTCTTTTGCAATGTGGCTCCAGCAGAATGCACCACAGACCACCACCGTCAAAGGTTGCGATGCAAAGCAAAACACTGTCAGAGTGTAATTTGGAAAGAATAGTCCTTTGTTTCGGGCACAGTCTCAGCCAATTGAAAGGTTTCAGCAGTGTGTTTTTTGGCTAAGGAGCTTTGTGTAGCTCTGCTGGGTGGGGTGAGCAGATGGAGACTTTGCAGGTGGTAGAATGTGTTGCCGGCACAAGCAGGGAGAGGAGGAGTTGTATGTTAGCTTGCTTATATGCGCACCTCTGCAGGGTTTCACATAGAAACGTATTGAGACTCAGCAACGCACCTGCAAAGACGACACGAGACAAGTTCACGGTTCAGTGAGTCGGTCATTCATTTTACTACATCCATGCAACAGATGAACACTCAGTTGGACCATATGAACGCGCAGTGAACGAAACACGGCAGCCTGCACAGCACAGTGGAACCTCCAAAGCTGAACGCTCCAGAGGTGGTCCAAAAGTTCAACCGAAAATGTTTGGAATTGAATGTGCTGTGGTTGCACGAAATAAAATCATCTGGATCCAGCTACATTTTTGAAGTATTCATCTATTTTAAAAAGATATCAACACCCAGATGATTTTCATTTGTGCAGCCACCTGATGAAATAAAGTTGCTCAAAGACAGCTGGAATAGGCTCTAGCATGCCCGCGATCCTCGTGAGGATAAAGCGGATTAGAGAACGGATAAATTCAACACACCATTTCTTTCAGTGGACTTTAAAGTACCATTCTGCACACAATTTCCTGTTCCTTCTGTGATGCGTTAGTCAGTCGTCTTTGAGAGTAAATTTGACTTCATTTACAGTACATTTCTCCATTTTGTTTTTAGTGTTATTCAGGTAGACGTGAAGCCATCAGCTTGAAGCCTTTAAACAAACGGAAGTCAAACTTAAATTTTGTTTTGTTAAACTTCATCACCGTCCGTAGCATCCGCTGAAACAAGCCTTGACTCATTTACTGTGACCCTCCCTCAGCATCTGACATCAGCTTATTGCACTTAAACAATGCACGAGCTAACTTTAACCTGCAATAATCACAAGTGCCCTTGGTTGTCTGTTGATTGCTATTTATTGTTTTATTTGTTTATATTTATTTATTTATGTCTTTGTCTTTTTTTTTTTTTAATGCACATCAGTTTCACTGCCCTTTTAGCTGTGTATGTTTTCAATGCACTGCATGTTTGCACTGTGGTTGAGAGGAAAGAAATCTCATCTGTGCTGTATGTTGTACTTAGAGCATATTTAACAATAAAGCTCACTTGACTTGACTTGACTTATGGACGCTGCTGTATGGTTTATCAACAGATTCTCTTTCAAGAAACTTGCCACGGATAGCATAAATTGTGAGTCATGGACAAGGCTTACAAAACCTGCATAGCCCAAACTTCCCAATTCTGATGGCCTCACGTTTGTCTGAATGAAACCTGATGTGAAATTGAAGGCAAAAAAGCGTATTGTGACTTTTGGGACACCCTTTATCCGAGTAAACTTCTCTTCACTCTTAAAAGATTAGCTAAATCAGTCATTGAGTTTTCAAGGGGTTTTAATTTCTTTGTGTTTGGACGTGCTTCATTCATTTGACTTTCTTTCCAATAAGGGAAATGCGTTAATCATTCAAATGATATAAATTCAATTGATTCATTAAAACTGTGTGTGGATGCTGGCATGCTAAATGAAGCAATATGGAGTCACGTGGAATGATATGGACTGTTACTGAATGAAATTGAACCATGAGGAATGAAATGGAATGATGTTGAAGGTTATGGAACGATGTGGAATATGTGCATGAAAAGTGTGGCATAATAATAATAAAAGATGATCTGGAATGGCATTAAAACATATGAAATTATATTGAATGAAATGTAATGTGGAATTGTACTGGTGAAAAATGTGTACATTTTGGTACCTGGAAATTGTGGGTATGTTGAAAATCGTACCTAAGAAATATCATACTGCGCGTGGCAGGCATTTTTGGTGAGAACCGGTTGAGAAATGTGTAATGAGAAGCACATCCCAAAAATTGAGTAGAAAAAAATTATAATTACGTTAAATGATGTACAATGAAGTGGGAATACTTCCAGCAACCAGTCGTACAGAACAAATTGTGTTCAACTTTGGAACAAAACCTGATTGATTTGAACAATGTATATGCTTGCATACATTTATAGCCCATTATGCAAATGCAATCACATTTGACAGTGAGTGCCCAGATGCTTTCATGTTTACAAATGGAGTTAAATCCCAGAGACATTGCAGAAGGTGACCTTTCACCACAAATAAACAATAGCACCGATGCTGCTGGTTCTCTGCAGCCTGCAGCTTTTACAGGTCAGAGAGAGTAATCTGATTTAAATCGGCACACATATGCGGAGACACTCATGCTTTTGGCAGTACTGTGTTGTTAAACAAACTGAATTTAAAAAAACAAAACAAAAACATCAATGTCATTGAATTAAGACCTGACATTTGATTTTTTTTTCATCAAATGCTTGCTTTTTTGTTTGATTTCATTTTCTTCTCCCTTCCCGTCTTTCTTCGCAATAGCATCAAGTTGACCCAAACCTTTTTTTCCCTCACTTGATAAATAATTGAAATGCACTTCTCCTTTGATATGGACTTGAATGCTTTTTGCCCAAACCTTGGAAGGCTGCATCCATAAGTGCTCTTTCTCTGATGTCTTGAGAAAGTTTGGAGTGCACCACATCAGCCACTCATTCCATTGTGATAGTGGCAGTTTTTGTTTGCTTCAGACTAATTGAGATGAAGTAAAGAAAATATATACAGTATATATATATATATATATATATATATATATATTCATGAGGCATGTCGACACACTGTGTTGATACAGTACTGTGCTGACACAGTGTCACTGACCACTGCCACCTGCTGGAACTTCAAAATCCCTGCAGCCAACCCACTTTACTGACTGAAATGACTGATTTGAGTGTGTACAATATCACTCACATCCATGCATTCATATTGTATCATTCAATGTGTTTCAATAATGTGAAAATCATGTGAATGAGGATGCTTGTGGGCTTTGTCTCACAATTTTTTATTTAGAAAAATAAGATGCTCCCGTGTTTTAAATTTCAGTCTGTTGTGTTTCTTGCATGCTATTTTCCCGGCTGTGGAGAACACACACACAATGGAATAAGACATGTCAAAAATCCGAGAGGCACTTGGTGAGACCAGGAGATTTGAATAAAAGGAGATCAAAATGGCTCTACACGGCGGACAATTTGTGTTTGTCCGGAAGCTGCTCCATAATATGCACATACTGTAGCAACGTCACTCGAGTGACTCAGCAGTGGATAGTCCGCTGCTCTCTGCTGTGCGCGTGAGCACGTACTCAGGGCGCCGACGCAACCCACGTCACATATTTAAGACGCTTTGAACTACGACAACAGCTAAGCTAGCATGTCGCATTTGTCTTTGCATATTACACATTACATTTATCTTTCTCATTGTATTGTGATATGCTAGATTGTTGTGCCTGCTGTCACGTAGCAAGGTGGTGGTGGACCCCAAAAAGCAGGCAGGAGCAGGGTGTATTTGAAGAATTGTATTTAAAACAAAGAAAACTAAATCCAAAACAAACGAAGTCCAAAGTATCAAACAAAACCCATGACTAAAGCTAAAACATAACAGAAGCCAACAGCAAACAGCAACACACATGACAGTAGCAAAAAGCAACAATGACCCGACACCGAGTCCTTTTAAAGGCCTGATTACCTATGACCAACAGGTGTGCAGCTGCCAGGGGAGCCCTACAGTGCCACCTGTTGGTCCCTAAACCGAATCATGACAGTACCCCTCCCTCAAGGGACGGATCCCAGACGTCCCAAAGTTGTCCAAAAGCTTGCCTCGCCGGGGAACAGGAACTAAAAGCGACGGCAATCCTTGCCTCGCCGCAAAACGGGAACAAACGCGACGGCGACCTTCGCCTCGCCGAAATACAGGAACTATAAGCGACGGTGACCTTCACCTCGCCAGGGAACAGGAGCAAAAGCGACGGCAATCCTTTTGGCTGGGCGTGGCCTGAGCTCGACGTAACGGGGGACAAGGAACAGCCGGACGTCAACAGGGGCTCGGCCTGACGTGGGCGTGGACGTGGCACGGCTCGTCGTCGACGTGAATGAGACTCAACTCCAACAGACACGTGACGAGCCTCGGCCCACCGTAGACGCGGCTTGACGAGACGAAACAGGACAGCCGCATCACCAGCGCTGCCTGAAAGGGGAAAGGGGTGTCGGCCGCAGACGCGCTCCGCCAGGCACATGGTGGAACAGGGACCAATCCGTAGTACCTGCGGGGTCCAGGTGGTCGGGTCATTCTGTCACGTAGCAAGGTGGTGGTGGACCCCAAAAAGCAGGCAGGAGGGAGGAGCAGGGTGTATTTGAAGAATTGTATTTAAAACAAAGAAAACTAAATCCAAAACAAACGAAGTCCAAAGTATCAAACAAAACCCATGACTAAAGCTAAAACATAACAATGAACTAAACATAACAGAGGCAAACAGCAACACACATGACAGTAGCAAAAAGCAACAATGACCCGACACCGAGTGTTCGGGCTGGGAGTCCTTTTAAAGGCCTGATTACCTATGACCTACAGGTGTGCAGCTGCCAGGGGAGCCCTACAGTGCCACCTGTTGGTCCCTAAAACAAATCATGACACCTGCATTGTGGACAACTGATCAGCGTGTATTGCTCTCCACTCTGCCTGTCCATAGTTTCCTCGTAATCAATTTTCTGCGCTCTTTTATGAACATTGTTTTGCTTACTGGTACTTTTATGAATAATGTCTTCTTTTTTTTTTTATACGTACTGTATAATGTGAATGTGCCATGCCTCGTTGGCCAGATCACACTTGTTTTTTTGTTTGTTTGTTTTCTGATTACCGGTAAATTGGGGTTTGGATTGATTGTTTTCAAAATATACCACGAGTGTTCATGTTAAGTGCAGACCCCTGACAAAGTCGAATGATAATGCCAGATAGTCATAGATTTTTTCTTTTTCATGTAATAATGTGCAAAATGGAAACATCCAATTGCATGGAAGACAGCAAAATCGTTAAGATTGCTCTCATGAGTCAGTTAAAGTGAAAAAAAGAAAAAGATACATTTTCAGAGTGACTGCCAAAGCAAACAGTTCAATAATTTGCAGTCACTTATGTCATTGAGGTGGCTGCAATTCTCAACTGCTTTATTAATCCCCACCAAGTGCTCCATGAAACACAGCTTTGGTAGTCTTGCCCAAAGCAATTCCACCTGACGCACCTCCCCCAGCACTTGCACGGGTGTTTCAAGCACACCTATGCAAGGGAGGACCTGAAAGGTACTTGATGGGTCATGAGCTTTAACCCCACTTCATCTGCTAGGAACAAAGCAATGGCAGGAATTTCACCATGTCTTTGACCAGAAGAGAGTGTCGGGATTGCTTGGCCCTCGTGCCTCAATGTGTCACCACAATCTGCACTTCCCTGGGACCTGGTCTGATGGCTGTTCCACTCCTACAGCCATTCTCCGTTCTCCTTGCCTTTGAGAATAATCTCAAAGGCTGGAATGAGCAGAATAGGAAAGGTGGAGAATCCCATGGCAATTGTTGCTGTACCTGAAGGTGCAGCAAAGCAGCTTGTAAATTCCTGATGGTCTGTACTTTGCCAAACAGGTATTTGAGGTTGACTGTGATGTAAAAGACTTCCAAGGCAAAGTTAATGTGAATGAATGATCCGTATTCATTGGTAAGGTCCAGCCAGACAACATGAAGGTCACGCTCTCTCTTTGCCTCCTGTATCTGTCCCCGCATTATAGCTGAGTGTTGCACACACCCAGGAAAGCCTGGTACTCTAAGCCTCGGACAGTTGAGGTCTATGAACCCATTGCTTAGGATGGAGGCGAACTGGTCATTCTCTTGGTCATGAAGGAGAAACAGTTTTTTTCATTGACACCCAAAAGCACAATGCTTCTGGACTGGCCAATGGTTGAAGAGTTCTGCTGTTTTGGGATAACGACTGTGACAACCTTTTACCACTATTATGTTCTTTGCTCCAAGAGGGTCTTGATTTAAGAGGGTACATAATGTTTGGAGTTTGAATAGTTGGCATTATAGTTTCTAGAGGTTGTGTAGAGGGTCACTGCATTTAATATTTTTATTGTTTCAAGGGGCGGCAGCATGAACGACTGTTTCGCACTCTAGCCTCACAGTGCAGAGGTGCAGGGTTCGATTTCAGCTCCGGCCTTCCTGTGTGGAGTGTGCATGTTCTCCCCATGCTCCGATTTCCTCCCACATTCCAAAAACGATGCCTGGCAAGTTCATAGACCACTCTAAATTGTCCCTGGGTGTGAGTGTGAGCACGCATGGTTCTTCATCCATGGGTGCCCTGCGATTGGCTGGCAACCGGTTCAGGATGTCCCCCGCCTACTGCCCAAAGACGGCTGGGATAGGCTCCAGCATCCCCAGCGACCCTTGTGAGGATAAAGCGGATAAGAAAATGGATGGATCGACATGTTTCAACTTTGAATACAGGATGTACATATCTATTATCACATATCTACTACGCTGTACTGTAAATTGAAATTTGAAAAAAAGTGACGCCCTGTATCGTGTTAAAACATTAACATTATCATTAACTCATATCAATCCCTCACATTTTACTGAATTTTGACTGATTTGCAAGGCCCACAGAATTTTCTGTTCTATGGCTATATATACATGCAACCTGTCAAAAGAAAGGTGAGACTCTCTTCTTTCTGCAGAAAAAACGTTTGTTTCTATCTTTCTCCGTTCGTTGGCAATCAGCATAAGAAAACTGCTAAGTTTTATGGGAAAGGCCGATTTTCTGCAGAAATCCACAGAAAATGAGCTTTTTGTAAAAGCATGCATTTCAAGCATCATTTCAAGTTTTACACTATTTTTTGCTTTTGTGGCAGCTCAATAATGTGTTCCTCCTACAAAAGAACATTACAAATAATGTTTTTGTAGCAAAATAATTTATTTGCACACATTCAGGGTGTCCCCCGCCTACTGCCCGAAGACGGCTGGGATAGGCTCCAGCACCCCCCGCGACCCTAGTGAGGATCAAGCGGTTCGGAAAATGGATGGATGGATGGACAACAAAACTATTGAACTATGAACAAAAGTACAGCTGTGGAGAAGATGGTTTTTGGCTTCCATCCAGTTTGTCACCATCGATTCATCCCAGCACGTCCAGATGCACGACCTATAAATTATAGAAACATAAAAAGTTACAAATATATCTTGCTGCAGAGTGAGGTACAATAATTTTATTTACCTTTCTTTCCACCACCAAAGCGAGGAGTCGTCATCTTTTGGCTTCTGGTTGGACAATCTGTAATGTATAGAAGTATGTACAATTACCACACTTTTATTTTTCTATTTTTTTTATTGTTGCTTTCCACTTACATTTCAACATCTCTCACACACACACATACACGCTCGCACACTGCTATTTACACCATTCATTCCACGTTGCTCAGCATCCAATTTGAAATGAAATGGAATATGAATTTAACACTAGTGGTTTTAGCAGAGCTGAGCGGACCAAATGTGTCCTGTTTTTTTTGTTTGTTTGTTTTTTGAAAACCTATGGCGACATGCAAGTCAGCGCATTTACGGCGCATATTTTCATCCACATCTACGAGACGCATCAACCGTACATAAATGATGAGTGTTACTGGCAACTTCATAGTATAGCGGGGAATGTAGCGGTACATAAAAGTGACTGAGGAGGCATAAGAAGTGATGAAGTTTTGAATGGGAACTTGCAAGCTAGTCAGCAGTTACCTCCTCGTTCCAGCGGCTCTGGCGAGGACTCTCAGCTGCTTTCCGTTATGTCCGAAGGCACATATTCGTCCGACATATTGGGATCCAAATCGCTCTCCAATTCATCGTTTTCGCCGTCGTCTCTACGAGACGATTCCAACGAATCGCTGACGTGTGCCCGGCGTCGGCCATACGAAGCAATGCAGCCTCTTTGCCGTCATCGCTAGAAGTCGACGGTGAGACGAATTGTGGGCGACGTGGGGCATCGGGAGGCACAAAATGCTCTGCCAAGCGATGATCGCTGACGTGGAGCAAGTTCATCTTCATCAGATGAACTCGAAACTCGGCGTGAGCTATGCGGGCCGCGTGTAGCACGCCATGTTTGTGCAGGCCGACGTTCGTTTGACGGGTGCCGCTTTCGATTAGTGACCGAAGCGTCATTTTCTCTTCCACACAAACACCATCTCCTTTGTTGTTTTGTTTCGAGGACGCTTTTATACCGAAAAAAAATCATTTTTAGTTAGTTATTTCCTTTTCTCCATCATTGCTAGTTGCTCATGTTCCAACCCACTATCCACATACGCCCCTCCTTCACTGTACGCCCTTTCTACTACTTCTGCGGCGTGATCCTGGTTGATTTTTGCACCACTGCCACCCGATGGCCATTTTTTTGCTATTTAACATTGCCGTCAAGCCTAATCCTGTGGTGAGAAGTTGCATCGGACTCTTGCACCCTCCCCCATGAAAACACGTGACTGACGTATTAATACGTCATGGGGAGGGAACGGCTATGCGCAAATTGACGTATTTATACGTCAAAGGGTGTAAATGAGTTAATCTTTGGATGCATGACGCTGAAATCACTTCTGCTTTTCTCACAATCTTTCACAGAAAATGCTCATAGCCTACCAGCTGGCATTTTTTTTAAGTTTAGGATGTTCCTATCCTTAAGAGTTCAACTCTGAAACCAACAAACTGGAAAGTAGTGGAAAGAAAGCTGTCGGTAAAAGACAACATGAAAACAAAAAAGTGGGATTCACATTTGAGCACACAAGGTGATTTTTTTTTCAGTCCGACATAATGTAATCACATTAAATTCATGAAGAAGAAAAAATACCTGCCATACATCATAATATCTTTTTTGCAGTGAAGAAGAATGCGTTTTAAAAGCATCTTGCCTGTTAAGCATACACAATTACTTGAGAACTACAACACACTCACTATTTCATTTATAACTGATTCATCATTCCTTCATCGATTTTTAAATGTAGAGTTTTGTCAGTAGAGGAAAAGAAGACAGATTCCCGTCTCTCTACCTAGTCACAATCATCACTTTGTCGAGTGTAAATCTTGAAACCCTTGCTGAGTAATGCCATCAAAACATGACATTGACTGGTACACAAACAAGTTAAGAACCCCCCCCCCCCCCCCTGCATTGTGGCTTTTCAAGGACAGAGTTTGCAAAAAAACACCCACACGTGTCAAGGTGAAAACTGACTGACATGGCCTGAGGTTTTTTTAGTGTTCTAGACCAATTGAAACAAACAAACAAACTCTTTTTTCTACAGAGACCAACGAGGACAAGACTAAATCTTCACTTTCGTATTCATTGTAAAGCGCTGGTGTAGCGGGAATCTCAAGCTGTCGTTGCGCTCAAAAATGAGATGGTTTGCAAAGAGGCTACCAATTGGTTGCAATCATACAGTATACGCAAAGAAGGCCGTGAATACATTTTGATTGAAACGTTTAACCTCTCTGAAAGGTTTGATTGAAACTCGTAGTAATGCAGTTTTTGTTGTTGTGCCGAGTGTCAGCCAGACATCCATTAAGAGATGAGGAAATTCCAAATCCCCGCCAAGTTTTTGGCGTGAGCAAAACAAAAACAAACAAAATCAC
The DNA here is from genome assembly GCF_054856545.1 of Hippocampus guttulatus. Taxonomy (NCBI): domain Eukaryota; kingdom Metazoa; phylum Chordata; class Actinopteri; order Syngnathiformes; family Syngnathidae; genus Hippocampus; species Hippocampus guttulatus. The sequence goes on along the minus strand of NC_141262.1, from coordinate 31,952,129 downwards.
AAAGAGTTCTCCATCGGCATCACTGTGCTCATTACAACTCATTGAAGACAATTTGACACCAAAGCGATTATGCATCCAGGCAAGAAAATGTGAAATAGGAGCAGCGACGGGACACCGACTCCGAAACTGGCAATAAAGAGTGACATTCTCTTGAAATGCTAATTATTTGGGAGGTTGTGTTCCAGAGGCATGCAGGGTGAAATTGGCCTTTAAACACATTGGCATACTAATGTCTTGAGGTGCCTCCACCTTCTGCCTGCTCCGGAATAACCACAGCATTATAATTGACTCATAGTTCACAATGGCAACGCATACATTTGCATCAAATAAAATTCACAATTTCTACGACTACCGGCTGAGTCGCTGTGGTCTGTGTGTGTGTGTGTGTGTGTGTGTATACACATAGCTGCAAGTGTAGAGACAAAAGAGATTTGTTGCATCGCTAATGCAGAGTTGAGTGGTGAAATGAATTTGCTTTGAGGATGTGGTGCTGCTCACCTTGACAAGGTTCAGCAAATTGGTTAGCTTGCTTCGTCCTGCAGCTATTTTTCTTCTCCACTGTAAACAGTGTATTGCAAGAGATCAAAAGCTACAAATAGTGCATGAGAGCTCGTACCGGGAACATAATAATGAAAGCTACAATGTAAAACAAAAAACATTGTGTTATTATTTTAGGTAATTATGAATCACTGTTTTAAAATGCATTCAAGAAGCTATGAGGGAAATGTATATATACAATTGAGCTTGTGGGAAAATATTTCTGAGAGTGCACCTGTTTTAAAATTGAGGACAAAACAATACTTTAGCAAAAGACGTACTCCTCAAACGATTTGGAACCGTGAGGACAAAGTCTGTAATTTTTGCGTTCAACTGAAAACACTGGGAATTGATCTGAGCCGATGAACGGTACAACAGCACATTTTTAGGTGAGCAAAATATATTCGGCACAGATTTAAATAGACTGCACTGGATGAGACTTGATATTGAGTGATAAATTCTTTGCTTGGGGAAAACATGAATCAAGTTTGTTTCCCATTGACAACACCAAACCTTCACATTCTCTTGTGATACTTTTACTGGCTTTAAACCAAAATATATATTTAGTCGTTATTGGAGAAGAGGATGCGGGTTACTCAACCGACCCGCCTTTTTTGATGGTAAAATACAGTACATGCTCTATACGGCTTAAGTGTGGAGACTGATTTGGCAAGACAAAAATGTTTCAAATTCTCCTTTATTGTTTTGGTCGTGTTTTTTTTTGGGAGGGGGGGGGTCATTATGCATCATGATGATCTCGCAATCCATTTGGGGGCATATTTTCTTCTCTTCATAAGCAGACGAAATGTTTTGGTTGACATCTGAGTTCATTTTACTGCCGCAATCGTGTGTTGGCATCACAGCAATGAAGAGTAATGAGCCCGCCCCACAAGAAACCATGCAAGACAAAGCCATGACATTACCTTGACTGAGTTTCACAGATACGCTTGTGTGTTTAAGATCATTAACATTTTCTCTCTTTTTCAAAGCTTCAGCATTTCCATCATTTTGCTAAAGGTTAATCTTTGTCTCATCGGTCCATCAAATGTTCTCACAAAATTGTTGAAGCTCTTCTTTTTGCTTCTTGGTCAGTCCGAGCCTAGCCTCCCTATTTTTCTTGCGAATATGTGTTATGTATTTTCTAATGTTGTCTCTGTAGTTTTTGCACAAGTTGTCTGCAAATACTGTAGTACAAACACCAGTTGTGTAAAACAGAATACGATGTTTTGAAAATCCTCTTCAATCTATATTGAAAAAGACACCTGTTTGGAGCATGCCACAGGTCTATATCGTAATTGGAAACAGGTGAGTGTCACGGTTGGGTATAAATAAGATAAGATAAGATATCCCTTTATTTGTCCCGCAATGGGGAAATTACAGTCAGAATTCAGAAAGGAAAACGCTGGGTAGGGAGAGGGGGAAAAAAAACACGCTCGAACTATCCTCTTCTGAGGATAATTTAAGTCCAGGATAAAAAAGACCCTAGCACATAAATAAGCATATGGCAGTTACAACGAGTCACAAGACATAACATGTAATAAGGGGGAGGATGAATGGGAAGGGGGAGGGGGGGTGACCGTGACCATCCTGGCCAGCTGCACGGACACGAGCGCTCTGCAGGTCAAACCACGTCGCGGGGGAAAAAGAATCGGAGCGATGAAGACGGTGATAATAAGGATGTGTATGCGCGTGTGGTTGTCCAGTTGTGTATGTGTATGCGTGTACAGGTTATAGCCGCTTCGTCGAGGTCTGCTCATGAAGACAGTCCCGGCTTACCATGCCCGAGAAGGAGGGGGGTGATGGTGGGGGCCCTAGATTCCATGCATACTTCCATCCAGGGGAAAGGGCCAGATAGCGTTGTTTGTTTTGGAGGGACGGCCGCCAACAATTTCAGACAGCCTTGAGTCCGAGGCCTGTATCTCTTCACTGGCGCCGGTCAGCCAAATCCTCAATCTCTTTCCGCAGCGCGGATTCCAACTTCTCCATGTTGTTGTCGATCGTACGAAGTCGCTCCAAAACCGCATCAATATTGCGATTGAGCTCAGTCACCGCTTGAGTCTGAGTGTTGGACATTCGCGCCAAACCATCCAGAATGACCGGCAGCTTCTTCACTTCCAATAAAGCCGCTCCCGTCGGTTGAATTTTGCGATAGAACAGAAAGCTGCCAACACCAAACAGCAGTATACCTGTTATCAAAAGGCCGATAATGTAGATGTCTTCCACATCCTCAACGGACAGTATTGCCAGGCACACCGTTCTCCACTTTCTCCATGGATCATGGGCGTATCCGGCAGCAAATGTCCCCGGGGGGCAAGCAGGCTCCCCACTGTCTGCTCTTTTCGTCGAAAAAATGTTGTCGATTGCATCAAGAGACCAGCCAACTAATTCCATGGTTAGTTCTTCGGATGAAAATACGGTAGGAGGCTAGGAAAAGAAAATGGAGCTTCTTCTAAAAGCTCAGTTGTTCACAAACAAGGATGGGGCGAGATTCACTACTTTGTGAACAACTGCATGTGCAAGTAGTCCAATAGTTTGAGAACATTTCTTCAACATACAATTGGAAAGAATTTAGGAATATAATCATCTAATCATATAATCGTCCCTTACAACATTAAAAGATTCAGAGAATCTGAAGGAATCTCTGCAATGACGCGTCAAGGCCGAAAATCAACATTGAGAGCACACTACCTTTGATTGGCCAGCAACACTTCATTAAAAGCCGCCACCATTGAGTCAAGGATATTGCCATGTGAGCTCAGGAACATGAAATAACACCATTGTCAGTCAGCACAGTTTTTGGCAACAGTACATCAAGAAATGCAAGTCAAAACATCATGTTTCAAGCGAAATCCATATATCAACAACACAACACCCAGAGACACCGCCAGCTTCTTTGGGACCCAGCTCATCTGGAACGGACTGATGCTAAGCGGAAAAGTGGGCTGTGGTCTGACGAGTCCTCGTTTCTTTTTTTCTTCAGGACATTCCAACCATGTAGTTTCCCAAGCAAAATCCTCGATTAAAAAAAGAACAAAGAAATTCAGCACGATTTATGGTTTGAGTAATTATTTTAATAGCATAATCCTGAAGAAGTGAACACCTCTCAGTCGCATGTTCTTTTGTTCACATTCAAAATGTGTGTTCAAACACAAGGTGCTATACTGCTATACTGTAAGTTTTGTATCTGATTCAGATGTATATCCCAAGAAATAAATGCTGAAATCCTCATCTTTTGTCCCATATTCAGAATCAGATTCATCTTTATTGGCCAAGTATGTAGAACACACAAGGAATTTGTCTTCAGCAGTACAGGCTACGCGAGTATTCTCGATAACAAGCAACTACGATAAACAAGGACATGACAAATACCGCTAAGTCGTGAAAGACTTTCCATAATTTTTTTTTTCCCCAAGATGGCGCCCGAGTAGGCAGCCTTCGGCAAGTGCTCTTCAAGAGCCTTGCTTTTTTGTTCTTTTTTTGGTATTTTTGTCTTTTGTTTTGTCACATGTTGTTTGTTGTTTCATCGTGTGGACCTGATATGGACTGTTTTCAGCGTTTTTTGGCCACGACATTCGTCAAAGGAGAAGTATCTGTGCTTGGTGGTTGCGCCTTCTCGGCAGCACGCCTGTACCAGCACAGATGTTGATTGGGAGGAATGTCGGCGCCATTGACTGTCGGTGCTGGACAGACCTGGGGTGCTTGTGTTTTTTGCGCCTGTAATGGGCAGCATTTTTCACAACCCCGTTTTGTTCAGTGGCTATGTCGGCGCTGTCGGACAGTCGGCGTTGGTGCGGCTGGATGGATGGCTGCTGAAGTTGAGGATGAGGAGAGAGGAGCGTTGGCGCAGAGCGCCGATGCGTATTTGGAACTGAGAGTCGCCGCTTGGAATTGAAATGGATTTCCATGGGACAGGAGAAGTGAACCAATCTCTTTTTTCGGCAATGGATGCTACAGCTTCTTGTTGACTTTGAAACTTAGCTTGTAGCCGACGTGTGCACATTTTGAGCATGACGTCTCTGATCCACTGGTTAAAGGACACTTTGATTCTCTCCTCTTTCATCTCAAACTGCTTCAAACAACAAAGCGTGTGACGGAAAAGCGGTTAGGACTGCACGACTGTCCGTGTTTTATGTTATGTGTTGTGTTTATTATTTTACTTTATGTTAACTGTTTTGTGAAGCGCTTTGTTACAGCTGTCGCTGTTGTGAAAGCGCTATATAAATCAGCATGTATTGTATTGTATTGTATTGTATAATGTCAGGGTACCGTCGTGCAGTCATATCACCCAATGACAGCTGTGAGACACTGTACCAAGTATCGAGCAGAGCTGAAGAGATCAGTGGTAGAATGTGATACTATGACAGTTTTGCAGTTGGTACAGATCATCGTTGCACCATTTTAAATTGACCAGTAAGTAGCAGTACCGTATTTGTAGAACAACTTTTAATGTGCAATTGTGCAGAAAGTACTTCAGCACTTTTAAGTGTCTGGTGCTGTGAATATAGATGAGTGACAATTGTTTAAGTGCGAACAGAGCTGTACAAAGCTGGAGCTACAATGTTGTCAGTCTACAACTAAAAGTGACAAAATACGTTGCTTCTGTTTGTCAAAACGATTTCTTTGAGCTTGTAGTTACTACAGCGGCTTAAAAGTCAGAACACACATCACAACACCTGGAGGGGTACCCTGAGACTTTACAGCCTGTCAGATCGGTCTTCATCCTGACTACAAACACCAGTGGTATGCATCACAATTGTTACATGAAAAGGTGGGATGGAATCCTACAAGGGTTGTCAATGACAGCCTCTTTGATGCAGGACCAGGGCCACACATGCATTTGTGTCCAAGCGAGTTCGTGCCATGATTGGCATTCAGTTGAACTCCCAGAAGGATTTCAAGCAATAAATATGGAAATCTGAGCATGAGAGCCACTTACACCTAAACAGACAGCAAGCTAAACATTAGTGCTTTCTCAAATGGTCACTGCTTACTTTAGAATTTTACACCTCAAATTAACATTTCTGATTTGTGGTATTCTACCTACCTCTGCAACTTAAGCAATCATACTTACGCGTAAGCTGATGTGATAGCAAGTGGGGGTGGGGGGGGGGGGCGAGAGTGAATCATCTGGGCACATCAGATTTTGCGTGTAAGATTTAACATTTTTAAAACGCTTGTGTTAGGGAAAGACCAGCCGAGCCCTTGGCACTTGGCACAAAAATATCCCTAAATCCCCACTCTCACCCTGGGCAGTGACACGTGCTGTGACTAACCCTGTTTCATGATTATGATGTTCATATTATTGTACAGAAAAGCGATTCTAAATATGCACACTGTGGTGCTGAACATTCATTATTAGTGTTATGAGCAGACATCAAGAGCTTGAATCCACCTTGTTGTTAACGGCGTTAATTTAGTGTGTACCTGATAATGAGCTCTATGTGGGTTACAGTAATCAACCTCATCCTGGGAGCCAACTCAGATAAAAATGCATGTTTATGATGAGGACAATTTAACTGATGCTTAATATGGCATGAACTCTCATGAAAAACAAAGATAAAAATCTGTGCACTTGGACCAAGAAATGCAGTATTTGTAATGTGAAAAAAAATGCTAGTTAAATTGAAATGTAGCCTAACTTCAGTAATACCTCCCCACTGAAGTCTCAAAAGAGCAGCGCATGCATTAGTAAGCTATAATTAGCATAGTAAACAAGCCGACATTAGCTACAACTGCTAAATTGGTAGCATATATCCATCCATCCATCCATTTTCCGAACCGCTTGATCCTCACTAGGGTCGCGGGGGGCGCCGGAGCCTATCCCAGCTGTCTTCGGGCAGTAGGCGGGGGACACCCTGAATCGGTTGCCAGCCAATCGCAGTGGTAGCATATACTCAATCCTAATGGAGTGTTACTATGACATGAAAAAGTATCATCTTCAGTTTTTATTGTTGGGCGACTGTACAATCAATTAAAAATCAAAACAAGGTGATCAAAGTAACTGTCTGTTGTGGTTTGATCTTGTCTGTTTTGTTTCTGTTCCGGTTGGAGTGGAGGGTGTTCCCTCCAGAGGTGCACCTGGCACTAGTTGCAACCACTGGATGAAAAAAGGACTCCCACACTGGCTGTACTGCGTCGGATCATTAAGCCCTGCTTGCTGTTCATGTTCCAAGTGTTTGTTCTATAGACTCTGGATGATGCTCATAGTTCACTTTTGTCCATGTCGATTTAGTTTTTGTGTTATCACATTGTGTCCTTCTCAGTTTGTTTTCTGCGTGATTGGACCATTTTGTTTACTAGTGTATTCTTGTTAAATAATTACCTTTTGTGTTTTCCTGGTTCTTAGTTGCCAGCGACCTTTGTTTGTACTTCCTCCCGCTTTTCTGAAAACAAACACTTTTTGTTGATTCTTGCCACCTGTCTACATTTGTGGGATTCTTTCCTTATTTGGCCCGTAGCCGAACCGTGTCACCGTCAAGTCGAAATGTTGCTCATCGCTCAAACCACCAAATCCTCTAAATTGCTAGAGTCTCTGCTTCTGTTTGCCACTCTAATGCCCAGTTGTTGTCAAATGAGGGATAGGCATTGTTTCATTTTCAGGAGGGGGATATTTTGCTGTAGTTTCAGCAAAGCTCATGAAGCCCATGGTAACAGGTCATGGTTTTGTTTTCTCTTGCAAGATGATTCTCTATGGCTGGCTGTTGCTCTACAGTCAATTGAATCGGGCACTCTTGAACAACAAACATGTAATTATCTGACAGATCTCAAAAAACGTTTTTTGTCAACAGATCTGTCGCTGTTTCTCTGTATGCACTTAAGCTTGGATTTGCAATCTGAAGGTCGTAGTACCGAGCATTATGATCACGTCCTGACTGAGATTTTTCTTTTTATTTATTTTTTACTGTAGTCTGTGTAAATACTATAAAAGAAATAAACAGAGAAAAAAAAAACAACCTCATAATGTGCCACCGTTGGCTGTGTGAAGAGCTTTGCATTGAACAATTGCCAATGATACACTTTATTTGATGACGACAGAAAAGGAAATTTTATATATCTATCCATCCATTTTCCGAACCGCTTGATCCTCACTAGGGTCGCGGGGGGTGCTGGAGCCTATCCCAGCCATCTTCGGGCAGTAGGCGGGGGACACCCTGAACCAGTTGCCAGCCAATCGCAGGGCACACAGAGACGAACAACCATCCACACCCACACTCACACCTAGGGACAATTTAGAGCGTCCAATCAGCCTGCCATGCATGTTTCTTTTTGGAATGTGGGAGGAAACCGGAGTACCCGGAGAAAACCCACGCAGGCCCGGGGAGAACATGCAAACTCCACACAGGGAGGCCAGAGCTGGAATCGAACCCGGTACCTCTGCACTGTGAAGCCGACGTGCTAACCACTGGACTACCGGGCCGCCCGAAATTTTATATATATATATATATATATATATATATCCACACACACACACACTCGTATAATGCACTACATAACATACACAACAAAAAACAAACCTTCCTGACTTGAAATGTAGAATCTATTTAAATGGTGAATGAGACTAAAGGATTAATTATAATTAATGATTAATTTAATAATTAATTAAATGATTAGACTAAATGATTCTGAAACCGAATATTTATGTTTTTGAAACAGTACATGTCCTCTTGATGTAAAGATGCCTTTCTTGTTCATCTTGGTTTTGGCCGGTGATTGAGCCGTGTCGCATGTTGCCCACCTCCTCTAATCCTGCACCTGCCTGTTTCAAGGATGAACATGTGTGTATTTGCAAATGCAGATATCAAATGAACATTCCTGCTGTCAATACAACTGTGTGTTAATGTCAGCCGCATCTGGCATGTGGGTCTTTACAAGCACTACGTACAAAGTATGTTGGTAAAGCCTGCCTATTTAGATGCAAGCAGACATTTGGATGAGATATATAATTACACTTAAGATTTTTGGAGCTACTTACAACATTGACAGTCATTATCATTTCACAAAGCAATGGAACAAAGAGTTTCTTTGCTCAGTAAATACTAATAGCGAAACCACCTCATAACAATTGTCTATTGTTTGAATGGCGTCTTTACTCCTTTCGAGTCTGACAAATTTATCAGTAAAATGCACTTTTATAGTGAATGTGTTTCAGCCAATCACTGATTCTGTCAGTTAAAAAGAGAAATTAATCAGATGGACTACAGCTAATAGAGGGGATGCCATCTTCATCCTTTTTGTGCCTGTGCGAGCTCTCTGTACACATACAAAGTACAAAACAAACTTGCTAATACGTTCCTTCATCAATTATGGATGTTAAAGGGGGAGTTTGCAAGTTGCCTAAAATCATTTTTTGTCATATTTCTTAAAACTGATGGTACCACCCGACAGTAGTACATGAGGAACATGAACTGTAAAAAAAAATAATTTAAATCATTCCACTCCAGCATCTAAGATGACTTGCCAGAAGCCATCACACCTGAGGAAAAACAACAAAGTAGACACAGGAAAAGCAATGTACACGTAATGGTGCGTTACTAGAAATGTTATCATAGGGAAGCTGGAAAATGAGTGGAAACCAGAGATGGATCTTGAAGCACAAAGTGGCACATAAGCCTGAGTTCCGCAAATCATACATGTCAGGTTCAGAAAAGAACTGAATCATTTTTGGATCTAGAAATGGGAAAAACTGCGGAAACTAAAAATAATTATTTTCCAGAAACACGTACCGACAGTACAAATAAAAATCGCTGGACAAAATGGTCCAGGAAAAAACAACACATAAACTAAAAGTGCTGAAAAGGAACAACACAGAGACTGCACAAATGTCAAGCGTCCAGTAACGCGAAACAAAAGAGAGAGCAAAAATAAATAAATAAATGAAATACTGAACTACTTGGCAAGGCTTGATTGGGAAACGTGGAAAAGGTGCGCCTGCTAGAGGAAAATGCCCCTCACTCCAGCTGCAGCTGAAACGCAAGCAAAACAAACAGAACATTACAGGACAAGATGAAGCCAGAGAAGGATGGGGTTTTTTTCTTCACACTGGTAAGTTTGCTCATTTACTAATGCCAGGCCATATTGACCGTTATAACAAATGTGACGAATAGTGTTTTTTTGCTAATTGCAATCAACCATTCTCAAATATAAAATTCATTTGTTTTATTATTGTGTGCGTGTATGCGTGCGCGTGTGTGTTAGAATGGATTAAGTAAGCCATTTTGTTCTGAACTCCTGTTAACATGCTCATGTCATTTTGGGCAGAATGATGCTGCCCGGAGGAATCTTTGTGAGTGAACGGCATGTTGCTCTTTCAGCCCCACACCCCGCATTATCCATGCCGATTGGCTGTCGGCGATGAGGAACGGACTGGGCCCACGTGGCTCAGCCTTGTGTCTGAATGCCCACCTCTGCGAATAATTAACAGTCAACAATTTTATCCATTGTTCCTAAGTCAGTACACAAATACGTACTTCGTCAAAAAAGTCACAAAATCCATTCAGTGCAAGATAAATGTACAATTATAATTATAATAGCGGTAGGTGTTCTGAAATGTATGTAGAATGCATTTATATATATATAATTTGCCACCGCATTGACCAAAATGCACAATTTTCAGACAGTAAATGGCGCATGATAACGCTCTTTGACATTGTGATGTCATCCCGAGTCCTGAGGCGTCGATGTTACTCTCCAGAAATCATCTAAACGCTACAGGCACCACATTCATCTGCCTGCCTCAAAGCTGACACTCGCCTTGAGAGCAAAATTGGGACTTGCCTGAGCTTACCTGCGAAATGTAGGCGCCATCACTGCCTCAACATGAGTTGATGAAACTCTGAAATTGCACATTTACACCTTTTTAATACTTTATTTTACTTTTTTTCCCCCATCAACTCTAATATTAATGCATATTTCTATTTAAATTAGATGTTATTTTGACAGTATGTTTATTACCGTGCTTGTAGTTTCATCTGGCATACTAGTCCAGAATAATTCTACAATCAAGCACAAATCTGACTGCGATCAGCAGAGGAAATAATCACACATTAAAAATGGGCTGCATTAATAAACAACATGATGATATGAATCCTCTTATCTGATTTTGCAAACCGTGGGGGAACCAGTGCACAGAGAAAGCCAACAGCAATGTCCTGTTTTATAGTAAAACAATGAGCCTTTTATCCGTCGCAACATTAAAATATTTAAAAGCTCTTACATCATTACACCTTCTCATCATGCAAATGTGTTATACTAATTCTGAAGCAACCCCTCATCGGAGGTAGAAAAAGTTCCTCGGTGTTTATTGCTCGCCTGTCCATTCTGGCAAAGGATTCCCGTCGGTTTTTAATGAGTGCCTTGGGACTGAGTACCTATGCTGGCTCTTCTACTGATTGCAAAGGCCTCAGAGGTAAAGTCAAGGACTTGATTGAGAAGGTGTTGCTGACCCATTTCCAAGGCACACGGTTCTTTTTTTCCCCACACACTGTCACTGGTTCCAATCAAATAAAGGCTCTCCAGCTGTTTTCCATGCACTTCATTTTTTTTCATACACGGGGAACAATCACAGTTCTGCTGTCGGACCTCGGTTTAATTTGCAATTTGCAAATCCCCTTGTGCTCACACTGCCCCTTTCATCAATCTTTAGGACACTCATTGAAATACAAATATATCCATCCATCCATTTTCCGAACCGCTTGATCCTCACTAGGGTCGCGGGGGGTGCTGGAGCCTATCCCAGCCGTCTTCGGGCAGTAGGCGGGGGACACCCTGAACCAGTTGCCAGCCAATCGCAGGGCACACAAGAGACGAACAACCATCCACGCCCACACTCACACCTAGGGACAATTTAGAGCATCCAATCAGCCTGCCATGCATGTTTTTGGAATGTGGGAGGAAACCGGAGCACCCGGAGAAAACCCACGCAGGCCCGGGGAGAACATGCAAACTCCACACAGGAGCTGGAATCGAACCCGGTACCTCTGCACTGTGAAGCCAACGTGCTAACCACTGGACTACCGGGCCACCCTACAAATATACCATACATAAAAAAATAATTATGAATTTTCTTGGCTTTAAATTATTTTTATTATCATAAATCCTTTTCATTTATAGTCATTGTATTCCATTTTCCTTCATTTGATTCCTCATTTGGGAGCAGTTACACTGCCTCATCCATTTCGAACATCCACACACATTGTCAAGATGGTTTGCCTTTATACATATAAGATACATATACAGTGATCCCTCGCTACTTCGCGGTTCGTTTATCGCGGGTTCAGTGCATCGCAGATTTTTCAAACTTTTTTTTTTTTTTTTACTTATACATGGAGTACAGTACTGTATATGTTGCTCTATGTGACTCGCTGTTGTTTTGCAGCTTCTTGCGGACCGTTTGCGGACTTTAAAAAAAAAATACAGTATACATATTTTTTTACCTGTTTATGTTAATTGGACGCTACTTCGCGGATTTTCGTTTATGGTTTTGGTGGTTTTGGTCCACGCGGGTGGTTTTGGTCCCCATTAACCGCGATAAACGAGGGATTACTGTACTGTATTTGTTAACGCAATACAATGGTTTCCATTCAATGCCATTTCATATTACTTTCCATTCTGTTTATACTCTGCTTTGCGGTCGGTGCACCAGATCGTGCTACTTTCCTTACTTCGTCATATCGATTAATTTGAACTCCTGTCACAGTAAATATACACATTGCTCTAATCAAGAGCATCACCTTCAGTGGCAGACATACAACAGCCCCACGTTTGCCATTGGTTGTCGCAATGGGATCTATTCGCATATGCTATGCAGATTGAGCATTTTCTTTTAATGGAAACACATTTAGCATTTGAAACACTTCAACTTTGAGACCGTTTTAGCATCCCTACATTTTGCAGTATAACTTCATAAGAAAAATGAATGAGCAGTGTAAACAGACACCAAGAAACTGCAGAAATGCATTTCAGTTTTAAAATTTGATCCCCCACAAAAAAAAAACATCAACATATGAATTTAAGGCCAAAAAAACAAACACAAACAAAACTGCCACCATCTATTCAAAACACAAATTATAAATATTGCGTGAATCAATTACATTGGCGCAAATCTTCATTTGCTTTGGGTTAGGTACTGTGTGTCCTTTTGAGGTGTTTCTTCCAGAACATTTGGCAAGGAGTTAAAAGTGAAAGGGAGGAGTTGAGAATGTATTTGGAGGCTTTGTGCAAACAGAAGCATGGGTAGTGTGTGAGAATTTTAAGTAATCTGAGTGCAGGGATGGTGAGCTGCCGCGCACAATTGAAAGTTGTAAGACCAGTGTTCACCACAGGATGGCAGACATCACTCAACAAGCCCTCCAACACAGCGGCTGGAGTTGTGAAGAAGAGCTTGTCATGGCTGTCACAACATTGAACTCAAATATATACAAACAGTGATTTATGTTTTTCTACAGCGTTGAACGTTTGCTTAAAGTGCATGAAGAGTTAGTAAATATGTGTCCTCCAAAAACATGGAGATAGTCAATGCTTGATAGTTTTCCAAATGTGTATGGCGGCTTAATTGGACAAGCATCGGCCTAAATTACAGTACTGCCCTTCACCTGCACTGTGCACACAGGTGAATGAGTCACTGTATTATTTTGTTCATTTGGGGATTTGATTTGACATGCAGGAAAACAAGGAATATTAAAATCTTTGAGTACATAGATTTTTGTAAAAACATGCATAAAATGAGTTCTGGCATTTCATGTTGATATGGAGTTCAGCAGTTCGGAGCCGACTTTAAAAGGGAATTTTTATGCAAGAGAGCCCTTGGCAGGAGGTGGGGGAGGAAGGAGAGAAAGCACATTTTATAGTTTTTTGGGGGTAGTTGAGCATTGCATTTTTTCTGTGTGAAATCTAAATTAAAATACTAATTAAGATACTGTACATTGGCCCAATAACACATATATGCACACATTTTGTCAATATCAAAAATTTTATTTTTGTCCTGAATCTGGTTAGGAAGTGTGCAGTGCCATGTACCCCACACCCCGAGTTGCGCTGATGAAATATGGTGGCGCTCTTCGACATCTATCCCTACCTTATTGTATCACCTTAGTGTGAATTGCAAACATTCTGAAGTCCTTCACCCTCATTTAACCTGAATTCATGTGGTTAAAAACACATCACAATGCCTAATCTGGCAAGATCACTGTGAGTGATTCCCCACATCCATCTTCTTATCGCGCTTATTTTAACATGATTCAGGAAGAAGGTAGCAAAAGAAATTGTGCATTCTAAGTAAAATTAAGCAGCATTATTTCACCAAGTAGAGTAGCAAGATGAAAGAAATTATCATCAAAACTACGAAAGGTTTCAACATTTTTCGCACCAAATGTGCGTAACCGACAAGAGCAAGAACCAGACACTCTTGTAAGTTGCAGTAGCGCTGCTGGCAGTGTCAGGATGACACTGGAAGAGGAGAAGTACAGCTGAAGTGGGGAATGACACGAGTGGTGCTTTTCATCATGAAGATGCGAGTATTAAAGTAGTCGAAACGTAAATTACATTAAATGATTAATGCTCTTATCAATTACAGCAAAAGTGGTGCTGATTCACTTGTTCATCAAAAGTGTCAATACGTGAACGATTGAATAAAGTGAAAACATTTTTCATGTTAAGAAAAATCATTACACCCAAAATCTCAAGTCAAGGTGCTGTGATAGATAGTCAGTTTAACAAACTTTTTAAACTTTCTGACTATCTGTATATCGATCAATCAACCTATCACATACGGAAAGATGGAATTTTAGAATAATAATGAAAGCTGTGGAATCGTAATGACTGATTTGAAATGAGACGCATGGATATTGAATACTATGGAATCAACTCTGCACTCTTGATATTGGTGAAAAATGTGAAATGACATTGAAAGATATGAGATGATGTGGAATGGTGTAGGATATATTGAATGATATGGAAGGATGTGGAATGATGGGTGAAAAATGTGCAATATCTTGCTGAAAATATGAAATCATAGTGAAAGCTGGCGGCCCGGTAGTCCAGTGGCTAGCACGTCGACTTCACAGTGCAGAGGTACCGGGTTCAATTCCAGCTCCGGCCTCCCTGTGTGGAGTTTGCATGTTCTCCCCGGGCCTGCGTGGGTTTTCTCCGGGTACTCCGGTTTCCTCCCACATTCCAAAAACATGCATGGCAGGCTGATTGGACGCTCTAGATTGTCCCTAGGTGTGAATGTGAGCGCGGATGGTTGTTCGTCTCTGTGTGCCCTGCGATTGGCTGGCAACCGTTTCAGGGTGTCCCCCGCCTACTGCCCGGAGACGGCTGGGATAGGCTCCAGCACCCCCCGCGACCCTAGTGAGGATCAAGCGGTTCGGAAAATGGATGGATGGATAGTGAAAGCTATGGAATGATGCGGAACGTATCAAAAGGTATTGAATGATATAGAATGATGTGGAATTATATTGTTTAAAATGTGCGATATACTGACGGAAAATGTTGAATTTCTGGTATGTAAAAATATCTGCAGCGTTGAAAATCGTTTCCAATGTGAATTAAATGAGCTGAACATTTAGAATTTTGAAGTGAATATGTTGTTGTTGAATGCGCCATAGAGAATGAACGGTGAATCTTTGGGTAATTTTTGGAATGAGAACAAAAGTAATACCCGTGATGGTGTGAATCTTTGGAACATTTTGTACTCGAACGATGTGGATCAGATGAATTATGTGGGATGAGATCCACATAATAAATGAGTGGGCAGAATGACAAGAAAAAACGGGAATAATTCTCATCATCATATCACAATTATGATAGGAATTGGAATCAGACAGTCGGTGCATGTAGTTGGAAGGCATCAAACTGCTCTGCTCTTCTCCATCTATGATGCGTGTGCCCTTGGTTACCTCGTAACTCCCTTCTCCGGCTCCAATTGGCGCTCTGGAGAAGGCAGCGGTGTCGCGCCGCGCGTTCTCGCCAGGCTCGCGTTGAGTCTCGAGTTGAGGCGAAAGAGCATCCACTCCAGAGGTAGGCGGACTCGGAAGGGGGAGCTTTCCCGCTGAAGAAGAAGAGAAAAAAAATGAAAACTGGCACTGGAGGCACCTTTTTGGAAATGACAACGGAATGAGACTTGCTGCACTGGAGGCTTCATTCTCAAAGAAATTTCAAAAAAGAGGCCATTTGGGGAGATTTGGAGTATACCCACGTAATTTGTTTTCTTTATTGTAAAGACAGACGCACGGTTATGGGGGGATGTACATCTGGATTGTGCAGGTGAGACGTTTCATGACACTCAATAATAAGCGGCGTGTGCACTGTGTGGGAGGAAAGTGATGTTGCAACGCTCTGTGCATTTTACTTCACAAACCCATTCTTGGGTTGAAACGCGCTGCCCCACCGTCGGATGCATGCGGTCTTTTTTTTTTTTTACCCCATGCACTAATTGACGGGCATACGCGTGTCGGCAACCGCCAAGTAGTGCTGCCTGTTGGTACCGATGCATGCTTTGTATTAATTGTTCCCAATGCGAACACTTGTTACTTTTAAAGACAATGCGTGTGCGTGGTGGAGGAGTGACGCACGAGCTCCCACTCTTAAAAAATGCACTCACATGAGATAGCACAGAAGTTAAAATACGCGGTGTCGGGCTAAAATCATCTGGGTCGGGAGTGTCATTTTCCACGAAGCAATCACTTTTTAGAGCTAATACTGAAAATATGAATCGGCTTTAAAATTGAACGTTCAAGCTTCCTGTTACTTTGACGCTACATAAATACCCTGCTCAATTCAAATGTCGATTTAAATGCTTGTGGGATCTGATTGTAGAGATCATCTGCCCTTGTGAGCTGAGAATATTTGTCGATTTATTATTTCCATGCTCATCACTGGAGTCAAATGGATTGAATTAATCACATTTTTTGCAAATCTGAAGTTCCAGAAAAAAAAAGAAAGAAAGGACAAAGAGACAGGTGCATGTTGCTGAGAATAGACTAGAAGAAGAAGCCGCTGCAAGTTTAAAGGCAGTGAGATGCAGCAGGCTGCATATGCCTGTCCACTTCCTTCCTCCCAGAGAAGTCTGGACACAACAAGCTCACTATGCAGAATAATGTAGCTGTGAGTAATGGGTCCCAAACCGGATATAAGCGAGTGAAAATGTCAAATGCTCTTTGTCATAGTGATTTAGTTGAATGAGCAAAACATGACCAAGTGATCCAGCCTATTCTATTACACCCTATATAGCTTTTGACCATTTTCCTTGATACAGTACAATCAATCAATCAATTCACCAATCAACCAATCAATACAAAGTTACTGAAAGTGTCATACTGCATTCTGTAACCATTGTTTTAACAACATAAAATGCATAACAATAAAACAGCTAAAAACAAATATTTAGAGAAACAAAAGGCTACCTAAATCGCCGGACATTAAATACATTAACATATTGAAATATTACACACACACACACACACAAAAGGATGTCTACTAGTCATTAGGCCCTTATTGAAGACTCACTTGGTAAAATAAATTTGACACAATAAGTTCTGATCCATCCATCCATTTTCCAAACTGCTTGATCCTCACTAGGGTCGCGGGGTGTGCTGGAGCCTATCCCAGCCATCTCCGGGCAGTAGGCGGGGGACACCCTGAATCAGTTGCCAGCCAATCGCAGGGCACACAGAGACGAACAACCATCCACGCCCACACTCACACCTAGGGACAATTTAGAGCGTCCAATCAGACTGCCACGCATGTTTTTGGAATGTGGGAGGAAACCGGAGCACCCGGAGAAAACCCACGCAGGCCCGGGGAGAACATGCAAACTCCACACAGGGAGGCCGGAGCTGGAATCGAACCCGGTACCTCTGCACTGTGAAGCCGACGTGCTAACCACTGGGCTACCGGGCCGCCCATAAGTTCTGATGTTCGATGTTTTTTTATCATCTTCTCTCGTTATCACTGCTTCCCCTTTGTGGTGGCATCACAAATAAAAACACACAAAGAAAAGGACAAGCACAGTTAATGGTTCCGTTTCTCATGAGATGGTGTTGGACTTTGTCGATCATGATAGGGATGGAATTTTCTGTTCATCGGGCCAATAACGGACTTATTTGAAGGTATCGGGTGTGCATAGAGGCTGCCGATACCAACAAACGATACTTGCGGGGGGGGGGGGGGGGGAATACGAACATTGAATAAGTCCTGTTTGGCAGTCGGTGGCACGAGACTGCGACAGTTTGACACATTGGGGAACCATCATGTTGCGTCATAAAAAGTTCTTTGTTTTCAATATGTTGCATTATGTGAAATGTACTGTAATTACAGTCATACCTCGGTTTTCGACCATAATCCGTTCCAGAAGGCTGTTCGAAAAGGGATTTGTTCGAAAACCGAAACCATGCTCTTTTAAAAAAAAAAAAAAAATCTTTATTGAACACGTCTGCTCACAATGGAACACTACACGAGGAAGCGTCACTTCCTTGTGTAAGGAAGGCGAGAGGAGTCAAGTGGCGCATTCAAGTGAGCTCAGTTTGGTCGAGAACCGATTTTCGGTCGTAATCCGAGGCATAAAAAACTCGAAAAACGATTTGGTCGAGAACAGAGACGTTCGAAAACCGAGGTTTGACTGTATATGGATCAAAAGTACCATAGGTATCAGAACTCTGGTATCGGTCTGAAAAAAAAGTGGCATTGAACATCCCTCTTCATATTGTCTGAATGTTTTTTGTATCAGGATTAGTCGGATGCTTGTAACCTCCCCCTAGTCGTTGTGTCTCAGTGGTGGTCTGAAATCGAGTTTTTTTTTTTTTTTTTTTTTTTGCAGTCCCCATTTTGTGCCTCACTTTGACATTCTTTGACTTTGACTCTTGCATTGTCAAAAATCACATAAGCTTCATTGACTGCAAACAAGGCAATCTCTGTTGAAGCTGTCGTCCAATAAATGCCTGCAACAGAGTGCGCCGATTGTGTTCATTTTCCAGACAAATTGTCCCCCAGCGGACTGGAAGGGCCTTAACAGGCACACGGGGTAGCCCGCTCATGAGTCCTCGAACACGTTTCGCAGTGCAGTTCAAAGCGCGCCACTAGTTTACGTGAGTCTCCCCAAGGAAAAAACCCAATCAGCCTCAGTGTGCTGCCAAGGTCAGCCGGGTCAGCTCGTTCTGACTCGAGCAGTTTGTCTCGGCCTGATGTGACATGACTGAGTCACTATTTTCACTTTCAACGTATTGTTGCCCCCCAATCCACTTGTCTGGGAAGGACGATTGTGTGCACGTTGTGTGTATGCTGTAGTGCCGATCTGAAAGTGAGACAGCAGGGGGGGGCAGGGTTGCAAGGTTATTTGTGTTTTCCAATATTCTTCATTCTGTTTGACATGTTGTCTTGAAGATGCAGAGGAGGAAATGAATAATTTCCCAAATGCATACTTCTGACCGGAAATATGTCCCACTGATGTTCGTCTTCGACCTATGCAGAAGACATTCTTTTGGAAGCGCTTTTCCCTGCTTTAGTTACACTGCATAAAATATAACTAAACGTAAAATGAAAAATTACACTCGCCTCCAAAGGTATTCGAAGGCCTTTTATTTAAATTTTCCTTTCAACTGAAAACGTTTGCCATTTGACGTTAAAATACTGCTCAAAAAAATAAAGAGAACGCTTAAACAACACAATGGAAGTGTTCCCTGTGTATATTTTTGAGCAATTTAAAATATCAGACAAGCTTTTAATTTTTGGCGTTTACATCTGCACCTCATACAAAACTTGGATATACTATTCTTCACAAAACACCAGGTTTATAAATGAGCAAAAACAGTGGAACAGATACAAAATACAATATCGTGGAACCTTGAGTTCCAAAGGTCCCTTTTTAGAACAATTAGAGCTACGCAGTTTCCCTAGGAAAAAAAAAATATCGTCTGTGTAAGTACTATGTTCCATTTATTTGAAACATGTTGGCATGGCTGAGGTGAGAAGCTCGGTCATCCGGGAGGGGCTCAGAGTCGAGCCGCTTCTCCTCCACATCGAGAGGAGCCAGATGAGGTGGCTTGGGCATCTGATTCGGTTGCCCCCTGAGCGCCTCCCTGGTGAGGTGTTCCGGGCATGTCCCACCGGGAGGAGACCCCGAGGAAGACCCAGGACACGCTGGAGAGACTATGTCACCCAGCTGGCCTGGGAACGCCTCGGGATCCCCCGGGGAGAGCTGGAAGAAGTAGCTAGGGAGAGGGAAGTCTGGGCTTCCCTGCTAAAGCTGTTGCCCCCGCGACCCGGCCCCGGATAAGCGGTAGATGATGGATGGATGGATGGATGGCATGGCTGAGTTGTTAGATCGATGTTGTGTTTCTTCTCGCGCTGCATCGTCATCAATGGCAACGTGCCTAACGCATTGTTGTAAACTGAAAACTACTTGTGTCTTTTTGTTGCTTCCATCAGTGGCGATGAGTGAACCTGTTCTAGAAGAAGCCATGCAAGTACAAGCCGAAACATTCTTCTCCCTCCACTAAGTTTCAAGATACCTGCTGAGTTTTTAGGACCATGAGCTATCTTCTGCTCTTTTTGGACATTTTCAGCCTTGCTTTATGAGTGGGTCGAAACGTCAGGTTTTGCTGCTGTTGTTCATGAGGTCTTCTGCAAACACTTGATTGTAAAACTGTCACCCCTGCCCTCTGGAGGTTGTTGACAATTGTTTGGGGTCTTCTTTACAGCTCTCACGATATTTCTGTAATCAAGAGCTGTTGTTTTCTATTAACTGCCCTCACAGCATCTCTCACTACAAGTGCTTTCTTTCTTCAGCAAATTCGAAATGATTATTTTGGATGAAAGCAATGTTTGGACAATGGTTGTGATTGATTTCCCATCTCTCAGGTTCACGTTTTGCTTTTTTTTTCTAGTATACACAGCTTCGTGGTTTTCATGTTGGTGGTTTTCATCTATCTCATATAAAAGTAAATGCTCAACCTCTAAACTCCAAATCTGTAACTCACCAGAGACACTCAGCCTAATTTTACGTCACTGATGTATGATGCAGTCCACTTACCATCGAGCCATAGACAATTCAAAATAAATGCCATCATGTTTTCTAGTCTAGCTGATTTAAGGTTTGCATTTTATTACTCAATAGTTGACTAATGGAATGAAATGGGAAGCAGCAGAAGACCCTTTTTTTTTTTTTTTGGTACTAACAAAATGGTTTTGGAATAAAAAGAGTCCACATAACTTCCCCACATAGGGTATTTAACAGAGATTTCACATTGTTCTAGGCCCAAAAACATCTCCCCTAACTAGCAGGTTTGCGTGCCAACGACCAGCGTCTGCCTAGTAAATATTCTTTTGGACATCGCCCGCTGTACATCTAACTACAAAACAGATGTCACGCAGTATGTCGGCACTTGCTGTTGGATAGAAATGATCATATATTTACAATTTACACTCAGCCCCGGCCCAAAAAGTGTCACAGGTATGTATTGCTGAGTTAAGATTAGGGATGTAGTAAGATATGCACTGGCACTGAGGAGCTATTTTTGATTGTTTTTCCTTTCTGAGATGTAAAAAATGCATCACATCCTCTTTATGTGATGCGGCAAGATGTGGTGCTGAAAGACAAACATGACAGCAGCAGAAGGAAAGCCTTTACTCATTCCTAAACTGGCACGCTGCATAGTTTTTATTCATGTGACCTTTTTCTTTTAACAATATGACATACAGGAATACATCTGATCTTAAAATACAAAAGAGTCTTGTGACATACCTCTTGAACGATTATTTAGTCGCTGAGCAAGACCCCGTGATTCACAAATCATCCTCACACCAAAACATTTGGACATTTCTGTTTTCACAGAGGGCGGCACAGTGCAGAGCTGCAGGGTTTGATTCCGACTCCGGCATTTGTATGTAGGGTTTGAGTGTTCTCCCTGTCCCCGTGTGGGTTTTATCGGCGTAGTCCGGTTTCCTCCCACATTCCAGAAGCATGCATGACAGGTTAATGGAACACTCAAAATCACAGGTGTCAAAGTCAAGGCCCTGAAGACAGATCCGGCCCACCACATCATTTTATTTCCATGATGCTTGCTTACATCTGTACCGAAATCTCAAATTGTCATATGTAATAAATAACGGTGACATTCTGCAATACTTTGGTGACGTGGTTTACACTCTCTGTAATAATTGAACAAACTACAAACGAATAGTTGACTGATTTCAAAACTAGTAATCTGTCTTTTCTTTTTCTGTGTAGAAGTAACAATACGATGTGATGATCAAACATTTATTCAGTTTCACTGTCATAACGGCCTTCCGAGGGAAGACGTAACTCCCAAGTGGCCTGTGACAAAAATGAGTTTGGCACCCCTGCTCTAGATTTTCCCTAGGTGTGAGTGTGAATAGTTGTTTGTCTCAGTGTGCCCTGCGATTGGCTGGCAACCAGTTCAGGGCGGAACCCACCTACTGCCCGAAGACAGCTGGGATAGGCTCCAGAATGCCCGTCACCCTTGTGAGGATAAAGCGGATCGGAAAATGGATGGATGCGTGTTTTCACAGAAGCCTGATATTTCCATTGAGGAATTGGCGAGCCAGTGACTTTTGAGCTCATAAAATGTTTTTCTGCATTGTCACAGACATGTTAGGATTAGTTTGTTACCCAGATAGCTCGATGTTGTGTTACAAGGGTCTGATGGATTGACAAAACCTACACACTGGCCATGATTATGGCATGGGATCACTTGTCACAGGATCCCTCTCACTGACCATGTCACAAAATGGACTTAGAACTCATCATTCCACTTCTAAAAGTCTCAATGCATGTCTGAGGAGTAGCACTTTCTACAAATGAAGGTTTGTTGAGTTAAATACCTACAAGGGTTCACTCTTGGTCAAACATTCTCTCAAATACTTTTCCAGACGAATGGCGTCCTCCGCAAAGGGGCATATTTTTTTTTTGTTCCATACTCTCCTTCTGTATTTCTAATCGCCACATGACTCAATATGTTTCCTTGCGTAGCTGGATGAAAGACCTCAGGCCCTATTTACGTGCCCAGTGCAAGTGGAGCGCAATGTGCAGTCTAGCTTTGTGCATGGGCGGCGTTTTCTTTCTTTTGACATTTTTGTAGACGGGCGTAGATAGAAATAGCCGTTTGTGCCGCTGTGGGGCTCACCACAGGCCGACTTGATTCCTGGCCAATCGAAATGGCTCCCCTCATCCCCTTTAAATCCAGTACAGGTGAGGCACGCGCTCAACCTGGCAGACGCATAACAAACTTTCTGGAGTCCGTGCACGAGATTGGCATGTGCAAAGTACGTTTAGAAGGAATTGCAAGAATGTCTCCTTTTTTTTGGATGATGCAGAGTTGGCTGCTGTGAAATGGGTATTTGGAGAATGCAACCTTCCCCCCTCCCCAACACACACACACACACACCTTTTTTTAAAAATATATTTAAGATGATGATAATAATTCATTCAATGAATTGATTTCCACAATGATGCAGAGAGATTGCCCCACACACTTGAAAAACCGTGATGCGCACCACACACGTCCGCGGAGTGCAGAATCTGTCTGCCTGCTCAATCAAATCCACCGTGATCGCGATACACCACAGGTCGTGCTTTTAGCAGGTCTAAAATCGAGTCTAGTTTTGGTCACCGAATTTCCCGATCGGGGCGTGCAATAGAATCCACTGGAATGCCTATTGAGGCTTATGCGGACTATCAAATTCACAAACTAGATTTACCCCATCAGAAAAATGTAGATGTGACTGTTTTGATGCCGAGCGCCTGTGCGCTTGTCTCCAAAATATGGCCCCCCTTGTGTCTGGCAGACATGACATCCGCTCCCTTTGTTTTTAATACCTTCTTCTTAATACCTGTTATTCTCGTTGTGATTTGATCCACTAAATCCAGCCTGAAAATGCTGACAAGTGACAGCAAATCCAATATTAAAACGATGCACATGAACGTGACCATGGAGGTCAAAGTTAATGTGGCGGTACGTTCCTATCCTCTGTCAATTCACCAACGTCTTATCCTACCGAGCAATCGTTAAGCCCCCTTTCTGTCTCATTCATTTTCTTAACACGGAGTGAGTATTGTGTGGCTCTGGCAGGACACAGAGGCCGGAGCCCGTCTAATTCATGGGATAAATTGGTAAAGATAAGGCCTGAGTACCTCCATCTTCCATAGATCCCCTGGGGCTGGCTCTTAAGAAGCTTAGTAAAAGCCTGTCCTACGAAGACGTGACATGGAGCTGGCTAAATGGACGACGTTGGAGTGTTTTGCATCAACTTAATATTCATATGTGGCTCACAATTGCTGAGTGTTATCCCGTTGAGTTAATTTTTTTCTTTGCTGTGACTTCAGAGTTGGGGGAACTCTTGGACATGTGCAAGGGATGGCGGGTATATTGGCGAGGATTAAATACAGCATCACGAAGATGATAAAGCAACCCACTCATACGAGTGGCTGTGTAAAACCATGAGTCTGTGCTACCGAATCAATAATGAATGCCCGGTTTACTCGTAGTAAGCGAGCAAGGAAGAACTCCCTGAGAGTCACTGGGTCACACACCCACTTGGGAAATAATTAGCGGCTTCCTCTCTCGCCGGCATGTCGGCGCTGCTGTTAAGAAATTATAGAAACTAGCACTAGTGTCATTTCCAGCTCTCCAAGCCAGAGCTACAAAAGGCACCGCCAGGCCCTGGTGATGCATTTGTGGCCGCGTGAAGTGATGACGTGTGGTGACAGATTGGACACCAGTCTTGCGAGTGTGTGTTAACCTCATAATGCTGACAGATTACAGATTTAAATATTTAAAATCTCATAGAGCACATGGTGCTCGTGATGAGGAGTGCAGAAATACAGCTACACTAATGCCAGAGATTAAAAGAGATCTTGCCACATTCTCCCACACTCCCTCTTCACCACCAATGGTGGACTGGCATTAAAAAAAAAGTACAATCTTTTCTTGAATGGCATGCTCATCGTGGAGTCTCTTTTCCTATTTAACACATTTTTTCTCTCTCTCAATGCAGCAGCAGCAAGGAAAATGCTTATTTTTGCTCCCTGGTTCCCTCTGCACTTGTGACTTGCATTTAATTTTGGAAAACACATTTGCAGCAGTAAACATGCATTTTCCTCACTAACACCTCATCTTGAGCTCCTGTGTATTTCATTTGTGCAAACGCAAAACTCTCCAACTCATGCTAACCGTCCGCCATTCATATCAAACACCGAAGGTGATCAAGTGTAATCCAGTAATGATAAAATTACTATTTACACCTTATTGCAAGGTTAGGTTACCATTCAAAGATAGCATAAACAAGTATTTTACCAAAGACAATTTAGTAGGAAATTGTATGTTGTTGGGCTGGCTAACTGGACATGTGCATGCGCTGGCATACAGTAACAGACAGCATCCGTTTACCATGTAAAATCGATGTTTTGCTTTACTTTTCAAAAGAGTAATTTGAGGACAGCATTTCAGGATATTCATGTGAAGAAATGAGAATTTTCAGGTCATCCCCAAAAATTCAAAAGGCTTTTTTCCTTTTTGTATGACAAAATACAAAAGAAAGTGCTGTCCAACAAAATGTATCATAAACAAGTGTGTGTTGCTTTTGTTGTTTTTCAGGATGTGTTTGTTTTTCAGTTGACGGTTGCGTGTACCTTTTGTCATTGTACAATCACTGCATGTTTGTAGTTGAAGTACGCTCTCCATACCTTATTTATCTGTATTCCAGCAGACTGCACTTGATAATTCAGACACGTCTTGGCAGAAATGTTGACTTGTTGTTAGCGGTAGTTAACAGAAGTGATACACTTTAATACTTTTGCTGTTGTTGTTGTTTTTAATTCTCTGACCACTGGGGGAACCTGCTGATCAAATAAAAAAAAGATGTGCGCTATAAAAGCACGCGAGTGTGACAGCTCAATAAAAGGACCTGCAGTTTACAGCGCACGGAGTCATTCACAGGTTTGTTTAACCTTAAATGTTCACTGCTTTCTACAACAGGAACAAGGGACAATTAGAGGGCCAGACCCAACTTAATGTGGTCTATGTCACATACAGTAAATTACTGGAGTGGAGGGACACGCAACAAACAAAATGAATGTTCCACCTTTTGATACGGGTGGCTGCATTAAAAGAATGCATCAGGTTATTCTCATTGAATAGATTTGCCAAAATTTGCCAAAATCACATGGACTGCAAAATGTTTACAAGTGGTTAAGTGACCCTGTTACACCTAGCCCAAAGATGTTCTTTCCTTTCACAAATAGAAATGATCCTGAAGTGGGAGGCTAAGAAATCTGCTTTTGACCTTAGTAACCTCAGACATCATGGAAGGAATATCCTGAGCAAACTAAAACTAAAACGCTCCCCATCTGTTATAAGTCCATCAAAACATCACATTATGCAAACACATGTCCAATACTACTCACAAGTTCGAGAGAGTCGAGCAAAAGCTTGATCTGAATGATAAGATGTGGGATGCCCTTGTGTTATTTTGGTCTACGGGAACCTGATGAGAAACGCTGAAGGAAAAATTCGATTCGCGCTTCTCCTAATGGCACTCTATTTTACTGTGCGGAGGCTTCTTAAATGCCCCCCCGTGACACTGTAAACCCGCAACCTTAATGGTATACCTGCGTTGGGATCGGTCTATTCCAGTGCTTGCAACGCAGACCTCCTCCCCCTCACAGTATTCTATTTATATCGCTGCAGTCTTGATGATAGCATCCAGATAGCTTCAGAGGACAGCTACATTCCCCCCATCAAGCCTAGAGCCAATCTGTCTACATTCCAACCCGTGCTTCACAGTTGTAACCTTTATACCCTGCTACATACTCTGTCTGTACAAACAGTTTCCGGGAAAATGACACGTATCGTTTACGTTATAAAAACAAAATGTACTCTATGTACTGCTCACTTATATATTTAGAATTTCATTTTCTTTGGCTCGTGGTTTTAAACGTTCTGCCGCAGAGCAAATTAAGTGTTAAAATCCACACGGGATAGAGTTGATTTGACCTAATATGGTCTGTTCGCTGCGGCTCATTACATTGATACAGATCCCAATTCACCTGGAAATCTGAGTCATTACAGAAATAGCCTTGTGGCTTACTCTCCCAAGATGGCAGCTCTGATGAATTGGTGGCTGTAGGTCACAAAGACGATGGTTTGAGGAAAAGTACAGCCTGACAGTCTGATGAGCCTTGCGGCGGCTTGGGAAAGTTGACTTTTTGAAGAGTTTCGGGAAGGTGGGTGAACTCATAAGAGTAAAGGGATCCTCGAGGCACTTAACTGATCCTTTAAATCGCCCAGATTTGAGCGGTTTTGCAGAAACCGGCCACAGGACGTGCTGCAAAATCTGTAATCCCATCAGATATGCGGAATGCCATCATTGAGTAGGAACGTACTCTGAAAAAGAAAAAAAAAGTGACATTTTTTCACCTTGAGCCTTGTCAGACTTGGCAAGTATGTCGCGTACTGTTGTTGCGTCTCTTGAGGCATTACAACCTGAAGGTGAGTTTGGCAAGATCGACTTGAGAGTTTGAGCTCTTTCAGGGGCTTCCGGGCCCTCTGTGAGTTTGAGCCGCTCCCATAAGTACAGGTGTTTGAGTGACATAATGGTGGTGGGCAGCTGAGTCCTGAATCTCAAGAGCAAAATGATACGCTTGGGATAGAAATGGTTCTGCGAGAGTGGCAGGAATGGAGAGCGGCGGATCAGAGAGGATCGAGAACAGCGACAAAAAGAGATGAGTTTGAAACAAAACAAGGGGACAGTGATTAGGTTGGAAAAAGCTTTGCTTCCTGACGAGTTAGCTCTGCACTGGGAAAAAGACAGCCCAAACAAAATATTGAGCGTTTGCTTTATTCATTCAAAGGACAGCTTTCGCTTTACTGCATAGTGAGTCCAAAGAGAAACGACTACAGAACACTATGCTTGAGTTTTCTTCTTGTGGGGATTTTGATTGAGCCCGATCTGGCCGCCATGTTGGAACACACTAAATGATTCAACGTTTTCTGACAGCCCAGAATTTGCAGGCATTCTAATCTTTTATTCTCTTTAATCACCCCAATCGAAACCTGCTGCACACACATTTCAAACTCTATACAACCCCCAACTCCAAAAGCAAACAGTGACAATTATTCTTGGAGCCTTTTGCTGGCTTGGCACCAAACGATATGTTAACTAATGGGATGTTGGCTGTTGCCTCTCGAAGAATATGAACATGATCCTAAGCTTGCATTCCTTTACCTCGTTTTGCTTAGTGTGACTCTCTCAGACATTGACACAAAAGGGCATTCATTTTTTGCTTCTTTTGCAGAGACACAAGCAACCAATCTAGACCACTCTCTTAAAAGCACCGGAAGCCAAGTCATTAACCGGCAAACCCAATTGCTCTCTTCGGTCTCCTCCGGGTAGATTCTAATGATACCCATGTGATTTTACCCCCCCCCCCCCCCCCCACCCCACAGATCCATGATCAGTGTGCAAAAGCAATCCGGAAGTGACCTAATAAGTCAGATCTTTGCCTTTGTTCCCAACAGCGCGTTTTGAAAGGCGACGTTTGGAGGCTCGACCGAGGGAACCTTATCACAAAAGGCGCTGGAAATGTGACATATTTCCTCTGGGATAATTGCATTGCGCGCCTCTGTGGCCCACTTTTCCTTCACTTTGACGCTTTGCTGCACACCCGTGCTAAAGCGCCGCATCATATGTAGAAGGTCTCCAGTCAAATTCGAACACCCTGAACAGAGAACTTCAGTGCAAAATGTGCCCGATGCAGAAGTAACTTGTCAAACGGGGTTGAGTCAGGATCCTCAGTTTCCCTTTTAATCCAAGACACACACCCATACCCACGAGAGACTAAATCCCGCTCGAGATAAAAAGCAGAACAAAACAGTTGAGCATGCGGCGGCGCTCTGAATGGAGGATATTCGTGTAATCTTGGAGCGACAGGGTTGACTCCGACCCAAACCAGAGTCGCTGTTGCAGAGAGACGACCAAGGACAGTAGTGTTCTAAATCCCTCGCTGAAGAGGAAAGTAAAGACAAACAGTGTTGCGGTGAAACAATGGCCAACCCATTTATCTGGGCATCCCACACAACCCCTGGCCCAGATTTATTGCTGTGGGAATCCAGAGCTCCACCAAATCTTCTGGCAGCCTCTGACAGAGTTATTGATAAGAAAAGCAAGAACCCCCACCAAGGAATTCCCAGCTCATCCTAAAACACGAGCAGCCCCGCAACAGCTCATACTTGTACACCACAGGCTTATGATATACAACATCGTGCACCATGGTCACGCTGTAAATTGGGAGAAATTGTTCCTCATTTATTTTGCGCTTTCTCAGAAGCAATCCGGCATGTATTTCATGATAAGTGGCGCTATGGGTTTTAGAGATCCTTGGACAAAGCCCAGTCTTTTGATGAGCACGCCTTGCCTCCGGAGACGCAACCCCAGCCGCTATTCTATCAAGTGTAAAATGCCTGTTTCAAAAAAAAAACAAAAAAACAAAACCTCGCTAATCATTAGACCTGAAGAACTTTGTATTTCTTTTGTGGAGCATGTATGCATATCAAGTGCCAGAGGTGATATATGCTGTAACAGGCACACGTTATGTTGATTACAGTCACAACAATTACTTTTGTACAAGAGCATTGATGATTATTGTAAATGTAAGGCTTGTTTCCTCTCAAGAGAAAATCCATGCCTTCATCGCCACTTGGAATAGAAAGATGGATTGTATACCTGCGGAGGGATAATATTCTTCAAGTACCTGCTTCTCCCCCATCACCTCATGAAACAAGAACCATGTTCATGAGGCAATCTGAAAGAGGACTTGCACACACCACTATTTAGCACTCTATTGCTTGTCTCTCTCTTTACCTCAAGGAATAAGTATTTAAAATAAGTAACGTAATTCTGGATCTGAGGGCTTTGCGTTTAGTGTCAATGAAAATTTAGGGGGAAGCCTTGTAGCCACATTAAATTTTACAGCCAACATGTAGGCACTTTTATTGTTATGTTTGCTGCTTTGCACAAGCTCCGGGGCTCTTCACTGGGAAAACAACAATGGCCTCGTTGTTCCATCTTTTCTGCATTCACGCCTGGTAAAAGGCACCCTCCTCCCTCCGCAAGTGCCAGCTACTTGCTCTTGGATCTGTATATGCACAGCTTGGGTTCCGAAACATCGTTTTCCAAGTGGCAACATTTAGGCCATTGTTTGGAAGTCAACACATGAATGAATAAGTAATATTCCCTAGAGTTGGAATGTTGAAGCTGGACATGATCCGATGTGACTTTTCGCTTGAGCCAGTTAACTCACAGATGTTGGAGTAGTCCCGTATTTTTTCTTTAATTAATGTATTCATTTCGGAAAAACGTTTTACATAGAACACCCGGGGTGGGGTGGGGGGGGGGGGTTAACACTTTGAATGAGTTAAACTAAACATTTTAGCCTTTACTGTTCATGAACGTTTGGGGAAAAACGTACGGAATGCATTTCGGATTTTGTTTTGTCGTACTAGCATCCGTGTCGTTTGTTTACTGTAACACACATTTTTCATCCTAGATTCATTTCATTTCTCATACTGTATTTGAAAGTGTAACTTCACAGCATCTTATTCCAGTATTCATCAGTTGATTTTTTTCATTTATATACCAGGTCAGTTGTTTTTCTTGTGCAAAAAAAGTGAGAGTTGTGTATATATATATATATGTGTATAATGTAACTATAGTCAAAGCATCTGTGCAGCTACAAATTGTATTGCTCTGTCTAGCGTATGTCCTGGGCTGAAGATTAGGAAGAAAGATAAGATACAATCCTAGATATGCGCGTGCAGTTTTTGAGGAAGTGCACACAACCTGAGGCTGGATTTGCCTGGAGTGGGCATGGCCTACTTCTCAGCATTCAGCCATTAGCGTTGTCTTATACCGGGTTTAAAGTAGAGCGATGGGATTTTAATTCATCCTTAAATCTCAGTTTGCAGGGTGTTTGTGCTGCCTCAAATTCCTCTGTGAAAGGAGGTCAGCCATCATTGAGAGCTGCCGTTGAAAATTGCCTCTATACATTAGACGGCGAGAGCTCACGGATTTCAGAAAGTGGTGACTGTTTGTATGAGTGACGCCAAACCATATGACCTTGAGAGCTCTCAAGCCGGTGGAAGGATGTGCGCTTGCTGGCGCTGTGGCCGACTCTTGTCTCATGGATTTTGTAGAGAGGGTGCGCCTGAATAATGTCCTACTGGAGACAGTCGAAATGCACGTCTAGGATTCTGGCGTCAGCAGTAATATGAGGGCAACCTCTCCTCTTTGTGCAACGGCACGGGGAATATTACGGCCTTAGAACAGATGAACTATGATGCCATTGTCAGGGAACCAAGAGGCATTTAGTACCACCGGGTGTGAATGGTGTCAGTCAAGAGAATAAAGTAAGAGAAATAGGCCTTGTGGAATGTGGTTGAACCATGTCCCTCCACAGCCGGTTCCGGACTGGTGATGCAGCTAAACCAATTCACTTGAAGAAAGCTCAATTGAATTAAAGATCCCACATTTGTCACATACTATTGCGAGCTGAACCCTGCGCCACTTTTTGGGATGAGCGTAGGTACGGCTGCCGTTGTAGATGAATGAGTGTGTTTCCACCAATGGAAAGAGAGAAAACACCAACCTGCACAATAACAAAGGACGCATTACATAATAGATTTGGCAAGAAGACAGAGTTCAGGGCGCCCTGATAAAGCTAGGTTGCAGTACTTTCATCAATCACAAAGAACACAAGCCAATTTAGGAAAAAGCCTGACATTCAAGATAGGCTTTCAGACAGGATTAGAAATAGTAAATTGAGAGTAGACATATTTGGCAGTGGGAGCCAGAGGGACTGTTGAGATGAGACAGTGGTCCGTCCACCGTAAGGGATATTAAGGCATGTCTGTGACTACCCTACTTTATTTTATATATTAGCAAGAAAGCTCTGGTGGCGTCTATTTGCTTCCTGCCTTCTGGAAAGGGCAGTGTCATATCAGCTATCCCCAAGAGCTCATCTGGATTCTCTTGCATGACTAAAAATACTATCCACGATATCATTGCAAAGCGGTATAAAGCTACAGCCACATGAACATGGTAAGTTTGTCAACTTTAGAAAATTATTCCAATGAGCACAAATTATTCAAAACGGATTTGCAGACGACCAAGTATATGCCAACGCAACAGGTGGCCTATCTATAAAACCGTTTAGTTATTAATTTTTCGTGCAGTTGGTCTTGTTCAGGGTGACTCTGGAGCCTCAGCTTGTCCCAAAAGACACACTTTCACCAAGTGGATCAATTCAGGTTGGAGCGCCACCATATGATTCAGGTTAGACTCAGCAGGCTTGCATTTCCACCAATGGGTTGTGTGGCCGGATGGTAATCGCTGCGTCTGTTCTGTAAAATGTGACCATAGCAGTGAGACGGCGTTACAGTCTTCAATTAATTCAGCAACGAGAAGAAACGTGCAATGTAGTGTGGTGACAGTTTCTGCAAACAGGAAAACATGGTTTTGTATATTGCAGTAGAATGTGTAAACATTCCAGAAGGCCATTGTGGGACCCTTCAGATGGAATGTAATTGAATGTACCAAACTGATCTGAGCAAGTGAAAATGAGGATTGAGGACAACAATCACAGAAAGCCATAGAGTGGTCACCTTTTTAGCTGATCAGAAGTGTATTTATGGAAAAAAAAAAAAAAGCCCAACATTGGAAATTGCATTAAAGGGGTAGTACATTGGTGGAAACCGAAACAGTGAAATGGGGATTATACCTGAATGCCTCTGGACAAATTAACAAAACAAAAAGTGATTTGTTTGGTCAAAATATTTGCATTTGAATAAAAAGCCATAACATCTACAAGAGTGAATCATTGCTTGCTGGTAAACCCTAGTGTCACTTTTTTAATGTCAGTGTTTTAAAACTTTTAAATTGACATGCTCATCGCGGCCGGGGCCATGAAATAATAGCTCTCTATGAAAAGCGATACTAGTGAGTCATTTTTGTTCATCTCGGCTCGTAAACCATATGTATGAATTTCAAACACTTTTTTTCGCATCGGGGTAATTTATCATTTAATGGCAAATTGGCAAAAGCCTGGTTTTCACTTGCACTTACCCGTAAGACTTTGGCTGTTTGGCTTCGTACGCTATATCACATGAAGGAGAACAGTGGTAATCTAGTAATGTCACGTCAGTCAAAATCATAACCAACTGGTGCAACAGGATTTTTCATTGGGCAGCAATGCTATGTTGCAGTCTTTTGTCTGTTTTCTTACTGTTCTCCATTGGCGGCGCTGGTTGGGAAAATGCATCGCTGGATTGTTTTATAATACGATTCGCAAAAAAATGTCAGAAGGTTTGAATTTTTGGGTGGACGTGTGCACGTAAATTAAAGGAGTGCGCTTTCTTAAGCTTCCTGCTCTCCAAGCTTCAGCTGCAGCCCGGTCTTATGAATGGAACACAGAGAGGTACTGTGATGGTGCTGGATAAGAGAAGCAAGTCAACTGCGGTGTGACTGATATCGCCTCACTAATCCCTCTGCGTCTCATCCAAATCCACCTGGATGCTGCTTTGAGTTTGCTCCTAATGGGCTGTGTTGAGATTCAAATCACAAATCAAATCAAATCTCAGACGCAGCTGCCTGTCCTGAGGGAAACGGTATATGGCATATATTTTCTTCTCTTCAGCTCCAAAGCACCTCTTCAACGGCTGATAGAGGTCATGCGCTACAGCAAGTGTTTGTGCGGTCATTGTTTCTTGCCAGCGATGAAGGTCCCCTTCACAGAGCGTCAGCTTCTGTTTTTGTGCCGCGGTCCACGTAGTGTGGCTCGAATTGCTACTGACCTTTAGTTAAAAGCACATCACTGTTGGTTCAGAACTTAATTACGCTCCCATAAAAGTCCAGACATCATGTGCAGTGGGCAGATCTCATTTAATCTGTTGTCATTAGGCCACATCAGCCCTCTGCTTCCTGTGTAAATAGGCCCGCTGCACCATAAATCCATAATTAATCCATTTTACCCGGTTTTGTGTATAGTAAATATGCTTGCTACAGGTTTATTTTCCTGCACGGATTGCACTCGTGTGTGTCTTTTTAAGCCACGAATTAAGAAATCCAACTTGTCACACAACAATACACCTTGGCAGCCCTCACTTCTCTGCAACTAGCAACCCTTTTGAATGACAAAAGCGCTTTCCTGTCCCTGTGCTTTTTGGCATCGGTGGGTGCTCGGCAAGGAAGCCAACTGGTCGCGGTCTTTGAAGGGAAACATGAATATGTGTCGTGCTTCAGTGCTTTCATCTACTTATCACTTAATACATTAACAGTTGTGCCACATGTTGTGGCGGTAAAAACAGGTAAAACATTGTCGAGTGTATTGAAAATTCCTTTCATTTAATACTGCAATGAATGCCCTTGCAGGAACTCTACATCCGTGTTTAAGCAACTTATTCGGAAAACTGAGGAAATCGTTCTTTTCAAATAATTCTGAAATTGACCTAAAATTCAAACGGAAATAGAGAATCCAAAAGTAGAAAGCGTGCCCCAAACCAGATCAAAAATAAAACCAGAAGAGTAAACACCAGTTGAGGTATCATGACCTTCAAGTGATATTTTTTCCATTTTCTTTGGCTTTTCATGTGTGCGTATACGTTGAGTCAGAGACTGACTAATTTTTAGGTGTTACTCAAGGTGTGGCAGATTCCAGTGCTAGTGTCACAAAAGAAATCCAATATACAAGTTTCAGGTTTGTCTGCCACGACTTCTGCCTAGCATGTCTTTAAAATGGACCTCCTTGATGGCCCTCTTGACCTTGGGAAAGAGGAGAAAAAAAAAATCACATACAGACAGGCTGGTTGAACGGGGAGGTAGGTGTCTTTTGCAACACCAGTCCTGGAATTTGTGTTAACCTTGGTGAACCAACCTTTGTAAACTAATTTTTAAACATGACCTTTAACAATTAATATAAACTGCGCTTCATTTTTTTAAGCACAAAATGAATCACAGACCACTTGGGTTTTCTTGGGAAGGTCTAAGGAAGGCGGTGTTTTTCAAACCCTGTGCCGAGGGTGAGATATTGTCAGGTATGCCATGGGAAATTATCCAACATATATGCCTGTGCGGTCGATCCCCGGCAGAGTAATCGTGTAGTACTCTTCCATACCGGTAGGGAGCAGCAGTAGCTAGCGAATTGCCTTGTGCTTGGAGACAAGCGAAGTTTCCGACGCGAGCCAATACAATGAAAGCTCTTTCATTTGGATTGACTTTAACCGGAGATGCAACGGCACAGACTCCGGTGTGCTTGGTATGTGGTGAAAAGCAACTCTCCAACAGTCCCAAGTAAGCTTAAACTCCATCTCCAAACAAAACGCCCTTCACCTCGAAACAACAACGTGGAGTATTTTGTTCGCCTGCGTGAACACACGAAGAAACAAGCAACGTGCATGAGAAAAACCGCAAAGGTAAAAGAGAGAGCCTTGAAAGCAAGTTACCGTGTCGCTGAACTTGTGGCTAAATCAAAAAAGTGGAAATGAGATGTTCGGACCCAAAGCGGCTAAAGAAATAGCCCGACTGCTGTAAAAACTAAAAACAAAAAGAATGAGAGCTGTGGAGGAAGAGCTTTGTCTTTCATCGATTGCTGATGAAAGACAAAGATATCAGATCTGTGTTCATCCAAACCAGTTATCACACTGAGTGAGAATAAATATGAAAGATTATAAAATATTGGATTGATGTTGATTTGATTATAATAACAATATAACACTTAATTGTTAAAATAAGTTGTATTCACGTTTTCAGCAAGTGGTGTGCTGCGGGATTTGAATTTCTGAAAGAAATGTGCCTAGCCTCGAAAAAAGATTGAAAAACACTGGCCGAGGGAGATGTGGAGCCAACTGAAACAAAAACACCGGTCTAACTGTACGTTGCACTTGTCAAGGTCATCTTTATTGTCAACTATGCTTTATGTATTCTTGTGCCCCATAACCGCTGATGTGGACAAACAATTGGCTGCTACACCTCCACATGTGAGTACTACATAGTTGTCAGCCTTGGCACATTTTCAGCAAGGATCTTTGATGCAATGATCAATTATGTACAGGTATTTCGAGCCAAACATTCTGAATTCACTTAGCAGGGTTTTTAAGAATCACCAGCGCTTCTGACATAGAACAAACTGTTCTATTTTGCCACTATCCATTGTCTCAGTTCAGTTTCATTTAGTATTACATTTCATAGCGCAACCATGACAGATTTTCTTTCATATTCTAGTGGAAGACTCATCTGAATTTTCGCCGACATAAAAAACAAAACAACACAAAACGTGATTTCAAATTCATTGGGGGCGGGGGGCGGGGGGCCGGGGGGGGGGGGGGGTGGCGGTTGTGAAATGCATGCACTCAATGTCGAGCTTCGGTGCCTTTTTGAAATGACGCACAGCACATAAGTGTTCAGGATGATCAGCTCTTCAAAGGACCGGCTTTGTATGGTTTATTACCATAATGTGTTTGTGTTTTGGTCTCTGAAAATGACGTTTGGTATGTGAGGCTATTGTACTGTATATAATATTCCTCTTTTCCTCGCAAGAAACATGCTCCTATTTGTCGACATTACCGCAGTGAATACAATCTGTGTGATCCTA
This sequence comes from Hippocampus guttulatus, assembly GCF_054856545.1. Classification (NCBI taxonomy): domain Eukaryota; kingdom Metazoa; phylum Chordata; class Actinopteri; order Syngnathiformes; family Syngnathidae; genus Hippocampus; species Hippocampus guttulatus. The sequence continues at coordinate 31,915,942 of NC_141262.1, read as the reverse complement.
TTTAAAAGTATGGCCAATGCTATTTATTTTTCGTGTAGTTCTCCATTAGTACAATGGCCATCCTCGATATTAACTCTGTAAATGGTCATATAGGCCAAGGACAATTGAGCGGTCTTTAACACACATTTCAGTAGCAGCCACACTTCAGCTGATGTTATATAATGCCTTGCCGATGAACATGGGGCTCTCGTTTGGCGCCATCAACTTCTGACCTCAATTAACTCGCAGCAAAGCTCCCAGTGCAGCTCCATGTTTGTGACGTGGTAATACGGGAGCTGCTTCATGAAAAATGGCATCCCACCCCTGATTCGGTCGATGCTCGCCATCATCCAATCAATGCTCTGTGCTGCACATATTGCTAAACATTACGTGGAGTGAAATCTTTCAACTTTATCTCAGATGATACCCTCATTAATCTCGCTCGATAACCGATCAATGTGATTTTAAGCGGGTTCTGTTTTGCGGGCAGTAACTAGCATTACAAATGGGCTCCGGAGCAAAGAGTGCAGCTTAGGTAATACACAGCAAGTGGCTGTTGTGAACATTGATTTGCTCTCTATATGTCGAGACGTTCCGCTACTATTTCGTACACTTGCAGAAATTTTGATTAGCATTGAATCCCAGAAGGGGGGAGAGAGAGAGAGAGAGAGAGAGAGAGAGAGAGAGAGAGAGAGAGAGAGAGAGAGAGAGAGAGAGAGAGAACATGCTCTTTTCTGCTGTAAGCCAGAAAGGGATGTCAAAAGGCTGCCATGTTGCTGTCTTCACAGCAGTGAAGAGCAGTGTGACGTATCTCCACAATTTTCTTGTGCTTTATTTCATCTCTCTCCATGAATGCAATCACAGTTTCATAACATAGGTTGACTGGGAAAATGACTGTTATAAGATATCCTTTATTTGTCCCGCAATGGGGAAATTACAAAGCATTATAAATTATCATATTATAAAGCAACAAACTGGCACAGCATTTATCGACAATTTGAATGACTTGACATTTGCATGATTATAAAAGCATTTGAAAACACTATAAATAAGCTCGCTCAATTGGCACCGCTTCCCACTCCTCAGTGCATATTTTATGAACTGTACTTCCAGTCACTGTGGACTGTGTTTTTTCGGCTTTGCACTCAGGCTACGCGCTCAAGGCAAGTTGAATCAAGCAAAACATGGCTTTTAAGTTGTTACCTGGTTACCTCCAAATTATCGGAGTGACAATGTCTGCAAAAAGACCGTCTGGATTGTGGATCCCCCCCTGAAAAAATGCAGAATCAGATAAATGACAAGACAAAAAGATATTTATGAGAGAAAAGCGAATGACCGACTAATTTTTCACAGAAGTCGCTGGCGATAAAAAGCCAAATGAGACACAAAAAGCGCTTGCAAACGGCAAAATAAGGTTGAGCATAGAAAATCCACAAAATGAAATGATAAGAGTCCAATCACACGAACATACAAATCGACAAAAATAGTAAGACAAAAAGATACTTACAAAACCAAAATCTACTACGATGAAAGTGAGCAAGAGCAAGACCAAGAGGTCTAAAAAATGGCACCTGAGCAAAAACAGTGATCAAGGTCATCTTGGAAGTCGTTAAATATACAAAAGCTTGATTGCACGACGAGACACCACTGAAGGGTTATTACGCCCAACACTCGACCTGGTGCTGAAGTAAAAACAAAAACAAAGCAGAGCGGAACATGACACAGAGTGATCAATTTCTTTCCTGCACCTGTCATTTTGTTTTGAGTCTTTTTTTTTTTTAATTTAGTTTGTTGTTTTAATTTTATGTTGGTTTTTAAATTTTCATTTTAGTATTAGTTTTCTTATTTTAATTGTGTTTTCCTTGTGCGCAAGATTTAACAAAACACGAATTAAATGAGGCTAGTTTTTCTTGTTTGCAAAGTTGGCAACTTCCAAATTGGACTTGTGGTTTGCATTCTTGGTGAGAAGTATGAAAACCAGTTGTGCAGTGTACTGTTTTTTTGTATACGGCCTATTCTTTTTTTCATATATGAAATTTTAAAAAAGAGACCTTTTTTTTTAACCTAGCATTGTGTTTTGGGATGAGTTAAATGACAAAAGCAAGGGAGCCATTCCAGCCAAAACCACATGAAAATTCATCTCTGCAACCATTTTCGACCTTCGCTTCTTCCATCAAAAGGCCGCGCACTAACAACGAAATAATTGCATTTTAAATGAACCCCAAAGGTTCATGAATTAAATTCATTGCCAAAAACCAAAGCAAACAACACAACTCCAATAGTTTTAGTTCGTTTTATAAACATAAAATGTAGTTCCAGTTCGTTTTCATTTTTTTGAAGGTATTTTAGTTTTTATTAGTGTTTTTATTCTATTCTATTAACAAATTCTTTTTGTATTTCAATTTTAGTTGTAGTTATTTCATTCATTTTCATATTCTCAAATAAAATCAATTATTGACAACTTTCTTTCCCAAACAAATGAACATGATGGAGCTTGTAATGCAGTCACAATGCCGCCTACTTTCAGCCTCAGACTGTCACACTAGTGTGCCAAATGTCAGACTGCCTCAGTCTTTCATTTTTAACATGACGATATCTTGACAGACTTAATTGATTTTCAGCCAACTGCACCGAAAACCGTGACTACCAAACCGTGATATGAACCCAACTGTGGATTGTAGTAACTATTCCATCCCTATTACATAGTGCAGTGGTCCTCAACTTGAAAGGCTGTAGGTCCACTTTTTTTTTTTTTTTATAAGACCAAGGTCCGGTCCCATGCACGGCGGTCATGGGGAGCAGGGCTATATGCCAATTTAGTATGGTCAAGCCAAGCTTATACAAATCAACACTCCTCACAACCAAACAATAATGGGGTGCATGAAAATAACAATTATTCACTTTGCCAGTACACAGCAAATAATGAGAGGTATTGTGTTGAGGCAGAGGAACTCTTTTATTTTGTTAAGTTGTGCCTGCTTAATAATAGAAATAGCCCTTTTAGGGAAATAAGACATTTTTACTTTAACTTTGTTAAACAGTAGTTGTCTTTTTTTCCCTCAATTTAACAAAAGCAAAACAAAATACTCATTTTACCAAAATAAATACTAAACATGAAAACAAAAATATCCTTTTCATTTGTACAATTCCCCTTTTCACATCCCCTCACCCCCAATCACTGAAAAATATATCAGAAGAGGAGTTAAGAACCATTTAAAATACTGACACAAGGGAGCACAGGAATGTGCAGTGCTGTTCTTCCACTAAAGGTGAATGCAATGTCTGAGGCATGCAAATATTATTTGAGGACGCCATTGGGATGTTCATTTACCATGTTGCGGTGTTCTGCTGTTAAACAGCTGCAAAGATCCCCGGGTAGACGGGAGCAAAACTGCACACAATCGAAACCTCCAGCGATTCGTCTTGTCTAATTGTCTGTGTGCGGCTCTCCTGTGCTGAAGCTGTGAGCATACTGTGGCGTCGCGCATGCGTCTGTTTCCTGACACAATCATCCATTTTGAATGCGTGACGCTTATGTATGGGCACACCTTAAGTTCAGAGGAGCCAATCAGCGCATCGTTATCGCCGACATGCCCTGCTCAGCCAGGGTCTCCAGTTAGTCAAACATTATACACACACAGTCGCGCTGCTGCGTCCTCTGCAATACATCTGTTCGTGCATGCAAATAATAAAACGGATAATTTTAACAAGTGATCGCGGTAATGCGCAGATTATAGTCCGAAAATATAAAATGTATAACGTAAAAATCACTTTATAATTTATTATTTTATACAATTTGCCGAGGGTCCGGACAGAGGAGGTCGGCGGTCCGGTCGTGGATCGCGGTCCGCCAGTTGAGGAAGACGGACATAGTGTGTCTGAATTTAGGTCAAATAATCAAGTTGCAGATGACCCAGACTCTTCACCACCCACGCGCAAGACCCACGGGTACTGTGAGAAGTGCTCACGCAGTCTGACAAAGGCATAACAGCCATGATGGTTAAAAAAAGAAAGGCTATTTGACTACAAGTCAAACTCTTGGCTAAAAAGTAGTCGTTTCTCAAGTTGCCATGGCAACCAGTGTGCGACTACTTGTAAGAATCTATGAGCCTTGGAATGTCACGACTGGCTTCAGTGCAAACCCATTACCAGCAGATTATATGATACCACTAATTTTCGTGCAGCATATTTATCTGAAATTTGCCTTCTGTGTTTGTTTTTAGTGGATATTACATTCAGCCTGCTCACCAAACGAGTTAATTGGCACTAGCACGGGCTAATGGGAAGGCCATTCGTTTTGCACATATCCAGTCATAAAGCAAATTATTTGGCAAATTAAAGTTTTGACCTCATGATGGTTCTGGATTAAACAGACAGGAGATCCCTTAAGTCATTAGGACTAATCCTCTGGAGACCAGGACATAATTGCACTGTAACCCATCTTGTGCAGATATTACACTCGATCAAAGTGTTGGAATGACAAATTTACACTACAAGAGTTACACTACTCACAAAAGGTTAGGGATACTTCGCTTTGGGGTGAAATTTCAGGACAAGGCCAAAATGCATTCAAACCTTGACAGGTAAACTTAATCTAAGATCGTAACCTTCTCTAAGATCAACTGTTAAATGTTTCAGTACTTTGTTTCAGTAAATTGCTGTTCTCGAATGAGGAGCTTAGCGGCAAAATTCACAACAGGTGTTTGATCTTTGAATCGACCTATAAAAATATCCTGGTTCCATTAGAGCTGCTGTTAAAACTGTCGTCCTCATCATGCTATTCACATTTTGACATCATGATACAAGATGACACCTAACAATGGGTCAACAGTAACTTGCCATTGTGATGCATCAAACAGGATGGTCCCAGATGGAAGTGGGCGCTGAGTTTAGAGTGTCACAGTGTCATCAGCATGGTTGCAACAGACATACTGAGAGACTGGAAGAGTCACAGAAAGATGTAGTAGTGGACGTCCTTTGGCCACATCCCAATGCTTATGACTGCTACATTGTGAACAATGCCCTGAAAAACGGGATGATTAATGCCACTCAACTCCAGGCACGTTTAAGGGAGGTGAGAGGCACCCAAGTGTCACGTCAGATCATTCCAAACCATTTAAATCAGCGTGGTCTGCGTGCTAGACGACCTGCAAGGGCACCTGACCACACCACTGGGCACAGGCGTCATCGTCTCGCATGGGCCAGGGAACATTTACGCCGGATGAGGGACCAGTGGGCCTCAGTGCTGTTTTCTGATGAAAGTCGATTCGCGGTGAGCAGAAATGATGGCCACCAACGATGTGGGAGACGGAAAGGACAGCGCCATGCATCAGCCACTGTTGTCACCAGATGAGCTTTTGGCGTTGGCCGTGTTACAGTGTGGGCAGGTGTATCCAGTGGGAACAGAACTGCCCGACACTTTGTGATAAGCCCATACTACCTGAATAATACTATTCAACCAGTGATTGTGCCACTCCATGAACAACACGAGCTGAATTTCATCTTCATGGATAACAATGCTCCAGCTCATCGATGTCGCATCTTGAGGGAACGGCTGTCGGAGACCGCTGTACCTTAAATGGAATGGGCTGCACTTTGTCCAGACCTTAATCCTATTGAAAAACTATGGGATCAACATGAACTTCTTCCATTTTCCATAAATTTCCTCTGACAGCCAAATATCCTTATCTTTTTGTGAGTAGTGTATGTTGTGCACTCACCACCAACCACAAGACTGGTCAACATGCACAACCATTCAGAACCTTTGCTAGAACCCTTCCCCGTTGAAACTGTGCGTTTCCTTATTTTGAATGACACTTGGCAAGTCTTTATTTGTGTCTTTTAATTATACGGGATTAAGCTAATTCGCCAGCGCATGCCAAAAGAAACCTCGCAATGTGAAATTTACAAGACCACAACTGTACACGCAACATAACTTTTGTACTGTGAGTTAGTATTTGTCAAATTCTGGGTCATTTTTGACTCGACTACTCATCACATGGTCATTCTTAAACTGCAGCTGTGTTCGCAGCAGTCTCAAAATAGCACTGAAAACAATTCATCAAGAGAATAGATCCCACCCTGAAAATGGCATCTGTGGGAGCTTCGATAATGACTATGCAACGTGTAAAGTCTTAAAGTGTTTACATAGGGCTCGATTATAGACACACCTACGGTAATACTTAATCCTGTGGTTGCTCTGAGAATCCCTGTGGGGCTGCTTGAATGATAAGATACTTTGAGTTTTATTTATTTTTCCCATCGATGCTGTGGATCAATAGCAGTTGCAATGATGTACTGTTGGAAATGTATTTGTCTTCTTTAAGCGGTTCACTTGTTTTCCTTATAATTGAGTCTTGTAGCTTTGATAAATATCCCTTCTCTGTCAGTGTTCCTCATAGCATATTATTTCATAAACTGCGTCTGACACACACACACACACACACACACACACACACACGGACAGTCACTCAAGAGAAATATAGATATTACACTGTATAGAGTCTCTCTACTTGAAACTTCTTGATCACATCTGTCCAAATCATTGAGTCCAGGGGAGCAAAGGGTTGTTTCAAGCACCGTCAGCATCTTGCAGTTTGGCCATTATTTATTCGCTGAGCAGCCACAGGGTTCATCTCAGTGTCTAGTAATGGGTCTTTATTTGTCCTGCCAGAATCAGCAAAATCCATTCATGCAGCTGGTCACCACATCCATCCATCAGACCATCCACTTCCGATGGCTCAACAGCTCAACCAGATCAAGGTTTGGGTCGGGAAGGCTACAGTCTGTTCTCGCAGACTCAGGGCAAAATGGTCAAATGCATGATCAGCTGACCATTGTAAGGCAACCGTGACTGGCGCTCATGAGCAGTGTTGCCACAGTTACCTTGGAAAAGTGACTTGTCGATGTGCTTTAAAAAGTAACCTAGTAAATTTAATGATCATTGGATTTTTAAAGTAACTAAGTTAGATAACACGTTACTTTACTAGTTACCGGTACTTACATTCAGCTAATACCAACAACTCTGCTTAACCTAAAAATGACAGCCGGTTTTGCCGCTTAATTGGAAGTACATTTTTGATAGTGAGAGATAAAATTTGATTGAAGTTTGTTTTTATTAAAAATTAAATGAAGACAACCTTTTTTGACTTAGCGCAATTGTTTTTTTTTTTATTAAAAAAATGTATTTTCTCGATTTCACTTAAAAGTTTTTGACATTCATGTGGCATCTATTCCAACAATTAAAAGCAGTGCTATTGAAGAAAGTTCAGAGGAAGTTGTATACTCTTAGCGGCCTTGCATTACAAAACACAGCGAGTGTCATCAGATGCAAAATTGTCTTAAGAGTCATGTTAAAACAGTGAGCTGCATAACTGAATACAATTTGTCTTTAAAGCCAAGACTGAGTGTGCCACTCTATATTAATATTGTTGTTTAGTATTGTTGAAAGTTCTTCCATGATGCATTTCTTCATGATATCCAAATAAATGAGCCCAAGAGTTTCCACTGTACCAATGTCTTGGTTATTGTGCAAGTAAAGGAAGCAAGCCATCAAGCCCTAATGAGGCCCATGGCTGCCACCACCTGACCACGTCCCTTCTGGTTCTTCAGAACCGTGCCAGCATCAGTGTGGTTATTAGCAGTCAGAATATGCAGCATCATTGTCCTTGATTTGATGCCAAGTCTTAGATATAATGGCTGCTTGGTCTCGGTGTGTTGAGAGGAAAAATAGTGAAGGCGAGGACCTCTGCCGATGTCGCATCCCCCGCCGCCCAGCGACAGCTTTCCGAAGCCACGACTTTCTGATGTTATTCCGCTACCTGCCGGTCTCTAAGATTTGAAACAGTGTGTTCTTGTTAATCAGTCCAGTGATTTTCAACGAGGAGCGTGCCTGTAAGATGAATGCTTCAGTGCATGCGTACATTCATTATTGATTTTGCTGTTTTAAAATCCACGTCTCCCTATTTGAATGAAACACGTGTTAGCAAATAATTTATAGATATGTATTCTCTGTAATATCGACACAAGGAGGCCAGAGAGCAATCCCTTCATGATTGAAGCCAGTCTCAAAGCGGCGCACCGGCTCGAAGGCTTTCTCTTGGCAGCGCACATTGCGAGGCGAGATGCTAAATTAAGTTTTCGCTGTTGCCTCTCACATTTTAATGAGTTCAGCAGAGGTAACGTTCTGATTCCTCTGGTTCCTGTCCTTCTGTCTCTTGTCATTTGTGTAATGGCACATCCAGCCTTGGTTCTCATCACAAGCGCTTGTAATCAGTGATTACACACTCTTGGGTCACATTGGTTCACTTCATTTCAAGTTAGATGTTCCCCAGGACTAATGCGGAAGCTTTTATTTGAGACTAGCTACTAGAACAACAAAGTAGGGGGACTTTCAAACCGTGTCTATCCAGAACTCGTTTTGTCTTGTGCCCATTTCAGCTTGTCTCCGAGGCCTGTGCAGGTCTAGGTGTGCATTCGCTGCAATTAAAAGAACTCTTCGTTGAACATCGATGTTTGAAAAACATTGTGTTTTCTGGGATTGATAAAGGAGACGCTTCCCGTGTAGAGCTGTTTGAGGAGTGTCCTGCAACCACTGAGGTGAATTAAACACATCTGTTCTGGAATCTTGTTCAATCGGTACTGTAGTTTGCATTTCAAAAGATTTTTGTCCATTATTCAACCTCAACCTCATCAACTGGAAGATTCTTAAGTGAGTGTAAAAATGGATAAATTGGAATGTTAGTGCTTTGAATGGCTTTCAAGGGAGCCCACTTGGTGGTACTTCATGCAACTTCCACTCCAAATCCTTCTTGTCTTTCATACACTGCTGTTCTATGAATATACTTGTGTGGGAATAAAGGCCGAATAAGTCTATATTTTAGAAGAGGTGTTGGTAAAAACCTTGGGGGGAAAAAAACAAAGAAAACTACTTCTAGAGGCTTTTAATATTACCACTTGGACAACAACGTGAGCAATGGACTTTTCATTAAAAACACCTGTACACCGACACAATACTGAGTCCTTCATTTAAAAAAAAAAAAAAGAACCAAAGACTGCCTTATTATGCGTCATTCATATCAGACATTCACAATGAAAATAGACACGACACACCAGCCAACAAGTAAACTCGATCTAAGGAATTAATTAACTCCAACTACAGTGAAACTCCTCCAGAACGAAACCTACATGGGCGAAAATACCCCCTTATGTGAAAAAATCTTTGTGCATTAACACAATTCCCATTCTCCTGCCCCCCATACGACAAAAACCCCCCTGTTGCGTTATACAAAATCATTTTCTCTGCTCCAGCCTTGTGAAGACATTCACTACAACAAAGTCTTATCCAACAGCGACCTCTACTGGTTCGTTCGGAAACGGCAACAGCAACCACCACACTGGTTTACATAGTGAACAATGTTTATTTCGGTCACAGCTGCGAGTTGCTTGGACTCAACATACTCATAGCTGCTCTGCCATTGGCTTACCGAACATCATCCTGACCTCCGATTGGCCAAGAGGGACCTCACTGTCTATGTGTGTAGATACTGAAGCTAGATCCGTAGCATCAGATTAGCTGCTCAGAGTAAATTGCTTATGGCTCGACGGACATTCAAATAAACGATCGTTTCCTCGAATGCTTTTCTTGTTATCATGCTAAAAACATGAGACATGAGCGCTAATGAGAGAGAAGCGCTCCAGTTAGCGTAAGGTTTTTATCCTTCGAGAGCTAACTATGGCCATCGATGACTACGGAGCGTCCCGTGGCTGGCTTAAAAGTTCATTGCATGCCAGAAAGTATTTGTTATTGTTAGATTCAGACGAGGATGGACGTTGCATTGCTAAAATGGATACAAAACGGCCCTTTGGATGTGAAGCAGCTAAGACAAGAAGAGCTCTGATGCCGAAAGAGAGGGTAAAAGTGATCAAAATGAAAGACGGAGCAAGCAAAATAAAAGACATTATCCAAGAAAATGATGTCTTCCCAACGTCTTCCCCTTTTTTTCTTTCTACACTGACAATATGAAGTGTCAACTAAGTGTGTGCTCATACTTATGCACTATTGGAATAAAAATAGAGTACACATATGTTTGTGTGTGTGGGTGGGGGGGGATGTGTGTGTGCTTACATCTGAGATCAAATTTGCTGCAGTGAAAAACCCCCTGTTGTGAAAAAATTCTTGCTGCAAACATGATTTCGTTGTAGAGGAGTTTCACTGTAAAATGCAGCTGCTCATCCTTATATTTTACCTTGGCCTGATGTACATTGTATGATAACACAATTTTTTACTCCCATTATGAATGTAATCTAAATATGAGTCATGACTGTCAGTCTTAAGAGAACCAATATGTTTTTGTTTAATCGAATCCAAAATGGAATCCGATTCCCCGAAATGCAAATCAGGCGTTCTCCAAACCTGCAGCACAGAAAGATCAGATATACAGTCTGCTTTCAATGTAAGACTGACGTCATGGCATGTCTACATAAACAACTCTCCTGTATGTTAAAAAGAACAAACAAAAAACAAAAAAACACCAGCAGTTACAGCGTTAACTATTGTTTGTGTGGTTTTTTATGTGCATTTGGGCTGCATGCACATGTGGGTTGTCACAGCAGTTTAATAAATGTGAACACAATGACCTTGGATATGATGCACTTGGTAGTAGATCAGATAATCAGATCTCGGCACTGTTATCTGAACTGGGCACTGAGAGCTGCTCTGTAGATCAACAGCTTTACCATCAAATTTATTTGATAGGATTTGATTTCCGTCCATTCCTTTATCAAGAATTTGGCCATCGACTGAGAGGTCTCAGCTTCACTTGCCCTGATTGACGTTGGTTTTGGAGCTCATGACCCAATTCACAGCTGAGGTGCCCTTGACCAAAGCCCAGAACTCCTCCAATTACTCCCATGTCACCAGTCCTGGTTTTCTTCTACTGTGCTAAATGATGACCAAAAAGGTATTAATTCTGAAAATGCAAGGATTGGGCCGGCAGAATACGAGCATATCCTGTTGGGAGTTGAGAATTTGGGCGAAGGGTGCTTAATGGGGTGTACTCGCTGGAGTGCCGTGTTGCAATAACCTCCCTTAGATTCAACACAACACCTCCACCTCCCTCCCCAACCTGCGTCAACCGCCCCAGTCGTATTTATTAGGGTCGGCAAGGCCACGGTGATGAGACGATCAATATTTCTGGGATGATGAGGGAGAACTCGTGCAGTCTTTCCCTTTCCCTCCCTTGGCGGTACTTCAGCAGGTAGAGATCAAAGCACAGAGGACTTCTGAGAAGCTGTTGGGGGTGTGAGGGGACGAGCAAGACTGATGAAGTCCTCCCTTACTGTGTGTCCTCTAAACACACACATTCAATCACACTGTCCTATGTCCTTGCTTTGTCCTGATTAAAAAAGTTTGACCTGATGCTTTTTATCTCAACCAGAGGGTTTCCCCTCCTGTTGCTGTTGAAATTGAAACTAAAAATCCGATTTTCTAAGAACGCACATTGACACGCAGCAAGGATCCATAATAAAAAAAAAGTAGCTGCTACACTTCGCAACTGTAACAAAAGAAATGCAGAAAAATCCTTTAATATAACAGTGCAGAAAATATCATCTTTGTTGTCTTTGAGGTGTCCCAAGATGGCTATGTAGGTGGGTTCGGTGATTTTCTTTCTTCCCCCCAAAAGACGCCACCCAAAGTAAAGACTGTTGAAATCCAGACATTTTGAAGAGCTTACTTTTTTTTAGCAATGTTCTCTGTGGCCTCCATTGCAAGCATTTTCCTCAGTGAGTGTAAATACGAACTATTATTTGGGCTATGCAGTTTTAAGGCAGTGAATATTGAGTAAAAAATCTCAAGGGAACTAAGCTTCCTTACAGTTAAAAAGTAAGTTTTCTCTTAGCCTCTCCACATTCTCACATTGTGAGCGGCCACCCAGGCGCTTAAACTGGATACAACAAAACGGAACGTAAGCTAAATGTGTTTAGAAGCTGTGTAGAACTTTAAACCCAAATTTATTAAGGTATGATGACATTTATAGTACATATATTTGAAAATCAAAGAGGATGTGATGTTCAGATGCATAAACACTTCATATGTAATGTACATGAGCACTACCGTTACGAATGCAACAATTACTACAACTGCTGACTGTTATCCAGTGTCATTTAAAAAAAAAAACAATAATTATAATAATAATAATAAATACACACATTGTTTGGACCAATACAGTGATCCCTTGCTATTTTGCGGTTCGTTTATCGCGGCTTCAGTGCATCACGGATTTTTTCAAACATCCATCCATCCATCCATTTTCCGAACCGCTTAATCCTCACTAGGGTCGCGGGGGGTGCTGGAGCCTATCCCAGCCGTCTCCGGGCAGTAGGCGGGGGACACCCTGAATCAGTTGCCAGCCAATCGCAGGGCACACAGAGACGAACAACCATCCACGCCCACACTCACACTTAGGGACAATTTTAGAGCATCCAATCAGCCTGCCATGCATGTTTTTGGAATGTGGGAGGAAACCGGAACATATTCATTAAAAAAAAAAAAAAAAATCATATACATGGAGTACAGTACTGTATATGTTCCTCTATGTGACTCGCTGTTGTTTTGTTGACTTTCGCAGCTTCTCGCGGACCGCTTGCGGACCAAAAAAAAAATCATTTTTAATATGTTAATTGGTCGCTACTTCGCGGATTTTCGTTTATCGCAGGTGGTTTTGGTACCCAATAACCGCGATAAACAAGGGATTACTGTTTATCAATGACAACAAAAAATAGCTCATAAAGCCCGTATCTCACTGGGCGGCGAAGGTTTGAAAGTGTATGCGGGCATAGTGAATGTTGGTTGGTTTTTGTTTGTTTTTTTACAGGGTTCATTCAACATTGCAAACAGTTGTGTTGCACAGACATTCGCCAGACACTTCCAGTTTAAATGGTTGCCTGTTCAGATTTTCTTTTCAAGTTTTTCTGTTCGCCATCAAATTTTTAACGTGATTTTAACATGTCGAACTGATTGCGACATTTTCCAAAGGTTTTCTTTAGAATAAAGTCACTTCACAAGTTCTTACAAAAATAGCTCTCAACTCAACTTTATTTATATCACACTTCATAACCATTGCTGCATACAAAGTCCTGTACATGGATTAGAAACCAATCATACAATAACAAAGGCAGTGAACACAGTAAATAAATTAGTAAATATATACATATCAATTAAAAATTACAAGGGTGGCCCAGTGATCGATTGGAGAGCATGTCAGCTTCACAGTGCAGAGGTGCAGGGTTCAATTCTGGCTCCGGCCTTCCTGGGTGGAGTTTGCATGTTCTCCTTGTGCCGTTTCGTCCCACATTCCCAAAGCATGCATGGCAGGTTAACGGAACATTCCCATTGTAAATACCACAGCCACCTTGTGCAGCATATATGCAGTTGCACATATGCTTATATCTTATATTTTAAACTGCATTCTGTACTGTGGACAGTTATTTTTTTATATTTATTTGTGCATGCATTTTTTTAAACTTTCTTCCCTCCAAATTTTGTTGCTGTAGATTGCGAATTTCTCCATTGTGACACAAATAAAGGTTTTCTTATCTTATTCTAAATTGTCTCTAGGTGTGAATGTGAGCGCGAATGGTTGTTTGTCTATGTGTGCCCTGCGATTTGCTGGCGACCGGTTCAGGGTGTACCCACCTATTGCCCGAAGACAGCTGCGATAGGCTCCAGCACCCGTGCGACCCTTGTGAGGATAAGCAGATTAAAGAATGAATGGAAAATGCTTTTTTTTGGTTAAGACTAGCTGTGAATCTTAGTGTTTCTTTACATCACTTATGATTGAGCTCTATTTGAAAGGAGGCTTATTATCTTCGTAAAGGCAGGCGATTTATTGTGTAGTTCAGGTATTGATTTTTATTAGATTACAATGGGGTGGGTACCCAATAAAATGTCCACAGAAAACGTGACATCAGTCGTTACAAGAGTAGTGGTACAGAACAAGAGTTGGAACCCAGCACCTGCAAACCCATGCATTTATTCCTTACAAAGCAGCAGTACCCTTGCCTCTGATCAGTGTGCCGCTCGTGTTTCTGCACCACAAAATGGAATTGCACTGCTCTCCCCTGCTTTCTCTGCTCTGGCCTTGGGCTGCCATAGTTAGCCACAGACATCGAGGAAGCTATAACATCCATTCTCACTTCAACCGTTAAACCCCTCCTCCGGGACCCTCCTCCCATGACCGAAGCCCAACTAGCAAAGCCACTTCAATCATGTTGTCCCGAGCTAGCCACAGAATTGCATCACAGTCACCACCATCAGTGGCGCTGATGCCTCACCCCAGCTGAGCCAAGAAAACAATCCACATAGCCCCCGAGAGGTCCTCTGTCTTCAGTCAGCCTGTTTGTGCCTCCGCAGAGCGTGTTGCAGCTGCCTTCACACAGACAGTGGAGCAGGTGCAGCTGGTCACTCCCACACACTTTCATGTGCAATACATCTTCACTTCTGCTGATGACATCATGCTCATCCGATGCCACATCTGGCATCGGCTCTTTTCCTAATGATGGACTTCAGTTGACTCCATGAGCCGCCGCAAATGGCCAACAAACACAAGGCTGACGTGCACATTCACTACTACAGTGCCTTGATGCTCTTACTATCCATGAGTATGTCAAGAGGCTACATACGTTGTTACTGCACCCCTCCCCCATTAGTTCTCACTTTGGTGAAAGTAATCATATAATCTCTGGGAGAGATAGCGGCTTTGACGGTTGAGCAAGCACAGCTTCTGGAAAAGGAAACTATATCCTGCTGCAATGAGCAAAATGCATGGAGGACCCCAGAACAGTGTGGGGATGTGGGCTCTGAATTCTCCATGATGTGCTTCTGCCCCGTTCAATTTTACCGTCATGTGCATTATCATCTAAGGACATAATACAGTGTCATAGAATCCACCCATGATCAAGATTATGTACTGCATATTAAAATTGTTGCACATGTATGTGTTCAATTAGGATAATAAATGATAATAAGAATAATAAATGAAGGAAATAATATATTTCCAAAAGGAAATAGATTTAAGACAGGAAAACCTTGGGGTATGTGCAATAACATTTCATTATATATATATATATATATATATATATATATATATATATATATATATATATATATATATATATATATATATATATATATATATATAAAGAGAGTGAGAGAGAGAGAGAGAGAGAGAGAGAGAGAGAGAAGATCAATAATAAAATATATTTCCAACCTTTTCGGACATCTGTTTAGAGGAGGAGAAAGAACAAAATGGGGCAAAATTGCATTGCAGTTCAAGACAACAAGAAAGCCTCTTTGAATCTGTTTCAAGAGAGTACCGATACAAGCAGAGAGCTCTTTTGCTAAACACAAGGTCGATGTTGAAGAGTACACGGGTTGGTCTCATTTATCCCATGTGCAATGTATTTACTTCATGGCAATTAGAGTGTAGGTTGCTCATATTATCAGCTCCAATTACTTATGTGCATGTCTGCGTGTTGCAGTTTTTGCAATAACTGACTTAACATGTGTTAGCAAGAGTGTGTATGGGTCCAGTAATACTTGATTTGATTTGACTTTTTATTTGGTCTCCCATAGGAGAAACTTGTCTTGGAGGACAGGCCCCCCATGCCGCTACACACATTGAACAATACATACAGTATACAGTACACAACAGACATTGGACAATAATACAATACAGGACAGTATATACTCTAAATACATTGGACAATACGTTACAGGCATCTGCACACCCCACACTGCCCTCATCTCCTCCTGCCTGTCTGTCTGCTTTCCTCGAGTTGTTTGTTAATTAGGTTGATAGCCTGCGGTATGAATGAGTTTTTGTATCGGTTTAGTTTGCATAGAAGGGTCCTGTACCTCCTTCCTGAGTGTTGGAGCTCGAATTGGGAGTGCAGCACGTGGGAAGGATTGTCTAGAATGTTGTTGGCCTGTTGAATAATGGACTGCACATATATATCCTGGGGAGCGGGGAGCGGGGGCTGTCCGATTACCTTCCCTGCTGTTTTAACCAAGCTGGTTATCTGAGCTTTCGATTTTACAGTCAGGTTCCCAAACCAACTGGTTATTCCAAAGCGCAGGACTGACTCAATAGTATATACAATAATACATTTCCTTTTATTTTATTGTTGTGTAGGTTTATTTGTGAAATGGGTTTATATTTTTTTTTTTATTTTTCAAGTCTAGATTTTCTTTTCAAATGATTCCATGTATCATATTGTCATTGTGTGCCTTGACTTTCATGTGCCCCTGCGGCAACATCCCTTAAAGGGACAATAAAGAGTTTCTGATTCTGAATCTTTTGATTTTGATACCAAAATGGGTATCTGGGGACAGCGGTAGGGTGAGTGGGTGAAGTAGGTTACCACTCACTAAATCCAAAGTATGCAGTGTTGGTGGATGCTCTTGTTTATTCAATAATCTCACCTAAATATTTCTTCAAGGTTTGTCTGCCTTCTCAGTCCATTGAACCGACAGTGTGACTTTTCTAGCAAATAATCCTTTATCAACACTTAGCCCCAAGCATCGGATGCCTCTTAATCCGCAGATTGAATGTGAGAGGGGACGTGTCATATATTTTCAGTCAGCAGGTGCTCTGTGTGCATGAATTCCAAAGCATAATAGTCCATGGTCTGCACGTTCTTTACGTAAGTGCTGACAAAGATGAGCTCATGTGGCACATCCTCGGTACGTATGGACATACGGTATGCTTGAGCCACAGTTCCTGCAGATGGGAATAATAACCCAGCGATAACAGCACTTGCGGGAACACCCATGTTGCTGATGCATTATAAATCATTCAAGCCATCTTTTTGAAGGCAATACCCTCTCCTAAATGTTGACGTTTCTCTGCAAATGTTGTCGGATGATGGGGGGGGGCTAAACTGCAGAAAATGAAAATTCATCAGGCAAGTGTGTGGGAAGGTGATATCCCGGGCTCTACAAATGTACCCTTTGACGTTTGGTTTACAGCACTGTCATCGGAGGCCTTGCTGCCTATAGCTACATTTGCCTCTGTCCTTTTCCTTTTCTCTTAGTCCAGGGAATGTTTGGATCTATATTGGTCATATCTACACCAAAGGGAAATGGGGAAAATGCTGCATTGCAATAAGCACAACATGAATTTTTTAACATGTGACTATGTTCCTTTGGATGCAGATATTTCTCTTTGTGTGAAGTTTAGTCTTGGGAATGGGACTGGGTGGAAATATGACAGTTGGTGGCTGCTAAAAAAAAATGTCATTACCGTTACACTGGTTTGAATCAGAGTTGGCGTTATGTGTTCCTAAATGCATTGTTGATTTATTTAAACATACTTTTTACTTGTACTTATTATACTTACGTATATATTTTCTTTTCTTCAAGCAAACCACATTTTTGAGATCCGGCATTCCCACGACCCTCGTGAGGATTAGGAAATGGATGGATGAATGTTATCACTGTTATGATGATGATGATGATGAAAACCTGACATATGAGAGAAAAAAAAGCGCAAATAAGGAATCATACTCCCACCCGCAAAAAAAAGAAATAAATAAATCACAAAGTAAGATTTGCATCTGTGATTTAAAATAACGAGCAATGCTAATTATCAAGCACACCATGACAAGACATCATGAATTATTTGGTCCAATGGTGGCACTTGCAAAAACTCTTGTCACATTTATGTGAGCAGTTTTATGTCAGGACACAAAAGCTCCCCGGCAGTCAATAAATATGACGGTCTTAAAGTAGAAGGAAGCACACTGGTGAGCTGTCAGGAAACTGTCATTAATTCTCCTGTCTTCTTCTTTTGTAGCACGGGATAGAAGATCTGACAAGCGAGGAGAAAGGATCTCTCTCTAAGGAGAGGAACTGCAAAACTGTTTCTCATCCACTCCAAGCCACCGGAGCCCAGTATATCAGCCCATGATTGGCCTTCCCGTGGCCCGACTGCACGTCTAAGCTAAGGCAGAGGAAAGTTGTATGTTGGTGGCTTGCACTCGCTCTCGAGGACCATGTGGTTTTCGCCGAGGAGAAGTCGTACCCCCTTGCAGAACTGGAAAAGATCCCAGAGTTGCCCCGGCATCATCTCGTCTTTGTGGCTATTAAATTTTTGCTGGTGCTTTGTGGCAGTGAGGTGTCAGAGCTACCACCCCACCGTCAACACACAGTATGGCAAACTGCGAGGAGTGAGGGTGCCTCTGCCCAGTGAGATCCTTGGCCCGGTGGACCAATATCTTGGGGTCCCTTACGCTGCCTCCCCAGTTGGGGAAAAACGCTTCTTGCCACCAGAGCCGGCATTGTCCTGGTCAGGGACCAAGAATGCCACCCACTTTGCTCCAGTGTGCCCCCAAAATATTCACAACGCTGTTCCAGAGATCATGATGCCCATTTGGTTCACCTACAACCTGGATATAATTACCACTTACATCCAAGACCAACACGAGGATTGTCTTTATCTTAACATCTATGTTCCGACAGAGGATGGTGAGTGTGTCTAGCAGTCAGGATGAAACCCCTTCTGTCTTCCCTCTCTGTCACTTTTTTTTTTGTTGTTGTCGTTTATTCGCGCGAGCATGACCTGTTGTCTGGCGCATGCTATGTCTGTGTCAGTCATCTCAACTTACCGTCTTTGGTCTTTTCATCGACTCTCAATTTTGATGTCACACTTAAAGGTTCCTCTTTTGATGACGAAATGACTTATAATGACAACATTTGAATCAAAGAAGGGAGACATTGGGTTGTGCACTTTTCCTCCCCCTCACTAAGACAGTGACGGATATTAGTGACAAGGTGCTTGCCTCATCAGTGAATGATCTTCTCGTAGGTTGGTGAAATGCTCTGTCTGGTACATGAGAGGCCTGTGGCATCAGCCTAACCTATGTAAGACCCTTTACTCTCCTCTTGAAATGGAGATCTCATCAAAAAGCCACGCATTTTAGATTTGGATGCTCTGAATGGCCCTTGTCAGGGCACCAATGGACAACCGCACAGCAAAAGAGGCCTGACCTATGAAGTGCTCACTCATTCAAATGATTCGAACTGACATCACTTCAATTTGCAGTAGCTCTAAATGGTGAAATCTGACCAGCGACTGCGTGGCCTGTAATGGGTCTTAAATAGAAGTGCATGTGAATACGGGCTTCCTGTGTCCCAGGATGCAGCAAATTCATTCCACCACTTCGGAATATTTCTGCAACGACCCCCACTTACTTTTTCAACAGGTCCTCTGTCGTTTCTTGTTGATGACTTGGGTGACGGGGTGGGGATGGGCGATGGGGGAGGGGCGGCAGATGTCTGACAGACTTGTTGCATGTTACCTGCAATATTTTCCAGAGCTATCTGTTATTTTGGAGTATTTTTTTTCCCATTCATTTTACAGTCAAAAGAATATCCAAGGAATGTGCCAGGAAACCCAACAAGAAAATGTGTAGGAAAGGAGGTAGGTAAACAACCCCACGTGAAAAGAAATGAAATGAAAGAAACACAGGAGGGCGGCGCATCCTTCCAAAGCAGCCAATATCAGCATCAACCAAGTCTCAAGTCAAAGTTCTTATGGGCATGAATGCAAGAGCCACATCATCCTTGAAAACGAATGCAACAGAACAGCCAGCACTTGTGCTGCCTTGCATGAGGCTGCGCATGCATGTTAAAATAAACAGGTCACAAACTAAACGTTGGAGCTTTGACAGGCAATCGATGGTTAAGAATAACCTGCATCTTATTTTCGATGTGATTGTAAATGGGTTTTATTTTTATTTTTTGGTTTTTTATTTGTTTTCATGTCCACCACAACTGTGGATGAAATCAGAGGCAAGAGTGAGAATTGCTGAAATTAAACTGTCAAATTTGAACTTCCTGTGCAAAGTAGTGTTTCAAGTCTACCTCAAAGTAAACTGATGGCACTTTGGACGCAAGCCTTTTTCATGAATTTGTCCTGCATGACACGTAAAGGCAAATCAGACTTGGCCGTAACTACCGCTCTCGAAAACAGACGTTCTCAGAACTGCTTATTAAGATATTCTTCCAAAGGAATGCCAGGTGAGCAAACCTGATATATTCCTCCTACTCACCGTTATGAAATTGTTGCAGATGATGGTGTTTTTGAAAGAATATATCCCAATTGAGTCAAAGGTGCACTGCTTTCAAATGTTGATTCAACTAGTGTAAAGGAGAACAGCAAACAAAAGTTGAGAAAGAGTAAACTCGCCTCTGTGGTGTGTCGAAAGGAGGAAGACTCCACAGCGATTTCGATGGAAAACGATTGATCACTTAATCGATTTAAATTTCCTTTGTTTTGGTCAAGGAAATGTAATCACATTTCCATCCCAGCACGGCACATCCAGAGGCAGTGTTTCCAC
Source organism: Hippocampus guttulatus (assembly GCF_054856545.1). NCBI lineage: Eukaryota > Metazoa > Chordata > Actinopteri > Syngnathiformes > Syngnathidae > Hippocampus > Hippocampus guttulatus. Next base: position 31,895,563 of record NC_141262.1, on the reverse strand, counting down.
GCGGATGCTCAAGAAACCTGTCCAACTCTCTCTTAAAAATGTCCAGCGCATGAGAATATAATAGAATGTTTAAATATCCATAACATTTCCTCCCGAATGCTCATGAGATCATGTTGCCTTTCAATGCATTCTTGTTTTTACTGTTGAAATGGTGTTTTTGTGGGATTTCACTGGTAATAAAGCTTTAATATACCCTTGCGGTCAAAGATACAAGAGCAATGATAGATGGAAAGAGTCCAGTTTCACTTTAAGCGCCTGTGAAAATCACAGTGTTTTGTAAAATCACACGGCTAATTCCCAAAGTGTGCCCGACAGGACTGAACAATTAGCCTTTCGATTGATACAGAGCATATCTTGCTCCGCATAAATTTGGTTCCCAATTTCCATAGAAGCAATAGGCAGCGTGTGGCCTCACTCCATGCACCCATACGGTCTACTTTGGTAAACCAATTTTACTTGAGACAGGCCCTCCAGGCACTTCTGCTTCAGAATTAGTCCCAGATGTAGAATATCCACAGAAATATCTCTTTAATATTACTGTTCCTCTTGATTTTTTTCCAATTATCTCCCTCAGGTTCAGTAATGGGTAAATGGTTTTATTGTATGTTTCGTGTATTAGTTTTGTGACACAATGATAAGAGAAAAGCCGGTTGTAACATAGCCCCCCTGCTGCCATCATCATGAAGGGTGTCACTTACTCTCAAACCCTCGTTTCATTTTAATGACACTTTTTTTTAACAAGTATGTCGTCTAATCTTAGTTTATGTTGAATTAGCGGTGCTAATGACGCAGAAATTATCCTTTTTAGGTAATGCAGGAATCTACCTACATTACCCGACATGCTTTTAGCATGCTAAATGGTTGTAAATGAAATATTTACAATCAAAAGACTGCATTTCAAATGAAACTGTGATTCCAATTGTAAGATTTGTAGCAAACACTAAAAACATAACAAATGGGGGGATTCTGTGGTTGTGTTTAAATGGTTGCAAAGCTGGAGGCCTGGAGGAGAGTCATAGTCAGTGCTAATAACGTTTTAATTCCCAATTTTACGTTATCTATAAATATGATTCCCCTGGAGGAAAGCATGATTAATCCTCAGAAATAAGGTAATGTGCTATACTTTTTCCCAGCATCAACCTTCTTGCCCAGCATGAAGTACATTTTGTGCAGAAGAATGCCCATCAAATGAGGAAAAATAGCTTCATGAACCTTGAGAAACACACCACAAGAAGACAGTTGTATGTTTGGTTGAGTTGCTGCTTTAGGATGCCTGTTCGTATAATAAGACTTTTATTATTATTATTTATGTATTTTAAAGCAAAGGCATTCACCTTCCTTGCGGTCCCACAGAGGTTGTTCCACATTTTTCTGATTTGTTGAAAGAATAAAAAATTAACAAGTACAAAAAGTTCAAAAATAAATGTATGCCTTCTCTCATCAAACAGTATCAGCGATGCTCTTTGGTAAATTTAATGAAATTGATCTCTTTGGTGTTTACGATGTGTTGACTCAGATTGCATCTTCTTTGTTTGCTTTAATAACGAACTATGTGTCTTAAAAAGCACATAGTTCTTTTTGTGCTCACGCAGAGCCTTTCGGGCACCTGAAACGGCGGCCATGTTTCCAACTGTGTATTTAAATGCGCATTTTGAAACATTACATTAAAAAACGTAAATAGCAACAAGAAACAAAAACCTTGTAACCAGGCGGCATGTACTTCCCAGCATTTACGGTACATCTTACTTTAAGAGCCAGCAAAATGAATGCGGCCTGAAGGTGAATCGACTGTAATTCAACCCCCCACAGGAAGTGAATGAGATTTTGCCCGAAGACAGCTGGCATAGGCTCCAGCACGCCCTCAACCCTTGTGAGAATTAAATGGATTGGAAAATGGATGGATGGGTGTATGTGTGTGTGTGTGTGTGTGTGTGTGTGTGTGTCATATATATATATATATATATATATATACTGCATATATAAATATATATATATATAATATACCTGTGTATATATATATATATATATTGGTATATATATATAAGAGCTGTCAAATGATTAAAATATTTAATCAAATTTAAAATGCAACTGTCATAATTAACTCAAATTCACTAAAAATTCATTGTGATTACTCACATTTTTTATCGTTTCTGAATTTCCCTTGATATTTTTTTTTGTCCTGTTTTTCATGAATCAGTTTTCTATGTGCAAAATGCAAATGTTTATTGAAATAACAATTTCGATTTTCAATTTCACATGAACATTTTTCACTTGGAGCAGTTATTCATACATAATCTCTCACACAATATTACTGTCTATCAACAACAGTGAAAAAAATATTTTGTCACACAACAGATGCTTTAACAGCTCTTTTTATGGAATCAAAACAGAGCAATATAAAATTATAAAGTGAACCTCTAAGGTAAACTAGTATTCATCCTATAGTGGATTTAAGCCATGGTTCCATACTTTGTTTTTCTCACGTTTGCTTTGAACACAGCAGTCAGGCTATGTTGAGTCTGTTGGTCCTTCTTGCGCGGAAGTTTCTCTATGGTTTTGTGTAGACATAATTTCTGATGACTCCCCTTGGTTCGATGACAACACTGGAGACGTTTTATTTTCAGTGTGTTCGCTAGGTCGCTACCACTGCACCGCTGAACTCTCGATGTGCCTCAGCGCACCGTCACTGTCAGACGAACACAGAGAAGCTCCACCCGCTTTATTTATATGGACACGGAACACTGTAACCTTCCACACAAAATAGTTCCAAACAAGTAACAACTTCGCGTCAGTGGCATACATCGAACTCAACAGAATGCCTGCTCTTTATTCACCAGAGGCTCATCAACCTAGTCTCTTATTTCCCTCCTGAAACAGTGTCCACTTGGTGTACCTTAGCCTTCTCCGCTACGTACAATCTCTGTACACAGCTTGGAATGTAGGCTCTCGCTGGCAATCCGTAGTGGAGTCGTTAGACGCAATGCGAATGATTTCGGCTTGAGTCGAGCTGTGGACAATGTTGATAGACTTGCATCCAGTAGCCATACATTTAGCTATGGCTTCAGCAAATTTGTTCTTCGTCGTGTCATCCATTTTCTTCACTTTGAAATGATCCATCGCTGTCTGTCTGAGACGAGGGGGCGGAGTACTCACGTCAACTGTGTGCTTGGCCATTAGGTGGTATTTCAGACTCGACGTGCTATGATGATAACTCAGTTTACGGCTGCAAAACATACAGGTAACTTTGGTCTTGTCAGTGGAACCATCTGGCAACTTTTCAAAAGTAAACTTTCCATTCATAAAATCTTTAAGTATCCATTTTCGGTGTCTCGCGCATGCGTGGACCTGCGCAGCCCGCTTGTTGTTTTGTTTCTGGTTTATTTATAGAGCAACGTAACATCCGCTGTGACGTGTGCCGCGTTAATCTCACGAGAAAAAAATTAATCCCGTTAAAATTTATTTAAATTAATGCTGTATATATATATATATATATATATATATATATATATATATATATATATACTGTATACCTGTTTATACAGTATATACTGTATATATATAAAAAACAGAAACAAAACAACAAGCGTGCTGCACAGGTCCACGCACATGTCTGTTTTGCCAGCCGCGGCAGCAATATTGTGTGAGAGATTATGTGCGAATAACTGCTCCAAGTGAAAAAATTTCATGTAAAATTGAAAATCGAAATTGTTATTTCAGTAAACATTTGCATTTTGCACATAAAAAACTGATTCATGATTCCATGTTGATGAGAGCATTAAAATGGGGAAAAATAGGACAAAAAAAAGGATTACAATTAATTTTCAGTTAATTATGACAGTTACATTTTTAATTCGATTAAATATTTTAATCGTTTGACAGCTCTAATATATATATATATATATATATATATATATATATATATATATATATATATATATATATATATATATATATATATATATATATATATATATATATATATATTAGTTTAGCACGTTTAGCACGTTTTTATTGGCTTCAATTTAAATTAATTTTAACGGGATTAATTTTTTTCTCGCGAGATTAACGCGGCACACGTCACAGCGGATGTTACGTTGCTCTATAAATAAACCAGAAACAAAACAACAAGCACGCTGCATTGGTCCACACACGTTTGTTTTGCCAGCCACGGCAGCGCGAGACACCGAAAACGAATACTTAAAGAGTTTATGAATGGAAAGTTTACTGTTAAAAATTTGCCAGATTGCGCCATTGACAAGACCAAAGTTACCTGTATCATACAGGTATTTGATGTATGCCACTGACGCGATTGTTACTTGTTTGGAACTATTTTGTGTGGTTAGGATGGCTGCTAAATCTCAGTTACCATTCTCTGAGCCATCCAGACCGGTGTTTGGTTCCAGAATAACTGGCATCCGATTCCAGCTGTGGCTGTTCGAGCAACGTCAGTCCAGGAATTTTGTGTTGTCACAGGGTACATGGAAATTGTTCAACTGCATACATTTTTCATTTATTCAATAATGCCCCCCCCCCCCCACACACACACCGAAAGGGCAACATTTGCTGCAAGAATTACCTGTCTTACAGGAAACGCTTGAAAGACGAAGACAAATTTGGACTTCTGCCTGAACGATATCAGTCCCCATGTCTGTCTTCTCAGTATCGCACAGGATTGAGCTTCAGTCAACGTTGCAGGAGGGGGATATGCGACAGGCTAGTTTAGAATGACATTGTGGAATTAACAATGACTCACTATGTCTCCCATTTCAGTCTAACTGGCGCTAGGTATGCAGTTTACAGTATTTAAAATGGAACTTTGTCAAAGTTGACATATTTTGATACCTTCAAAAGACCTTCACGACAAAGAAAATAGAAGAGTAGAAGAAATGCGATTTACTGTTCGAGGGCATCACAGGGCTTTAAAAATAATGTTTTGCCAGTAACATCACTCATTAAGTTGCTTTTATGCAGCATTCCATTACGGCCTAAATCTAATGTTGTCTTTTTGTTCTTTCAAAAGCTGTCTTTGATGTAAAGTTAAACAACGACGATCAGACAAAGTATCGTAAACACTAACATGATCTGCCTGCAATTCATATCTCTGTTGAAGCATTACGAGACCAAAACAATAAATTATTTTATTTATTATGCCGACGTATGTTTTAAATTAACGGATGCATTAATCGGTGATCAGAATTAGTTTTTACCCAATATCAGATAAGCTTTTCACTGGACAACAGTGGCAAATGTGTATGCCTTACAGGGTTGACAATCAAGCAATCTGAATGGATGCAAGCAATGTAAACCATGTCATCATCTCCGTAGCTCATCTTCTTCTATCCCAAAAAAAAAAAAGAATAATGTAAAACTTTGGCCGTATTAAGGCAGAGAAAAAGTATAAATCACCTGCCACGAACTAGCTGAACATCTTGATTGAGTTTGAGGGTTTGGAGTCATGAAGCTGCAATTAAGTGTAATAAAAATCTGCAGCTTGATCGTTCAAGGGAAGGGAAGCAATTAGTGATCATATCGCTCAGTATTCATATGATATGAAGGCAGAAACAAAGGATGACCAGATGAGCCATTGATTTACAAACTAATGCCAGTTGGGATTTTGGGTTCAGACACTTAAAACCTTTCCTAATGAATTCATTAATGCACTAATCCAAACAATGCGAACTGAATGATGGGGAAATGAAAGCCCAATGTGTCAGGCTGTATAAGACGGAGGAGAGACACTAACTCACAGCTTATCTCATTGAACCAACTCCACTTACTCATATATTCCTGGTGACTTGAATCATGCAGAAATTCACTCACCAGTTTTCTGAAAATTTAAATTGGCGATAAAATTGGGATCCGGCCAGCTGGGGACAACAAATGTGACATTACTTTTTTCTTTTGCTCTAAGGGTGAGCGGTGTTTGCGGCTGCTCCAATTTGAAAGGACAGACTTTTCCTTTAAAAGAGTCTCACGGGAGTAAATTGACTGACAGATGATTTTCTTAAAGTCTCACTCTGTTGATATGATTCTCTTGAGGCAGAGTTCCGGTGCTAAATTGGTTATACTTTCTGTCATTTGTTCTTTCTGTTTGTATAATTTAACTCCACTGCAGGTCTCTTTCACTGTGTGTCTAAAAATTCTTCTTCGAGTTCTTCACAACAATCTCTCTGAGAAACAGCTTTTAAGAGACACTCGTCTTACTTCCCCAAATTCAGCTTTCACCATGACTCTATTTGAGAAAAGTGCAGCCAAATCTATGCTCTGTTGGCTTCTATTGTGTGCCATCCAAGTATCCTTCCTGTCAAGGCTGTGGACTACTGCAGCTGAAATTGGTGCCAGGGCTGAACAATCCCATCCCAAGGTTTGCAAACCGCCCAATTAACGAGAAACTTTGGACACTTTTCAATCGTACTCGATGCTGGGCTAGAGAGCATGAACACTGTGAAATACATCCAATCCCGCTTCGACCACAGTATGTCTTGTCATAGCAGCCAGTAAGACTCCACCGTAATCTGCTGGTTGGCCCACGACAAAATAGTGCCGAAGGAAAAGAGGGGCAGGCCAAGGAAGTCTCTGCAGCAAGAAGAATGGGTGAACATTTTCCAACATGACAGTAAACATTGGCCTTTGTGGTTTGACAACAGTCAATGCCTTCCTTTGAATACGACGGCTATGAGTTCTATAGTCTAGCCGGGACGCTCACTGACCCGAGTGAGTCAAGTCACATTGATTTGTGATGCAAGACTTGACCTAAGCAGGAAGTTCACACTCAGAGCCCCCCCCCCCCCCCCCCCTTCGCCTTTCACAGTTAACCCAATTGCTCTGTCCTTCGAGTGAAGCCCAATTGAAATGAATAGAGAACACACACACACACACATGCACACACACACACAAACACACACACACATACATTCTGTTGCCTCTAGTATATCTATTACCACAGTCAAGCAGCCTGTGCAGAGAGTTTGAATTTATTTGTTTGATTCCTTTTAATTTTTCACGAATTTAACACCAGTAATAGGCTCCAGCATGCCCGCTACTCTCGTGAGGATAAATCGGCTCAGATAATGGATGGATGGTCTTATATATATATAATATATATACAGTATATATATATATATATATATATATATATATATATATATATATATATACACGCACACACAGTAATCCCTTGTTTATCATTGGTCAGTGCCTTAGCCAATCAGGATGCAGAACGCAATTCACTGTTTAAAAGCATTTTAAAAAAACTGCACTGGGACGTAGATCGACCGGTAAATTGAGAGCTTCACCCTTTCGCTCAGCTCCTTCTTTACCACGAAAAAACCGATACAACGTCTGCATCACAGCAGACGCTGCACCGATCCGCCTGTCGATCTCTCTCTCCCTCCGGCCCTCACACGTGAACAAGACCCCAAGATACTTAAACTCCTCCACTTGGGTCAAAATCTCCTCCCCGACCCAGAGAGGGCACTCCACCCTTTTCCGACTGAGGACCATGGTTTCAGATTTGGAAGTGCTGATCTTCATCCCAACCGCTTCACACTCGGCTGCGAAACGCTCCAGTGAGAGTTGGAGAACCCTGCTTGAAGGAGCCAACAGGACCACATCATCTGCAAAAAGCAGAGATGCAATATTGAGGCCACCAAAACGGACCCCCTCAACGCTTCGGCTGCGCCTAGAAATTCTGTTTATAAAGGTGATGAACAGAATCGGCGACAAAGGGCAGCCTTGGCGGAGTCCAACCCTCACTGGAAACGATTCTGACTTATTGTCGGCAATGCGAACCAAACTCTGACATTGGCAGTGTAGGGACCGAACAGCCCATATCAGGGGGCTCGGTAGCCCATACTCCCGAAACTCCCGAAACACTCCCCCCACAGAACTCCCCGAGGGACACGGTCAAACACTTTCTCCAAATCCACAAAACACATGTAGACTGGTTGGGCGAGTTTCCACGTACCCTCGAGGACCCTGCGAAGGCAGTAGAGCTGGTCCACAGTTCCACGGCCCGGACGAAAACCGCACTGCTCCTCCTCAATCTGAGGCTCGACTTCCTGACGGATCCTCCTCTCCAGCACCCCTGAATAGACCTTACCAGGGAGGCTGAGGAGTGTGATCCATCTGTAGTTGGACGCCTATCCCAGCTGTCTTCAGTGGGTAGGCGGGGGACACCCCGAACCGGTTGCCAGCTCTCTCTCTCTCTCACTCTCACTGTGTGTGTGTGTGTGTGTGTGTGTGTGTGCGTGTGTATACAGGTGCCTGTCAAAATTTTATGATATCATGTAAAAGCTGATTTATTGCACACACTAATACAAAAAGTGAAACTTGTGTTTTGCATACACTATCCACGCAGATTAATACATTTCAAGTGTTAATTCATTTTATTTTAAATGATTATATCTGAAAACTAATTAAAAAAAAACATTTCATGATATTCAATTTTATGGACGAGCACTTGTATATCGGCCACACAATAGTACTAATAGTTTAGCTGTTGTGTCAGTCATCAGAAATGATGGCTGTTGTTTTTTTCTGTATCACAAACAGTAAGTAATTCAAATAACCACAGAGATATTTTGACAGCAACTGCCTTGTAAGATGTGATTGATAATATTGATGTTTACATGATCCCTGCGTGGTACCATTGCTTCATTTCATACTCAGAAGCCTGTGGCGTTAACAAGCCATTTTCCGTTATCCATGACTAGACAGGCATCAAGACTTTTTTTTTCCTTTTTGAGAGGAGCTGTTTATTGGTTTTTACTTCGGTATTTCGAGAGCAGCTGAAGCACAGTGTGAATTTTTGGCTGTCCTTTACGGCAGGATTACAGCCTCCTTAACCTTTCAGCTCCATTCTCCATCATTCGCTCTCACGTGTCCCAACCAAGCTGTTCCTTAACCTCTCCTCTGAGAGACGGATTGAGAGGGACGTCGAAAAAGAAGAGAAAGCAAGATCACAGACAGGAGGAGATACACATCCGGCCTCTCTAAGGGACGAAAATGGTCACCTGAGGATTAGACAGACTGAACCTAACAGCTTGAAATTGTCAAGCCTGCAACATTTCACATTTTCACAAAATCCTGTTCCACATTCTGACCTTTCTGATATTTAACGGCGAGGCTCACCTATTGTCACGGAACCTTTTACCTTTGCAAAGGCAAGGCAGTTAACATTCAGCCCTTCCTCTATGGATGGAGGGAATTGTGGATTCATTTCATACATCTCATGAATGTATTTGTATGGGTGTATGAGTGCACTAATGCATGCACCGGTTTCTCCATGAACACCTCCAAGGCAACATCGCATTTTGTCTTTGGTTGCACAACTGCTAAAATAAAGCATTTTGCCGCACTGGATGCAACCAACAAGTCAGGTTTGCTTTATTTGAATCTTGAAGGGATGATTGTGACAGGATTCCATTTTCCCTGTCTCGATAGAGCCTTGAAGGCTGCTCATGCGAACTCCTTCATTCATTTTTGCAGCATCACAAACAATTTCACCACCTTTGTGCTTCAAGTTTGAAGCTCAACTCTAGTCTTGTCCCAAAAGTCGCTCCCTATACGGGCTTCGTGTTAAACTCTAGGACACATACAGGCTCATCCACACCATGATTTCTAGTGACAGAGTTACTCACCCCGTGTCAACACCAGAGAAATCCAGAACAGTCATGGGCCATAAAAAAGTCTCCGAGTACTCAGGTTTCCTCCCACATTCCCAAAACATGTACGGCAGGTTAACGGAACATTCCCATTGCAAATAGCACAGCCACCGGTACTGTGTACAGTTATTTTTTTAATGTATTTGTGCATGCAAAGACTTCATGTTTTTTTTACTTTCTTCCCTCCAAATCTTGCTGCTCAGGTTTCCTCCCACATTCCCAAAACATGCTTGGCAGGTTAATGGAACACTCTAAATTGTCCCTCGGTGTGAGTGTGAGCACGAATGGTTGTTGGTCTATGTGTGTGTGCCCTGCGATTGGCTGGCAACCAGTTCAGGGTGTCCCCCGCCTATTGCCCAAAGACAGCTGGGCTAGGCTCCAGCACCCCCCGAGACCCTTGTGAGGATAAGCGGAACAGAAAATTTCTGAATTTTCCCGGCTTCCCAAGATGCAATATCTAAAATAAATAACTAAATAAATAAATACATAATGAATTCAAAAGGAGACCATGAATTACAGCACCTGCCAAATCCCCAAAAAACAGAGGCTTTACTGTCTCCAACAGTGATGTGAAAATTGTTTGTGCAGTTTCTCAAGCCGCAAAATCAGCACTCAGTTTTTTTATTATTGTAACGAACTGCTCTTTTTCGTACATTCGTAATAGCGTCATACCCTGTGACCATTTACCTTTACCACCCCCTCCGGCCCCCTCCCCGCCCTCAATATACACATCCATAGACACACACTCACAACATTGTTAGCATTTTAAAGCACCTGCTGTACATCAGCTCATGCAGCGTGTCAGCTTGAATTCACCAACATACCCAAGTTTGGCACATGGAGCAATACGAAGGTCTCCATTCGCTTACACTTTGCACTCACTTAAATATTCATGACTCTGCAGTTCCCATTAAGAAATAACTAGCAATGGTCACATAGGTTGAAAATGTTGGTTATTTCACAGTTCCTTGTTGCTATTATGGTTTGCCTTTACTTGTCATTGTTAAATAATTCAGAATGCTTTTGGAAAAAATAAATACCTTTCCTTTGAGCCTGCAGTACTTTTGTTGACGTCCCTTTATTAGTTTTGCTGTTATTATTAAGTCTTGTTCACTTTTGGGCCATAGTTTCCCTGGAAGTGTACCTCTGGCTGCCCATTTCAATGTAATGATGGAGAAACAGCAATTTTGTAACGTTTGATAAATATCTGGTGTTTCTATTTTTGTGTCTAGTCTTGTACTTAAATGATGCCTCTGGTTAATTAATGCACGGCACCATGTTAGGAACGGATGTGACGTCAAGTCATTGACCAGGCCATCCCATGCAACCACCAGACTCTGATTCTGGAAAATCAGAGTCTGGTGGTTGGAAAATGTATTATGTGACTCACAGACAGAAGAGAAAATATGGAATGCCCAAAGCACTGTTTTTGGCAGGACATGTCATACTCTAGCTCCAGGTATTGATGTAAGAACTTGAGTAATTGTGGCCATTATCAAGAAAATCACAGGAAATGGCTGGATATCAGCTCTTGTATTAAACTCTTATGAGATATTTTTCTTTGTATTGGCCGTTCTACAGAACTGGTTCAAATTCAGAGTTGGAAATTGTGTGACATTTGGACGATATTGTAGAAAAACATTTAACACATTGCTGTTGCACCATATCGTAAAAGTACAGTCATTTTCAAATTATATTTTCAAGCTTTTTCCCAAATATCTTGTCTGTCCTAAAATTTGTCACTACCATCACACAGAATTACAGTAGAATAAAAAGAGTTGTATTAACCGATTCATATTTTTTTTCTGTTCCCATTGGAAAAAGTATTTTTTTTTTAAATACATCAAATTAATCTTGAACCGAATTTCATATTTATTTGTCCTAAATGTATCAAAATGTAAATGCTATTTTTCATTGTAAAATATAGAAATGTTATCATATTGAGTCCATAGGTCATCATTGCTTAAAGCAAAAATACCTTAAACCAGTGGTTCTTAACCTGGGTTCGATGAATCAGTCTCAGGGGTTCGACAGAGCCTCTGCCATGGACGTTAAGACACACCCAACTCAACATGTCAATTAGTTATGATGCGCACGCTTGGCCATCACTTGCTGGTTCATTTTGTGCACAATTAAAAAATATATACCTCACACTACAATTAACTGTGTATACTTTTTTTCAATTTTTAATAAATGTTTTTTTAAGTCTTGAATTTGCAAAAAAATCTTATTTTTAGTTTTTACTAATGAAGGGTTCAGTGAATGTGCATATGAATTGGTTGGGTTCGGTACCTCTAACAAGGTTAAGAACCACTGCCTTAAACAAATCATTATCATAAGTTGTTGGTTGATAATTTAATACATTTTATTTTTAGTAAAACATTGTTGAACACTCTAAATTGTCCCTCGGTGTGAGTGTGGGCGTGGATGGCTGTTCGTCTCTGTGTGCCCTGCGATTGGCTGGCAACCGGTTCAGGGTGTCCCCCGCCTACTGCCCGAAGACAGCTGGGATAGGCTCTAGCACCCCCTGCGACCTTAGTGAGGATAAAGCGCTTCCGAAAATGAATGAATAAAACATTGTTTTTTTTCAGTAGGGACTGCTCTGCGGGACTGCTTCGACACAACCAGGTGGGAACTCTTCAGCGAGGTTCATGGGGAGGACATTGATGCACTCACTGACACCATCACGGACTACATAAACTTCTGTGAGGAGAACACCGTACCCACTAGAACTGTGCGGTGTTTTTCCAACAACAAACCATGGATTAATCCCGACATAAAGGCCCTCCTGAAGGAGAAGAAGAGAGCTTTTATGTCGAGAAACAGAGAGGAGCTGAAGGCCGTGCAGATTCGGCTGAGAAGAAAGATCAGAGAGGGGAAGAAGACATACAGGATGAAATTGGAGGACCAGTTACAGGCCAGCAATGTCACTGGTGTCTGGAGGGGCCTGAAAACCATCTCAGGCCATGACAGCCCAAAGACATTGACTGAGAAGGACAAGGACTGGGCAGATGGACTGAACCGTTTTTTCAACCGTTTCGACCAGTCATCTGTCCCTTCCCCCAACCACCAACTGCAACCACTCTCACTGAGGACTTCTCCTCCCCCTCCTCTTTCAACCAGCTCTCAACAACCCAGTCTGTCACCTGGTTCCTGCCTGTCCGTCACAACAGAGCAGGTGAGGAACCAACTGAGGAAGATGAATGTGAGGAAGGCAGCAGGTCCAGACAAGATCAGTTCCCGGCTCCTCAGGACCTGCCTATCAGCCTGGCATCGGCGTGGAAGACGCCATTATCTACCTCCTCCACTCAGTGCTGTCACACTTGGAGAAGGCTGGGAGCACTGTGAGAATCATGTTCTTTGATTTCTCCAGTGCCTTCAACACCATCCAGCCCAACTTACTGGGAGGCAAACTGAAGAACGCCGGAGTGGACCACCATCTCACAGCATGGATCATAGACTACCTCACAAATCGGCCGCAGTACGTGAGGTTGCAGAGCTGTGAGTCGGACAGGCTTCTCTGCAGCACTGGAGCGCCGCAGGGGACTGTTCTGGCTCCATTTCTGTTCATCCTCTACACCTCGGACTTCAAACACGCCACTCCAAACTGCCACCTTCAGAAGTTCTCCGATGACTCTGCGATTGTTGGCCTCATTACAGAGGGGGACGATCCGGAGTACAAGGGACTGACGAAGGACTTTGTGGACTGGTGCCAGCAGAATCTCCTCCAGATCATCCCTAGGAAAACTAGGGAGTTGGTTGTGGATTTCTGCAGGAAACAGTCCTCACCAGCACCGGTGAACATCCAGGGTATGGACATAGAGAGGGTGACCTCCTACAAGTACCTAGGCGTTCTTCTGAACAACAAACTGGACTGGTCTACAAACACGGACACCCTGATTAGGAAAGGACAGAGCCGACTCTTCCTACTCAGGAAACTGAGGTCTTTTGGGGTTCAGGGGTCGCTCCTTAAGACTTTCTATAACTCGGTGGTGGCCTCGGCCATCCAGTATGGCATTGTCTGCTGGTCAGGCAGCATCTCAGCCCGGGACAGAAAGAGACTGGAGCGACTGGTCAGTAAGGCCAGTTCTGTCCTGGGCTGCTCCCTTGACACTCTGGAGGAGGTGGGCAACAGAAGGATGCTAACTAAGCTAAAAGCTATGATGAACAGTCCCTCCCACACCCTCCAGCCTGCCCTGACAGCACTAGGTAGCTCCTTCAGCCAGAGACTGTTACACCCGCGCTGCAAGAAGGAGAGATACCGACGCTCGTTCCTACCGACTGCTGTCAGGCTGCTGAATAAAAATAATAACAATAATAATAATAATAATTACATGATGTGAAAAACAATTTTAAATAGCACTGCGATTTATCCATTTTGTATTTATATTGCACTTAATTGAACGGTGTTTGTTTTTTCTTCTTTCTTCTTTCTACCCACATTCTTGCTGCTGGAGGCTGTAAATTTCCCCAGTGTGGGACAATTAAAGGATATCTTATTAAAGTTTCCGTAGTGACTATCCTGTTGCTCTTGCTGCAGTAGTACTTTTTCTGAAGCTAGCATTGTGATCACTTAACTCTTTTCGCTATATTTGAACTTTTAAATTGTAACTAATGAAAGATGAATTCATCCATTTTCGGAACCGCTTTATCCTCACGAGGGTCGCAGGGCATGCTGGAGCCTATCCCAGCTTTCTTCGGGCAGTAGGCACTCTGAACCGGTTGCCAGCCAATCGTAAGGCACACAGAGACGAACAACCATCCACGATGACACTCACACCTAGGGACAATTTTGAGTGTTCTATTGACCTGCCATGCGTGTTTATGAAAACCCACACAGGAAGGCCGGAGGCTAGAATCGAACCCACAACCTCTGCACTGTGAAGTCAACGTTCTAACAACTTGACCACCGGGCCACCCTATATATATATATATATATATATATATATATATATATATATAGGGTGGTCGATTACACTGTATGTATATATATATGTATATATACTGTTATACTGTATATATATATATATATATATATATATACAGTATATGTATATATATGCACATATATATTCACACCCATTCATATATATACAGTATATGTATATATATGCACATATATATTCACACCCATTCATGTTTTCTTTTAAGGACAGTATTCATACTCGATAAAGTAAAATTCTATATCATGAAAGCAACTTCGTTGACAATATCAATGACTATATACTGTATTTTACCCGAAGGCCACAGGATGTGTTTGCAGTCAAATGGATATGAATGCCAAATTAAATGTACAGCCGTGAACATTTCTGTACAGGAAAGCAAGAAAATAGACCTGAGCATTGCATGTTTACGTGCCCTGGAGGGATTGCACTTACATTCAGCACAAGGACAACATCACATTACCTACCGTGCAGGGCGCAGAGACAAGTTGCTCACATTAGCACGTATACGCGATACCCGCAATCTCGTGTTTTATTCAAATGGAGCCACCTCCTGGGAAGCTGAAATCCTTGCTCTTGCTTTAGCCTTGTAGTTTAAAGCCTGATCTCTTGAGCATGTTCATGTCAATTAGCATGTCGTTAGCCAGTTAGCCCGTTGTCTGCTGGCTTTTATTTTTGCTTCTCGACAGTCTCGTTAACAGCGATTCTGTGTCAAGAACAGATATGAGGTGCATTTCTGAAGAGAGAACAAAACCCCCAACGTATCATTTAGACACGTTCTTTTTTTTTTTTTTTTTTTTTATAAAAATTGAACTCAACTCAACTCAACTGTATTTACAGAGCACTTTCAAAAAGTGAAGTCCAAACAAAATTGGACTGGTTTTACGGAGGTGCTAATTTAGAATCCAATGCTGTTCATTTTTACAATTACTCAAATTGAGGAGCTTATTGCTGAAAATGTATTCAACCTATTTCGGTTTTCAATGGGCTCCAACTGTTACAAAATATGAAGGTTTTTTTTCTATTTTTCTCTTCTTAACCTTATATTATGATGTATTCCCTGTGTCTGAATTAATTTTTGTATTTTGTAATTTTTACAAAAAAACATATGATACCATGTTAAGAAGGAGTAATAGTGCCATTTTGAAAAGAAACACATTTTCATTCTTATAAATGAAAACTATACTATCCCAAGATTAGGACTTTGTTTGGACTATCTTCACTTTGTTAGGACTATCTTCTATGGACTATCTTCACTTTGTTAGGACTATCTTTGTTAGGACTATCTTCACTATATGACTAAAATCTGGTTAGATTGTCAGAAGCTTTTCAAATTCATATGACTATATTCTGATTAGATAATGATGTTGGTTCTCTGAAAATGTGCTCCTATATATTACTTTGTTCTTTTTAGCGTGGTCCTAATACTCCTTTGACCTTAGTGGTAATTCACTTCACTTCAATATGTTTCTTTGTTATCTCAAAGCTGCTGTGGAGTTTTCAGTGAAGGCATTTTCAATTACATAATCCACAAAATTCTTAGCGTTGTTGCTTTTTTTTTTTTTTTTTTAAATTGCCTGTTCCTGTCTATGTCTCTGCCTGCTTCACCAAACAGGTTCCCATGCGAAAAAACAGGGCGAGGATTTAATGGATAACGACGGTGATGAAGACGAAGGTATTTCCATGGTGAACAATGATAATGCATGGTTATTTCAATTCTTGTTTTTTCCCTTGTATCATTTATTCATTTATTTATCCTTATTGTATTTCCAAACGAATGAATGTGATCAGCATCTGAATTTAAAGAGCGTTATTGCACGAGAGTCGGATAAGATCAGGTGGCAACCAAGGTAATAGTCCGTTTAACTCATATGAATGACCCATGTTGACAAGGTGTTGTTACAAGGCTACAGGTGGCGATAAGAGACCCCTCTGGAGGTGTGGTCAGCCATCCAATTGTGGCATAAATGGCCAAGAGGAAGCGAGGCGGCGGTGTCATATCAGTCTACTCAGCAGGTCCGACAGCAGATTTAGATGAGAAGAGGCAGTTCATGAGAACCGCTGGAAAGGATTAGAGGCGAGTGGTGTTGAAAATGGAATGTTACTGCTCAGCAATCGCATTGTTCACTTTCCATATTTATCTTTGGATATTCCAGGCTCAGGCTGGATCTCTTGGTGAGATTAGAATGAGAGATGATTCTTGTGCTGCAACAGAAATGGCTTAAGTCCCGGAGTCTTAACCAAACCCTTGATATTGTCCGGCCTTTGCCATGGTAAGCCACTCCAAAGCAGGTGATGCAAGCATGATGTTGAGTACCGAGATAAGGCACTGTCAGAAATTGGATTTTTTTATAGTGTGTTGTTTCTCAAAGGAGGCTTTTGAGAAGTGAGCTCATCGGGTAGGAAGACGCCTTAGTTTGTTCCTTGACAATGCCGCAATTTCCAAATTGTTGTTGATCTTATAGAGGGAACGAAGGCAAGAGACGCTTCTGGAGGTGGATTTATTTTCCCATCCCACTGATAGAAAGTTACTTTCACCTTTACGTCGCTTCAAGGAAGGCCACATGCATGTGTGACTGTTGAACTGCAGTCGTATGGAAAATGCTGACAAGCGTCGATCTGTTTGTCTGGCTCGTCCCAACGCTCGTGTTCACACTGGCTTGGTCTCTAAGCTACGCACGACTAGCCCGACTGAAACTGTGACATGTCTATTCTTTACTGAGCGCAACTAATGCTATTTACAGAACAGCGCCGTAGAAACACAGAACCCTCTCAGTGGAAGCTCCGCCGCAGCATTGTAGCTAATGCCTGTGTTGGCCATCAATCCTTTAGCATGATCGAGATGATTTTTATTGTACTGGAAAATATTTCTTTTTGAGGTGTCAGCCCAAGACAGGAAGACGAAAGGAAGCAATGTGCAGGGCCTCCCCTGTTTCTTTGTTATTCTCCCCCAAAGTATTGCCTCTTGAAAAGGGGCACCATTCACCGAAAGATGGATTTGAACATGACACAAACCAAAATTTCCTCACAAGCTGCTGCGCCTTTTGATGCAGCGTACTTTTTACTGCGGGTAATAGCATTCTCCTTCTGGTGAACGCACCGCGCATGTCACTGAAAGAAATGGAATGTTTGTTTTAATGTTAAAGGGCACGTAGAATAAGAACACACAGAGAACTCCCACTCGCTCCCACCACGGCAATTCACCTCTCATGCACATTCTCATTCATTGTGCAGAGCTACCGTCTTGTCTGGCCGCTCAGCACCTGCATCGCTCAGCCTGTGCATTACTATGCTGCCTCAGTTGGCCGTCTGTCTATATGGGGGTTATTCTCTCCTTCCCACTTCCTTTGAGCTGTCCTCCCCCATGTTACGAATTCCAGGACATGTACTTTGGATTTAGTCTTTTTTTTTTACTGGAACAATATGAGTGTTCTCTGAAAGCACACATACTGGATGTGTTGGTATACAATAGATTTACAACACAGGTGTCAAGTTCCGGTCCTCGAGGACCTTGCATGTTTTCCATGTTTCCCTCCTCCAACACACCTGATTCAAATGATTAGGGTTGTTATCAGGCTCCTGCAAAGCTTGCTGATGAACTGATCTTTTGAATCAGGTGTGATGGAGGAGGTAGACATCTAAAACATGCTGAATATTAGCCCTCAAGGACCGGAGTTTGATACCTGTGATCTACAACAACACAGCACAATAGCCACATCTATGGTCTGTAATGTTCACTGTCTTCCAAATGATAAATAGAAATATCCCTTACCTCCTATCTGGATCTAAACTGCATTGGTTTCTTCTGTGGCTAACTTGCATAAGAGATCCACAAATATTGTACTGAATGGTATACCACTATCGCTCTTAACTGCCACGGTCCAATATGTTCATCCTGTATTGCTGAGGTAGTATCACAAAAAATGAAAACACACTTAAAACCTGTCTTGCGCGATGGCATTCATATTTTTCCCTTAAAATGTGGATCGAACTGTCGGGAGTCGAAATGTAGAGGATTCACTGCGAAAACACAACCTAATATATACACATTCCTAATAACTGTACATTCCTGGCACATCCCTGATAACAGGGGTCACCGACCGTTTCAAAAGCAAAATAACTTTTTGGGGAATGATTCATGCAAAGGCTACCAGCATGGCAGGTTAATGGAGCACTTTAAATTATCCCTCGGTGTGAGTGTGAGCTCGAATGGTTGTTTGTGTCTGTGTGCCCTGCGATTGGCTGGCAACCAGTTCAGGGTGCAGCCTGCCTACTACCCAAAGACTGCTGGGATAGGCTCCAGCACGCCCGCAAACCTCGTGAGGATAAGCGGGATCGAAAATGCATGGATGGATAGATGTTAAGACATTGATCATGCCTATTATTTCACACAATTACAGTGGTCACCACATTTTTCTTCTCTTTATCTTTTTTTTTTTTAAATCAGATATGCAAGTGAATTTTTCTCGATTAAAATAGTGCACTGATTCCTGTTTTTTCCTCTCTAACACATCAGGTGCTACAATCGATTTTCTTTTCATTTCAATCTTTGAAAATATTATCATTTTCAAAGAATAACTTCACGGGTGAGCTGTATTTAGAAAAGGTCCATGGGCTACTCATAATGGGTGCTCCCTGGTGCACGCGGGCACCATGTTGGTGACCCCTGCCTTATAACATGTACCAAGAAGAAAATAAGGAGCCTTTAGTAAAATTGAGCACAACATGCAATAATGTCATTAGAATAGGGGGAAACCCTTTCATAAGTAACCTTGAGGAAAAAAAAAACATGCCCTTGCCATTTTTCAAGGATTGCAAAACAGAGAACTTTCAAGGAGCCCTGCTGTGAACATAATCTGATTCGTTATTCTTTGATTAACTTTAATGGCACTCAAGAGCACAAAGAGCCTTGTTTGAAAGTAGGTTTTACAACAGCCTGTGAAAATGCACAAAAAGAAACGTCCCAAATCATTTCTTCTATGGCAGAGGTAAATGTAAAGGAAGGTAAACGTTAAAATTACCCGTTTAGATACTGGACGTCATTTCTGTCTGTCAGTCTGGCCCTTAGGCTGCCCCTCTGGGCAGCCCTGTCGGTTTTTCCTCTTCATGTCTTGCGGAATGACAGTCAACCCAGTGGCACCGCCACAGTCTATTCAAATTCAGCCTCGGACTCCCTGCGGCAACATGAGTGTGTGGACCAAGTCGTCGTGATTTACGCTGTTCCACAATAGAGACCCAATTTTCCAGAGGCTATTATTACACTGCAAATAGGCAAGTGCGAGTTTTCAGTCACATAGACGTTGTTTTTGGATAAGTGGCCATGGAAATAAAGGAAGCCATGCTCAACATGGCTTCCGCGTACCAAGTTGCTCCCACTAATGAAAAGTAAATCTTTCCGTGAGTCCGTCTGCCTGCTGTTTGGCTGCAGCTCCGGTCACAAAGAAGGCCTCCTGTGAGTGTGCAAGCCAAAACATCAAATAAGGAAAGCATGCACGCACTGGAACGCACAAACAGTGCTTGCTTCCGAGCAACAACGAGGATCGGCTCGTAAGGACAGAATCTCTCTGTGGTTACAGAGCTGGGGAACACAGCCGAGCTCCACCTGTCATGGTGTTGCCATTCATTCTATTGCACAAGGATAATGATAGTTAGAACTCACATCTAGTACTTGTTTTGTACAACATCTTTGTTCATGTCTGACCAAAAATGTCATCATTTTGAGCCACTGCTGTTCAAAAGTCGACGTGTTAACCACTTGACGACCGGTGCGCCATTGTTATTATTATTATGATGATAATGATGAAAACCCGACGTGTCTGACAAAAAAAATGAAGAATTGGAATCTGTGCAAAATACACAACTAGAAAAATAAAGTTGCATCTCTGATTAAAACCTTTAAGAAAGCTTAATTGACCAGAACTATCAAACAACAACGAACCGGTTAACATATAGATGCAGCAATGCCACTCTCAGTCACTTTAATGCCGACATATGACTACACAACTGTTGCCCGATTTTCAGCCAACGGATGTGTCACGGAAAAATGTAGTGTCTCGTTGCTGATTTTGAGTTGTCTTGACACAGCGTAGCCTGTGTAGTGTGACATTTCTCAGCGATTGGTCATGAGGCATCTGGCATGACCGAATTTTTGTTCGTCTTGCCACTTAGTGTGCCATGTCCTACGTCATCTTTCGATCAGTTCTTCGACATTGACCAATTGGAAGACAGCCCTCTACTACTTATGACAAGAAACTGGACATGGCGTATACAATCACTATGTAGTCCACAGTATTTATAAAGTGACTTGAACAAAAGGGAAAATATTGGAGAGTAAGCGTAACATTTCAACTAATGCTATGTTTGCGCACTGCAATGCTATTAGCTGATTAGTACATGTGGTGTCATTAAACAAATTCGTTCCCTTAAGTTCTTTTTGGAGAATAGACAGTCTTACCCGCCCTCTCCTCCCCACCATCCAAAAATGGGTCCGTATGATCTTTTTTTTTTTTTAAATTGGTAAGGACCAACACACACAATGCCTCTGTCAACATGACTCGTCCTACTTCGTCGACGGATATGCGCCGGTGGACTGAATCTTGACAGAAGCATGCAAAGATTGGGCGGAGTCTCGTTGGTGACGGAATTCTAGTGTGATGTCTCGCCCGGCCCAAGACACAGAGGAATATATATCTGGTCGTCTGACCACGCTGCCGTCGTGAACCACACAAATGTCATGTAGTTTGAGAAAGCCATAAAAGAACAACAAGCTAACCTTTGCTCCTCCCTCAAATACCCTTCAAACTTCGTTGATGTCATACTTACTTGCCATCGATAACCTCTCACGTCAACATTTAGTAGGTTCATTTTTAAAGACCCTTTTATATGTCATTTTGCCAATGAAAAAATCCCTTCACGTGGAATTTTCTTTCTCAGGCATATTGCCGCACCACCCAGAAATGACGACCTATGTAGCCTTCTCTGTCGCCGCCCCAACCCTCTGGAACACTCTACCACAACACATCCGCAACTGTACTGACCTCCAATCCTTCAAATCATCCCTTAAAACTCACCTGTTCCGCAATGCTTTTAATACCTTTTAATCTCTTTTACCCATTTTGCTTTTTGTTCATTTAAATGTGCTTTTGTAAATTATGTATGCTTGTTTTAAGTGCACATTTTTATCCTGTGTTTTAAGCTCTTGTAAAGTGTCTTTGAGTGTGATGAAAAGCGCTTTCAAATAAAATGTATTATTATTATTATTATTATGTACACATTGCAACACCAGAAACCTCCATGGAATATGAGCGTGTATAAATATTAGCACAAACAACTGATGCCAACAGGATTCAAACCTGTGCTTCCAGATAAAAGCTCTATTATTTTGTTGCAGTCTTAACCACTCTTTAGATAATTACATTGTAGTTTATTTGTGCTGTATTCAATCAACATTACGTATCAAAGAGTGCCATTATTTTGCAAAATCGCTCAAGGACTAAAACAGGTTCAATAATGGACTGGTAGATTTGACAGGTGGACTCACCTCAGGCACCAGCAACCCACAATTTTTTTTCCTCTTGCCCTTTTCCCACAAGTGTCAAAAAATAATTGGTGAAGAACAAGCATGCGGACATAAAATCTAAAACCTGCAAGACCAGTCAATCTTACACATGGCCGTCAGATTTATTTAATTGACTCCTTTTTTTTAAAGTTAGGTGACACCAGGAGTGGCATTGCACGTTACAATATTGTGTGCTTTTTACACTAAAGCTACATCTGCAGTAAATGATGGATCAATGTGCAACTCTGCCACAACGCACATGGATTTTAACAATGAAGAAAAAAAATCAGTTACATTTGTAACCTTATCGGGATCTGTCACAAAAATGTATTTACTGGTAATTTATATAGCAGTTTCAACTAAAAAATCATAAATGTGTTTTGGCCACGAGTATATAATAAAATAGATCACATATTTCAGGAGCAACTAACTCTCTCACAACATCTTACCTGTTTGTTGCTTTGAGTCTGTTTTTATAATATGAGAGCTTTCAGGTTTGCATTGGTGACAGAAACCCATTCTTGTTACATTCTGGGGGCAAACATCGGTCTGTGTGTGTTAGGGATTACAGCAATAGCTCCAGGGAACTTGGGGTCCCCTCACATTATTTTTCTCAGCCGTCATCTGTCCTTGGCTCGACTCTCTTTTCTGTGCAACACACCACGCCAACCTCACATTTAGACCACAAACCACCAGCCAAGCAGGAAGTCACCTTCACCCAAATGTCATTGCTGCCATTACTCGCGCAGCAGGGATGCAAAGATTCACTGAGAAGGCATTCACTTTTATACTTCTTTCATGTGTGAGCATCCATGCCAAGTTTGTTTTTAGTCCGCAAGGCACACCAGATTTAATCATGGAAATGTCAAAACAACACTGTGATTGTAACAAACTGAAACTGGAAGGTGATGATGGATGCCAACCTCTGAAAGTCAACTGGCTTGTGACAAACTTTTTTCTTACGCATGCTTACATTCGTTTTTGTGCGAAAAGAAGGGAATTTGTCACACCGTGTTCCTTCACTTCAGCACTTTTCCCTCCAAGGCCGAGTCATACACACACATAGACACAGCGTAACTCATTTGATGTGGATGAAAGGGAATAGAAGCACATATTTTGTGACATTCCAAATCTTGTCAGTGACTTGTAGCAGCTGTATAATTTGCTGCAATTACACAAAATGTTTTTCAAGCAGCTCCACAGCAAGGAGAGAAAAAAATGCTGCTACTTTTAAATGTGAAAAAAGCCAGTAATGGACTTGTCATGACTAAAGTGTGAACCATGTCCCGACAAGAATATCACAGTAGGATGCATGTCATGTCCCGCCACATCAGAACAGTGTCACCCAGTAGCTGCTCTCACCGCTGCCCCAACTCAGCCTCGACCCCGCCACAGTTGCTAGCCACTGTCAGCCAGCGTGTTTCACCAAGTGCTGAAAGCCAGCCACATTTATCACCACCCGCCCCTGTCTTAGACCACTCCGCCGTGTCAAAGCCCGTTCTTGATGTCAGATATGTGACTGATTTCAGTCGAGTTGGATAGTGGCAAAGCTAAAAAGGCGCAGACGGAGGGGCACATGGGGGAGGAGAGGGAAGAAATGACTCGGTTTCACTTTCAGAAGTAGAATATTGACTAAGCGGGTGGGCAACATGGCCCGCCAGAAGCCCAATCAATCTAGTACTTACTCGAAAGGTTCTTCCCCCTTATGTCCTGTTAAAAGACACGCTTTGCTATGTTTTTGGCACTCGTGAGCGGGACTGTTCACAACTTCTCTTCTCAGCTCAAGGAAGACTGTCACAAAAACTTCGTAGGCTTTCATACAACTACAAGACTGTATTGTAGAATTCGGTAGACCAAGTTTCTCCCTAAAAGCAAGACTTCCGCTCACCGCAGCTACATGCATGATAATGTCATGTGAGGCCTCAGCATTTCATGCAGGTCAGCATTTTCCCTTTGTCACATTTTTGCTGCTCTTCAGGATAAAGCAGCATGATACTGGAAAAAGTGTGATATCGGTGGTGAATACCGCAGTATGAATATTATTGCGCTATTTAATTCGCAAGTAAAGAAATGCCATTATTTATGTAAGGCTGTATTAATGTTATATTATTCATCATTATTGATTATCTAGTCACAGAAATTGGGTTGAAGATGGGTTTGGATAGGCTGAAGAGCTGTTCACCACTGGTTTGGTGAAAGGTACTTTTTACCCATTGTTGGATCACCAACCAGGGGAGGGCTGGCGTACAGGGGAGGCGGGGCTTTCCTGGGTGGGCAGCAGCCGGTTGGTCTGGAGGGAAAGACGTGTAGCGATATGAGCACTAGGAATAGGATATAAAGGATATCGTTACCTCTCCGTCTTCTGTTAGTCACACAGACTATAAGTATAGCTTCACTTAACTTGACTAACTGACTGTGTTACTTAGCGGGTTTGCAGGAGTCACAATAATTTAATATATAACTTGGAATAACACCCCTGTAACTATATGATGCCCTGATTTGAAAATAACATATCAATAAACAGTCACAAATGGTAATTTTAGCTTCAATAAGCATTCTGGGAATGCTGCGGCTTAATGGCTGTTGTGAAGCCCTGATAACACAATCACCTCCTAATCCTGTTGAAAACGCAATGTGATGTATTCTTTAAGATAAATAGTGTCATCTTTATCATTTAAGTTTCTGAACCATTGACTAATTTTCATGCATTTGCATGTTCTTGCGTGATAAGTTTGTCACGTAGTAAGTACACGTGCCACTGTGGCACGTGTGTTGCATTCAGACGTCTGAGCAAAAAGTGTTGGTGGTGTGCATCAATGCCCAGTAAAGTAAATATATTTCTAGTGCATGCAAACACATTGTTAGGCTTGGCCACAGTCTGTTTTGAGCACAGTATTTGGTTTTGTGTAACGTCTCTGTCACTTATGTATGTTTGCATTTGTCAATGTCTTTTATTATGTGGAACATTGACGTTTGCAATTTAAAAAAGATTAAATAAATAAATGTATGTGCGCGCGTGTGTGTGTGTGTAATGTTAAGCATGAAGCTGGTCAGTCTGTCAATCAATGACTTGCGAGCCACTTTTTCTTCCCAGTTCGCCGCTGGCCTCAACTCAATGCACTGCGTATAAATGGCCTAGAATTGGCTCTTCCCCCTTTGGTTCCAGGGCTGGTGTAGCTGTTTCACCATATTTGGATTAGTTTTGACATAGCAACTTTAAGAGTATATTATGGCCCATACGCATAGCTTGGGGAAATTCTTGGATCAGAAGTTCAGGGGTGCTGTCAGTTTTGGCACCAGAGCACATTTGAGGGGGAGGGGGGGGGGCATTCGTGTTTTCACTTTGTACTGCTAAAATACCTGCATGGCCAGGCCACACACATTAATAGTACATTGACATGCCAAAAGTGTTTTATTTTTTCTCATTGCAATTCAAAATGGGCAATGGTACTGTCTGACCGCCTGTTATTTTTCCTAGCTAGAAACTAAATGTAATCTAACTCCTACCTAATAATATAAACATTGAGCTTTGGTTAAATGGAACAGAAATGAGCCCTGCTAATAGTCCTAGAAGTGAAGACATTTTCCATATTTCACAAAAGTACGGCTCTGCGTTCAAAATGCAGTACAAGACTTGCACACTCAGCTTGCCTCAGTGAGTAGAGGTGGGGTAGGATTAGGGTTTGAGGTGAGAGGGATCCGGTGGATAAAACTGTTTTAGTGGCGGGGGTGGGCGAGGGGTTAATTTACTTTTGTTGATAAAAAGCTTATCAATTACTGTATGGTTGTGAGTTTTAACACTTTTCCAGCTTGTTAAGAAAAAAAGACACACAGTCAGTCAAATCTCAGATTGCTCAATTTTTAGGGGGTTGTTGAACTTCCTTTTGGGATGCTTCAGCACCCACAAAGATCTCCTAGAAATGCATATGGCCCTAACACTTTGAAATGATGAAAAAGAATAGTACTGTATGTCCATGAGAAAATATTGCATTTTGAGGCACAGGTGTTTTACTTTGAGAGTGTCATCGTTGGAGGTTATGCATGGAGTGACCATCACATTAGGAGCGGAATAGTTTCAAGTACAATGTCTTGTTGATGTGGATATTTGAGTGAAGTGGTCAAAGAATGTCAGAGTGAAAATGTGTGTGAGAAAAAGTCGTTCAATTTTTTTTTTAAATGCCTCTCAATGAGTGCACATCAGCACGTCTTGTACAAAAATTCATCTTGTTATTCTTTCTATATTTAAATGACCATGCATTATTTTTTTTAATTGTGCATGGTGTTGTATACCCACTGTACTGACATGTGCATTAATGAACTCTCCTTTTCTTTTCTAGCACCGAGCACGCAAGCTAATGTTCGCTATATTATGGTTTCATGAGTTTTACGAAGGAGCGGTCAATTACATGTTGGTGTGTTTGCCTTGACACAGACGAAAGAGGCAGGAGGCAGTTTTCTGACGTTAGCTCCTGCTACCAATCATCAAACGCTATCTTGTTGGTTAATTAATAATATCTCCTTCCATCAAAATAATGTTGCAACTATGATGTATACATTCGTCAAATAGTCGATGACAGGCGTTGACACAAATGGATAAGCAAGTTGTTAATACATATGTGTGACTCCTTCCACATTAAATCAAGGCAATAAATAGCTCTCAACAAATTGAGCTGAATCGTCTCATATTCCACTCCCAAAAGGGCTTGACCTGTTGTCATGGCGACATGATGTGTATCAACAAAAGAGGTGTCTGATGACATTGACGTGACTCATTTCTTTTGAAGGTGTGTCTTTTTGATTTGATTATTTCTGCTCCTGCCTCATCCCCCGATGTATCTGTTTGCTTGTCTGTTTTTCCTTCGCATTTCCCTTTGACTCGACCTCCCATGCTGTCTCACCTCACACATCCTCTCCTCTTATTGCTCAACACATGTGTGCAAATAGAAGTGTCAGCTGTAAATCACATTTGACTGTCGGCCTCCCAGATACCAGCCCAATAAAGTCAAATCAGATTGAAAGCCAGCATTATGTGCTGTACATTCGGTTAAACGTGAATAAACAAAGGGACAAAGCGATGGAGATTGTGTCAAGGCTGCTTTAGAAAATGCATCTTATTAACACTTGTGGGGTGCATAATGACGAGCAGCGCTTACAGATGCAGAGAGGGCCGCTCAGGATGTGGTGGACCATTTCGAGAGTTTTTTCAGTCACCATAGCAACCATTTTTAAAAAGTCAAGTTCAATCTCAACCTTTTGCTTTGACTTGTTTGTTGTTTTACGTCTCAATTTTTTTTTCTCAACTGTACACATTTTTTTTTGTCAGTCTCTCCTTTTTTCATCACTTTTTCCCCATTGCACCCCTTCTCATTCGCACCACTCAGAGAGTGAGGGGAAAAGAAAGCTTGGTGCTGGAAAGAGATGGGAGAAATACAGCAGGAAGATAGGGGCAAGTATGTGATTGAATGTGAAACAAACTGAGGGAGGAGTGAAAATGAGACAGCGTTTCTTGTCTTGTCCCTACGCTGCTGCTAGCCCCTCACTAATTCAGAAGACTATTCCTCAGACAGAGACTTTTTTCCCCCTCTTCCCTTTATGCCAGTGAATGTGCTTTATCTGGTTCAAATGGCACTCCAGCTGGCCATCCATTTCTGGTTTGGGAGTAAAATAAATAGCCCTCAATGTCCTGCGCCTCTGTGCAAACAAGTTAGTGAGCGCACACCAGCCTAGTGAGCGCACACCAGCCTATGCTTAAAAATAAATAAATAAAGTGTGTTGTGTAATTAGGGAGTACCCCCCCCCCCCACCCCCGATCACTGTCGAGCCAAATTAGCCCCTCTCGGTTAGGGAATATGTGAAGAGTAGCTTCCTCTCCTCTCCCATAATGGCTTCCTGCCTGCCCAAATTTGGAAAGCCTGCGTGTTTCCTGGAAAGCCAAACACAAGCAAGCGTAATAGTTTGTTTTCAAAGAGGTAAATTACATGTCGTTTGCAGCCGAGATAGCCAATAACTTTGATCGAATCGAAATCGGTTTAATGAGTTGACTTCGCGTGCATTCGATGTAACTGCATGACGCATCCGTGCCAGTCAGCGAACGGTATCTGGGAGGTGATAGTCACTTTATTTGTTTGCCGTCAAGCCTATGTCAATGCGAACCGAATCACCGTGAGTATCGCTGGGCGAGCCTCCAATGTGAATGTGGTAACGATGGCCGCTCTTGCAGACATACGAGACACCGGGGCCAAGCCTGTGATGGTCTACATCCACGGGGGATCGTACATGGAGGGCACGGGCAACATGATTGATGGCAGCGTCCTGGCGAGCTACGGCAATGTGATCGTTATCACCCTCAACTACCGTGTTGGAGTTCTTGGTAAGTTGTTTTGCTTTTGTCAGTTTTCAACCACATGCTCACATTGATGGATCTTTTTCTCGAGTTGGTTGCTGGGTTACCTTCATTTGTCACGAAAGGACACGGGGAGATAATGCAATGCAAATAAGCACCGGTTGCTTGTTGCGATAACGCGATGATTGTGTACGTGCGATTAGTCAGAGCAATTACTGTGTTTTCTCACATAGTGGCTGTGGCACGTCTACCCAACTGAAGAGCAAGGTTATGGTAGTTCATGACAACCAAGTACTGGCACTACCACAAGTACTTGTATTACAGTAATGAGCAATTTAATCCAACAACTCTTGATCCTTTGTATGAATTATGTAACTGTGTGAGACCACTTTCTGTGACAGTTTTAGACTTATGCCCAGTACACACATAAAGACAATTGGGCTGCTTTTGTGCCGATTTTGGCCCTTTCCGACCAAGGATGTTAAACGCCCGATGTTCTTAGGCTTTATAAGATTACCTATATACTTATCTACATGTGTGACGTTTGTTTTGGGTTCCCAGTCGTCTTGGGGCGGAAGGCTGCCGACCCAATGTAGTGTTTGCATTATTGTGGCTCCCCTCAGATGGCATGAAGTATTCTCAGATGAAAAGATTTCTATTAGGACGTATTATTTCATCTGGGGAAGGCCTTCATTTTAAAATGTATTACTTACTTTGTATATTATTTGTACGTTGTTTTATGGCAAAAATCTAGGCAGAATAAGCAGGGTGCATTGATTTGCTTTTCTGAACATTTAAATGACTAGACATGACGCTAACTGCTTGAAAATTGCCCCGTTCACACTTTAAATACAGCATAGGAAACTCATTTCGACAGACAGGAAACAGTTTATTGTCCTCAGTCGGCGCTGCTGTCTAGTTAGCAATGGAGTTTAGAGTTCATGATTTCAATCTTCAATGTTTATGTGTGAACAATAACATTTATGGACTGAGATAATTCTGTTTGGCCCCTTTTTTTTTTGAGGGGGAGGGTCTTTTAGGGAGAGGCGTGTATTTGCGTACCCAACATCAGTTCACACACTAAGCACATTAGAGAGGAGGTCACAAATTGAGGAAACACAGTATCTGTCTTTCTTGTGGTGACATGAAACAGATTTTCACTGTGACGTCGAAAAAACGCGTGTTGTGTTTTGTGACGTTTGTTGTTGTTGGTTGCGGATTCAGTCACATGGCTGTATCCTCTTTTAGGAATGTGTTTGTACCTGCGTGCATGTGTGTGTGTGTGTGTGTGTGTGTGTGTGTGCACTCGTGGAGGTGGGAGTGGAGTCAGGCAGTGAAAGACGGGAACCTAGAGGAAAAGAAGTGAGCTCCATGGAAACAGCTCTGCTGCCACACAAAATTGAGTTTGTTTCATCCATCAACCATCACGGATCTAATGTCCGCCATATTTTTTTTTTGTTATTGCACCATTGAAACATAAACATCTACAAATTCTGCAACCGATTATTTTTGTGAACATAATTTACACCTTTAACTTGAAGCAAACCAGGATGTTTCCTCTGTACATTTAATGTTTGCTGTGCATTATCTAAATATGAAATCTCAGCATTTCGTTTCTCCTTTATAAAAAAAATCTCTTCCGTTGGATTAAAAGCAAACCACCAGAACCAGAATTTGCACAATTGCTGTGCAATGTTATTTGCCTGATGATACCAATTTTTAGGACCTTTACCTCATACAACCTCCTATGTATTGCTAAATTCTAGATGTGACTAAATGCGTGGCAGCTTTTTTTTTTTTTTTTTTTTTTTAGCAATGTGACTGGAATGTATGTCATTTGGGCTACAACTCAAATGAAAATATCAAGTATAATTCATTAATTAAACTGGACTAGATTAGCCTATTGAATGGTTCACTTCGATTGGCACTTTGGGAGCTGTATTAATTTAACAATATTTATTGTGTATTTTTCAGCGCGAGGCCTTTTGTAGCTGAATCGATTATAGCTTAATTAGAAAGACATTTCACTGTGATGTTTTGCAATTCAATACCCCTGCAAACTACGATGACAAAATGAACTTGAATTTGTAGCATTTGCATGCATCATATAACTGGCACCATCATATTGATAACGGCCCTTTTTTTTTTTGGATACAGCTCTTGTGGTTTTTGCCCTGCCATGGTGCAGGGGTACCTAATAGAGGGGCCAGTGAGTGCATGTAATGGAACGGTCAGTGATTATTGGTCCGTGAGAAAAAAAATAATTGGAGGCAAGTTTTGTGTCATTTGTAAAAACAGTATCAACCTGGCTTTTGGCCCGGTGACCTTGTTTATTGTGAACATTAATGGTTGGTATTTGGAATGTTTGCTGCTCTGAAGGTGTGACATGTCAGAGGATGTTGCATCTCATATTCATGATGTTTTGTTTGTTTTTCTTTTAAAAACCTACCACCAATAGATTTTGTCATCCAGGCCGCTTCCAGCGAACCTGCTTCTATTCCTTTTCCGATCTTTCAATTCAAGTGTTTCAATAGTCAAACGTGATAGAGTAGCCAAAAAGTGGACTCAAGAGTAATTCTTGCATTTATTGATTTCACTTTTTTTTTTTTTTTTTTTAAATTCAAGGTAAAGCAATCAAAAACTGATTTTCACGTGCAATGACGACCTGGCTAAAGTCCCATTCGCTTAAGTCTAGGTAGGGTTACTTGAGAATAATGTGGAAGTAGTACAAATAAAGAGTATTTTTTTTTTCAAAATAATGAATTGAGTAAATATAAGTATTCTGTAAAAAAAAAAAAACTCAAATACAGAGCAGCTGGTGGGTAACTTCGGATTTATATACAGTATTTCTCAAATAACACTGAAACATTAAATAGGCACAAATTTAAAATAAGAATCTGCAAATTCAAATATTGCCAATCAATGTCATTTTTAAAAAATGAAGTAACATAAACGGAGGCAAATTTTAGCCACAAAAAATGGTCTTAAATGAATTGATTTTGTTAACAGACCTGGACATGACCAGGGCCGGAGGAGCACGGACTTTTACCCTGGAGTTTATTGGCTCAGACCATACCATAATTACATGCACGCACATGTCTTCAGCTGACATTCATACCCGTAACATCCTCTGTAACTGACAAGTCATTGTTTTTCATGCATCCACTGTCAGGGTTTCATGAAATAAAATGCACATCTAATCCAGAACAATCATTATACAAGTCAAAGTAAAAAGCAATGTTTTGATGAGCGTGATTTACTCTTTATTTGCCATTGCTTTGCTCTCACATTGTGCTTCAATCTCATGCGCTGATTTGCGCAGCCAATCAGAGTGATTAATTGTAACTGACAGCTCACACCATTTTGCATACTGCGATTCATGGTCCATTCATTCAAATCATATTTAAAAAGCACAATGACACACATTCCCTTGAATCTTCACAATTCTAAACAATATTTTTATTTATTTATTTACTTCGGTTTCATGCTTCTTATGTTTGGAATGTGTTGATCAAGGTTCTGGGTATTCCAGGATGACATTTTATGAAACCATGCCTGTCGGACAAATGGTGCGTTTCCAGCAATCCTGGTTGTTTGCGATGGTGTGAAAGTAATGATTTTGATTAACGTTGATTGTAAGAGTCAAATTGTCTTTTCTAAAGACAGCTTGCATTCAGATCAGTTGTAAATTCTTTCATTCATTTTCCGATCCGCTTCATCCTCACAAAGGAGGTGCTGGAGCCTATCCCAGCCGTCTTTGGGCAGTAGGCGGGGGTCACCCTGAACCGGTTGCCAGCCAATCGCAGCGCACACAGAGACGAAAAACCATCTGCGCTCACACTCACACCAAGGGAAAATTTGGAGTGTTCAATCAGCTTGTGATGTATGTTTTTGGAATGTGGGAGGAAACCGGAGTACCCGTAGAAAACCCACGCAGGCCTGGGGAGAACATGCAAACTCCACACAGGAGGCCGTAGCGGGGATTGAACCCACGACGTCTGCACTGTGAGGCCGACGCGCTAACCACTGGACACCGGGCCGCCTCAGTTGTAAATTTAATATTTAAAATTTGTTTCAATATAAATAAATGAAGGCCAAAATATCAAGAGATCTGAGGATACTGCATCCTTCCGACTCAATAGCAGCACCTAGAGTCCACCAGGAATTTTCCTGGTGCTCCAGATGGGCCACTCCTGTACATGATCCAGCACAACAAGGTCACCAGGCAGAGATGATTCATTTTAAAATCATGTATAATGATTTGCGTGAGTGTGAGCACGGATATGTGTGCCCTGCAATTGGCTGGCAACTGATTCAGGGTGTCCCCCGCCTACTGCCCGAAGACAGCTGGGATAGGCTCCAGGCACATCCGTGTCACTCTTGAGGCAAAGCGGATTAGAAAATGGATGGATGAATCTACCTCAACCAGCTTCATTACTCAAAAACACTGCGAGTTCTGGTCATTAATATCCTTGTCCTCAGTCTTCTGTATGGTTGTGGATTGCGTTTCTCCCTGATCTTTTGAAAATATACAACCCTTTCTATCGTGAGGACCGTCAACGGCTCTAATTGGGTCAGAAGTGTATTCGTCATTGAGGTATTGTGGTATACAGTACTTGTTGGTTTTATTCCACAAAGCATCACAAATTTTTTGTACAGTGATCCCTTGCTATTTTGCGGTTCGTTTATCACGGCTTCAGTGCATCGCGGATTTTTTCAAACAATTTTTTTTTTCATATACATGAAGTACAGTACTGTATATGTTGCTTTATGTGACTCATTGTTCTTTTGCAGCTTCTCGCGGACCGTTTGCGGACTTACCTGTATATGTTAATTGGTCGCTACTTCGCGGATTTTCGTTTATCGCGGGTGGTTTTGGTCCCCATTAACCGCGATAAACGAGGGATTACTGTATTTTTACTTTTTGTCCTTCCATCCATTTTGCATATAGCTTATCATCACTGAGCAGCAGTGAGCCAAAACCTCTTTGCAAGGTAAATACAGATTTCTGCCTGGCTCCATCTGATTGAAGAAATTGAGTCAAATGTCACCAGTACATTCATTGAATTGGTGAAACAGAGTCAGGCAATCTAAGACTCTCTGACAAACCGAAATAGATTACCCAATTACCGGTAATAATAATTATTTTACCAAAATAACAAGTAGCAAGCGGAATGTATCTCAATGCTAACAGAGGAGAAAAGTTGCATTACTTCTTTTATCCAAAAAGTTGAGCTGATGGAATTGGAAATTTAGCCGAAGCTGTTACCACCCACTTCTGGTAATCAACGCTGGAAAGGTGGTAAAATGGCCCCGCAGAGTCAACCACTGGTGTAAGGCTCAGCATGTAAGGCTATTAGGCATGAGGCATGTTCATGCTCTTATTTCCTTTATGGCACTTCAATTATGAGTCAGATGTTTCTACTTTCATCACCAGATTTTGCTAAATGTCATTCTACATGCATGCACGCACACCCAGCAAATAGAGCATGTCAGTGCTCAAAGCATGCACATACTCATGCGCGTGCATACAAACACACAGACTGCGCATCGCGGGAAAAAAATGCCCACGCACAGATGTGCTTGGCTCAAATGCGCAAACAGACACAGTTGCTCTCTTGGTGAGATACTTCTGCGAAATGAAAGGAGAAGAAGTGATGCGTGTGCTTGGGCGATAACGTAGCATGGTCCGATAATCTCCCCATGGTGGAGCTTTAACTGTTATTACAGACACACTCAAACGGCACAAGTAAAACCAAGGCCAGAGAGAAATCAGACCATGATGGGCAAATTAGCGCTAAGCTGTCTGGAGTGTCATCAAGCCAAAAGTGTTGACCTGCAATTCTCCCCAAATGCCGTCTGACCATTTGTTTTTACCTAGTTTACATCAACTGATTGAATAGAGTTGGCAAAAGTGCTCACACTGTGTACTTCAGTAAAAGTACCAGTGGCGTGCGGTCACGGCCTTTCAGGCCTTCTCTGTTTGGCTAGACACTATCAGGAGGTACTGCTACCCATTTACAACTTACATGAAACAATATTTATTTATTTTCAGTCCATTGCCTTCATGACACAGCGTTTCTTGGTTGCCCAGCTTTCAAAAGTGTTGGGTTTTTATTTTATTTTTTTTTTGTCAGCTTGTAATTGTTGCCATACCAGTGGAATCTGCCCAGGGTCTTTCACTACCATAAATGCTTGGCCATGAACACAGACAATAATGACTTTTTTTCTTTAACAGTCAGGTTTCTCATTCACCAAAGGGGGCTTGCAAGCAGGTTTCAGCGTGACGGAAGCAGTTTTCGTCTGCTGATGTCATTTTACTGTATGTGCATGAAAAGTTGATGGATGTAACAGTTGGCTGTCAATCGATTAATACTTTGTGTGTGTATGTATGTGTGTGTATATATATATATATATATATATATATATATACTGCGATTGGCTGGCAACTGATTCAGGGTGTCCCCCGCCTACTGCCCGGAGACGGCTGGGATAGGCTCCAGCACCCCCCGCGACCCTAGTGAGGATCAAGCGGTTCGGAAAATGGATGGATGGATATATATATATATATATATTTGGGGGTCGTTTTTCAAATCCAAACCACAACGCATTATACATTTCCGTAAAATCAAGGACATTAACCCGGACAATTTAGAATCACTTATCAACACCCTCCCCAGTACTGATTGTCTTTCTACAACAGATGAGCTTTTGACACACTACAATACAAACCTCCATAACATTCTCAATACCCTGGCCCCACTCAAAACCCGAACTGTCTCCTTCAACCAAACAGCACTCTGGTTTACCCCTTCCCTCAGACAACTTAAATCAAAAGGCCGTCAACTTGAAAGATTATACAGAAAAACTGGACTGTCTATTCAGAAAGAAATGTACACTACCCACTTCCTCCAATACAAGGACTCAATATCCAAAGCCAAATCAATCTACTACTCTCGATTAATCAGTTCCAATGAAGATAACCCCAGATCACTCTTTTCACTTATTTCTAAACTCACTAAACCTGCTGACACTCTTCCCTCACATCTCTATTCCACTGATTTTCGTAATACTCTGGCCTCATTTTTTGACTTATCCACCAGCAACTCACCCCTTCATCTGCTCCCAAACCTCCTTCTCCATTCTCCCCAGTTCCTACCCACCTGTTCTCTGCATTCACCTACCCATCTGCCCACCAAATCTCCATCTTAATTCAGAAGTCCAAAACCTCTACTTGTCAACTTGACCCTCTCCCTACTGTTCTAGTCAAAGCTTCTATCCCGACCCTCTCCCCTCTCATCACGAACATTATTCAAACTTCCCTCTCTACTGGCATTGTACCCTCCCATCTCAAAACTGCTGCTGTCACTCCCATTCTGAAGAAACCTGGCTCTGATCCCTGCGACCTGAACAACTTTCGTCCCATATCAAACCTCCCTTTCATTTCCAAACCCCTAGAAAAAACAGTGGCTGCTCAACTTCACACCCATCTTTCCTCCAATAACCTATTGAACAATTTCAATCTGGCTTCCGTCCCCTCCAAACTGCCCTCCTCAAAATATGCAATGACCTTCTTCTCTCTGTTGACTCCGGTTCACTTGCCATCCTCCTCCTGCTTGACCTCAGTGCAGCCTTTGACACCATCTCTCACGCCATTCTCCTCGACAGACTCTCCTCCATTGGCATCACCAGCACCCCCCTCTCCTGGTTCCGCTCCTATCTTTCTGACCGCACCCAGTTTATCCAGCTCAAATGTTTTAGATCTCATCCCTTTCCCCTCACCTCAGGGTTCGGTCCTTGGCCCCTTGCTGTTTCTAATCGATCTCCTCCCCATTGGTAATATCTTCAGGAAACATCACATTCACTTTCATTGCTACGCGGATGACACCCAGCTCTACATCTCTACCAAACCTAATCCTCCCTATCCAACTGCCTGCAGGAATTAAAATCTTGGTTCAACTCAAACTTCCTCAAACTGAATAGCAATAAAACTGAACTCCTCCTCATTGCCACCAAATCCACCCTAAACAAAATAATCAATTTCTCCATTCCCTTTGACAGCTCCTCCATCTCCCCCTCCCCTCAGGTCAAGAGTCTGGGTGTCATCCTTGATAGCACCTTCTCCCTCACCTCACATATCAACCACATCACTCGTTCTGCATATTATCATCTTAGAAACATCCACCGGCTCCGCTCTTCTCTCACTCCTCACTCCACTGCTATACTTGTTCACGCCCTCATCACCTCGCGACTCGATTACTGTAATTCCCTCCTGCTCGGTCTCCCTCAAAAAACCCTCCATAAGCTTCAGCTGGTCCAAAATTCAGCCGCCCGCATTATCACGCTCACACCATACATAAACCATATTACACCCGTCCTCCAACATCTCCACTGGCTCCCCATTTCACACCGCATTCAATATGAAATCCTGCTCCTCACATTCAAAGCCATCCATAACCTAGCCCCTCCATACCTATCTGACCTCATCCATATTCCTACACCTGTCCGCTCTCTTCCTTCCTCCTCCTCTCTCCTCCTCTCTGTCCCCCCTGCTCGGCTCGTCACCATGGGAAACAGAGCCTTCAGTCGCTCTGCTCCCCAGCTCTGGAACACACTCCCCGCTGACCTTCGTAATACAGACTCATTAAAACGTTTCAAATCCAGCCTCAAAACACATCTGTTTAGACAAGCCTATTCACTCGGACCATAAAGCCATTATTTTTATCTTGTTGTATTATTTC
Source organism: Hippocampus guttulatus (assembly GCF_054856545.1). Classification (NCBI taxonomy): domain Eukaryota; kingdom Metazoa; phylum Chordata; class Actinopteri; order Syngnathiformes; family Syngnathidae; genus Hippocampus; species Hippocampus guttulatus. Next base: position 31,858,313 of record NC_141262.1, on the reverse strand, counting down.
TTATTTTATTTGATGTTGCTTTTAACATTGTATTAGTGATTTTAACTGCTTGTTGTAAGGTGTCCTTGAGTTCCGAGAAAGGCGCCCACAAATAAAATGTATTATTATTACTGTATATTATTAACGTTGCTTGTAGAGGTAAACATTGTGTTATGAACACAACTCTGGTTATCTTGATAACCAATTTTATTATTCTCATTATCTTATCCATTTTCAAATGACAGCTAATTGGATGTCAAGTCAAATCTCACTCCCACTTTGACGTTGGAAGTTCCTCTGCATGCATCAACACATTGAGCAATAGTCAGGAAGAAAGACAAGTAAGCAGGCAACTGAAAACACGTTACAATACATTATCCAATAGAATTCTAGAGCTTTACAATTGTGGATGAGGTCACGTGACTGTGAAGGAAAATACTTGATGTAGATCCACCTCTTGTTATACTTCAACTCATTCACACTCGATATAATAAATACAATTAGTAATTCATTCACTGAATAAGAGTAAGCAAATCAATGTAAACAGAGAAATAAATAAATAAAGATTCTGAAAAGCTGTTTTAATTAAGCCGCTTAAAGAGATGAGGGAATAAAGGAGGCAGAGAGAATTAGACAAGATAATGAGTTTAAAGTAAAAGCAGACAGGGCAAGTCCAGCCATATTTTTAACACTAATATCAGACAAATGCTACGCACGGGCAGTCAAATGTGGCATTAATATTGCAGTTAACGTCTTTGAAATAAACACAACATTCAGAATATTTAACAGTCTTCAGAACCAAGACTCTCAACTAACAAATCTGTACTGAAAGTTATTTTAATGTGCCAATGAAAAGAACATTTTCACCAGCATATTGCAACAAATTGACTCCAAAACCTTTCTAAATGTCATCGATTAATGTTTTATTCATTTTTCATTTGTTTTGTTTGAGTCGCACCATTATCGTTTCCCTCAGCTTTTCGATGTTACTCCTAATGGATCAAAATTATTGAGATGCGGCTCAGCGTAGTATAAAATATAGATGGAGCATTTTTTTTTCCCAAAGACAAGCTACAGAGGATATAATCTATTTTTCAGCACTGTTTTTGAACATTTGTGAGATTCTGCAGTGAATAGACAAACTGTGCATTGGCTTGTTTAAATTCTGCTCCGACTCTGATTTAAGACGCTGCCACTCGTGTTCCAATTAAAGACGAATCCACAAAGTAACTATCGTCCTCCTGCAGCTTGAAGCTCTGTGCTGCTGAAACGGTAATTATTGCTTCAAAGACTACACCGCTATTCTCCCGAGTCCCCATTTAGACACTTCCACATATCAACCTCTCTCTCTGTAGACAATTGAACTTTTTAGAGTTAATCGTTAATCACTTGTTGACCCCGCCGCGGGATGATCAACACCCAGCAAGCTTTGAGTCGGGTCACTCGCTTTAGGTTAGGAACGGGAGAGGAGCGCCTGTATGCTAGAGTAACACTGTTTGGAGCTCTGCATGTGTTTGAAAGTGGCAGCGTGGAGCTGTTGTAGCTTTATTCCTCTACAAACCGTTTGTTTTTGCTGGAGACTCAAAATATTTGGGGATGACATCAAAAAATGATTATGAAACAATAGATGAGCGTATCGTCTATTTCCACATATTCACATTTGGATTTTGACACACAACTTCCAAACGTTTGGCTCACAACATGTGACTGACAGGAGTATTTTGTTGCCCAGGTTTGTCCAAAGACATTGCTTATTCAAAAAAGAAATACTGTACTGGTACTGTAGCTTTGTAGTCTATGCGCAGTTTTAGATTTGTATTTATGTGTACCGATTGCATTTTTATTGCAGTGGTAACAAGCTCATAACTTGATTTACTTTTGTAGAAAATCAAATTTTCCCATGAAACTGAATGAATTTAGAGGCCATTATTCTGTTCCAGAACCTCAATAAACCAGCATTTTTGGGATTACGTGGAATAGCACTGTTGTTTATAAAACCCCTCTTCCTTGTGCCGTCATCCTAAAGTGATCGATGTGTGTTCCATTGACCCCATCAGCAAGGTTGTCAGGGGCTTTATACTTCTAGTCTACCAGAAGCATAATGGGTTAGCCAAGGTGAATAGGCGTTGATGAGGGATGACGACTCTGAACCACTATGAAAAATAAAATATTGGGACCTAGTTTTTCCCTTGCCAGGCAGGATGCAGGTCTCCAGGACCTCAACTGGAGCTGGGCTTGGAGGTGACACTGGTGGCAGGGCATGTTTCCACGGCCCCGCAAAGGCACAGCCAAAAGAGACATTATGGTGGTGGCCAAAGGCAGCAACCATGGCTGAGCCGATTCTTGCTTACAGAAGAAGATAGCATTGCGGGGGTCAGCAACCCGCGGCTCCAGAGCCGCACGTGGCTCTTTAGCGCTGCCCTGGTGGCTCCTCGAAGCTTTTTCAAAAATGTTTGAAAATGGAAAAAGATGAGGGAAGGAAATGTATTTTTTGTTTAAATATGATTTATGTAGGAGGAAAAACATGACACAAACATTCTTAACGTTTTCTAATGCTGTAAAAATGTGTTGAATAAAATGTTGATTTCTGTCAACGAAGATTTGGATCACAGCCTGCGACACACGTTTCTATTAGCAGAGCGGGATGCCAAGCAGGTGGCTGTTGCAAAAAAAATAAATAAACGGCCTTTCAATTCACTGAGGGTACTGGCAAAGAATGGGAATCTGGAGGGCCGATAGAAGCATTTTAAAACGGTACACGTGAGCTACGTAGTTAACACACTGCAAAAGTGCGTCGAATGCCTCCGCGTCTGGTCTCAACAAAGGTAGGTAGGCATGCATGTGTAAGTGCATGCGTGTGTGCGGTAACGGGTCGATTACGGGAGGTTGGTTGATCGAAAAGTAGATCTTCGGTCAAAAAAGGTTGGGCACCTCTACAGGATGCAGTGCAGGGAAAAATACAGTATTTGGAACCAACTTAGTCATTTTGATAGTAGGCTAACATACAGGAGACACATACAGCATGTGTTGCCTTCATTACAAAGTTTATAGAAGGCTTTTGTTTTTTGCGGCTACAGACATATTTGTTTTTTGGGGTTTTTTTTGTCCAATATGGCTCCTTCAACATTTTGGGATGCCGACCCCTGGGCCAAGGCATCGAAGGATCCGGTTTGTTGACCTCAGTCTTGTTTCTCTGCTTTTTGCAGATGATGGGTTCTGTTGGCCTCATCGAGCCTCTGACTCCCACTCGGGTCAATAAAGAGTGAAGTGCTTTCTCCAGGTCGGGAATGAGATTCTTCCCAAAGTGGGGGAGTTCAAGTATCTTGGGGTGTTTTTCAGGAGTGAGGGAATAATGGAGCGGGGGATTGACTGGTGGATTCATCCTGGGTGTGCAGTGATGCAGACTTTGCAGTGGTCTGTTGTAGTGAAGAAGGAGCTGAGCTGAGGGTCAAAGGTCTCGTTTGCTGTCGACCTACGTTCCTTTCCTCGCCTATGCTCGCAGTTTGTGGGTGTCTGAAAGAACGAGATTACGGATGTAAGCGGACAAAATTAATTTCTTCCGCAGGGTGTCCGGGCTCTCTCTTAGAGCTGCTTGGTCATCTGGGAGCAGTTTGGAGTAGAGCTGCTCTTCCGTCGCCTCGAGAGGTGTTGGGTGAGGTGGCTCCGACATCTGATTAGGAACCAAAAGAAGCAGCACCTGAGACAGGCTACAATGATAGCCTGGGAGAGCATCACCACAGAAAAATGCAAATGTTAGTTGGCATTGATGGTTTACAGACTTAATGCAGTTATTAGTTATTCACTTCAGTCCAGTGGGGTAGTGCTCCCTGCAGAGGTGGGTAGAATCTCAATTTTCCTATTTTTATTTTGTTAATTTTATATGTACATTTTTCAGTAGTCCAGAAAAACACCATGTTTTAGAAACATTAAAATCTAAGAAAAATCCATCATTTGTATTTGCTCACAATAATAAAATCATCATGACTTGATTAGGAGCAGTTTGTAGTTGTTTCTGGTAACACAGGCAGCCTGAATGAATGTCAAATTGACTTATCATGAGACACGCTATAAAACAATATTTAGTGAACAAAGAACAAAAATATGCACTGCTCTCTCTAGAACGTACAAACGAGGCAGCACAATGGCGCTTCAACCAGTACATGTATAAATGTATAAGGAGAAAATAGAACGGGAATAAAATATCACACCGGAATTCATACTTTGATACTGGTCTGGGCCTGATTTGTGCCTCTGTACAAAGTCAGCAATTTCTCCCTTCTTTTTCATTGTTATCCATCCCTAAATAAACAGTCTAGTTTGACCTCAACATTGTTTTAGGCTGAATCTTGTGTTTTAACTTGTTTTAAAATCAACAACCAGCCGAGCTACTATGAAGTTAAACTACATTATGTAGGTTCATTCGGGCTCAGTAACTTGGCTAACGTTATAATTTCGACCTTAAAATAACACAAGAGCTTCATAGACACTCTCTGGGAATTTATTACAGTTTCAACTCAGACTCTGGCGTGAAATTCAGAAAAATAAGTAGGTACAGTACAAAACGTAGACACGCATATAACCTAGACTACACCGGACTACACTCTGTCCAGTTTATCTTACTTATTATGTGCAATACTTTTTCTGACCTAAAAAAAAAGACACATTTGTTACAAATACATATGTTGATTTAAATACCGAGAAAGAAGACCTGGCAAGCCAAAATAAAGATAGCTATTTGAGTTCTAGTAGTTTTCTGTCTCCAACAAAAATAAAAAGAAATTGCTTCATGCTTTTGGTGCGTATCTGTGTGTGCAGAGTTACCACACCTCTCTAATGATATATAACGGTAATGACTTCCAGTAAGAGGGGAGTATTTTGTATCACTGCTCTTTACAGTTATAATTACTCACTCGGTCTCCAGTGCCTGTCACTTGTCCATTGGCTGGTGGTGCTGTTGTTGTTTTTGAGCAACCTCCAACTGGGTCCCAAAGCGGCACCTAAAGCCGCAGCGACCCGGATACCTGCAGACCCAGTTGTCGGCTGTTGACTGGGAACTGTTCGTAGCCCGAAGGCACGCCCAACATCGCTTGGAGGTCATTCCTGAGTTGGGTGGCTGGTGGTGCTGCAGGAAGAGTGGCAGGTCTTGGCAGGGTTGTCTTATTTACTGTTTCAAGACACATTAGGAACGAAGATAGTTTTTTTTTCCCCGAAAATCAAGGTGAGCCTCTCCTTCCCGGCCCTTCTGAAAAGAGAATCATTCCTCCACTATGATTGTTTGTGAACTTTGTCAACTGATTTTCCCATCACTCTGATTGTAGCCTCTTTTATTTCGGTAAAGTCTGCCTTTGTACATTCAAGTCACTAAGGCCTTGAGAAGAACACTTTCCAATCAAAATCAGCTCAAACTGCATTTGAAAGTGTAACTCTCACAGCTTGGAGCTTCAAAGTTGTGGTGGCGCATGAAATGATTTTGAGTGATGTGTATTATAACTCCGTCCCACTTGGCCTTCTCCAATGCTTAAGAATTTGGCTTGTGGCAACTTATCCACTGAGTCTGAGAGAAATTAATTAGTTGGGTTTGAACAATGCTGGATAAAGGAATGTCAGGTTAATATGCACTGCGTAGGTAAACAAATTGAGATCCAACTTTCATGGATTTTGTCATTTAATGTCGGTCGAGACTAATTTACTCACTTTGAATCCGACTACTCTAATGCCTAACTTTATGCTTCCAACTTTGTCGGAACAGTTCATAGGAAGGCCCTTTTTCTTTCCGAGCATGACTACTCCAGTGTACAAAGGAAAGCTCATAGCGGCATCAGGGGCGGTTCTGGATCAATTTCACTGAGGGGGCCGGGCTGGGGCCAGGGGTTTTGATGGGGGGGCACATTCAACCCAGGGCTAAAAAGACAGATTCGAAATCTTATTTGACTTTTTATTTCTTCAGACTTTGAAATTGTAGTCATAACATTACAGTGATGAGAAAAAAACAGTATTAGGAGGGCTAAAATGTCTGCAAGCGTAACAATACGTCTGTTGAGAATATGGGGATGATATGGTACCAGCCTGCCGGGGACAAAAATTGCAAATACACTGAAGCTAGATGTTTTACATGCATATAATTATCCAAATTTTAAAAGGCAATGTCTTATATATTGATCCTGTTAAATAAAAATTTAAATAGAAAGGGAGACTAAAAAAGTTACATGCACACACACACACACACACACACACACACGCGCGCGCACACACACACACACGCACACACACGCACACACACACACACACACACACACACACACGCACGCACACACACACACACGCACGCGCACACACGCACACACACACGTAAATAGCACTCGTGTCGTGGTAATTTCCTTCTCTGCGGACTGCTTCTCATTTTCCCGCTCATTTTTAAATGGCGCAGCGCACTAAAGGGTCCGACTAGAATGTTAAATCACGCACTTTGGTTCCACCTTTTACACGACTGCGTAATCTGCGCTCGGAGGGGGGGCCAGAATCGGTGCTACAGGGGCACTGGCCCCCGTTGTCCCCCCCCAGAACCGCCACTGAGCGGCATGGTTGGATGAGTTTTAGTGTGAGAGCCCTGACCTCAACCTCACCAAATAAGTACCTTTGGGATGAACTACAACAGCCATTGTGAGCTTGGAATCATTGAACTTTAGTTCATTGGAACCACTGAGGTTTATCACAATCTATTCAGAGATCACTAATTGACATCAAGTTAGTGATCAATTTTTCCCTTCGGAAATAATCGTTAATCTTCTCCAGGTTCACACTGTCCCAATACTAAAAGCATTTACATTTAAACTGTACAGTCACCTGGAATAGTCTCCAGCTCTGTGACCCTGAGGAAGATACACGGACTATATTATGTCTGGATGGATGAAAATGTTGTTTGAAATCCAAATTGTATGACTTTCAGGTTGAACTTATGAGCTTCGACCACATTAAATAAACGACAGGACCGGGCGACATGGCCTTAAAATTGCATCCCCAATTTTTTTCCCTCCAATATTCCATATCCGATTTTAATTGATTTTTTTTCCCCCTCCTCAATGAAAAGAATTGGCAAAAGACGATGTGATTATACAATACTTGGAAAAAATTACTTTGACTTCTTTTTTGTTTTACGCCTTTGTCATCCACTAAGAGAATAATGGAGCACGAAGCAGAATTCGCCAAGCGTTTGATTGTTCATCCACTAATAGGGAACGTGAGCTGGGTTTAGACAGTCGTGTGACAGGTTAGCTTGATGTGTTGATACAACGTATGTGAGGCCAGGCCTCAATGTGAAATAATTCTCATAAATTGTCCGCTTGGTCAAGGGAATTTTCTCTCCGATGCTACCCGCTTAGGCTTCAACAGTCTTTGAAGACACCTTGCAGAGGACTGTTTGTTGCTCATTGTCTGACGCTGCAAACCCCGACCAATTCTAAATGACTGGGGAAAAGGTGCCTCTTTAGGAAACTCACTTCTCTCTCTGCCATGTCTTTTTGTGGAAACTGTGCTAATCAACAAGGAAGAAAAACGATTTTGTTGAATTAAAAAAAAAAGAGAGAGAAAACATCAAGGTGAGCCAAAAATAACAATCTATCAAATAAATTGATTAGTCACCCAGCCCTGGTAAAGTATATTAGCTACTTTGTCAAAAATGTTTCTAAGTAGAAAATTAATGAAAGAAATACAACCATTTGGAAAATTGTTCTGATCTGCCTTCCTCCATCCCCACCCAAGTGTTACTGTTGCTAAGGTAGGCAGGCGTATATTAATAAAACAAATTGGAGGACAGCTGAAATGTTTATGAGGTTTTTTTTCTCCATACAAAATGTTTTTCTGTTTTTAGTTCTCTCCCATATGGAGTGCCAGCTCGTTTTCTACTTGTTGACCTTATTGATGTGTCAGACAGGTCGTTTGTGAAATCGTTTTTTTTTTTTGTAGGCCATTTTTAATGACTGCTCTTTTCCACTCATTTGAGATTTTTCCCCAAACTGAACACACCATTTGGTGTTGACATCTTACTAGTTTATAGGTTTCACAGATCACCTGTTATGCTCCACTGTAGTGGTTTGCACAGAGTGGGATCGGTGATGCATTGTTGTTAAATAAAACCACTGTAAATCGTCAGTCTATTGACAGCCCAATTCAATTTGAACCTAAATCCATTTGAAGTGACACATTTCTTTCCTGCGGCTAGACGGAGCCCACACACTTCTAGTGATACATCTGAAGCTGATTGATTACTGCCAGAACACAAGGAATAAAAACTCATAGTTTTCTCATTAGTAGTCACAGTCGTGAAAACAACAGCAAGTGACAGCAAAATGACAGGCATGAAGAAAAATATAGCTGGAGGAAACAACAGTGCTCTCCTGCGAATACAAAACAACATTCACATAGAATATTCAATCTTGAAACACAGAGGTGCTCTAACATTTTGATGACGTTAAAAGAAAAAAAACCCCAGCTCAATTTACTGTACAATCTACACTATATTCCCAGTGGTCATGGCAGCCCCGTTTGCCCGAAACGTACTGCGGTGTGGGATTTTGGCCAGTCCCCGCCCTCCCCCCCTTCCATAACCAAGGCCTGCAGAGTTTTGTAAAGGTTTATCACAGTTATGTCTCTCAGAATCTGTCTGCCCATGCCCTGATCAAATTCGCCAACATTTCTTAAGACCTGCTGTGCCGTCATTGAGAGGTGGTTCGAGCAGGCGTAACATTAGAGGGACTTCATGCCACCAGTTTGCAATCCCGTCAGCCGTCTCTTCTGACACACACTTGCTGTCAAGTCGGAAGGCCCAGAATGGGGCGGAGTAATCCGGCAAATCGGCACACAGGCGCAGCGAGCCTAGTGTCTGCATGTAAATCGGAATATGGCCACATTTCTCAGTGATAATTTTACAGTTTGAGCCCTGCGAGTACCAGGGACTCGCTGATCAGAAAACTATGAGTCCCGTTATGCATTTAGAGAGTCCCAAATTTCGAATTCTGAAATGGTCTACTTATTCAATTGACTATGATAATAACACAAGCAACAACAATATTCATTTCTTATAAACAAGTGCTGCAAAAATGTAAATAATTCAGGCATACAAGATTATTATCGCAAAAAACGATCCAACTTTAGCTGCTTCCTCTGTGATATCGCCGCAATAAACTTTCGCAACACTTGTTCGCAACACTTGTTTTAACGTTACACGACTTCACCAATCGTCTGCTTTCCACGCGGTGAAGGCCGATCTCGCCAATCTCGTCTCGCGAGAACGGAAATCTCATCACGTGAGATTACTTCACGCGAGATGAAAACAACAATGGCGGCAATTATCAAACTGCGATCGTAGCTGGAAAAAAAGATTTACCGTAGGGTTTTTTTGCTTTTTTTTTTTTTTGACTGAGAAATTTCCTTGCGTCCCAAAAACGCACATTATTTGGAACTCTGCGTCTGGTGGGAAAATTATGCGTCTAGGACGTGGGACGCAGAGGTAACGAGATGGCTGATTTCTGCATGTGCCGTCTGCGAGAATAGATTCCGACGTCTTACAGCCCTTCGCTTGAGTCATTTCCAGCTCATTCAGAGAATAGGAATGCACAGATCTATCAAGGAAGCTGCTTGATTGATCGATGCTGAAACCCTATACATACCTAATGGACCAATCTCAGATTCAAAGTCATACAAAATTGTTGAAATGTATGGATGATAAGTATTTTGTTAAAATATGCGTCAGTGCGTTCTTGCATAACAAGTTCACTGATGACAAATTGCGTATTTCTGTACATCTGTTTGCATATTGGCTGTTTGGTTTAAGAGAAGATCAGAATCACTTTGAACATGACAAACATTTACATATATGTAGTCTTTTGAGTCAGCATTTCCAATTAGTCTTCCAGGTACTACGCCTTAGCGTTCGAGTGATTTTGGTCAGATAATATGTCAGCAAAGGTGAAGGAAAAGCCAAAGGGGGGCTCTGTGCCTTCTGGCAGTGATTCTGAGAGCGATTTTTACTTGTTTTCATGGCCATTTGGACAGCTTCCTCCAAATGAAACAAGAGAAAACAAACTTATTCATCCCGCTAATGTGGCAGAGTCCGGGATTGAAGTAATGGTTTCGATGCCCCGGTTGGTTGCAGTTTGTTGAGACGCTCCGCTTTGAATCTCTGCCAGGAAATTAACTTGAAAACGTCTCTTGGTCGACCGGCAGTAATAAACGTCTCTCCCCCGGACAACAGTGCAGGGAGGGGCCCCTGTGTTTGCCAGCCTCTCACCATGCCCGATGAATATCTTTCCTTACCACTGAAAAGCATTGATTAAAAATTAAAATGCAAGAACTCCGAATGGGTGCGGCCAGAGGAAACAGCATTACAGCAGAACAAAGAATCGCTGATTTAAATATTTTGTCATGGTTGACTTGTTTTTAATGTATTCTATCGTTAGTCCGTAAAAACACAGTATCACACATATCATTATTTATTTAAACATCCATCTCTCTGAGCAAGACAAAGTTCCAGGGGTCTCAAGCAGTCATTAGTACCTTTTCCTCCTACTCCTGACATTCATCATGATACATCTGAGACCATGGCCATAGCTTTCAGAGTACTGATCAATAAAAATTGGTCAGGTACTGGTCTACAGTTAGTTTTCGCCTGCCATGGTTCAGGCGGAGATCTGCATGGTAAAAGGCTTGAACAGAAAGCTGAGTACAGGTAATTGTTTTTGTTTACACTGTAAAACAATTACGAGTTGATCATATGAATGTTCTAAACTCATGAGATGTGCAAAGGTGAGTGCGGTGACATTCATTGTCAAGTCAAGTCAACTCAACTTTATTGTCAAAGATGCTATCTGTGAAACATACAGCACGGATGAAATTTCTTTGCTCTCAACCTCATGTAACGACACTGATGGCGGGAGGAGCGTGACCCGGGGCCCGTATGTATGTGTTCTGAGGCGGTCGATTCCAGCTGGCTCCAGCATGGGGGCTTCCCACTGCCCGCTGGTCTGGGGTAGGGGCGGACGAGTCTGGTTATGTGGGTGTGGCACGAGGGGTGGCGCTCCTAAACAGCCTGATCCCTGGTCGAGTCACGGCCAGTGGAAACCCGCCTCTGAAAATGCCGCGGGGGGAGTTGAATGTTGTGTGTAGGCAAAAGGAGGCGGTTGAAGCTGAAAACGAGTTTATTTATTTATTGTTGCCATTTTGATCGAACACCCTCGACAATGAAATTGGAATCCTGCAAAATATTCCCAAGTTTTACCCAATGGACCGATATTAGGGCGGCCCGGTGGTCGACTGGTTAGCACGTCGGCCTCACAGTCCAGAGGTGCAGGGTTCGATTTCGGCTCCGGCCCGCGCAGGATTTCTCCAGGTACTCCGGTTTCCTCCCACATTCCAAAAACATGTATGGCAGGCTGATTGAACACTCCAAATTGTCCCTAGGTGTGAGTGTGAGCGCAGATGGTTTTTCGTCTCTGTGTGCCCTGTGATTGGCTGGCAACCGGCTCAGGGTGTCCCCAGCCTACTGGCCGAAGACAGTTGGGATAGGCTCCAGCACCCCCCGCGACCCTTGTGAGGATAAAGCGGATCAGAAAACGGATGGACTGATATTCTGACGATGTGTTTATCTTCCAAAACTGAAGTGGAATACAGTTAGGTTATTTTTGTGTCCTAATTACATACATCCCGGAAGATACGTCACCACCGCTAAATTGCAACATTTGAGGATATACACGCCTAGAAATGAACACATTAGCTAATGTTAGGCCACAAATCCACTTTATTAGTTGGCAATTTCACAAACAGGGAATGGACAGCGAGACCATCCTAGCTTGATTGAATATGTTTGTGATGCATCTGAGGTAAAAGCGGTATTATGTACTGCAGTTATTTTACCTCAAAATCTGTGGCCTGTTCTAAAGTGCCTGTATTTGATTTGTGTTTTTACCACATAACACTCCGTGTGTTGTTCTTTTTTTTTTTTTGCACACAAGAATCACGATAAAAATAAACGCAAATAATAGAAACCGAACTAAAATTAAGCATTTAAAAAACAACAACAAAACTTCTCTGAAGCCTCATGCAAGCTAACTAAAACAACTTTAACGATAATGAAAATTCTAAAGCTATCATAACTCTGTTCGGGTTTAGCGACCCTTTCTGCTTTGTCCGGTCTACTGTCAATTAAAATTACGGTTCTTAATGTGGCCGTAGGCCACATGTCAGGAAGTAAATAGACGGGCCTTTCCTCGTCACTGGTTGTTGTTTGTCACTATGTAACACCAACAATGGGTACGCGCAAAGGTTTACTGTTAATTGCGAGGAGACCCAAAAGGTATCCTGCAGTGAGAAAGGGGACTCTTATTTTTAGTCCTTTTTCACAGCTTGTTTCCCTTCTTTGGATTGGATTGGATACAACTTTATCGTCAAATGTGCTGCACATGTAACATTCAGCAGAGATGAAATTTCTTCCCTCTCAAGACAACACAAAACAAGAGGACCTGCTGCGGGTGTCCGCGCTGCCATCAAAAGAAAGTTAAAAAATGACAAAATAATACAAAACAACACATGACACAGACAATCGTGCAATCTTAACCACTTTCCTGTGTACACTTTGTTGTCTGAAGCAGTTATAGATGAAAGATTGTTACCACCTGCTGTTGCTTCAGTGTCGCATTAAGATGTTTCACAGTAATCCAACATCCAATAGCCTGTCATTGTTAAGTCTTGAACCCAGATGGCTAATGCATTGTTAATGAAAATGCACTCACCTTTTTCATTGCACAACAAATAGCGAGGCCCAAAGTACTTTGTTTTCTCAATGCTTGACCTTTCACTATTGTGTGACTGACAGGAAACCATTGCTTCATGCGCATGTCTTTTTTTCTCTCTTTTTAACCAACAAGCTTTAATTTAGCTGAAATGGTGTGCATCTCGAAAGCATGTAAAAAGGTAAGCCAAATAATGACTTTCCTCTGATGAGATTGTCCACTTGATTTTATTTTATTTTTGTAATCAAGAGCATCTATACCATTCATCTATTCATTCATGTTCCGAACCGCTTTATCCTCACCAGGGTTGCGGGGGGTGCTGGAGCCTATCCCAGCTGTCTTCGGGCAGTAGGCGTTGAGGGGGTGGGGGGGGACACCCTGAATCGGTTAACAGCCAATCGCAGGGCACACATAGACAAACAACCATCCACGCTCATACTCACACTTATGGACAATTTTATAGTGTTCCATCAACCTGCCACGCATGTTTGTGGAATGTGGGAGGAAACCGGAGGACCCGGAGAAAACCCACGCAAGCACGGGGAGAACATGCAAACTCCACACAGGAAGGCCGGAGCTGGAATTGAACCCGGTACCTCTGCACTCTGAAGTCGACGTGCTAACCACTCGATACTGGGTCGCACATCTGAACCAGAGTTTTCTAATATAAAGTACACCGATGGAACAGCAATTTACCTTCAGGAAGAACAATATCAGTCGTGTGTCACGGTTGGCTTTGTTGCTGTTATGTTGATATGAATGCCATCGAGAAACTTTCGTGACACGATTTAACATTTCATTGTCAGTCTCTCTCATTATGACCAGATACTAATCACAGGGTCATTGCTAATTATTCACCATTCTCGCAGTTGTTCTCAATTGTATTTGAGCATCAGATACAAGAGGCAGTTCATACTGAACACATGAATACGTATGCAGTCGCAAAGCCGATTCACCTTTGTTTTTTTTGTTGTTTTTTTGGCTGCACTCTTAACATTCAGTTCCAGATTGGATTTTCTACTGGCAGAGGCTTTTGCATCACCGGCTACATTTTGCACTCTGCGACAGGTTTTATTGTACTACTGTGAAATAACCTTTTGTTGCAAGCTATTAAATGAGTGTTCCCTCAACCTTTAATGTGTTATTGCTTCCCCTGTCCCCACATGACATAATAATTGCACGACTTTTAGCAGTCGTAACTGATGAATGCTGGTGAAAGGTGACTGACTTGGGGTTCTTCTTAACATTAAAAAGTAAAATGGACTAGACTGTGTGTCTAAAAGGCAGTGAGCTAATGTAGTGTCAAGTACATGATGAGGGATGTCCAAAAAAAAAAAAAACCTAAACTAAACAAAATGACAGGGACTTTAAATTGCTTTTCTTGAAAACATTTACTTTTACTTGCCTTAAAAGCCTCAACATATCATTCAAGGACATCTTTTAAAACACTGCATGTACATCGCTGTTAAAGGAAGATACATTTTCCCAAATGGGTTGTTTTTTTATCTTCTGTACGACAAGTCTATGCCGACGCCTGAAAGATCTCTTTGTGGTCATTCTGTGCTTGAATGCTTTGTTTCACTTTGTACTCTGCTCTGGTGGGAAGTGTGGGCTTCCTAATGGCAGCACATTTCTTTCTGACTGCATTTGTCCTGAAGGGATTTGTAACTTTACAAAAATATATTGTCACTTCTTCCTCAAGGCAAAACATGTACACGTAACAGTTCTAGTAAGCAGACGCTGGCATTTACACCGTTCAGATCATCCCTGATTGACATTATTGATCATCCAGAGGTGGTTTGTTGGGGCAGTGTTAATATGTAGGAAGGGAACTGCTGTTAGCACTTATTTAGTGGACATGATCAATATATCTGCACTGTCAGGCGGAAAAGTGCCATTCTACAAACTACCTTTAATTTGCTCGTGGAAAACTCGCTCGAGATTCAACTACAGTTCCAAATCTAACGAAGAACATCTCTTTCAGATTCCTGATATACGTTTCATATATCGAATGAACTAATTTCTCAGTGAGCAATTGGACTAGACCAGGGTACCCAAGTCTGGTCCTCGAGAGCCCCTATCCAACCCATTTTACATGTTTCCATCCTCCAACACACCTGATTTAAATGATCAAGATCATTAACCAAGCCTTTGCAAAGTGCCGTTGTGGGATGGAAATAGTCTTTTCCCAGGCAGTTGTGGCAGCATTCCTCATTTGCATCAAAGTCAGGACAATCTGAGGTGCAGTTCCCAACAGTATGCCGTGCTTGACATTGCGGAAACAGAAATAGACTCTCTGCAGTCCATGCATGACATTGACAAGTAAACTGCAAGCTCTCCCCTTGCAGATGATGGAGTCGGCCGCGTGCGTGACATAGGTAATTGGCAGAAGTGGGCATTCAGTCAGACTGACGGAAGGTCCGTCAGCCCATCACTGACGGACGCCCGGTTTTCTGATGACAAACTTAAAAAAAAAAAAAAAAAAAAGATGAACTGAGCACTGATGAAGTGAGTTTTCATCCATCAGTATAATCGTCACTAACTGAGCCAAGGACCGATGGTCCATCACTGTTGGATGGCCATTTCGCTGACGACTGACAACTGAGTAAACTGCATTAACTATATATTTACAGTAGGTGGTGCAAAGCATCAAAGAGTCAAGAAAGTATGTTATTGGTTTTGTGTTAAATATAGTCAGGCTGGCAAGACAACAAATTAATGAGCTAAGAGGTACGAAAGGAGCTTTGAACACGAGAGACATTTTATACAACGTTCTGGTGACTTACGTGTATTTATTTTTCTTGTGGGAGTAGGGGACGGCACGGTAGTCGACTGGTTAGCGCATCGACCTCACAGTGCAGAGGTCATGGGTTCGATCCCGGCTCCGGCCTTCCTGTGTGGAGTTTGCATGTTCTCCCTGGACCTGCGTGGGGTTTCTCTGGGTACTCGTTTTCCTCCCACATTCCAAAAACATATACGGCAGGTTAATGGGACACTGTAAATTGTCCCTAGGTGTAAGATTGTGAGCGCAGATGATTGTTCGTCTCTATGTGCCCGGCTATTGGCTGGCAAACAGTTCAGGGTGTCCCGAAGACGACTGGGATAGGCTCCAGCATGCCCTGCGACCCTTGTGAGAATGAAGCCCTTCAGAAAATGGATGGATTGATGGAAAGAGTGGGGTTAGGAGGTTGTGAAATATTTTATAGCTCCACACTCCATTTCAGAAGATGGCAAGAATGCCCCAAAAGTTGTTTGCCAACCGCGAAAAGAAAGAAGACGAAAAAGAAGAAAAACATGACAACAACAACGAAGTCATAGGAAAAACATTGATTCATTGTCATGGCACCTTGATTTCGGTTTCCACCAGGATTTAGGATGCACTTTAAACCTCCAGAATTGTACCTTTGGCAACAATGCGACTCGGGATTCTGGCTCAGGTAAGCAAAACTTTTTGTCATTTTAGGAGTTGAAACGGCAACAGACAGCACCAGCCTGCTCTTCATTTGAACAGATTAACAAATAAGTGTAGGCTACTGGATGTGAACTGTAGGGGAGGGTATATGTGTGTCAAGCTCTTTGAGCAGAAACGTATGATGTGGTATACTGATATATAGTGCACTCCATTTACCCTCTAACAGTTAGACTATGACGAGCAGCTGACGGACTCACGATAGACAGTCTGGCGCGCCAGTGAAATATACTGACGGAAGCGATGACGGAAGCGCGGTTACAATACATCTGAAATGTAAAATATAATTGTATAATGACAGTTTGGTTGGCCTTGAAAAATGACGGACTGACGATGATGGACGGGTGCCTTACCTGCTGACGGATGACGAATTTCAGAGAGCCCAAAATGTTGTTAATTGCCTAGCTCTGGCAATTGGAGACCGCTTTGTACCCCGCTTGTCCGTCTGTGTGTGTTAATAAATTAGGTCGCCACGTTTCAATTAAGCTTCTAGACAGGGCTGACTTTGACTAGTTCTGAATTAGCCCTTAATTATGCCGTTATAGGCCTAGACTTCTGGCAGATTTCCCATGATGCAAAAATGTCGCTCCTCCTCTCCATCTGTTCACCTTCATATCCTGTTAGCAAATGTTTCGAACATAATTTACATAATCTCTGTGGAGGGACATTTGCAAAACACTGTGACAATGATGATGATTATTATTATTATTAGGATTCGAAGTCATGTCAGCATGTTATTTGTATTGGCAGATGGCTACATTGAGGCTTCTTGAGGTCTCTGTCGACGGGGAATTTGTCCTCACCGCAGTCGTCGAGCCCATGAAGGGAATCACTGAGCAACTCGCAATACACATTTTTTTTTCAATGGGAAAGAATATTTTGATGCAGCCATTTTTAATTTAGTGATACAGAACATGTGCGACTTCAATCAACTTTGGGGTAATTAATCAAGTGTCCATTTCATTATTATGGAAAATGTTGTGCGGTATATGGAGAAGCAGTCGTTTAAATCTATCATTGAACAGTCATCAATGTATGTTGTACATAGAATAAGGATGAAGTAGTTTTGGACACTAGAACCGTGCTGCACATAAATGTATTCTATCACAACAATCCAGACTGACAGAAGACAACAGAAAACGCAGGCACTGTCCACAAAAGAAGCAATGAAACTGTTTGAACCATTGACGTCAACTAAAATGTGCTCAAAAAGAAAATAGTGGCAGCGGTGTATGAATGGTTTACCAGATGTTACGTGACAAATTCTGTTACGATGAATCTCAATATCAGTATTTTTTACAAACCCTGACACAGACATACAGTATATTATGAAACATTTTCAGACAAAGCAGCTTTCATGGTTTAAGGCTTTTGAGTCAACATAAAGTTGAACAATTGAAATGCAGGAAGATTTCGTTCGGCTTTTGACACGTGCCCATCATAGAGTAAATCACAGGTCTAGATGCACCAGCATCTCGTCTTGTGTGGCATGAATCATCAGCTGCCAAAGCTGAGCAGCAAGGTTAGACATTGTCACATGTGGGAAGCACTCCTTACTGCTGCCACCACAAAGCACTGCTGTAAGACGGGAATTGAAGTGGTGACGAGCAAGAGGTTGGATTGCTCCAGTGAAAGTGGATAGAGGAGGAAGAAAAAGAGGTTGGATTGGAGATGACCCTGGGGGCGTGGTTGGCAAAGAGTGGCACTTGAGGTGGCAGTGAAGGAGATTGCTCTGCAAATGTAGGTGGACATTTTGGGATAATGGATTGAAGTGGGCAGCATCGCCAAATCGGGCAAATAACAGTGTGTGGTGTGCTGTTATCGTGGGTGCAGCTGTACCGGTTGGAGGTAGAAAGGTTCCGAGAGAAATGTGTGAACAACGTCTGGTCACAATGCTTTTAATCACGCCTCACGAGTGGGAGTGAGGTTCTTTTTAATTGGCATGAGGTGAGAAATCTGCCTTTTCAGGCCTGTACATGAAGCAAAGTGTACATGGAAGAGCTGTAGTAGAAATGCAGTGGGATGATATTACCCATCGGGCAATTGAGACTCTTATCATCAAGCCCTAATTTATATGTAGACAATACAAGAAAATAAGTCTTCATTTATTTCGCGCTTTCACAACAGCAGCAGCTGAAACAAAGCGCTTAACATTTAACAAAATACTAATACAACAGTACACACACACAGATACAGTATATATATGTATCTATATGGCAGGGAAAGCCTACATGGAACGCCATAACCAAGTGGCTGGCATAGTCTACCGAAACATCTGTGCAGAGTATGGACTGGAAACCCCAAGGTCAAAATGGGAAACACCTCAGAAGGTGGTGGAGAATGACAGAGCGAAGATCCTGTGGGACTTCCAGATCCAGACTGACAAGATGGTAATGGCGAGCCAACCAGATATCGTGATCATAGATAAAGGGCAGAGGAAAGCCGTTGTAGTGGATGTAGCGGTCCCAAGTGATGGAAACATCAGAAAGAAGGAACACGAGAAACTCGAGAAATACCAAGGGCTCAGAGAGGTGCTGGAGAGAGCCTGGAAGGTAAAGGTGGCAGTCGTGCCTGTGGTGGTCGGAGCACTCGGGGCAGTGACCCCCAAACTTGATGAGTGGTTGCAACAGATCCCGGGAACAACATCGGACATCTCAGTCCAGAAATGTGCAGTGCTGGGAACAGCAAGGATACTGCGCAGAACCCTCAAACTTCCTGGCCTCTGGTAGAGGACCCGAGCTGAATGAGGGACGGACACCACCCGAGGGGTGAGACGAGGATTTAAAAAAAAATATATATATATATATATATATATATATATATTTGTTCGAAATCTGAAACGATTTTATTAGCCCATGATTAGGGGCTAATACACTATGCTGAAATTAAAAAAAGTCAGCTTTGCATAAATCACAACAAACACGTCTGCTCACAATGAACGTTACACGAGGAAGCGTCACTTTCTCGTCTAAGGAACCCGAGAGGAGTTGAGTTGCGTATTCTGGTTTGCTCACTTTGGTCAAAAAATGGTTTTCAGTTGTAATCTGAGGCATAAAATTCTCGAATTTTCTGGTCGAAATCGGATTTGGTCGACAACAGAGATGTTCGAAAACCAAGGTTTGACTCTATCTGTCTGTCTGTCTATCTATCTATCTATCTATCTATCTATCTATCTATCTATCTATCTATCTATCTATCTATCTATCTATCTATCTATCTATCTATCTATCTATCTATCTATCTATCATGATAGACATGTGATTGATTATCAAAAGAAAATGTCTTATTAGGTCAGAAAAAATTGCGGCCCTGGCATTGTGTGTGATGTAGGCACATGCACCCGCCTCCAAAAACGAAGGAGCTAAAACAATGCAGAAGATGTGCACATACTCATGCAGAACGAGTGTGGCGAAACCTTGTTCAAATAAATCACCAATTGAATCAGCACAGCTATTGCAATAAGATGATAGTCAAGTCAAGTCAACAGTATTTATAGAGCACTTTCAAACAGCCATCGCTGCATACAAAGTGCTGTACATGGAGCAATTTAACATGCACAATAAACAGTAAGACAAATCGGTAATAAAGGCGGTAGAAAGCACCAAACAGTAAAACCAAGAACAAATCTAAGTCATGCTGAGTCGAATGCCAAAGAATACAAGTGAGTTTTGAGGAGGGTTTTGAAGATGGGCAGCGAGGAGGCTTGCCGAATGTTCAGTGAGAGGTCATTCCAGAGAGAGGGACCAGCAACAGAAAAGGCTCGATCCCCTCTGAGCCTCAGTTTAGTTCTTGGTACTTCTAATAAAGTCTGGTCCACAGACCTGAGGCGCCGGGCAGGTGTGTAGGGGCGGATGAGCTCAGAGAGGTAAGGTGGCGCGAGATTATTCAGAGATTTGAAAACAAATAAGAGGATCTTGAAAATAACTCTAAAATGAATGGGGAGCCAGTGAAGGGATGCCAGAGTAGGAGTTATGTGCTCCCTCTTAAGAGTACCAGTCAAGAGGCGAGCAGCGGCATTCTGGACCAGCTGAAGGCGCTTAATGGAGGACTGGCTGACTCCAAAGTAAAGGGCATTGCAGTAATCGAGCCGGGATGTGACAAAGGCATGAATTACTGTCTCAAAGTGCTCATGTGAGAGGAGAGGTTTCATTTTGGCCAGCTGTCTAAGGTGAAAGAAGCTGGATTTAACAACGGCACCAATTTGCCGATCGAGTTTGAAATCACTGTCCAGTTTAAGGCCCAAGTTTGAGACTGTTGACTTAAGATAAGGAGACAGGGGGCACAAGTCTACAGGAT
Organism: Hippocampus guttulatus; assembly: GCF_054856545.1. Taxonomy (NCBI): domain Eukaryota; kingdom Metazoa; phylum Chordata; class Actinopteri; order Syngnathiformes; family Syngnathidae; genus Hippocampus; species Hippocampus guttulatus. The sequence continues at coordinate 31,837,787 of NC_141262.1, read as the reverse complement.
GGAATGTACAAGGGCCACTGGGACCAAACAATATCACCTCTGTCTTCTTTTCATTGAATCTCAAGAAATTTTGTGCCATCCAGGTTTTGATTTCTTCCAGACAGGATAGGAGTGGCCTTAATGAGAAGGAGTCTTTCTTGCTCATTGGGACATAGATCTGGCAGTCATCTGCATAGCAGTGGAAGGGAATACCATGTTTCCTTAAGATGGAACCCAATGGGAACAGATACAGCGAGAACAGCAGAGGCCCCAGAATTGAGCCCTGTGGAACACCACATGACAGGGGAGCAGTGCGTGACTCAGAGCAGCCAAGGCTGACACAGAAGGTTCTGTCAGCTAAATAGGACCTAAACCACTCAAGAGTACTGCCGCCAATGCCCACCAAGTGCTGCAAACGAGTCAGCAGAATACTGTGATCCACTGTATCAAATGCTGCAGTTAAGTCCAATAAAACTAGACACACGTGGTCTCCAGAGTCATTTGCCAGGAGGATGTCATTAGAAACGCGTAACAGGGCTGACTCCGTGCTATGCATCGTCTTGAAACCTGACTGGAAGACCTCCAAGATGTTATGTTCGTCCAAGAAAATTTTCAACTGCATGTGCACCACTTTTTCCAGAATTTTGGAAATGAAAGGCAGTTTGGAAATGGGCCTGAAACTTGACAGCACATCTGGATCAAGACCAGGTTTCTTGATCAAGGGTTGGACCACAGCATGTTTAAACTGTTGGGGAACTACACCAGAAGAGAGGCTGCTGTTGATGATATCCAAGACTGATGCGCCAACACTCGGGAGAACCTCCTGAAAGAAGTGCGGGGGAAGAGAGTCGCAAGGGGAGCCAGATGGCTTCATCTGGCAAACTACATCCTCCAAAAGCACCAAGGACACAGTTTCAAAAGAATTTAGCACAGCTGAACATGGAACATGGACAGAGGGGTCAGATGCGGTATTTGAGACCGGAGTCCTAGCTGTGTATATTGTGTATACCACCTTGATAAAACACCTCTGGATTGACACGTGGTGTACAAATTAAGGAGTTCCCTGTCTTTGACATGCTGTTGCGCTGGTGTTAGCCATGTCAAACCTCAGCATTGGAGGCAAGTAAAATATGAATGCACTATGGTAATAATCCATCCATCCATCCATTTTCCGAACCGCTTGATCCTCACTAGGGTCGCGGGGGGTGCTGGAGCCTATCCCAGCCGTCTTCGGGTAGTAGGCGGGGACACCCTGAATCAGTTGCCAGCCAATCGCAGGGCACACAGAGACGAACAACCATTCACACCCACACTCACACCTAGGGACAATTTAGAGCGTCCAATCAGCCTGCCATGCATGTTTTTGGAATGTGGGAGGAAACCGGAGCACCCGGAGAAAACCCACGCAGGCCCGGGGAGAACATGCAAACTCCACACAGGGAGGCCGGAGCTGGAATTGAACCCGGTACCTCCGCACTGTGAAGCCGACGTGCTAACCACTGGACTACCGGGCCGCCTATGGTAATAATGAAACCGTTAAAAAGATAAAGTATTCCTACGACTATTTTTTTAAAAAAGTATTATTTCACTACACTTAAAATGTATGAAGGTTAATGTAACTATAAACGGTTCTGGGGTAGCATCGAACACAAAGAAGCATTTCCAAAGCACTCCAGAAAGATTTTCTTGAGAATTTATTTTACCCTGCCCAGATTCATTTGTATGAGTTTTGGCAAATTCATGTCTTGGCAGCTTCACTTTATTTCAACCACCATTCTGAAATTTAGTCTGTGCCATATGTGCAGAGAAAAGTCCCTTTTGAAACAGGACGGAGGCTTAGTGTGAGTGTAGCTCTGAATGTATGAAAGGGCTCTGGTCAAAAATGATTAGGTCGCAATTGAAAATGCTGCTGATGTTCATGGGTGAAAAGAACAAATTGCATATTGCAGCAAAGCCTGAAACCCTTCAGACTTTACATTTACCTAGATGTCAAAAGAGACTTTGTCTAAGAAGTCGACAGAATAAACAGTTTGGACAAGAAATCTAAATGGCTTGAAGGTGGAATGAAGGAGGCTCTGAAAATACGGAACCATTTCTCAGCAGAGGAGGTCTATGACACAATTTATCGACACAGATGTCCTTTTTTCCTCCCCACAGGAGATGTAACAAGCCACCATTTGGCCCTCTATGACTCCAAATGGTGCAATGAGTGTTGTTGACACTTAGCCTCAGATAACTCAAGATTCTGTTCAACAGGCAGAAGCACTGTTAATGCCAGTGATGTAAATGACCTTGTTAACAACTCCATCGAGGTTAAATATCTGGTGCAACACAGGTGTCACTTAGAAATAAAAAAGTATTGACGTGCATAAAATTCTATAGGTTATGCTGTAATATATTCCCTCCTGAAACAAATAAGTATAAGAAGTATTTTCCACCTTACGGTACCAACTCCATTTACCAGGGTAATACTTACTTTGATTATTTTTAGCACTGGATTTAGTTGTTTTTGCAGTTCCTAGTTTACAGCCCGGTGATCCAGTGGTTAGTGTGTCGACCTCACAGTGCAGAGGTCGTGGGTTCGATCCCGGTCTTCATGTGTGGAGTTTGCATGTTCTCCCCTGGCCTGCGTGGGTTTTCTCCGGGTACTACGGTTTCCTCCCACATTCCGAAAACATGCATGGCAGGCTGAATGAACACTCCAAATTGTCCCTCGGGGTGAGTGTGAGCCTGGATGGTTGTTCATTTATGTGTGCCCTGCATTTGGCTGGCAACCGGTTCAGGGTGACCGCATCTACTGCCCGATGACAGCTGGAATAGGCTGCAGCCTGCCCTCAACCCTTGTGAGGATAAGCGGATTAGAAAATGGATGGAATGATAATAATAATTATAATAATACAAAAAAATCTGCTAAATCTACATGTGCGAGTAGAAATATACTTGCACTTTCAAATTTTAGGTGCAAAATGCCACTATTTCGGGGCAGTCTGCAACCCTGTCATGGACAAGGACTTGAATATAATTTTAATTGGTTTTAAAAACTTAAGGTGTAGTTTCAGAGTTAGTTCCCGTTTTTATTTTATTTTGTCAATGAAAATGTGTTTTGTTTTTTTCAATCTTAGTTGTAATTTCTTGGGACCTCTTGCCTTGGCAGGTTTGTGCTGGGAGGAATTTGAATGTGTTATAAAACGCTGTTTTGATTGACTCTGTAAGAGAAGACTTACATTGAATGATTTGTTTATGATTGTTGTTGAAATTATTTGTGAGTACTGTATTGGGGAATTATCAAAATGTGCTGTGAATCATAGCAGTCTTCTTGTAAAGGTGGCTTTTGTTTTGATATCAGTAGAGTGCGGCTTGTGCTTAATTTTTGCGGCGTCTGTGTCGATACACTTAGTGGAATGAATTAGATTTAGAAGAAAAAAGGACATAAAAAAGCACAGTTCCAAATGGTGAGTCTATGGATTTAATTGAACGGTCAAAACGAAAGATAGGAATGAGGAATAATTCAGAGCTCATTATATTGGGTTTTGATTTTTTTTTTGTGTGCCTATTCTTGTCCAGATTTTTTTTTTGAGTGGAAGGAAAAGACTTAATCAGCAGCTTGCATTAATTGAGATTACTTTATTGAAGGAAAAAAAAATGAATTGTTCCTTACAAGCAGAAATGGTTGAAGGGATTCTCGTACATATCATGGGCGTCAGGTGCAGCTGAATGGTGGTTTCTCTTGAATAATCGTGTGTTGATAAATCTGGAATGTCTTGCTGGAGCTGTGTGGCTTCAGGTGCTGCCTGACATTCTTTCTGTGGAGCTGCCTGTCAAAGTGATGCTGGGCCTCTGGAGTGCTGTCCGTCTCCCTCGCTGATTTCTTTTCAATAGCACTTGTTTCTCCTCTGCATTGTGAGCGGGCAAGTGAACAGCAGCAACACCTCAAACATTTTTCGAGCGGTCTTTTTTCATTTTTACCTACCCACACTCCATTTGCCCATGTCCAAATCTATGAAATTCTGTTATTGCAAACTCAAAGATGCCGTCCGATAAAAGCAGTGACACTGTTTCTTTGGGAACGCTCGCTGCAAAATAACAACTCACATCTGGTTCATATAGTGGCCAAGTGCCCATGTGAGTTGTGACCCCATGCTACTTGTCCTTTACACTCAGTGGCTGCATGCTTGCAAAATGACCTTTATCATTAACCCTGCTGTGTGCCTGTCATTTGAAGTCTTTATTATTCATGCTGTCCTCTGGGTATGTTGTATAGAGAGGATGAGGAGCATCAAGGAGGGATGGGGGGCAAGACAGCGCATTTGCACTCAGCAATTAAAGCACTTTACCTGCTGCAACATCAGAAGCAAACATTAAACCCAGTCATGATGATTCAGAACAGCTCAAAAAAGATGATAGAACCTGAAGCATGAGTTTGAAAGAAATGGCACTTAGTCAGCAGTCAGGCTGATTTCACTGTTTGCTCTTGCATGCAAAATGTTCAAGTACCGTATTTTCCGCACTATAAGGCGCACCTAAAAGCATTCAGCTTTCTCAAAGGACGACAGTGCCCCCTACAATCCGATGCGCCTAACGTAAAGAGCCTCTAACTTTCTTTATATTCCCCATTGAGTTGTTTCCGTGTTAGTGTTCCAAGGGCAAGTAGTGGTGATTATTAGCAGCAACCAATTGTAACGTAACATAAAAGCGTTCTGCCCCGACACTAATTGACATGCGCATTCGCCATGTCTGGCCGTTCAGGCACAAACATTGTCTGCATCCTGAGCATCTGGCTCATACATGTATGGTCCAACATACACTACATCCTGCCAACAACCTCCTCTTCCTCTACAAACACCTGGATCCCCTCAGATAAGTTTGAAACATCGCTTTCCGAATCGATTTCTCACTGGCCTTGTACACTTTCCAGAGTGAGCCCTGCTATTGTTATCCTTGAAGTGACGTCCCACTTCGGGGTTTGCCGCTCATCGGGCTCTCACTTCGGGGAAACTATTACATTGTAGAATTGACAAAATAGAAGTTGACAAAGTGACAACAAATTATAAATGTGGGATTTTATAAAATTACTTCACACTTGACCTTCAAATCTATGACCAAGAGTGTCAGAAAAGAGAGAAAAGATAAGGTGTTGGAGATTGAAATCGAGATGTGGAAGCGATAATGTAATGCACACACACACAGCTAAATATGCAAAATGTGCATGCGCGCAAACACACGCACTCGACTAAACCTTCCTACTACTAAATACTGTGCAAATATTATAGTTGATAGTTTGTCAAAAACACTGGTGATATTTGTTTCATTGTTGCTGTTGATGTTTTGTAGAAGAGCATTTTTCAGACGTTTCAGATGTGCATAAAATGTTTTCCCCAAATAGTTTACTTTCTGCAGGTATGTATCTGTGTGTGTGTGTATATATATATATATATATATATATATATATATATATATATATATATATATATACATATATATATATTAAAGTCCCATATATATATATATATATATATATATATGGCGGCCCGGTAGTCCAGTGGTTAGCACGTCGGCTTCACAGTGCAGAGGTACCGGGTTCGATTCCAGCTCCGGCCTCCCTGTGTGGCGTTTGCATGTTCTCCCCGGGCCTGCGTGGGTTTTCTCCGGGTGCTCCGGTTTCCTCCCACATTCCAAAAACGTGCATGGCAGGTTGATTGGATGCTCTAAATTGTCCCTAGGTGTGAGTGTGGGCGTGGATGGTTGTTCGTCTCTGTGTGCCCTGCGATTGGCTGGCAACTGATTCAGGGTGTCCCCCGCCTACTGCCCGAAGACGGCTGGGATAGGCTCCAGCACCCCCCGCGACCCTAGTGAGGATCAAGCGGTTCAGAAAATGGATGGATGGATATATATATACATACACCATTTTTTTTGGTCCACAACAGATGATTTAGGTGAAACTAACCCATTTTCTATTGCTGATGAATGCAATAAGGTAGAAACAAGCTTTTTTTTTTTTTTGCGTGATGAAAGGAGAGTCTAAGCTTTCATTTGGTAGTTTCTATGTTTACGTCCTAATAAAACACAACATTCTCTGAGCATTGAAAAATCAGTCAGATTGCTCTACATTGGCTGGCACCCAATGGGTTCTCTCGTTAATTTTTGTTTTTGTTTTAGTTTTGTTTTTAATGGCTGGCATTGAAATAGTTAAGAATAAGAAGTATTACTTTCAGAACATCTTTGTAACATGTACAACAACAGTACATGCTGTATATAAGACTGTGATAAAAATGCACACAAAAGATCCTGGTTTAAAATAAAGTGCTCAGAGTGCAACAAGGTGTAGTATGAAATGAATCAGAGGAACGTGAACATAATGTACATTGGCTTCAGGCACTTTGGTATGGTTCAGTGCAATTACAGCTCTTCTCCTTTTTAGAATCAGTCAATCCACTTCGTTCATACCCTCCTAATGATTACCATACTGATGTGTTTTCGTTACATCCCAGACATCTTTACCGCAAGTATATTCATTATCATCCACCTTCTTGCCTTCGCTCAAGCCGTATGCTGCTGTGTGCCCAGTCAGCAGTCTTTGTCAAAAAGTCATCCTATGCTTCTCCTGATGGGCTGTGATTGGGTCTGCGCTGCAGTAAAAAGCAAACAGGCAGTTGACACCCTACTTCTCCTCTGTCAACCACTCCATTTGAAACACACAATGTCAAAATGAATCAGAGTACATTAAATTGTCTGATTGTGTTATGCAGCCATTGCATCACCCCGGCACTTACTCATATTGGCCCTACAATATCACTTTCCACACAGTTGTACACTGTAGCTTAGTGTAACGCACACACACAAACACACAACAAAGTGGAAATGCCATATAACACATTTCACAACACTTTACAATTTGTAATTTAAAAAAAATGCAATTAGCTGATCGCATAGCTCTACATGTTACCTCACATTTCATTTCATATATATATACTGTATATATATACTTTACTTGGGGGGGGGTGGAATATGTTGATATGTTGTGGAATATGGCTGGGCAATTCAAAAACAGAACTGTCTACCTTTATAACTGTTCTTTGTTATGTTGCTAGACGGATATTTGGGCATCCTGAAAGGACACATTTGTCGCAAAATCGGCTAGTATTTGGGACTGTTTCTAAGTCCCTCACCATGATTAAAGTCCCAGTTCCAGCTGAGGCAGAAACAACCCCGGAGCATGATGAAGCCACCATCATGCTACATGGGGTCCTTATGGTGATGCTTTTGTGTCTTCCAGTTATTTTGACCTGCTCCAGTAACACATTGTGTTTGCGCGATTACAGCCAAAACCTGTTAGAGAGTTCTTGCACAGGCCAAAGAAAAACTCTGAAAAATATGATGAGGATCCGGTGAACAAATGAATATATTTTCACTATTTGAGTCATTCTAGCATCCACCCCCAGAATCATAACTCCACCATCCGTCTATTCGTCATGCCCCATTAACAAGGAAGTAGCCTGCTCACAAACAGATGGGTCGACAAACACGAGACAACAATTCTTTTTTTGTTTATTTTTTTGACCTTGGTGGCTGTCTGTTTGCACTTTACAGATTGTAGTCATGCATGGTGATTTTAGTCCTGTGAAAACAACACATGCTCAACAATTTTGCTCCGTGTTGCTATGTTGTCATCACACATTTGTTGCAGATGGGTGGACAGTGTATCTCATGATGGATTGATGATCATGGAGATTAGTTGAGTTCACTGAATCCCACGTAATATTCTGAAACCGGTTTGAGATGACAGAATTTGCTACTCTACAAAGAGGCTATGAGAGCATTCTTTGAAACAACAGAGAGAGTTGTATACAAACACCTGAAGCCTGGTCACCACATAAAGCTGATCTGGCCCACCAGGTCAGCAAAAGCCCAATTAGTGCAACATTACTGCTTTTATTGTAATGTTTGCATTTATTTTTGATATTTGTTATGAATTCTTCAATATAACATTTTTATTTTTATTGCGATGTTTGAATTTATTGTGATTTTCAACTGGGACTCCAGGAAGAATTGCCACCACTGCGGTGGAACTTAATGGGGATCCCCAACAAGAAACAAGAAAATAGATGACTCTCAAGAGGATCTTGACCGACTGTCCTTTGGACACTATAAGAGCAGTAAAAACATGCAGGAACAGTTTATAGTCAATTGTGACATGTTTCACATTTGAAAACTCTTCACCCGCCCAGCACCAACAGCCCGGACATATTCATACCCACCCAAATCCCCTTTCCGATAGTCTGCTTAATTATGCAAACCAAACTTGTCCACATGCATAAATTATTTTATATCTGGAACGGTTTGGGCTCAAGTTGATTTTGCATCAATAACAGGTGCAAGTGGTTAGTATATAAACTCGAAAATCCAATCGTGCTTCAGGTAATATAAATGCAAAACGCTTTGGCTTGCCCAATTTTCCGTCATTAAAACTGCACAAAGGAGAGCATCGCTGTTTGTAAATGGTAACATTGTAGATTGGCATTTTTTTTCCACCCTCCTTTACCCTGTCTGAATCAATTGAACAAACCGGCATGATATTTGATGGCCTGTGAGCTGCAATTATTAGAACAATATTATGGCTGCGGTAAGACGTGGGGCACTCCAGTGGAATTCAAATGTTGTTTGCAAGCTATTTGCACTGCTGGCTAGTCCTTCAGGACCCGACGAAGGGCACAGAGCTCAGTAAGGCAACTTTTAATAATTAGCCCGTGACTTGTCCCCCAGAAATGACTGAGATTATCGTTTCAAAGGTTCGCACTATATTGTCGAAGAACTTGTGACGCTCTTTTCGAATCATACTTGTCCACTGATAAGATGGGACTCGATAAGCACTACATTCATCATCTCCAAACTGTTTAGGTGGCTTTTCTTCCACTTTTTTTTTGTCCGCGTCAGCACAGATCTCATCATGAGCACCAGTCGCAAAGAGTCAAAAAGAAAACTTTTCGCCAGAGTCGCTGATAATTAGCAGCACATTTACAGAGTTTAAAAAAAAGGGGGGGGGGGGGGGGGGGTCAGGCCTTGTCGTTTTCAATTATAAATGCATCAAGTGTTGCTTGTGCATCTTTGATGGGGTCTCATGTCGTGTGATTACTGTCCCCCGCCCCCATTCCCACACCTCCTTAACCTTGGATCCAGGAGGGAGTGACCTTGGACCAGAGGCGACCTCAATGCATCATGACAGTGTGACGTTCTAAGATTGTCCAAGAAGGAGAAAGGTTGAACAAGCATAAACAGTCCAGCTCGCCTTGGAAAGCCTACAAGAGGGTGGGAGAACAAATCGTCCAAGGGGATTTTTGTGTGTGTCTGCACATGGTAGCTGTGCTTGTGTCTGTTCAGCCACATAAAACATGACAGTGACATTTGAAGTGACCTGCTCAGGGGAGGGCTCTCACCCTTTCCGGTATCATACTATGGTGTCCTTTGGATCATGAGGTGCTCTTCTTATGAGGTCTGACTGGAAAGATTCAATTTGTTTGTAGAGGACACCACACAAGGCCGGCTACCGCAATTAGAAAAAAAGTCTTTCTTGGTTTCCACCCAAGTTACATTTTTACAAATACAGTTTGATTTCCATTCCCAAGGACACATTGTGTTTTCTTGTTTTGAGTGCTCTACTGTTTTGATGCATTGTTGTTAGTGATGTGGAGAATAACGAAATCAATTCATTAAGATGTGTTAATTCAAATGAAAATCTGCAAAAAAAAGTGTGACTGATACAGTTATTAGTAATAATTATGGATTTTCAATTTTTTTCAGGCTGATATTTGTACGATGACTAAACTCTTGTGTAATCACCAATACCAAGTAACCGAGACCACAAGTCATTTTGGTATGAAAATATTTCTATTAATCCAAGATAAAGATCTCTTTTTTTCCTGACAAATGGCAGAAGAACCCCCCTGTGATGCAGCATTTAAATTCAAAATAAAAATGCAAACAACTCATTCTGATTTAGGAATAATTAGTAATAAATTAGCAAAAAAAAGTGCAAAATAAAACTGATGGTAACCTGAGTTTTAGTTTTTAAAAAGGACTCCATTTTATATTGATAACGATTACATGCAATTATTTTGCATTTTAGTTATCTGCTCCGTGCCTGACCTCAATTTTCTTTTTCAATCAAATATTGTTACTGATTTTAACAATGAAATTAATTTTTTAAAAGCTCATTTTGCCTATTTCCTGTCCTGGGCGAAAAGGGACCAGAGGCATTGGACTTTCGGTGCCGAGAACAGCTACACATACACTTGAATTGCCGACACAGGCAGTCGGCTGAGGCCCGCACACAATAGACATTGCTTGTTTGCCTTTATAGCGCCAATATGCGTGTTTATCACATGGGTACTGAACTCTGTCTCATATAATTAACGAATGTGTGTGACATTTTGTCATTCTCTGGACCAGAAAAGTGACTCAATGTGCACACTGGAGTCAAGAAAGTAACTTGCTGCTGCCAACGTGTGGTTGTGCTTTGCTCCATTGGCGCAATTCGTATGAGAAACGCAGTGATCTTGCCATACAGCGTACATAGCCACTAAAGGAGGACGTTCAGAACTTGCTGCCATCTTGGACCAGGAGTCCCCGGCGGTTACTTCCATTTGACCTGACAGTGGGTTTTCAGCACACACAGCTCTGCTACACAATTCAATTCTGTAGAGCAGGCAAGACTTAGAAGACTGTCCATTGGGCTCCTGGAGGTCCGTTTCATAAAGTAGGTCCAAATCATCGAGTGATTTGTGGTTTACTCGGGCAAGTATATAAATTATGCAGAACTTGACTGGAAGCCAGAAAAGTTGCATAAGTGTGGGGTTGGGGAGCTGCCATGGTTTTGAGTGGATGAGAACCCTATCAGGGCTGTAGTCTATGAAAATGGAGCTTATCCAGGGTTTTGCTGGGAGCTTCAGACAAAACTTAATTGCAGTAGTGCAAACGGAAAAGCCACTATGAAGACAGTGAGTAAAGCCCAGGGTCTAAAAATACTTAAACGGTGAAATATGGTGGGCTCGTTAATGGTTTGGATGTGCGACTAGAATGGGAGGAGGCTCTCGGCAAAAAGGTGACCAACCTTATAAGTGTTATATTGTCTGCAATTACAGCATGTAGTTTTTTCATGTCCCGCAAGCGGCTAAACACTGACAAGTAGAAAGTTAACTAGTTGGCTGTGTATTCATGTAGAGCTGGGTAGTTTTCCGCATCGGAATGAAAGCCGAGTCCAGTTAGTTGATGAAAATTACCAATAGGGATCATGCAAATATGTCAACAAAAGTGGGCTAAGCACAGGGCCTTGTGGCTTGGCTGACCGCAGCTGGAGTGGATCTGTGCTATGGTTGATCGTAAATCCAGTGTTTTCTTGTGGCCAAAGTCAGCTGGGATATGATAAAAAATTAAAAATTAAAAAATAAATCTTGATTTGATTGCATTAATATCTTATCGCACATTCAACATACCATATGGTCTGTGCTGAATATCGTGTATTGAAATTTGTACCACATTGGTCAGAAACTGCCAAAACTGTCAATGACAATATTGTTAATTTGCTCTTATTTTAAAACTTATTACAGTATTTTCTGTTACTTGTGTATATGTTTAATAAACAACCAAACAATAGTTTTTAGGCCTTTTGCTGCTGTGTCAACAGCTATTTCAAGAACAAACAGAGCACAAACGTCCATGAGCCTTGTTTATAATAAGCCGATTAAGTACAGCAGCGCAATCTATTTTGATACAGTTCAGTATAACTACTTACAGTGTAATACCTTTCTGACTTCGTCAGATGAAACTGACCATGATTTTTTTTTTTGCAAACATTGTGCATGATACAGCTATTGTGTTGGAACTTGGAACTACTGTAATGTTACTGTGCATGTAATTCCTGGTGTTTAAAAAAGAGGTGTCGCTATCCAATGGCCCACATGTTGCACAATAATATGTATTGCATTCATTTATTTTTAATCAAATGTTGCCAAATGTTCATTTATTCACTATATTTCTGAAAGCTGTTTCTGTATCTTAGTGGACGCATGACAGATTCCCTATTCAGCAGCATACATGCTAACAGTGCTTGACAGAGATTAAAAAGGGCATGTATTTGGGACTGAATTTATAAATGTCGGTCAGGTCTATGCATCTGGTTTTCAGATTTCAATGTTGCGTATCATTATTTCCCCTGATTTTTCCGGGAGAGCCTGAACAGAATTAACTTGAGAAGCGTATTCATGAAAATGTTGAATCTGTTTTGGGTTTTTTTCATGATGAGGATTGAAAGGGCAAAGGCAAGATGACTCAAACTGCCTCTTTTGTAGTGGATATGGCCTGTTAATGTTTAGGAGCAAGTCATGTAAGTGGTGTAAAGGTTGCATCAAAACATACAGTATCTTACTCTGTCATTTTGAGGGGGTGACTCAAACTGTTGTTACGTGATCATCCCTCTCCGTCAATACAGAAATTTTACAGCGGTGGCTTGAGATACGAGTGACCCGACTTGCTAGAAAACATTTTGGGACAACAAGTAGCAGTTTGGCAGATCGTGAACACTTCTACTGTCAAACTAAACATAAAAGGAAAATAATCACCTGGTGTGTATTGATAACGATTACAAACTAAAATAACCACACAGCTTTGCATCACAAGAGCAGCCGAGTGCTAACAAACAATGCAAAACAGTCTAGATGGGCTAATGAATAGCATCAGTTTGCTACAACCCTTCAAGCAATGGATATTTGAACATAAAGAGTGGAGCCACACAAGTAGACAGACAATATGTCAATGCTCACAGGCACATATACAGTATTCTTTATCTTTTGTGAAAAATGACCGAAATTAATGCAGCTTACAGAGTCCGTTTACAAACTCTTTTCCGTGTGCCCCGTGTATTGCCCGAAAGTGGCCAGGGAAAAACACACCAGAAGGAACACTGTCCAGTGAATTAAAGCAACTCTCTTCAAATCTTTAGGAAGTAGAATGTAGAACTACAATTCTTCAAATAAAAAAAATGTTTTTTTAGAGTGCTCGGAGGCTCGAACGGATTAATGGCATTTCCATTCATTTAAAATTGAGTGATTATTTTTTTATTTCTTACCGCTTCAGCCAGAACAGTCTACTACTGCAGAGGTGGGCAAACTATGGCCTGTGGGCCGGATCTGGCCCGTTGGTCTTTTTAATCCGGCCCGCCGAAGGTTGGTACACACAATTACGGTTTGATGTAAATGACTGCATTCATTTCATTTGGACTTGTAATGACAGGCATTTCAACGCCAGGTGGCGCAGTTACTTGAAGTTGCAGAGCACAGGGAGGGAGGGGGAGACATACGGAAGGCGGCAGTAGCGCCAAATCAAGCAACTCCCGCTTGATACACTTAACACGTCTCATTTTGTCGCAAATAATCCTAACTTTGTTATATTTTGTCATATACCTGTCCTGTGTGCTGCAGTTTTTGGGCAATATATTGTTGCACTTTGTTGCTTGTGTTGTCACATGTACCTGTATGTTAACATACCTGGACGTTCATACAGGACATATACCACAGTTGTTTCACTGTTCTCATTAAAAAGAAAAAGTATGGGAATACTTTAATGCTTTTGTTCTGTTGATGTTTGGTATGGGCCGTCAACATATACAGTTGTGTTTATATGTACCGTATCTTGTGCTGACCCGGCCGACCTGTCAAATTTAGAAGTCAATGTGGCCCCCCGAGCCAAAAAGTTTCCCACCCCTGGTCTACTGTAAATGTCAATCTCAATCTAAACACATGTGCATGTGCCATCGGTGGCATTATTTTAATGTTGGATGAAAGCTTGCTGACAGTGTCGTTTGTAAATGAAGCAGTTTTATTTCAATGTAAGATGTATTTAAATTGTCCACAAGGTAATCATGGACACTATATTCTGGTGATGCCAGCCTTTTGATGAGTACAGAAAACAATGAAAAAAGTCCAATTATTTGCTGCTGTAAAGGTGCAAACAAATCAGCGTCCTGTGCCAGTTGCTATTGGCACCGCCACTCTAATGCCCATTTTCTCTCATATTGTAAAAAGCTAAACTAGCTTCCTCTGGAGCCAATTTGGCAAAATTCAGCAGCTTATGAAGGTCATACTACCAATTTCATCCGAACCTATTAAATGATGCAAAGAGGCAGTATTGCAGTGTTTGCCCGCCCCACACAATATTAAACACAGTATGACTGTATATGCTCATCTATTGTCAGCTGTAATTATCATATATATCATCATCCATAAGCTTTCCAGTTAACTGGCACAAAAGTGTCTGGTATCCATATCTTCCTGGCATTCTCCCAAATTGGCCCTCCAATGTTTGGCCACTGAGCAACCTTGTTAAGTGAAATAATGAATAAATTGCCCAAGTAATTATGAAAACTGCTCACAAGCGGGACTAATGCTCCAGCTCATATAATTAGTGCAGGGAGCTGCCACTCAGAGTTACTCCTTGTGACAGTCCAGAGGACAGAATGGTGGACGAGACTTCACTTGGGAGCTCAATATGGTATAAATCTAACAGCATTGCAAAGGTAAGAAATGGAAGGTTTTGTTTTGAGTTTTTTTCCACTGAGCAGAATGACGCTGCTTGAATCAGTTATCCTGTTGCAGAGACTGGGAAAGCAGTAAATTACCTGTATTTCATTGTAGAAACAATTCCAAGTGGGTAACAATTGCCAGATAAGAGGCATTGTCAATAATATATGTCTGCGAGTCTTGGAGCGAGATCATTTGTAGACAGAGTACATTATCTGTGGCACAAGTTGTCAGTGAGCACTCAAGTGAAAGAATAAATGCGTATACACAGGAACATGAAATGATTCAATCCACTAAATTGGCTTTTTTTTTGTGTGTGTTCTACACTTGCTAGCAGTTGGCTGGCGATGCTATCATAGCGCCAGAGGGCCTGGCGACTGAAAACAAGATGTCCACCTAATAAGATTTTGAATCCTTCCCTCCATTAGAACGTGTCTGTTCCGCTCTCCATATTGGTAATGTGTCTGAGTCAGTAATCCGCCCCTGTAAACCCGGAGAAAACACACCCAGGCACAGGGAGGACATGCAGACTACACACAGGAAGGCCGGAGTCAGAATCAAACCCTGCGCCTATGCACTGTGAGTCGGACGTGCTAACCAATCGTCCACCGTGCTGCCCAATTTGAATTGAAGAAACAAAAACTTGAGTGTGCCCAAAAGAAAGACATTTGTTCACTTCTTATATTGTTGTGTTTGTATTGTTTGATTAAAATCCTTGCTTCAGGTCCCAGGAATTAATGCTGAAAAAAATGCTTCTCATAGACATATTAAGACAATTTACCGATATCCACTTGTTGCGCTCAAATGAACAAACATACCTCCAGCCTCTCTGTCTGCATTAAAATTGTAGTCCTGCAAAATAATCCAAATTTTGAATAACTTTATTTAAAGTTTCTTTGTTTGTTTTTTAACCTGATTACGTAATGCCAGTACATGTATTTCTTTACTCGGCAAGCCTAGTAAAGGTGTGCAGGCTTGTAATCGAGGGGTGAAAGAATCACTTGTTTAAAGCTTTGCGCTTCAGCCTCCATGTCGTCGTCATATTGAGCAGATTAATGCTGCTAAGAGGAGTTGAGCGTCAGCGTAGGTGTGCTTGACATCATGACTTGACATCATGACATCATCCATTCATCAAATCAATCAACTCCGCACAAAAAACAAAAAAAAATAGCCAAATGTCAACTTTCTGTACCGCTGGTCTTCATTTGCACTCACATTCCCACCTTTGGATACTTTTGTTGTCAATATATCTAATATTGAACATTCAGCAAGCCTCCTCGCTGCCCATCTTCAAATCCCTCCTCAAAACTCACTTGTATTCTTTGGCATTCGACTCAGCATGACTTAGATTTGTTCTTGGTTTTACTGTTCGGTGCTTTCTACCGTCTTTGTTACCTATTTGTGTTACTGTTTATTGTATATGTTAAATTGCTCCATGTACAGCACTTTGTATGCAGCGATGGCTGTTTGAAATGTGCTCCATAAATACAATTGAATTGAATTGAATTGAATTAATGTGTTTTGGGGATCAAGACCTGCTCGCACACAGTATACAGTGGGAAATTAATTTGAGGAGAATGCACAGTTTAAATAAATCTTTTTGCCCTTATATTGTTTTTGTAATGAGTGACTATAAAAAGTCAAATTGTGAGAATTCAGCATTTGAGTCCTTGTAGTAGTGTACATCACATATTTTCCCTAAAATGCTAATTCAATTCCCTCTGCACATTTGGCAGAAATTGGTTACACTCATTTTTGTCCTTGGTGTATAACAGATGCCTGCGCTCATGCTGTTGTTTGCACTGTGCCTGTTGTACAGTAGCAGTATGCGCCCCGCATAAGCCCATAGGCGTATACGCCATACGAACCCATTAACATCTGCTCTCAAACAAAGCTCAATTAAGGGAAGATGCATCTGACGTAGTGTTACATCAAATTAGGTGACTGACAAGCCCACAGTCAAGAGCAGAAACTCTCCAGTCATATTTCCTTTTCCCATAGCCCTCCTTGGAAAATGGATGAGGGGAATTAGAGAGGGGTGAAAGTACCGGCACTGGGGGTCATGTACTGAGTGCGGTGACAATTTCTTCCAACAATGTCCCATCCAGATCCTGCTTCGTCAGCAGGTGCTGTAAAGCAGGGGATGTCTTATTTAATCAAATTACCCACAAGGGCTGTTCCTTCTTTTATGAATTTATTGGAGAAAGGGATGGTGGGCGGGCGTGACGGGTAGGTGAAGGGGCACGGATGAGCTCCTCTGAGATCAATGTGTTTGTGCTCTCTGAAATGTGAACCACAGAGGGCTGACATAACCAGACCTGACAGTGGCAAACACAATCATGCTTGGCTGAGAGAGGACAAGTCGACTTTTCCACTCCAGCCTCGTTAGGGAAGCTGAAAGAATAACCTTCTGAGTCTCAGGTACCACAGCTGGCTCGGTCACACGCAACATTGACCATCAGGGAATAAACCAAAAAATAATTGAAGAAAGACAGTGTGTCAAGTAGACACAACACAGTGTCCCCTAAATTGTGGCAACATTGTTACCTTCTGACCATGTAATTTCTGTTACTTTTCAAGAAGGTTTCAACTGATACTATTTGGTTTTGTCTGGAGCCGTGCTGTCTGATGGACGATGCTATCATCCCTAAGACTTGTTTTCCTGATGCTGTTTTGCCAAAAAGTCTGATCCAAAAACATTTTTCTGGCTGATGTATTTTAACCTGATGCCTTAGACCTGGTGCTTTTTGATCTCACATCTGACACCTGAGGAGGTCCTAGAATGTTCACAGGACTGCTGGTGGTGTGAGACGAGTCAGTTTTGGAGGAATGAACTGGAATGCGGAATGAACAATTCAGTTTAATAAATAAATGTAGATTACCGGTAGGGATGTTCGATTCCACATTTTTTCTCTTTTCTTACTCAACTCGTGACTACACCCTGGCACCGATACCAAGTAACCAACACCACAAGTACATTTGATACACATAAATAATAAATCTATTATGCCAGTGACAGATAATTTTTCAAGAAAACACGTTCATTTTGCGAAAGGCTGAACAGTCAATCTGCAATCAAGAATTTAAGGCCAAAATAAAACGCGGACAACTTACTCTGAATTTAGGATGCGTACCACTTTTTCATTGATTAATTACGTGGAGTTATGCAATGACTATACATCTGGGTGCAGATGTTCATCATTTCATACTGCATTAAAATGTCTTATGCCCTTTTCACACTACACTTGCTCAGTGTGAAAGAGTCGCTCACCAACACTCGATGACCGGTTGTCGGTTTGGAAGTGCTGACATAACAGCCTATCAACAAGTTAAAATTGAGATGTTGCTGCTGCTTGGACCTCACCTCAATAAGATGTACCATATCTTTCATTGTTGAAAAATAATTCCTGATTTTACTCAAGCATTTTCGGAGAAAGTTTACATATTCAAATCCTGTGGAGACACACTCCTCAACAATAGCGAGTCCACTCATGGCAAGCATGCTGGACTCTTTTGACTTAAAAAAAAAAACGGTTTTCCATAATTTAGAATTGGTTAGCTTAGTCTTAATAGTTTTCAAAAAATACATACCGGTAAACGCTTTTCGGATACTCAGTGAAATTCAACATACATCAGACTATGTGTACTTAATGCATTAACATACCAAGGCCTTCATCTACTATTATGCATTTCCATTTAAGTGCCATGTTCTATGATTATAAAAGGGTATTCTGTTAACTTAGATTACATTACAGTATACATTTTACAATAAAAAGATACTTTAATTATATCACCTGCTTATGTTGTGAAATATGATTTCTTGTTTGCTGAAGAAGATTTAATCAGAAAAAAAAAGGCTAGATAAGTCGTAAAAATGTCGATTCTACTTCTACAAAATTCTTTCTGGAAATGGCTCCATAGGTTAAAAACAGATTCATGACGTGCTAAAATGCAGGCACTAAGCAACATAGGTTGCTGACTACTTTAATAATAATAATAATAATACATTTATTTTGAAAGCACGTTTCATCATACTCAAAGACACTTTACAAGAGTTTAAAACACAGTATAAAAATGTACACTTAAAGCCATCATACATGATTTACAAAAAAACACATTTAGATGAACAAAACAAAGCAAAAATAGGTAAAAGAGATTAAAAGGTGTTAATAGCATTTCGGAACAGGTGAGTTTTAAGAGATGTTTTGAAGGATTGGAGGTCAGTACGGTTGCAGATGTGTTGTGGTAGAGCGTTCCAGAGGGTGGGGGCAGTGACAGAGAAGGCTCGGTCGCCCCAGTTTTTGAGCTTGGTCACGGGGATGGCGAGGAGGTTTGTGTTTGAGGAGCGGAGGTTGCGGGAAGGTGTGTATTGGTGAATTAGGTCGGAGAGGTGGGAGGGGGCGAACCTTGTTCGTCCCTCCATCCTATTCTGCAGTCTGTATGGGGTCTGGCCAACCTTTCGGGTGTGGGGCACAACACCTGGCTGACATTTTATCTCGCGATATATCTAACTGTGGGGCTTGAGCATTGCTGCCGAGGTGTCAGGCAGATTTCAGGCCAATGAGGAGATGCAAGGAAGACAAACAAACCGAGGGCTGCCACAACCTCCTGTCGCCAAAGCGCTGAGGACGCACACAGGCGACCAACATCTCTGGGGACTGCCGGAAAGCTGAGATAAAACAGAAAGCAAGATCTAACGTTTTTTATTGTTGTTGTTGTTGTTGGAACCAAGTTTTTTTTTAAACTTTTTTTTTCAGTTGGCTAGATTAAAAGGGAGAGTGTCGCAGGGAAATGAAAAAGGAATCGAGCCAAGCTATTTGACAGTTAAGACCTCTGCTGGAAACAGGACTTCAATATCAATTGGAGGCGAGGTAGAAAAAAAAAAGACATCTTTGTAAGACATGAGTACAATGCCGCATGCACATTGTGTTGCACTCACCAATAGGCAACAGTCGCGTTCCCCCTTCTGTTAAAGTGTTATGGTAATCGTTCACACAATTTCAAAGGCCTTTCATTAATTTTTCATGCCTTCCCTGTTCTCTGGGTGCAGGAACAGCACCGTTTCAACAACAAAGGAATATGTAAGGCCAAGCTTGCCAAGCACACCCGCACTGTAAAGTAAATCCATTCTACGCATGATCCCATTGTGAGGTTTTAGTTTGTACAACATAATTTTTCCCTCCAACTGACACACTCATCATATCCATCCATCCATCCATCCATTCATTTTTGAATACGCTGATCCTCACAAGGGTCGCGGGCGTGCTGGAGCCGATCCCACGCTGAACTGGTTGCCAGCCAATCGCAGGGCACACATAGATGAACGAACTACTCACATTCACACCGAGGGACAATTTAGCATGTTCAGTTAACCTGCCATGCATGTTTTTGGAATGTGCGAGACACGGGGAGAACATGCAAATTCCACTCAGGAAGGCCGGAGCCGAAATGCAACCCTGCACCTCTGCACTATGAGGCCCGACGTGCTAACCAGTCGACAACCGTGCCCCTCTACTCGCTATATAAAAAAAAACCTATTTGTCGCTAAGTATTCTTAGTAAGCTGCTTAACCCCAGTTTTAAGAAGAGTTTGAAAGATGGGCAGTGATGAGCCTTGCCTCATGTTTAGCCGGAGGTCATTCCAAAGAGAGGGCCCGACAAGAGGAAAGGCTCGCTCCTCGACACCTCTAATAGCATCTGGTCTGCAGACCTGAGGCACCAACCAGGTGAGGTGTGGCGAGACTATTTATAGATGTGCAAAAACAAGTAATAGAATCTTAAAAAGAACTCTAAAATGTACA
Source organism: Hippocampus guttulatus (assembly GCF_054856545.1). NCBI lineage: Eukaryota > Metazoa > Chordata > Actinopteri > Syngnathiformes > Syngnathidae > Hippocampus > Hippocampus guttulatus. Next base: position 31,817,441 of record NC_141262.1, on the reverse strand, counting down.
TGGAGCCAATGATGGGACGGGGAGTTTTGTGCTCCCTTTTTCGAGTGCCAGTCAAGAGACGAACAGCACCATTTTGGACCAACTGGAGGGGAGGATTGGCTGACTTCAAAAGTCAGCCAAAAAAAAAGTGCATTGCAGTAATCAAGCTGAGATGTGACAAAGGCATAAATTATTGTTGTTGAGAAAAGAGAAGCTAGACAATAGCCAGCTGTCTTGAATGAAAAAAAAGATGGATTTAACAAATGTACCAACTTGCCGGTCCAATTTTAAACCACTGTTCAATTTGAGACCCAAGTTTGAGACTGTTGGCTTGAGATCAGGAGCCATGGGGCCAAAGTCAGCAGGATTGGATGTACAAGGGCCACTGGGACCAAACACCATCACAAGAAATTCAGTGCCATCATTCATTTGTTGTTTCATATGTCACATGTCAGTGTGTTACCACAAAACAAATATCAAGCATCAGGCCTTTTTTGAATGACCCTCGTGCGTATTACTTACCATTTAATGTGCTAGATGCTAAATTAAAGCTTTGGCCTTCCATCACCTATCTAAAGTCAAAGGAGTTGGTCTTAATCTCCTGATGGCTTCACAGGCGGATGGGGAGCTACCAACCACTAATGCTCAATTGGAAGTGGAGCTGAGGCCCCAAGAGACTGTGATCAAATCTCTGGAGGAATACTCCAGTCTTCCCTGTCGTAGCAAAGTTCAGCCACAATTTGCCCAGCCTGCGCCGTCTTCTCCTAAATTGCTCCTCTTGTACAGTGAAGAGGGAGAGGGTCACAGTAGTCATTAAAAGAAGAGTGAGCGGGGAAGTTGAACTCCAGAAAGTTCAGATTTTGATTGACCGTGAGGAGGAAAGTCCAACATGTATTTACACCAGCTGATGTTAAAGTTCAGACGAGAGAGCCAGGGATTGAAATGAGGTTTAGCACCTCTGCTTTGCTGCAGCATACCTATGGAAAGAGCTTCTTTTGTAGGTGACACTGCAAATTCAGGCCTGACTCTGTTATTTGATAGTGTCAAGGTTTGTGGAACTGGCCAGAGAGGTACTTCGACCTTTTTAAACCTGAGTTTTGTGTTCATTCAGCGTGATGGCAGCTATGGATCTTGCACCGTATTTCACAGTAAATATGTGCTATTACCACTGGCTCAAATGTCGGCTCCCGCTGCCGTCATTCCAGCACTTCATCAAATTGATAATGTGGGACATTCACAGCCATTGCCTGGTAGTTTGTAAACACACCGAGACTTTGCTCCTGCTTTCGCTAGGTTGTAGCGAAGATTTCTTTCTTTCTTTCTTTCTTTTTTTTTTTAATAGAATGGGAAGACTCTCTTGAGAGTAGCTGATGAGAGTGAAAGAAAAAGTGCTGTCACAGTTTAGTGAGATTAAAGGAGCTAAAACGGAAGCCTTACAGATGAGGGTGTGTGGCAAGATCGCTGTGCATGGTTAGGGTACCAGAGGGGAAGGTTGGAGGTGGGTCGTGCTTGGGGGTCAGACAAGTTTATTGTAGTGAACTAAAACGTAAAGTAATTAACGAAAAACAACATTTAAAAATGTTGATGAAATATGCTAAAAACGAAAATGCTTTTAAGAAAACGGAAAACAACTGACATTAGATCGTACAATTCTATAACTGACTATAATTCCAACACAAGAGTGACCTTTTTTTAATCTTGCACTTGACAAATACTCCACATATTAAAAAAAAAAAAAAACAACAAAATTCAACCACGAGAAAGCATTTTTTAAACAAAACCAAATTTAAATGAACTGAATTGAAAAAAATTGTCAAAATGAGAAAAAAAATAACTGTAATGAAAAATCCCAAACTATTCTAACCCAGGTTTGTTGCCAATGTGCACATATTCTCCACGTGTGTAACCTGCACAATTGTGCGTCAGGTGTGTTGCTGTATGAAGAACTAATTGAAATGAGAGGCGACGTGCAAGTCTCCACCAGCACGGCCGGTCCATTTGTCAGGATGACATCACTGTACTCACACCCCATCCATCTACGCCCGGCAGCACACAGCTATGCTCCTCCAAGTGATTAATATCTATGCTTCCCTCACGGTATTGAATACCCACCCTCATACCCTTTCACTGCCACGGCGACACACATGCACCAATGCAAACAAACAGTGTTGGATGCCATCCTGGTCGCTTATATGCGATGGCACCCTTATTTACCAGCATACACAGATGGCCGGAGCTTGGTGGCCCAAAGTCTCTCGTACACACACAGACACATACACACGCACGCACACATGGACTACCTGCTCTTTGTTGGGCTTGTTCAGATTTTATACACTTGCTTACCATTTCATTAAATGTCCCCGCACGATGTAATCAATCCAACACAGAAGAGGCACCATTAATTCTATCTTTACGAAGCTCGTGAATTTATAGTTTTAGTTGACGCCGTCAGAGAGGTCGTAATTCTACTTTATTACTTTTTTTAGTGAGGTCAGAGTGTCCCATGGATATGAAAGGCGGTGGCTTCTGCCTCTCTTCTCAGATGTGACGATATATGAGGGGACACCTCTATAATCCACACGTAGTGAAATTGATACCGCTGTAATAGTGTCAGTCAAAACGGAAGCGTATTATACTGGAACTTGTCAGATTGCACACAATCAATTCCAAGATGCTGGTTGATCTTGCATTTTTAAACATTTTGATCTTTATGGTCCACACTGTGCTTAACATTGAAACAAGTTACAGTAGCCTGAACAACACAAAATATGGGTTTTTAAAAAAAATGACACTGAACTCTTCTGCATATTGTGTCATCTAGAAAAGATACATTTTATAAGGTGTAAGTTTAGCTTGCTAGTAAATTGTAATTGCCGGATAACCGCCAATGTGAACAAAGGTGCTCAGTTGTTGTTCTAATCTATATAGTCGGGAAAAGCGAACTCATGACAGACTTCAAAGTAGGTCATGCGTGATTAGGCACAAAAAAAGAACAAAACAGAAAAAATCGAGGAAAATGCAGTTTATTCGAAGATGGATACATTTCATTTGAAATGAATGAACTTAGGGCATGCACCTTTCTTGAGAATGTTTATTATATTATTTTTTTTAATTCTTTTACCTGTGCTGCTACTTTGAGAGCAGCGTTATTGGTGTCCTTAAACAGTATGCAGAATAAATCAGCACCCCTTCAACTAATTTGGAGACAAATCAACACTGTGCCCATTCCTGTAGCCAAGCTTTATTGTTGAGCTAGCTTTCAGAAGACAAATAACAAGACTAATTTCAAGGTGCTGTGCTAAATGGCGAGGAAATATTGTTCACATAATGGGCCTCTGATCTACAATACACATTGGAATTTATTTTTTAAACTGAGCAATAAAAAGGAGACATCTGGGAAAAGTAATTTACATACTGTAAGTTCAGCTACAGGAGAGTCAACTTCTTGCTAAGTTCCGATAAGCATCACACAATACTAAGCTCCTTATGGTCTGTGTGAATAAGAAGTGCAACAACCTGTTGGGAGGAGGAGCTGGGGCTTTGAAGATCTTTTAAATAATGACTTTTCTTGCTCTGATCTCTCCTGCGGTATCAGACTGAATTAGTTAAACCTTCTCACCACCCAACCTCATCGGTCAGACTTGCACCTTTTCCATGCCAGGCTTTTGAACTAAACACACACACAGAGGCAATGTTGCTCTGTTACACGGAGGACATAAAAAAAAAAAAAAAGATATTGACAAAAAGAACCCTCTCAAAAAGGGAGTGGGCAAATTGTGAAACGTCTCCCAATGAGCCGTTTTCTTCCAAGTGGAACCAAAAAGCTGCTTCACCTCGCAGTTGTGCCTCTTCAACAGCGGTCTTTTTCTCTCCCTTGGCGGGTATGTGCAGGCCCGCCTCCGCACCAGCTGTGAGATTCTCCTCAATGTAAAAGCATTTGACTGTCTTTGACAAGTAACTGTCTGTGCTCAAAGCATGTAGAAAGTGTGAGGTAGTAGGGAAAATGCTTGTAAGAAGATGCTTAGCCGGGGGGGGGTCAAGCGCTGCAAAATTAAAAATTGACTGGTTACAGAAGCATTTGGCATGAACACATCAGTGGGTCTTATTCAGAACAGTATAAGCAAACTTTTCTTTTAGGCCTAGTGTTCATAGTCTCCGGGGTTGCGTGGCATGATCGCTGGGACAAATGGCACAATCAAACTAGTTTGCGTGCCATGTGTGCCAGCAGCTCGGGTGGTGTGTGTGTGTGTGGGGGGGGGGGGGGGGTCTTTTCCAGCGTTAGTTATGCAGTACCATTTGGTTGTTAATGTTTGCATGTCTCCTTCCAGCTGATTTTCCTGCGATACTATTTGAAGTGAAAAGCTAACCGCCACAAATAAAGGCCAGTAAAACTGAATTAGCCACAACATTGGATATACCTGGACTATAAATGAGGTCCAGTATTTGAGCTGCATCAAACATTTGGCTTTTAAAACAAATCTCAGGGTCGGTTTTGTTTGACAGTGTCAGAGAGGTGTTCGTTTTATTATTGGTTTCCACTGGCAACGATGCACACTTGCTCAGTAAGACGCAGGGCAGTTTTTTCTTGTGCCGTGTAATGACAGTGTCAATCAAAAGTGAGCATGATCATTTGGTAAGGACAGACAATGAATTGGTCTGTGCAGTTTTATCTGATGAAATAATATAGCTTTAACCACTTTTACTCATATGTCATTCTAATTTAAGACCGGGTGGCTCCCTCTTTCCAACTACTTTCTCTTTCACTGGCAAAAAAGACGGTGATGTTATGTAAATGGCCTTCAGTGTTCAGGAAGCCGTAAAGAGGCTTCCTTGTGCTTGCATGCCCTTCTCTCTCCTTCCTCTGCGCTCAGATCAGTATGATCTGACTCCAGCCGTGCCGTTGGGTATGGAGCTGTAAACAGGAGCTGATCCGAGTGGCAGTCACCTTCATTCAGGCCCCTTCCCTCACACTCATTTCATAAAACCTGAACCTTCACCAGCCCTAAAATGAAAAGATGGGGGTTCCTAAAAGATGACTCTCTATGTGAATAATGTGCCACTGGATTTCTGATCTTGCTTGTCGTTAGCTTGACACACAGACCCTTTATGTGGCCCCTTCCCTCCTCTGCTTCCCATCCACACCCCAGAGGCTCCCATTCAGCTCAGGCCTGGCTGGGTGTGAGGGGGAGAGTTGGAGCTCTTTTGTAATGTGGGATTCTTAAGGGAGGCTGTCAAGGCTGTGACTGTGTGGGCCTTTATTTCCCCAGAGGTGGAGGGAGGGGGGACAGAGAGAGGGAGAGCGCGAGAGGGAGACAAGGGTTGGAGTACAGAGGAAGAGTTTGGACACAGACAGCCTTGTTAACGAGCACCCCCAAAGAGATGGAGGATGAGAGGCAGAAAGACGTGGAAAAAGGCAAAAGAAAATGGAATGAATCGCACTAAAAGCTACAACACTTGCCTTCCTTTACATCATCACTGTTTTCCCCCAACCTCTTCTTCTCTTTTATTCTCTTCCTCCCTATCAGCTCCCTCCATCTTTTCCTGTGTAAGCTCACTCTACAGCTCAATAAAATACTTTTGCCCTCCGCCTCACCCATCTCGGCCCCCTCCTCACCCTCCGCCATGACTTCACACACACATTCCATTATCCAGGAGATCAGGCTAAGAGAGATGTCCGGGGTTGGAGCGATCATTATCATCACCTCTTTCCGCTCCAGAGTGAGTTATAGCTCACCATATGGAAACAGACATTTAAATCATAATCAATAGAGCAATATCTACGTGGCGAGGAAAGGGTAAAGGAAATCACTGCCGCCGCTCAGGAGGGAGAAAGAGACATCGTGTTTATATTGAGATGGTGGAGCCGGTTTATTGATAAAAGATTACGGCACGAAATGCATTATGCGGCGGCACGCTTGCAAAAAGAAACTTTTCTAGGAGATGAAATGTGAATGGAAAGCTGCTCCATATGGTACGCCAGTGGCATGATATGATACTGTGGCGCCTTAGCGAGGCCGCACTGCCCACCTTAATCGACCCTCACGGTGCATGTGAAACTGTACACGTCGTCGTTCCCCGACAAGCACAATGCAATGTGACAGGTGTGTGCTGGCCGGGCTGGGACCCGGTCAAAGCTCAGATGTGCTTCTAGGGCTGAGATCAGGGCTCAATCCGTGACCATGATCGTGCCACTGCAAGAAAATATCATAGAGCAGCATGAGACATTGGTCCCGTCACAAGATCATCCTGTTATCGGTTCAGACATGCTCCGACGTGCTGAGGCTGAGAGCAGAGAGACTGATGTTGATCCATGCTGTTTGTTTATGGTAAATAAGAAACATGAATCGAATCTCTCATCCATCTCTGACAAACAGAGGTTGGGCTATGTAATCTGCCACCTTTTTTTGTGTGTGTGTGTGTGTGTTTGTAAGCATATTGCCAGTGATTCACTCGCATGGCCTTAAACTAAGGATGCCAATAAGACAAGTGCGCGGAACAGTTTCAATTAGTCTATTAGTGGACATGAATTCTGGACTTTAGTGTGAATTATTAACCAGGTCTGACAGAAATGAAGTTTATTTATATGATCTTTCTAGGGCAGTTCAACTTCAGGCTATGCACCTTTCTCATGTCAAAACAAAACCATTTAAGCTGAAGCTGCAGGACAAGGTTTTGTTTTGTTTTGTTTTGTTTTTAACCAAGAATCAGTTGTAAACCTGCTCTACCCTAAAAACATGTTTTTTTTCTCCTTTTGTAAAGAATAAAATATATTCTGTCAACCATCAGCTACAGTATGATTATACAGCACTGTATTGTTGATTTCAAGAATAATTGTTCTCTTTTAAATGTAATAATGAATTCATCTGTTTGGGTTTCAGCCCACTGCCATCAAACAAAGATTTATAACGGTATGGACAATGTGTCATTTTACCATTACTGCTCAGGGGCTACATAAACAAATGTGACAATGACCACCGTTAAATCCAAAGACATCCACTGCAGTTATCCATGGATGAGTTATTGGACTACAACGCTCGCACAGCTTTCCCATGTCGTACATACTTGTATGGCTCGATGATGGTCGTAATCTTTGTCATCACTGGTACCTCTCTGCTGGTATCTCCAAAAACAAGCAAATCACAGTGTCTCGTGAGAGCTGCAGAAAATGTTTCTTGAAGTTTATTTCAAAGCCAGTAAAGGATTCAAAAGGTGAGCCTCCCGAGCCATCTTTTTAGGGTGAAATTGATTGCTGATATGTACGTTTTGACTTAAGTCTAGAAAAGCAGAATGGGATACACAGCTGATAATGCTTAAGGGCCAGACAATGGCAACACACGGCAGACAATAATTGTGTATCTGTTTAAAAATAGCTACTGTACAGCCAAGCATAAAAACAATTGCATTGCTATCTTAATTGCTTCCCAAAGAAAATATTCTCTGGCACCTTTCCAATTAAACCATCGCCAACAGGTATACAATAATTATTTTTACAATGGTGCCTGCAGCTTGTCCTGTTGCCTCAGATAGTGGATTCCACCTCTCTACATTTTAATGGCCACATGTATTTATAAATATTTCTAAATGCAGTAGCATCAGGCTGGTGAAACAGAGAGTCCCCACTGAAGCGAGCATTGGACAGCGTTAATCCTGCCAGATGGATATGCAATTCTGATTGATCATATTTTGTCATACTTTAATGAATTATAATGACTTTTTTTAAGTTCCAATGGGATCATTTTGGCTTTTGTTTTTCATTTAGGAACACGGCGGAATAGATAATCATTGCTTAAACTACTCGGGCCAAATGTGCTTTACACTCACTCACACGTGTGACAGTGAAAATTGAGGAAAATATGATGTTGGCCTCCACTTTTGCAGATATAAAATCTTCTGGGGATATCACACCAGATTTTGGACCATTGAGGCACAGATGTGAGGCCATTTGAGACAATGTCATCCGATCCATGCCTTTCTGGACCTTGGTTACTTCACCTCAGAGACAGACAAGTGCCTTCTCCTATGTGTTTACACAAATTTGGAAGTATTACGTTTGTTTGACTAGTTTCACATACACAGGTGCCCAACCTGTTCCTGTGATCATGCTGTTGTTCCTCTTGCCGGTTCAGTTTCCACTCACATTGTGAATCTGAGCATGTACTGTATGCTGTATGGTTGTATGTCCAAACAGTATGTGCCCTACGATTGCCTTGCAACCAGTCCAGGGTGTAGCCTAGCTTTTTCTCAAAGTCTGCTGGGGGATGGGCAGCAGCTCCCCTTGACTCTGAATATTTGATGGTAACCACCACGTTGCAGAAAAGAAATAAAATAAGACAAAATAATCATTAAAACTAAAATACTAATTCCATCCTGTAATTACTCATGCATGGGCACCCTCCCTGAACATGTTATACAGGGGTCCAGACTAACTTGTTGCCCTGGACTTTTTCATTGGGTGCACCAGCACAAAAGTTGGGTGCAACCAGATTTTCAACTGCATCACATTCAACACCACCGTTTTATTAATTCACTCCGCAAAAAATAGCTCTCTGTCTTTTTAGGCAATAATAGCAAGTAGATGATTACCTGTCCCTGCCGCCGAACAGCCGGTTGCACCAATGCAACCCCTTTCGTTTTTGAAAATCTTGTCACCGTCACACCGTTGAGAAATTATAACGTACAAGGCGACCAAATTGGTTGCACTCACACTCACTGTGTAAACAGAACAACTTGAAATCAGCCAAGAAATCAGGAAAGATCCAATGTTTGATCATGTAGCGATGATACACAAATGTACTGAAGCATGAAGGAGTGCAGGAGGCAGTGTAAGTGTGGACCAGTGAACAACAGGAGGAGGTGCAATCACACAAAGGCACAGTATGATCGAATTGGCCTAGTGGGAGCGCTCCTTCAAATATCTGGCCACGCCAACCATTGATTAACATATTTCACAGAGAGTGTATCTCGATACCTAAGTCCATCTGCTGTATTTCAGAAGCTCACGGACACATGGTGACCTAAATAAATTTTATTCTCAGGATAGGGAAGTCTCTCTCACCAGCACCCAGGAGAAGGTAGTACAAGTCTGTTGCCCTTTCGTGGCGATGGCTCACGAGGAGGAGCGGTGAGAGAAGTGAATGAAAAGCTCTTCAAATGGAGTCCTCCCCTCTCCTCTCCTCTGCCTGTCTGTTTCTATTCCTCCGCCTGTCTCCTTGGCGCTCCCTCCCTTTCTCTGCATGTGCCACGCTGCTCAGTCATCCTCAGGGATGCGTCTGAAGGAGACCATCTGTTGATCCATTTGTCTCCTGCTTTGCTGCCTGTGTCACTTCCTCTTCACCCTTTCCATGATCAGAATCGGCTTTTCCGATGACACCCAGTCGTGTCCAACTGGCGGGCGGAGGTATGGCAGGTGTGATGTTGAAGGCGGGGTAGGCTGTCTGTCATGGTGGATTCACACAAGGAGGAAATATAAAAGGTCGTGAGGACAAACACTCTTTGGGCATAGCGTAAACAGCTAATGAGTCCGGAGCAGCAGCTTTCTAATCTGTGTTTGATCATTACTGTGTCTAACTTGAGTCACAAACACAGATTTATTTTTTTTTCCAAGCAAGCGATCTCTTTAAAAGTGCTTCTCTTTCATCCCACAGGGTTTAATAACAGTCCTCATCATTACATAGAGGCATCGACCATGAAATAGCAACAAAGCAGTGAAATGCTGAAGGGTATGCAACCCACCGCCACATTCACTGCCTGTGATGTGTTTAGCAGTCCTTGGAGGGAGGGGCACTCCTTTGTGTCCACACGTCTCCGAGTTGTCGCCTCGCATGCATGTTCTCTGGTTTGATGGACATTGAGTCCACCGTCGGGACTTTAGGGAGTGCCTGCCTTTGAACTTCTCCCTTGGCTCTCGATTATCCATCATTCAGCAGAGCTCAGGCTCATGAGAGCCGCTGGGAGAGGGCTCTGCAATAATTCAGTATGAGGTCTCATAGGCCCCGGAGAGAGTCATCGTCCAAATCAGGTATCATTTAGCAGATGACACAGTGGGAACGTCCATTGGATAGAACCTGCGAGGAATGCTTTGATGGTCAGGAATGCCTAAGATGAAGAGAAAAGATGCTCGAGTTGCCTTTTCAAAATATGACCATTGCTCCCTTTTTCTGCCGTGATCCATAATGTTTTCATCCAGGCTGATCGATATATCAGATGATGGGTGTTCACCCAGGGTGACATGGCATTGATTTCCCATAAGATTGCAGATGGCATGTCGTCCTCACACAATCCTATTTTACCAAGAAGCTTGTCATCGAATCAGTCATGATTTCACCATCGCTGTCAGCTGCCGTGATGGTTAGCAGATTGCCTTTCACATTGAAGACACAGGCTCATAGCCAATGCACTATATGGACAAAAGTATCGCGACACACAACAGCAGAATGTAACAAATTAAAGTTATGTTACGGGCCGTGTGGTACTTATGGTTTCCTTCGGAGGGCCATTAATGACTCAGATCTGTACCAATTTGTCCGTGCACGACCACACATGAGGATGGTTGTGTGTGCATTGATGCCATATGAACTATGCCTGGATCGCTTTTTGACGCTCCCATACAATGTTACATTTGATAACTTTTTATTAATCCACAAAAAGATGGTGATAGTTGACAAAGATGCACATTGTGACCGAAATAGGAAGCGGCCCACATCCGATTGAACGGACCGGCAAGGTTTTAACTGTTGATCAACGCCAAACTCAAAAGGAGCAATATGGTTGGTTGAGCAAAGATTTGCATGCAACTGTGGTAAGGTCGTGTGACCTTTAATGTGTCAAAAGGGTTTCAGATGGTTAAGTGATGACACCTCTGTTCTTTAATTTGATTTGGCATTGCAGCAAAAATGGGGGACGTGGTACAATACTACACAACTGAAAACTGAGGTATGCTAACATTAGTATGCGTGTTTGACGACTTTGTTGAATCTACCAGGGCAAAAGCATTGGTAGAGTTCAGAGTTTTTATAGGAGGCCAAATCACCACGTATCCCAATATTCTGGTCCATATGGTACATGGACCATATTTCATGCAAGTCCCAAACATCCCAGTCAACAAAGGCCTATTTTAGCACTCACCATAACAGTTGAACAATGTCTCTACTCTGTATGCGTCTCAAATCTCTTCATTTGCATGTGTTTCAGGCTTCCTCAGTACCGGGGACCAAGCTGCTAAAGGGAACTATGGGCTGCTGGATCAGATCCAGGCTTTAAGGTGGATCAGCGAGAACATCGGCTTCTTCGGAGGAGACTCCAACCGCATCACTGTGTTCGGTTCTGGCATTGGAGCTTCCTGCGTTAGCCTGCTAACCCTTTCCCACCACTCTGAAGGTACATACGGGGCTGTAAAAAATTGGGGTGGGGATCAGGGGGTTGTGATGCCGCTGTGGCGCGCCTTCCTGTCTGCTGGTGTGTAAAGCTTCTTGGTATTAAAATCTGGCAAAGGCAGAATGCCAGTCATTGAGTAATGTAAGCTACAGCATAACAAATGTTGGATGGAGCAGGTGTTTGCATTTCATTTATTCTGTTGTTCAATACCACGGGGAAATTCCACATGTGGATCTTGTGATGCGTGGCTGTTTTTGCTTCGACAAGCCCCGTTCCCCTCCCCTCTTTTGAGATGTCAGAAATGAACCTGCGGGTATAATTTGTGTGTGTGTGTGAGTCTCACTTAGCAGGACTGAACGGCTCTTCCAAAGTGCATCTTGTTAATCTTGTTCACACACACACACACACACACACACAAACAAAACCACTCCTATTTATAGGGAATGTTTATCCTCAATCTTCCTTAATGCTCTCATAATGATGATATACTAGTTTTGTTGGGTATGTACTTTATACTAAGTGCAGCATGTGTGCTTAACCTGGACTTGCAAAAGCATCCCTCATAGACATGCTAATGCATCATTGAATTAGAAAGGAAATTCTGGCTTCGGCTTACTTTAACGAGCCACCGCTGTGGGATCCATCCGTGAATGTCAACTTCTTGCTACACCCTGCAGAGATGCGCAGTAACTGCATCATTCTTTACCTTGAATTATTACCTCCGCTCACATATTTACTCATCCTGTTGATGTAGTTGTTTTGCAGGCATTCTGCTGTAAAGCAATGTTTATGTGCTGGTTGATAGTCTAAATGAGAAATCTTCACATTTGACATCCATACACACATTTACTCTGCTCGTAAAGCAACCAGTAACAAGGTCTTTTGGACATGCATGGTTGGCAGCAAAAGCTGCTTAAAGTGGACATGGCATACACTGTAGTAGATAGATTGCATTAAATAAATAACTCTTCCCGCCCGTTTTCTTGATACTAGACGAGGGTGACTTTTTTTTGCATCAAATGCATGTAAACACTGTCCTTTTATTTCCCCCAAAATACTCAGAATTGGCGATATGTTTGCCGCACTCCAATTTGCATTGAAATATTAATAATTGCCGCAATTTCATGAGATGGTGAGGACTGCTTCTGAATTCAACTTTTACCATTAAAGCTGCTTTTATTCCAACTCTATAATGCTACGCTTCATTTTACATGTTATTATACTGCCAGTGAAACGATCTCCTGCCTCCTAGTAAATGGGATATTATCAAGTTTGTTGTCTCCCGTGAATGGTACTGTATGTGGTACTGAAGGAGGAAAAAAAGCCAAGAAAAACTCAAAAGGCATTTGGAAATTAGAACTAGGAAGCCAGGACTTGCTGCACTTTATCCAATGGCAATCAATTTGAAAACAGCATTTATCCCTGCATTTTCACCAAGTTCCTGTATTAAAGGTTTGTAAGATAAAATAAATGTATTCTTCTTCCATACACATACATTTTGTAATCCTATCATTTTGTTGTGCTTTAGCCACGATTGGCAGGATGTTCTTATTTCCAAGACAACACAGTCAACAAGAATAGGAGGCATCTGGAATGCAGCGATGAAGCTGAAGTGAAAATCCATTGTCAAATAAATTATACAATGGCATAAGCACACCTGCTTTCAGGTGGCATCTTGTAATGGATCTTTGTAACGATTTCTTATACGTTAGCAGTCTGCTGCCTGATAAGAAGAAATATTGTGTTGGGTCCCGAATGGAAATGGAAATTAGAACAGGAGACACAATGGGAAACGACGCAGCAATATCTTTCCTCCTTGATTTCTTTAAAATATATTGTTGGGGGACAGGTGGACCTAATGGAAATACTTTGTAGAAATAACTTGTGCAAGTCAAACTGTCAACAACAGAAAATGGTGCACAGATGTTTTGTTCAAATGAGACATATTATTGAAAATTTACTTTTTAATACCTCATCTACAAATGATTGTGTGTCTGGAGTGTCTGCCCACCCATCAAGTCTGGAATGAAACGGCCAAGTGAATCTTAAGTCATTTCTGAAAATGTATCTGTGAGCTAGCCATTCTTCATTTCCGCCCCCACTGTTACGAAACTGTGTTTTTCTTTTTTTTAACATAACCAGCAGCCCACGCAGAATTTCTCAGATAGTGACATGTCACCGAGCCTGGATGTTCTGAATCACTATGAACCACAAATGTCAAAGAAGTGCACTCAATATTGGCACAGATTAGTGTTAGCTAACAGCTTTATCTGCGTTAGCCTCTGAAAATAATGTTACAATAATGTTCGATTGCGCTATAGTCGTTGGCGTTGCAGTGTAGTTTTGGGCAGTAGCACATGCCAAGGCCGCTATTGAAATAGATGTATATTGTCTATTGAAATAAGATGTCTATTTAGCGTGATTAGCATAAGCGGACAGCTGATGCTAACTGCTGTTTTGAATGCTGCCCTTAGGAATTGCCATTGCGTTGCTGAAGCTGTCACGTTCCGTATTTGACAGCAGGGGGCAGGCGTTCTTGCTTGCCGCCTGCACACCTGCCACCCATTAGTTGACGATTGCACCTGCTATATCTAGGCACTCCGACAGTCAACTCACTGCCGGAGTATTCCATGCCGTGCCATTTGCTATCGTCTATGCCTTCTCGGTTAAAACTCTGACTTACTTGACTATATTGCGTGCCTTAATATTCCTCTCGTGTTTGATTGGTATTTTACTTAAGAGCTTTCTCCTTGCCGTTTTTGTTTCGCAAGCGTTTTTTGTTATTTTCCTGGTCCTCTCTTTTGACCAGCGTTTTCTGTTGCTTCGTTATTATTTCCTGGCCCTCTTTTGACCAGCGTTTTCTGTTGTCCGTTTAGACGGGGATTTTGTGTTATATTAAATCTCATTTTTTTGTGACAAAATACTTTTCTGTGTCTGCTATTTCGGGGATCCACTTATCTCTAGTAGTTGCGCACGAAGCGATTATTCTGTCGCTTCGGGCCCAACGTGACAGAAGCTCAACTTCCCTGAGCTGACGTCATGTTTTTATACCGAAGACCACAAACTATTTAAAAATCAACAATGCCTCTGCTCTTTTATCACACTTTTATCAACAATGAATTTGTTTAATAATGAGGAATATCGCATCCACCATTTCTACCAGAAAAAGTCAGATGCCATAACAGTTTCGTCTGTCAAAATTTTACAAGCTACTACGACGCTGTAACCTCTGCTGTTGGATGTGTCATCGCCTGCGGTCAAGGTGGGAAATTGATTTTTATGATCACCATCCAGTTTGGTTGGTGATTCTTAAAAAGTTGCTAGCCAATCAGAACTTCCGACAGCCAAATTTTTTTTCAACTTTAGCTCCAGTGTTTTTGTCTACCTCCCGCACTATACCCCTGTTTATTTCTCTCACTGGCTGCACTCTCGACTGTAGCGTGAAATACCAGAATTCGCACAGCCAATGGGCATGCTGTACGTCATTACGTAGCATTACGGCACAGTATTTATTGCAAATGTAGGAGTCACAGTGCCAGAGGTATAATGACTGTGACTTATCTCTGGTAATTAGTCATTTTTATTGCAACATTTAATATAGCCTAACTTTTCAACCATGTTATACTGTATGTCACAGTGCAGTACATATGTTTTGTATAAAAAATAGCAAATATTGAAGCCATCATTTATCAAAAATGATTATGATGAAAAAATTCTAGTCAATTTCTTCCAAACTTGGGCTCATTTTATCCCTATCACAAATCTTTATTCATTGGTATCATCTGTTTTCATAGATTGGTATTTTAAATTTATTTGTAACATACCTCCATTGTATAATTTTTTTTAATGACGTCTGGTTTTGGACAAGTGTGATACTCGTACGGTCACCGTGTGAGTATTTTTCTCTAAAATCTTGAACTATTTCCAAATTGTACAACCTCGAGTAGGTAATCGACTGTAGAGGTACCACTGTAGAGGCAGTTTTGTCATAGTCAATCGGGCACTAATAGAATATGATCCAATATGACAGGATGGGATACTCCTTCAAACCCAGTGTGCAATCACACGCATTGTCTTTCTTCCTTGTGTGGCTCAGATGCAGGATAACGAGGCCCAGGTTAGAGAGGTAAATCAGGGATGACACATTGTTCTGGATCTCCCTTGTGTGTGCGCGTGTGCATGAGTGTGAACGTGTTGGGTGTCTGTGTGCAGGCTTCTAATGACAGTAATCCCACCCACACTGTACACAGCCTGTCATGGCTGCCTGCGGATCGTGCTTTCTATCTAACACAACATCTTTTGGTGGCAGTATGACAACTTAGTTGAGATGCTCCATGCACCTCCTGAAGTCTATTTAATAAGCTGGATCCTCCTATATCATCCTAGCCCTCCGGCCTCTCTTTGATTGCCTGCTCCTCTGGCCTGTCCTTGGTGGCGTCTCCATGTGGGCGTGCCAATGGCTCCAGTCATAGGGTGCATCCATCACAAAGGCTCCCCACCTCCCCTCTTGGCCTGCACGAAGGCTGGCCTGGTCATTCTCTCATGAGGGCTGCATTTTTTTTAGACCCGGGTTCCTGCCCTGTCTTTTCCATCTAATCGCCTCGTCACCGCACCCATCTGTCTCGCTGCCTTCATAGACAGTAAAAGCATGCTTGGGCCACACGCTTCCTTGCAATGTGTCCCTTGCCCTTTCTTTTCCCTCACTAGTCCACGGGATGTGCAGTGTTTCACCATTAATAAGATGGCCACTCTGTCTGCTTTGCGCCAAACAATCAAGCTGCACGTCTGAGACTCAGGAAGCAGGAACAGTCATTAAAAGCTCAGCCTACCTCGGCAGGAGAGCATTTTCGACCAGCTTATTAAATGCAGATCAACAGTTGTGTTCTCGCAGAGGAGGATCTACGTCCCCTTCTTTTTTTTTCATTCTTCTTCCTCTTCTTCTCTGGCTTCAAAACAAAATGGCAGCTGAAGAAGTTCAGACGCAAGGACATTAGCCAGTCATGAGGATTATCTATCCAGTGTCGCGCTCGCACTAATTGAACATGCAAATGTGCCTTTTTCTTCTAGCTCTCCAAATTATAATTGGGATGGTTTGCATGTTTTTTATGCTAATGAGCAGATCACCAAAAGCATTTTTTTCTTTCGTCAATTATAAATACATCACATATGCAGTATTTGTACACTTGAGATGTTATGATTTTCCTTTATATATGATGGCAGTAGATTTCAAATGTCAGGTTTGTTTAAGATAGAGTAACCGTGCATCAAAAAACAAAACAAAACGGGAATGTCTCAACAGTAAATGTCAGTCATCTCGTTTGTTTCAATCTCAGTCCGATGAGTCACTGATGGTGTAGTGGTAGACTCGCCTGACATGTGCGGGCAGCGTGGGATCGGTTCCCACTCAGCTGTGGGTGTGAATGATTGTTTGTCCCTGTGTGTGTCCTACAACTGACTGGAGGTCAGTTCAGGGTTTCGTCTGCCTTCCACCCGAAGTCAGCTGGGATCGGCTCCAGCATGCCCACCCCGTGACACTCTGCACGATAAGGGCTGTAAAAAATGGATGGATGGATAATCAATCATGTCAGTGTCGAACAGGGCAGCCTGCGACCACATACTGATTGGCCCCTTGACTAAAAAAATAAATAAATAAATTGGGAATTGTTCAAATATGTTCAAACCCAAAAGATTCTTCAAAGAAACGCTCATAAATGAAAAGAAGACAGAGTTGATACTGTTTGGTCCCAGTGGCCCTGGTACGTCCCATCCTGTAGACTTGGGGCCCCCTGTCTCCTTATCTTAAGTCAACAGTCTCAAACTTGGGCCTTAAACTGGACAGTGATTTTAAACTTGATCGGCAAATTGGTGCCGTTGTTAAATCCTGCTTCTTTCACCTTAGACAGCTGGCCAAAATAAAACCTCTCCTCTCACATGAACACTTTGAGACAGTAATTTATGCCTTTGTCACATCCCGGCTCGATTACTGCAATGCCCTTTACTTTGGAGTCAGCCAGTCCTCCATTAAGCGCCTTCAGCTGGTCCAGAATGCCGCTGCTCGCCTCTTGACTGGTACTCGTTAGAGGGAGCACATAACTCCTACTCTGGCATCCCTTCACTGGCTCCCCATTCATTTTAGGGTTATTTTCAAGATCCTCTTATTTGTTTTCAAATCTCTAAATGATCTCGCGCCACCGTACCTCTCTGAGCTCATCCGCCCCTACACACCTGGCCGGCGCCTCAGGTCTGCGGACCAGACATTATTAGAAGTACCAAGAACTAAACTGAGGCTCAGAGGGGATCGAGCCTTTTCTGTTGCTGGTCCCTCTCTCTGGAATGACCTCCCACTGAACATTCGGCAAGCCTCCTCGCTGCCCATCTTCAAAACCCTCCTCAAAACTCACTTGTATTCTTTGGCATTCGACTCAGCATGACTTAGATTTGTTCTTGGTTTTACCGTTTGGTGCTTTCTACCGTCTTTATTACCGATTTGTTTTACTGTTTATTGTATATGTTAAATTGCTCCATGTACAGCACTTTGTATGCAGCGATGGCTGTTTGAAAGTGCTCTATAAATACAGTTGAGTTGAGTTGAGATAAATATGTGTTTTCCATGAAAAACAGGTTGGGGAAAAAAATCCCAAATATGAAGAACTAGTGGTGTGGAAAGTGGGTGGGTGGGGTGCGTCAACTGTAGTTTTAAGTTGTAATATCACCAATCACCACCAGATGATTGAGTTGTGCTGACACTGGGTGTTATGATACTACCCTCCACTACAACATGAGTTGGCCGAATACATTTTTGCAGGACAAAGTACCTCAATAATATTACAATTTTGAGTGAGTTTATTTGTGTGAAAAATGTATAAAATGTCTTCTTGCATTTAATGTTGGTTTCTTGTTCAAAAGTTTTGTCTGTCCTCGAATGGCAATTTTTATGCAAGAGAGCCCCTTGCACTGGAGAAAAATACAGTATGTGGTGATTTAGTTAATTGCTTCCAACCTTTTGATGTTGGGTTAGGATAGTGGATCTTTCATCCATGGATTGAAAAATGTATGATCAAAAATGAAATATGCTAAGAGCACGTATTTTGCACATAAGCACATAATCACATATTTTGTCACTTTAAAATTGCTTTTTTATTTTTGTTTTTGTTTTGTTTTTCATTCATTCAAATTGCCCATCCCTGGTGAAGAAACAAAGGTTTAGACCTGTGCACATGTAGAATTGACCTCTATTTCCTAACAAGCAAGTATGAATGCTTCTTTCTCAGCATTCACACAATGATTATGTTTGCTGAGAGGCATCAGTCTCATCAGATATATTAGATAGACAACATTTTGTACTGTATGTAGGCACGTGTTCACATTGGCTTGTGATGCAGGCTGGCAGGACTGGTTGCAGAGGCAACGAAGGTCGTCGTTCCACCCCACCACCCTCAGCCCCCAACCTCCTCTTCCTGTAAGCAATCAGGATAAAAGCTCTGCTTGTGAGGAAGTGCTTCTGTTTTAATGGAACATCTTGGAAATTAAAGACAGCTAGTGTGGAGGATCCTTCATGCCAATGTCAGCTTTCATTTTTATGAAGACTTCTGGGTTATTGGGCACCAAAAAAAAAAAAAAAAGTGTGTGAAATGCTCTGTCTTTTTTTACCCAAGTGCAACCAGGGTTGTGTCTTTTGAAATTCAGGACAGCACTTAGAAAACAGTGCAAGCCCTTGAACCGCACTAAGGGAAGAAAGAAACTTGATTGTCGGCTTAGTGTGACACTTTTGACAGATAGCGTAGATGCCGGTAGAAAAAAGAAAACTGGATTAGACATAGCGGCATCTACAAAACATGAGCAGCTATTACTTTAATGGCTTTTCTATAGCATCTGGAGTCATCATTCATGCTTTTTGCACAAGATGTGACTTCATGTGTAAGTGATGTATTAGTGTATAGTTTCGTTGCACTGATTAGGTGGGGAACACGCAGGCTTCAGCGTGATGTAACGACTGACACACACATCCATGCCTCTTATATATTCAAAATGCTGAATTTACCGTGCAGTCACTACTGGTGCTTTTGGAAATGTGTTTGTGCCAAATTAGTTTAGCTTTGGAGCCGTTTGCTATACAATGGCTGTTATTCATGTAGTGAAATTGGAACATTTTTAGTTACTATGTTTAAAAATGATTTCACTGATTTGAGCTTCCTACAGCCACACCTCAATTAATAGTATCTGTTTTGAGTCATTTGAGAGTAATTACGGCCCCCAAAGACATACAGGAGAATTGTAAAGACTTGAAACACATTTTACTCCATCCTAAAATAAGTCCCCTATCCCAATTTTCCAAACTGAAGCTTTTCTCCCACCTTATTCAGAACAGTTGTCTTATTAGCCAAATGTGTTGTCGCTGTCACATTTGCAAGTAATGAATGAGCCATTGTGTAATAAAAACTGTCAAGCGGGTCATGCCAACTTTCACAGCAGTTTAGACTTTTAAAAATGTAATTACTGCCAGTCATTTCTTCAGATGTACTTTTTACATTGTGGATCATTGTTACTTCATTCCTAATTTCTCAATGCACTGTAATACACTTTCATACACAGAAGTGCATCCGCTGCATGTACTTCACAGTATTACATTGCTATTTATTACCCTTGTAGCAACGAATTTCTCTGCTTACAATGGTTGAAATTTAACTCAGAGAGGACATGATTTCAAGGTATAATAGAACTGTAATGAATACCGCCAGCATGAATTCACTAAGGGCATGAACAGACGTCCCTTTAAGGCTTCACGTGTGATTTAACGACACACATTCATGCCAGTGATTCCTGCATTCTTCCTGGCTTGTATTTAAATCATGGTCATATACGTGGCAGAAATAGGACCGACAACAATGTTATTGGACCTCAATTCAATTTTTGCCTTTAATTCATGCTGATACATTTGCTAGATTTGAAGCCCACATTGCCATGAGCTCCAAGTCTCTGTTATGCCTGCCGGTAGATGTGTCCACTGAACACAATCTCTTTCATGATGCCCGTCAACCTCAGATTGATTCAAGTTTAGAATTCATTAGAAACCTTTTTTTTGACTGTACATACCGGTATATTATCTAAGATAAGATAAGATAAGAAAACCTTTATTAGTCTCGCAATGGAGAAATTCCCGATTCACAGCAGCAAAGTTATGAAAGGAAGAAGTAGAACAACAAAATATAGGAGCTGCTGGAAAGGCAGCCACTCTCGCGGCGCCATTTTGAAGTCAAAATAACAAAAATAACACAAAAACACAACACATCTAACATGTTAGTATTAGGATGGCACGGTGGTTGACTGGTTAGCACGTTGGCCTCACAGTGCAGGGTTCGATTTCGGCTGTCCTGTATGGAGTTTACATATTCTTCCCATGCCTATGTGGGTTTTCTCCGGGTACTCTGGTTTCCTCCCACATTCCAAAAACATGCACCGCAGATTAATGGCACACTCTAAACTGTTCCTGGGTGCGACTGTGAATGTGAATGGTTGTTCGTCGATGTGTGCCCTGCGATTGGCTGGCAACCAGTTCAGGGTGTTTTCTCCCGCCTACTGCTTGAAGACATCTTGGGTGGGCACCAGCATGCCCGTGACCCTTGTGAGGATAAAGCGGATTACTAAATAGATGGGTGGATGGATGTTAGTATTATTCAAGCCCCGGAATGTCAAAATAAATTGCTTTTTAATTTGACGCACCACAGAGAAGAGTGTTGTTATTGATCCCGACAAATTTGAATCATAGTCTAATACGGTGATGCTCGACTTGTAATGAGCCAAGGGACATATTTTAAGTTTGAAAAATCACTCCACAACACCAAATAAAAATGCCACAAATAACACATATACATGTCCATTGTATACTTTACACAATTTAACGGAGATCATTGACTTGATCTTTCTTTCACTAGTCACTGGGATATATAGACGAACAAAGATAAATTCTTTGTAATGAAAGAATAATGTTCTGACCCATAAAGTGAAATTTGATGAGTTCCCACAGCACACCTTAAGAGCTCTCACGCTGTTTCCCGGCACACTGGTTGGGAATCACTGGCCTGGTGTATAAAACGAGGCTTCAAAATCATGACAAATCAAGCAGTCATCTTGGATCTCAAAACACAGCGGGGGTGTCCGCTGACAGCATGAGGCCACGCCACGCGGAAAATGGGTGTGACCTTTTCCGGCATCTTTCCTCTGCCTACACATTGCTATGTCTTGGAGCCTCAAAAACTGAAAACCTCCAGTGGCCAGTATATAGCCGACTGGGTCGTCGCAGGGTTTTTGAAAATGTTTACCATGAGCTATTTCACAAGCTAACCGGCTCTAACTGGCTGCCAGATGGGAGGAGGGGTCGTCCCCAGCTTCACCTCCTTTCTTAGAAGTTTAATTAATGATGTGTTGTAAATTGTGGCATCGAGGGAAAATGCATTTCTGGGGTGTAGGCTTAGTTAGCTCGCTAACTGCATGCTAGAGTGGGAACAGTGGTTCTAATAATAATAACTACCCCCTGATACAGATGTAGGAACTCAAGTTTTAATGGAGCAACTCATGCTGGATGACTAAGTGTGTCACTGGGAGTTGTTTGCTTTTATTTTTATTTTTTTTAATTGACTCCAATATTTTAGATTTCTGATTCGATAGTCATCACATTTTACCTCATTTGCCAATACAGTACCGCTAATCTTTTGTGGTGGCAAAAAAAAACTAACAAAAAAACCCAACCGAAAACACACACACACACACACATTATTCCTTTTGATATTCTGTTGAATAAATATTATCCATGTGCTGATCAAAGTCTGACAAAAGAGTTTCAAACTTCTATTTATTTTATTTTGTTTTTGTTCCCTATTGTAGAGGCTTATTCTTGTGGCACTGTCAAAGCTCAAAATGATATGACAGCTCTCTCTGCTATTATGTAAATTTTTTCCTTAATTGTGGCCTGATTAGAAGAGCCTGCATCTCCCGCTGATCTTTAGTCAGTTTATGTATTTGATTTATAAGGACCGGGGACAAAGTCATATAGCAGCACTCCTCTGTGCTTTCGACTGTGCATTCTCCAAACCTAAAACCCGACGAGACTTAACGTTGAGCCCCCTCCTCTTACATTCAGAGAAGCTATTGGAAAAGATGTGGCCTTCTTCCTGGCTGCATGTTGAAATATCGACAAGTAATCTCAGGTCAATATGAATGCTGCCCCAAATTACCCTTTCATCCAGAGTGGACAAGGAGGCCAACCAGTAAGATACACTATATAGATAAAGAATGTGGAAGATTGGTGCTGTAGCACTGCCTTAACTTTACGATTACAGCTTGCTGTGACCTTTGAAAATAACACGCGTGAATTTGCTCTCTGAAGTGAGACCCCCTTGTGGAATGAACACCTCCATAACGTCCTCTTTCACTGCTCACATCTGAAGGCGGTGATCCACCCACATGCGGACCGAGCTGCATATAGTGTAGGCAACATTCTTGGAGCAGCCAGCCATTGACTGCAGACTTTTAACAGCAAATAAAGGCAGCTTTTCTCGAGCTCGGAATGGGAAAGATAACCACATACAGGCACATACCTCTGGCAGCCATTGTTGTGCAAATGCAATGTGGTTGAGGGAAAACTCTGCACAATTGTCAAAAAATGAATAGAATCCATTTCTGAACTGTCAGAGGGGCTCGTCACCTCGATAGTGTAAAGTTATTTGAGCGTTTGGGGCTTTTTGATTTGGCCGTTTGCTGAAAAGATGTCTCTGTGTATCAGGGTGTGAAAAACAGGTACGCAAGATGAGAGACTGGGGGCTGACCTCGTCTGGTGCTGTCTTCGACTTGAAATGACAAGGGTGATGATTAAATAGGGGGAGGCCATCTCATGTAGCAGGGATTATTGTGTTTATTTATGTTCACTACTCTCACTTGAGGTCTGTCCATATCGCGACTGCCATTTTGTGGAGATGCTGACTGCTTCATGAGTGAGCCTTGCAGCATTTATGGTCAAACTTGCAATGAAAGGGACTTTATTTTCAGGAGGACAAAGCATTCTTGTCCAACCAAATAGATATTCTTCCCATTTAAGAAATAGTCTTGAAATGTTCACTCACACATTCTCTCATATGGACTATTTGAAATGGTTTTGACTGCGGCGTAAAGCGGAGCACCCTGAGGGACCCCACACAGGGAGAACATGCAGGCGCAACAACGAAAGACCAGAACAGGCTCATTAAGAGACATGCATTATTCACTGAGACATTAACAAAAATGTCAGAAAATATCGCATGGTTATGTCACAAAGCAAGGTGGTGGTGCACCCCAAAAAGCAGGCAGGAGGGAGGAGCAGGGTGTATTTGAAGAAGTGGATTGATAAAACACAGAAAACTAAATCCTAAACAAAGTCATGAAAACAAAACGAATCCAAAGTAACAAACAAACACCATGGCAGAAACGAAAAACTCTCAATAACAAAAACAGGACCAAAACAGGACTGAAGCTAAAACATAACAATGAACTAAACATGACTGAAACAAACATGACAGAAGCCAAGAGCAAACAATGACCCGACCCCGAGTGTTCGGGCTGGGAGTCCTTTTAAAGCCCTAATTACTTATGACCAACAGGTGTGCAGCTGCCGGGGGAGCCCTACAGTGCCACCTGTTGGTCCCTAAAACAAATCATGACAGGTTAACGAGGGTAAAAAATAAAATAAAAATTGAATGGACCCCTCAAAATTCTTGATCGTCACTAAAATGTCATGGATTCTTCCTCGATACAGTGTTTCATATAAATTGGTTTTGTACCAGTTTTTCTGTGTCATTCTACTACCCGACATGCACATAACAATGTGGACCTCCAAAGTTAATAATATGCTGTAAAAAGATGGCTCCACTCCAGTTGTCCATCAGGTGGAGGCAGCTTCATCGAAGCCAGCGGAGAGGGGAGAACTGAAAAATTGACACATTGCCGAAAAACAGTGTGAGCAGTTCATTCTGGTGGTCCAGCCATCAGTCTGGCTCTGCTTGCCGCAGGTGCTTGAACCTATAAAACATGGAGTTACAGGTGCTAAAAACTGGAAAACTAACTCAGAGAAAGTAGTGGCTGGTAATCGAGTGCTTTAGTCCATCCTTGCTTTTGAAGTGATAGCTCAAGGCAATGCATATACAGTGCAAGTGTCACAGATACGGGTTTGGGCAGTGGAAAAGAAAAATGAAAAATCATCACAACAAGGCACACTTGACGAGCGACTGACGAGAAGTGGTGAAGACGAAAACCTAACAAGTAGAGAAGACATGACTAACGGACAGAAAAACATGACATTACGTGAAATTAAATGAAATCTAATCACAATTTAAGTCAAAAAAATAAAAAATAAAAAAACGGATCATTCCAAAAACCTCATGTGACAGTGATCAACTTCCAATTTCCTCAGTTTGGGGGGGGGGGGGGGGGGGGGGGACATTGCCCTGAATGGAGGTTAAATATGTCACATTGTCACAAATCAGTAAAATGGATGGTGGAAACTATTACAAAACCAGTGGGTGTCATTAACTTACTAGAAAACAAAGCCTTGATTTATCAATAGCTTCCTATTGTAGTTTGTGCCAATGTTCAAACTTATTCTAACAATAACTTCAGTCAGCCATTATGAGTTTCCGAATGGCCAAAATAACCACTTAAGCACATCTCTCATCACTTTCACCCTCTGTGCCGTTCAAGTGCATCTGTGCACAAATTTACATACAGTATGCGCTGTTGTCTGTGTGGCCGCAGCTGTCACTCAATGAGCAGACTGTGTGAGTATGCTTTTGATCGAGAACCCGGAAAAGCCAACCGCTCGCATTTCCTCATTGATGCAAGTTTTTATATCGATTAATTACACGCATGCATGCTGCAAAACAACATCTCCTGACATTTACAGTTGCAAACGACAGTCAAAAAGCTCAAATGCATGGAGGCTTGTTTGTGACATAACTCAGTTTTTCTGTCACTAGTGCCAATGCTACTCTCACGAATTCTATAAACTACAAATGTCTCCTCGCTCTTCTATATTTATTCCATTCATCCGTTATCTAAACCGCTTATCCTCACGAGGATCGCCGGCCCGGCGCGCTGGAGCCTCTCTCAGCTGTCTTCAGGCAGTAGGCGGGGTACACCCTGAACCAAAGGTCCCCAACCTTTTTTGCCCCACGGACCGGTTTATTGTGAGACAATATTTTCAGGTACCAGCCTTTAAGGCTGAACAGATACAACAATATAATATGATATCACCTGCATGAAAAGAGTGGTATTTTCGAAACATAATAATAAACACGAATCATGACTCGAGGAACGTCCTATCTGGGCGCAACATTCTCTGGTCGCTATGGTAACGTTTAAACCTTCAAAATAAGATACGCCGCAAATAAACACTGCATGAAAAATACGATTCACCATCGCCGCTTATTTTGCAGAGTAGGCTTGGCGTGTGAATCTCCCGTTGAGATAAAGCCGTATTTGAAATAGTACCCTTGATACTGTCTATTAGATGTAGTCTTCTCTTTCTTGGAAGTGGTTGGCTCCTCTTTTGTCTCCTGGCTGGGCCTTTTCCCCATCCCGAAAACACTTTTCAAAGAGGTTTTTTTTCCTGCGATAACCTATCACGTGACCGAGAAGCGCGCATAAAACATCTTTCAGATTCTGGAATGAATAAACCGGAAAGAACGTAAGTTATTTATTCTTTCTGTGCGGCCCAGCACCAAATGGCCCGGCGTTTGGGTACCCCTGCCCTCAACTGATCTATTTTCACAACTTGTGCAGTGTTTGGCCATTCCCGGCCTTTAATATACTTTATCTACGCATATTTTGTGTTTGCATCATTGTCTAATTTCACTTTGGAATTCATTCAAATTGGCTGAGATGCCATTAAACGGATGCCCATTTAAAGGGAAATAGGGGCGGGGCTTAAGCAAATGTAAATGCCGCATGCACGAGCTATCATTCACAGCACATTCTGATTCATCAACATACGCACAGTAGTGGCAAGAAAATGGGCTGGTTAGACACATAGTGAATCGTGTGTACACACTTCCTTTTGCGCAGAGTAAGAACATTGCTGCGCATTTATTAGTCAATGAGGTCCACTGCTTTAACACATTTTCGGCAAAGCAGGGCAAGTTTAATCATATAGTGCATTTCGTACGGTTTCGTAGGTTACTCACTTGAGTGATTACTTCACTACTGTGGCAGTTGATTTAATTTGCGGGCAGCACAACAACTAAATGCCGATTCACCATGTTAGTATTGAATTCTGGGCTTCAGCCCTCAGAGGCCTACTGGGTTCATATTCATACCGACACCTCTGGTGACTGGTGAACCACTATTTACCAATCACCATTGTTGAGACACATTCTCCCAAGTTTTATTTTCAAGTCAAATTCCAAATTGTGAGACCTTTGGTTAGTTGGACTTTTGAAGTAGCGCTGTATCTGTAGCCCAGGTCTGCAAGCGTTGCGATGGGCTTTGGCACCTTGCACATGTGGCCCACACAGGCTGCTTCAGCAATATTCTCCAGGACAATACGAGAAGAACCATCTGGCGGTGTCGCACCGAGATTGCTTTTGGAATCGAAAATTGCGGCTGATGAACGAGGTGACGACAGACTATGTTGTCTCTTGATGAGCCGCAGTCCCCCAGCGAAGGCTTTGGCTGAGTCATCAGCTCAGGTGGATGCAATCCACAAATTCTCTTTGAAAAATTATTGTCAAGAGCGTATTCATACACATCTTAATGGACAGCGACAGTCGTGGAGGAGGTGGCTGAGGCTCCAGGCTGCGCCCTGGCATCGTTTCATCCTGTTAGGATTTAGATCAATTAAAGCAATTGCGTCATCATATTACATAGCATAGGGTCTCGTCTGTTTCCCGTCTTTCTCGTCTAATGGCTTGATGGAGATGTCTGGCTGTCTTTCCGTCGTACATTTTCCCCTAATCTCACAGGCATTTCCTTTACCTTCTCTCGCTGCTTGTGAAAGCATTTTCGTTTTCGTCACAGCATCCTGCCCTCCTTCGTGTTCTCACACACTCGCGAGCTCTTTCTCTCTCTCTGGCACCGGTGTAAAGCATCCATTATAGAGCCATGCATGGGTGTCTGTGTGAGTGGGAGAGAGCGACTTGGCACTGCTCGAGTCCCACCTGCAGAGGAAGCACCGACAGCTGAGCACCGGGGGCCCAGTTCATCCCACCGCCCCTCTCGATCCCCTCTTCCTCCGCCCAACTCAGCGTCTCAACTGACCTCCCTCCTCCTCCTCGTCTTCTCACACCTTCTCTCGCTTTCTGTCTCACCCTCGCTTTGTTGCACACAAATTTCTCACCGCTTCCTCCTAACACAATTTTTTTCCCTTGACAGATCGTTTTCGCTATTACACACTTGTAATGTCTTTCCGTTGTCTTGAAAGCGGTTTGCCATCTCTTTATATTCAAGCTGCAGGAGTCCGTGTTATTAAGCCGTTTCCGTGATCGTCTACCAGATGAACGAGCACGGTGTAATTAGCCAACCTTTGCCCGTTCGTGATGACCACGAGCCTTGTTTGCTTGTTGTTGCTGGCAGCTCACCTCTGCGGCAAGCCAGGTCGCCTCTTCAGCAACTGTGCATCTGTTACGCTCTGCTCCAAGCGCTCTGTGCCTTTGAATACAAATAGATACCGTGGCAACGCCTGAGAGTGGCCGCGTTTCCCTTGATCAATTTCACAGGTTTGGAGCACATGTGATTTATAAACAACTTCTTCAGCAGGAAGCGAAAATGGCCACTGAAATGGCCACTGACCATGTGTTTGTTTTGTTTTTCCATGGTCGACTAATTTTGAAACACCTCGCACGTGTTTTTCAGCTACTGAAATAAACAGTTTAACAACTCTTTCAGGAGAAAGTCATTTGGTCCTTTTAAGATGATTTTGAGCACAGAGGAATGCATTTACTTTCACCGGGATGTTCTTCTCATCACTGTGTGATAAGAAGCCGATTATGTACAGTACATAAAAACCTATTATGTTGTTATAGGTATATTCCAATGTCTTTCTTCGTGTACTTGAAAAAACGCAAGCCGCATAGACCATCTGGTTCTCTATTTGTGTGTCAGTGTGTGATCATGCCCTCACATCAGTAGCCTGTCTGCTGATTGGATCCATGTGCAGTGCAAATGCATTAGCCCTCCATGTGAAATTTGCATAGTCGGAGTACAGAGAATTCCCAAATGAGAGAAACTTGGGCAAACGTGCTGACAAGCTCCACTATAAAGGGCCAACACGGTCCAACGTGACAGAACAAGAGCGTCCAAGGCGTGCACGGTTGTAAAAGGTGTTCAACCTCGAGAGGCAATCGAGGCCATTAATCCTGCTTGGGGCTCAAGAGCAGCGACTGTCCAGGTCCAGCGCCACTTTTGAAAAATATACTGCCAGTTTACGATCCTGCGGCTTTAAATAAATCCTGATTGCCTGCATTAAAAAAAAAATCAATATTCAATTATGTAATGTATATAAAAGTATCCACAACAATTGGATTCATCGATACAATTTACATGGAGCTGTATTTTCAAACTATTCAACTAAGTCAACTGAAGAACAAAATTGGTGGCTGACATGAACAGATGACTTCCAAATTACAGTACAGAAAAGTCGAAAGAATTGGAAAAGTGGGTCCAAAACTTCGTACATGGCATCATGTGGCAAATCATGCTACCGCATGAAAAATGATGACCAAAAAGGGAATGGACCGTATTGCAGTGATGGTACAACCATCTGTCCTGGCGGGTCAGTACAACATGGATAAAGTGGCAATAATGGCTCTATTGTTCTTTATTAAATGTGCAGTACAATTAGATAACATTCCATATGTCATTACATATTCTATCATACAGAAGTTACTATGGAAGGAATTGGCCCAAGGGACAAATCATTTGTGTTTTACGTGTTTTTGTGGTGGTGGTCATTTCAGAAAACTAATCCATTTCAAAACAGCAAAACGGCAGCAAACAGGCTGGTGGGATTAATGAGAATGCTTAATAAACAAACTCGACAAAAAAGGTTTGAAGTTACAAAGAAAAACGGAACAAAGTCTTCATAAAAGGAAACAGCTTTTCCAGGATTCTTGAAAGCAACAGCAATATACAACAACAAAATCAAAGAACCGACAAAGACAAAACAAAACCTGACGAGACACCAAGGAACACCTTCACACACCAAGACTTGGTAGACACGAGGCACGAGAGCAGTCGGAAACAAAAATGAGCAAAACATTACATGGCAAAACAAAAGTCAATCTTATCAACACAACCGGTCACGACACTTTGGCTTTTCGTTATTTTCTTCATGGTCAACATTAGAGAACAATTTGTTTTCCACTGTATTGGACAACAACATCAAAGACAAAATTATGAAAGGAAATGTGATGATATATTCCAATCGTATTTTACCAGAAGACCAATTATAGAAGTAGATAATTCTAATATCATCCCCTATCCGGCTCACAGCCCCGAAGGCTTCTCAGACATGATATCTGGAGATGGCTTTGATATCCTGTGACTTATTAATAAGTTGCCATCCCTAATTCATTTCTTACTTTTGTCCATTTCCCCGGCCATGGCATCTCTTTGCGTTGCCAGAATAGAGCACTGCAATTGCTATTTCTGCCTTTGAAAGCCTGCCCAAGCTTTAGGTCGGTTAACATGTTCACATAAAACACAAACCACTGACTTAAACAGCAATATACCTTGAAAACCAACACTAGCGCAGCATATTAGCTAGAGGCTTTTGTGAATGTGTGTGAGGAAATGCTGAGAGAGGCTTTGCTGACAAAGCAGAGCGATGGAGTGAATCACAAACGAGTTGTGTTCCCGTCTGTTCAATGGCAAGAAGAGCAAATGAAAGAGTAAAACCAAACTGCATCCATGAGCAGATTAAAGACAAACACAAGAAAGCAAGTCTGTCCTCAAAGTTGTTCGTAATGAGCACTTTGGTATTCGCTACTGAGGCGCTCATGTGAAGAATTTGCGGAATCCTCCAAACCCAGGCTACTTTCGCACCTAAGCACATTTGTCTAATTGCTCAAATTGAATAAGTGGAAACTCCCGGAATCATTCGCCGCCTCTCGTAAAGCATCCTTCATGTAGAGCATGCTCCAGTCCTTGCCGCTAAAGTGACTATTGAACAAAGTTAGTCTTGCTCCAAGGTGACCCACATCCACGCCTTTGACAGACTCATCATTTAACTCAAACAAATAGAGCTTTTTACGGGCCCGAGATAATGCTGCATCATGTTTTTATGAGTAGGCATCGCTCTTAAAATATTCCTGCATGCTTGGAGAGCCTGCCTCCTCTGCACTATTTCACATGTGAACAAATCAATGTGGCATGCTATTCATCTAGGATCAATGCCCCTTTACACAAACACAAACTCTTTTTTTCCCCCCTTAAATTTTATGATCGCCCTTTAACGTGATTATTTTTTCAAGGTATTCTTCCCATGTATTTTTTTTTCCAACACAAATAATAAACCAATCTGTATCAGATTTATTAGACATGAATGTTTTGGTCTTATAGGTCAGGCGTAAGCGAAAACAAAGGCAAATGAACCATGTATTAATATGAAAGACACTTTTTATACTCATATTAAAGTACTGACCACTTTGACTTGGAGTCATTTAATTGTTCACTACAAGATCATTGCACCAAACCTTTTGTGGCATGAACATAAGTCTTAAGTCACATCACAACAATAATCACTTGAACAATCATATCACTTCAACTTGAACTACAGTACATTCTGAGTTCGGTTTGGTAATAATACAACCTATCTTCCAAATTTTCACAATGATCTGTTGATTGCACTTTCCGAAGGTCATCGTGCATTGCACTGTGATCGAATGTTTATTTTCTGAGCACGTGATTCATAAAAATGTCTTCTCTCGCCTGTTAAACCATTCTTACAGCTCCCCTCAGAGCCACTATCTAATTGGTGTCTTTGCGGTCGTATTGGTGACGCTATCCTCCGCACAGACCTCTTATGAGGCCTGCGAGTAACTGCGATTCCCAGCCTGGGTGGCTTCGGCTGCTCGCCACCATGTCCCGGGACTCCGGCTCGCTCGGTGAAGGCTTCATTAAGCAGAAATGGGAGGTGGTATCAGAGCGAGGGAACAGCTGTTTAGCAAAGCGCGTGCATTGTTAGCCAGCCTCCGCCGTATGGCTAACTGCCGAGTTCAGTCCCCTAGCTTCTAATAGAATGCTCATTAGGAGAGAGGAGGGCGAGTCAATGGGAAAATAGCGCCGCAATGCATCCTCGGCCATTTGACGTCTCCCCCCCCGGTCTCTATTAAACAGCTGTACAGAGCCAACCATCCCTCTGTGGATCCACCACATATAGCCCGTGTTGAACCCTGACCCGGGCACCATGCAAAGAACAGCGGCGGCGTGGTGAGCCGAGTTCTCCTCAGAGATGACGACTACTAGCAAGTGTGCTACCAAAAACATGCTTTCACACCCTCGCAGGGACAGAAAGATGCAAGATTTAAAACAAACAGCAAACCCAAAGGACAAACAAGGCGATACCTTGAGTGTCAGGGTCCTCGAGATAGAATCTGTGTGCCTTTGCATGCTTGTGCTCAGACAATGTCCCTGCAGCACTGCAGTGTTAAAGTCTCCAAACACTGTAGACGCTGCTGCATTAATTTGTCAGGAAGCCAAAAGCGCAAGCGAGTTTCCTCGTGTCACAACTCATGAAGATGGTAAGGACGATGGAAAGCTGTGACACCGCGAGACGCCACTGTGAATATTTAAATTGTGCTCATGGGAACAGAGACATATCAGAGCCAAAAATAGGCTTTCTGTCACAGCAGAAACATACCCCGGGCTTGATTTCACCAACACTGACTGTGAGTAGGGATTTGCCAGCATGCAAAGTGCAGGTACATAAATACAAGGGGAGCTCTCACCAGTGTGAGGTGGAACTGAATTGTCTCTCGTTTTTTGAGAAACGACACAGCCATGGTATTTGCTGTCAGTTGGAAATTTCCTCCCAAGTGTTGCCCATGGTAAACATATTGTAAACAAATTAGAAAGAAGAGCACATTGTATCTGTTTATCTTTCAATATAATGATGATGAATAGGATGGTCTCAGAGATGTTGAGTGTGCAGTATTCATTGGGGGCCTGGTTTCAGATGAATCAACCTCTGAGAGTGAATTAACGTGCGCATGGTTTTTGCATCAATAAGAAGAACAAGAATAACCTGAATTTATAGAGCACGTTAAAACAAACACCGCTGTATACAAAGTGCTGTACACCGAGCAAAAATAATTCTTACAATAACAAACAATAAATTATTAATTATGACAGTAGAAAGCACAAAAACATCCATCCATCCATTTTCAAAATCCGCTTATCGTCACGAGGGTTGCGGGCGTGCTGGATCCTGTCCCAGCCGTCTTCGCGCAGGAGGCGGGGTGCAACCTGAACTGGTTACCAGCCAATCGCAGGACACACATAGACGAACAACCATTCACACTCATAATCACACCTTGGGACAATTTGGAGTGTTCCATTAACTTGCCATGCATGTTTTTGGAATTAGGGGGAGGAAACCGGAGTACCAGAAAAAATAAAATAAAATAAAATCCATGCAGATACGATGAAAATATGCAAACCCCACACATGACGGGCGGAGCCAGAATCGAACCCTGCACCTCTGCAATGTGAAGCGGACATGCTAACCAGTACCTACCGTGCCGCCCAAAATTCGGACTTTTTTTTTCCTCATAAATTAATCGTCCAAATTGAAGGATTGCATGCGCCAAGAAACCAGGAAATTCTTATGCATGCTTCTATCGCCAGTAGACTCGATTATTGTAATGGTCCTCTGACTGGACTCAGAAGGGCATCAAACAGCTGCAGGTGTAGGTCCTGAATACATGCAAATGGTATCCAAACCAGGTCGGGCTTTGAGGTCAGCAGATTTGTGTCAAATTGTGGAGCTCACGGTTCAGAGCAAACATGGTTAAGCAGCATTTCGCTGTTATGCTGCACACAAATGGAATAAGATGTCAATAGAAGTGAAGTCAACCCCAAATGTAAATCCAGATGAACAATTTCCCACACCTGTGATTGAGGAATTTTAAAGCAATTGTATTCGAGTAATTTTAGGAAGAACCTTTTTTATTTCTTTCCTTTTACATGTCTGAAAATTATTTGGTTTGTAAAAATGCTTTGGAATCTGTGATTTTACACTATGTAAAGTGCATTTAAATACCTTGTTGTATGAAATGTGATCTTTAAATAAAGCTGCCTTGATATTCATAGTACATTCAAAATAACCACATCAACGTGAAATAAGCCACAAAACAACTGATTCATGCATGGAAGATCTTGAGAATGACAGGAATTTTGACATTTACCCAGGAGAATTGCAATTGTATTCTCATAATTTTACAATTGTTTTCTTTTCATAATCCAAATAATCCATGTGAAATAAATCATTAAAGCAGTGGTTCTTAACCTGGGTTCGATTGAACCCTTGGGATTCGGTGAATCGGTCTCAGGGGTTCGACGGAGCCTCGGCCATGGAGGTTGAGACATACCCGACTCAACGTGTCAATTAGTTATGACACGCCTGCTTGGCCATCACTGGCTGCAGATGATCACATTGCATTGCTTGTCCAATCAGTGCTGCGGGAAATTTACTTCGCTCAGTCGTCACCGTGTGCCTGTCGTGGTAGTATGTAATACTTTTTTTTTTTAAAGCTATACTTTGGCCATGTAATTTTAGTTATTTTTGTTTCTGTTTTTAATAAATGTGTTTTTCAAATGTCTTGAATTTGTAAAAAATCATTTTTATTTTTCACTAAAGAAGGGTTCGGTGAAGATGCATATGAACTGGTTGGGTTTGGTACCTCTAACCCAATTGCAGTAAAGCATGGAAAGTTGCTGTAATGCCACGTTTCACAAAATGATGACATACTATATATGCTTGGGCAGTGGAGTGAATGAGACCCTTACCACAGTGCTGTCTACAGTCTTGCCATTTTTTCTTAATGAACAGTTTCCCAAAGCTGCAAGGAAACAACTTGCTATCACTGTTTTGTATAGATTGCTATTAATTGGATTATTAACTGATATCCATTTCTGGTTCACAACACCGAGTACACCTGCACAATTTAATGAGGTGCAATAATAGAGCTCTAAGGAATTCTGACGTCACAACGCTAACAATACATGTACTCAGTTTTGACTGACGTCAGAGAAATCATTCATTTTAACAATGAATGTGGCTGTTATTGTTGTTGTAGTTTTTGCTGCCTTAAAACTGCATTGTATTATACTGAGAACTGTTTTTATTGCAATTGCATTGCTACATTACAGCCCTTTGGCTCTATCTTGGCCATTTGTGTCTACCTGACTTGGTATTTTTTTAACCGTTTTAGCTGTGTTTATTCAAATGTAATGAAACTTCCAGGGCTGCGGGGTTTCGTTTAATTTTGTCATTTCACTATTGTTCAACTTGAAAGACGTGATTTAAAAAAAAAATCGTTATTTACAAAATTGAATTTGCTTTGTGTAAAATTGATATCATCCAACACTCAACACTTGTGAATTTTCCACTTTTTGTTTTCTACCACGTTCCATTGTTTATTTTTGAATGAGAGAACAAGGCCTGAATGTTGACAGATAAATAACAGAATAAAACAGTCTCACAAATTTAGCAATGAATCCATCACAACAGCTTTGGCACCTTGAGCCCAAACAAGACAGACAAGCATGTGGAGTCCCCAAGATGAAGACTAGGTTTTTAAAGAGAAACAAGCACAGAGCTACCACTAATTATAGCTATGTTCAGTGTAACGGTCATTCGTATATTTAATCATTTGTTTATATTTGTCTCCACGATACTCCATCAAAATGTCTATACTTAAAACCGGTCCGTGCTGCAAAAAAGAATGGGTAGCCCTGCTTTATTGAATGTATATTTGCGAGCATGAACATTCAGAAACTGGAGCAGACATGCGCACAAGACACGCAAGCCCATAGACCAGGATAATATACGGCTCTGGCCCTGCATGTCCAGCTCCGATAGGATTATCTGCTCTTAAAGGTTGGCCTGTGTAAATACTCTTGCCCTGCCCCCAGCTCAACTCACCTCACCTCGGCTACCTTGCACAAGCAAACAAATACACACGTCCAAACACACAGTGCATGTGTACATGTAAGTCGACATATCGTCCCACTTCAGGGGATTTCATGTGGCTACAGCTGTTCTCATCCTGGCACGGGAAGCAAAGAAACGCAATAGAGAGGAGGAGAATATTTTAGAAAATATGGAAACGGACAGATTGCAGCGAATGAAATTTTACTAAGGAAGTAACAAACAAAAAGGAAACCATGCACTCACTCACACAACTATCTTTTCTTTTTGTTCTCCCCTCTACTGCCTACAGCCTGGTCTGAATGTATAAAACTGATAATCTGAGGTGTGTCCGCTGATGCAGAAAGGCAACTTAATACTCTCGCTGCCTCAGAGACACACAGTCACAAAGCCGCCGCTACCGCAACAGCACAGAGAGTTCACTTGAATGCCAGCGCATGTGTGCATACAAGGACTCGCACAACACAAGTCAACAGCGGCACAGAGGAGGACGGCAGCATTGCACATACTATGTGATTAAATGTGAATGAAAAAAACTGCCAACGTTGTCCTCGCCATGCACTGCATGACCAATTTTATTGACGTGCACTTCTTAATTAATTTTTTGACGGACTATTCATTCTTCATCTTTCCAAGACCCTTTCAACAATATAATGCTGCTTATTAGAGTTGTAAAATTGCAGTTTTTTTTTTATGGGGGCTGGGGGGGTTATATAGAAATTTACAGAGATTCATTGGAATTAAATTACAATTACAAAATTACTGTCACGTTTCGGACTAGCCGAATTAAGTTTGGATCCCAGAAGTGTAGACACCAGACAAGGTCTCCGTAGCAAAAAGGGTTTACTATACAATAATCGCACTGCCAAAGAAGTAACATAAGGTGCTGGTCAAAACAAGGACCAGAGGGCACAAAAACGAATAACAAAAAGCGCGTGCACAAAAGGCAAGGGGGGAAAATAAGAACCGCGAAGGCAAACAAAAAACAATGTAGCAAATACACGCAAGCGAAAGCCAATCACAAAATAGAAAACCATACTTACAAAATACTTGGTACCGAAAGTTCAAAAGCCAAACACGACGAGGTCTATAGCAAAAGCAGTCTATGAGCAAGGAAGCAGCAAGGCAAAGGCAATACTCCGACAACAGGTGCACAACCGAGGGGTCCTTAAATACAGAGTTTTACTAATCATAGATTGGCAGCAGGTGTGCACCGAAGTCCGCTCATGCCACCTGCTGGCCAGAACCGTGACAATTACAAAGCTTTGCTATACAACCCATTCAGAAATGTGTTTATGTCGAAGTACCTGGTATTCAATATATACTGCCATTTGAAATGTCGTCAATGTGGCCCAGCCCTAAACGCAGCTAATTCTAGTTTATTGCTCCCCATGGGACGTGTCCACATTGGTATCATTCCAAGATTGTTTAGCACTGCTCGAGTGCTCAAAGCAATGTCCCTAGAGGCATGATTGGTTGAATTTAATGTGGAAGATCTCTGACAGATCACACCTTTGGGATCAGTCAAAATAGAGATTGACGTGACAAAAATTCCAATGGACACACTCCCATATCATGTAGAATGGCTTCCCAGAAGTGTGTGAGTGCTTGTGGGTAGATGGGTGTTAAGGAAGGAGGTAGTGTTATTTTATCCATTTTTACCTCCTGAGGGTGTAATGACCACATGTCCCGGTAGCTTTGTCCATATACTGTAGTGTATATTGAAGCAGATTAAACCCCTCCAGGGTAGAAATCACAAAATTCCCACTTATCTGGTCCGCAGCCCAAGCAGTTGTGATGGCTTTCGGTAGGGTTAGCTCAAAGCATTTAAATTTAACAGTATTTTTTTCCAAGATGGCGCCCGAGTAGGCAGCCTTCAGCAAGTGCTCTTCAAGAGCCTTGCTTTTTTGTTCTTTTTTGGTATTTTTGTCTTTTGTTTTGTCACGTGTTGTTTGTTGTTTCATCGTGTGGACCTGATATGGACTGTTTTCAGCGCTTTTTGGCCACGGCATACGTCAAAGGAGAAGTATCTGTGCTTGGTGGTTGCGCCTTCTCGGCAGCACGCCTGTACCAGCACAGATGTTGATTTGGAGGAATGTCGCCGCCATTGACTGTCGGTGCTGGACAGACCTGGGGTGCTTGTGTTTTTTGCGCCTGTAATGGGCAGCATTTTTCACAACCCCGTTTTGTTCAGTGGCTATGTCGGCGCTGTTGGACAGTCGGCGTTGGTGCGGCTGGATGGATGGCTGCTGAAGTTGAGGATGAGGAGAGAGGATGCGTATTTGGAACCGTGAGTCGCCGCTTGGAATTGAAATGGATTTCCATGGGACAGGAGAAGTGAACCAATCTCTTTTTTCGTCAATGGATGCTACAGCTTCTTGTTGACTTTGAAACTTAGCTTGTAGCCGACGTGTGCACATTTTGAGCATGACGTCTCTGATCCACTGGTTAAAGGACACTTTGATTCTCTCCTCTTTCATCTGAAACTGCTTCAAACAACAAAGCGTGTGACGGAAAAGTGGTTAGGACTGCACGACTGTCCGTGTTTTATGTTATGTGTTGTTTATTATTTTACTTTGTTAACTGTTTTGTGAAGCGCTTTGTTACAGCTGTCGCTGTTGTGAAAGCGCTATATAAATCTGCATGTATTGTATTGTATTGTATTGTATTTTGTGCTGCTCTGCCACTCGCCTGTAGGGTCATATTGGTTTTCTATGCTCTGAAACTGTGAGTAAATAGGACTGTGTGTATTAGATTTGGGGACCCAGAGATGAAATCAGATTTCCGTAAGCGCAGCAGGAACGATGGCTTGCCGTTACACTTTCCACACATTCAAGGCCACATCTGGCAGGTCTGATCAAATGCACATTAAATTCACAGTATCCGTGAGGCTAGTGTTTCCTTGAAACAACTCTGCATCCTTGTTTGCGTGACAACATTGGCATTTACGTTGGATGGCTAAACATGCTACTGCGTCACTCCTTCACATCAGTCGTTGCAGTTTTTGTCCAAGTACTGTACGCAGGAATGCTTTTTTAGGAGGCGGATGGTCTAACTGGAGGCAATAAAGTGGTGAGATGACTCAGCGGATATTGAGGAGTGACAGTTAATTTCAGGCAGAGGTGCGTGCCAGCTGATAACAGATTAATGTCGCAAACTGGATTGGACAAGTAATTAATATCTATCACTCTGCCTCCATTTAGGACACTCATGTATCATATTGAATGTCCCAGGAGAAAAAAATAGAGTGACAGAAAATGTCTCAATGGCTTGCTCTGTGTCAACCTCATTTGATCTTAGGATCATATACTGTACGTACGTCACCCTTTACTTACAGCAGGTCAGAGCAGAGCTTGATAATTACAGGTCAGGTCATGTTCTTCCAGACTAAACTGCTCCGAGCAAGCCTTTAAGAACAGGGGTGGAGACATGCTGTAACACTATCTTTATGTGGTTTCAAGAGTTAAAGCTGCTGAAAGAGAAGCAGCCGTGATTACTGTTACGACAAACCATTTCGTAGATATGAAAAGACAACATAGCGACACCTGTGTCTTCTTTAGCATTTTTCCCCATAGAGAACCGTTGCCACTGCCCTTAATCCTCTCTTATCCTCCTCTGACCGGCACCCCTCCCCCCCCCCCCCGCCCCCCCCATCACTCTGCCTTTAGTGGTAAAATGACAATGGATGCCCACAAACCCGTTTCTCCATGTCTGTTTGTCAAAGATGTATTTTCTACTTTTGCCTTAGAGTGGGCAGAAATGAGGCAAGTCAGATTGATGAATGCTTTGGTCCGTACATTTTAATCTCAATTACCAAGTCTGCATCACCACGACACGGTGTGTGTCTCTCGCTCAAAATAAACGATTTAAAGGGATCGGTCTACATGAGCTTTGTGAGTGATCACAGCTCACGGGCTGAATGTTGACTTCCGCCTTAGGCAGCACATTTAACTCATAAATGTCTGAATTCCTAGTTGATTTAATTTGAATTGTTTGAGTCAGTTTTCAGCCAGTGGAACCTTTCCAAGCTAATTTTATGGCAGCATATGTCATCAACCTGTTGTCTCAATGTGCACTTCCAGTAAGTGCCTATGGTAGCTAAAGACTCTGCAATCGTAACTGACTTAATGGGAGTTTACTGTATGAAGCATCCGGCTCTGAATGCAGACATAGTGCGCTCCAAGGATAGGCTGCTGCATAACTGCGGCTATTCGACACAGATAAGACACACAAACACACCCTCTCACTCAGTTCCTACACACACACTAGACTGGCACTAAAAAGAGAGCAGTGTTTTGGATTCTGGGGCAGTGGGGAATAGTTAATGTCTCAAACGGCGCAAGAATACATTCAAATATCAGTTTTTAGCCAGACTGTGAGTTTTCCTCGGAATAAAAAAATAAAAAAAAAATCTGTTTGTGGATGGGACCACAACGTCTATAAGATGAATACCTCGATTCTGCCGGTTAATTGGGAGTTGAAGAAATGTGTGTGGTTTGTCTTTTTCTTTTTATGCATTCATTGTACGGTATCTTCATTTAGGATGCGAGAGTGAATCGTTTGCTATTAAGTGCCCTTTGATTGGCTAGTCAATCAAGGGCGTGCCCAACCTCTCATCCGTGTCATCTTGGTAGATCCATCCATCCATCCATCCATCCATCCATTTTCTAATTCGCTCCGGAATGCCGGAACCTAACCCAGCTGTCTCCCGGCAGTAGGAGGGGTACACCCTGAACTGGTTGCCAGCCAATCTCAGAGGACAAATAGACTAACAACCACTCACGCTCACATTCATACCTAGGGACAATTTACAGTGTTTCATCAATCTGCCATCCATGTTTTTGAAATGTGGGAGGAAACCGTACTCGGAGAAAACCCACGCAGGCATGGGGAAAACATGCAAAATCCACACAGTAAGGCCTGAATCATCCGTGACCCCATTATGGAAAAGTACTCTAGGAGATGAATAGAAGACTGTCCCATCAATGTTAATGGAAAGCATGGATTTAAGATTAGCATGTCCGTAAGCACACGACTCAAAAGGAGTGTGTTGTATCAGGCTGTTTTTTACTCAGGTGATAGTTGTGTGCACGTTTCTCAAACATACTATTTCTGGTGTAACATTTATTTAATTTACACTACTCGTGTATTGTTCTGGAGATTTTTAGGCACCCAAAAAAGCACAAATCAGTACATTTCTACTGCATTGTTTTGTTTTGTTTTTGGCCACAAAAAAGTGCTTTGATCTGTCGGACTAACGAAACACCCCTTCCGAACCAATTTGTTCGTTCGGTCGAGATTGCACTGAACTATCGGTGACTCCATTGTAACAAAAATAAATAAGCTCCTATAACTATTGTTTTTTTGCACCCTAATGTTGTGGGGTCTCCCTTTACTTGGCACTTTTGACATTGTTTCAGAAAGTACTGTCAAAACTGGCTAATGAACAAACAGATATCCTTTTCTGAGTCATGTTCACGTCCACCGTGTATGGACGGCGCGAGTGCGTTTGCATCTCCATCCTATTTCCGTCCGATGTTTATATGGCATGCCGCCTTATATTAGGCCGAGCCCGCATGGCATCTGGCCGCTGGGCTGGTGGCACAATGGGCAGAGCAGGGGCCAGTGGTGTCAGACACTGGATGAAAAGCAACACATACACACACACACACACGCACACACACTTACAAGAATATGAATAATATGTTTACGCTGCTGGAACCTGAGCCTGTCTAGCACGTTCATGTCTGCTGGTCGAGTTAATCAGCTTGGATGCAGCTGCTGGTGTGAACGCTGACCCTTAAAGAGCTTGTGATAGGTGGAGCCGTTCTAATAGGAATAGCTCTATCATTTTGCAAGATGAACACGAATTGCAGCACATGAGAGGGAGAGACTTTGTGTTTCCAACATGTCATCTGGTTACGGTTCATGAACAGCGTTTTACATAAAGAGAACTGTTGATCTTCTTGTTCGGGAAAAGAAACGTCGCACTGCGTGTGGCGCCTAATTGGCTTGCTGAATTATACGACCGAGTGTGCTCACCAGTGCTGGTCTTGTGGGTGTACTGTATTGTACACGTGACATTTAGCCTGAAGATATTTGCCGTTTGTTTGGAGATTGGGCATCCCTTGAGAAACAATTCATATTCAGAGAGCGAACATGTGTGGCATGTTTATGCTCTTTGTATGCATGTAAATGGTTTAGTCTTTGAATGGATTCTGTAGTCAGATGGGATCAGACACAGACTCTGAAAGGCTTCTAAGCCAGATCCAATGCATTGAAAAAAAAGGGTCGTTGTAAGCGATACGATCCACCCACTGTTTGCTTCTAGATCGGTATCCAGTTCGCCACCTTCAATACCCCCACAGCTAATTTGTTTCTGCAAGCACTTAGGTCCCTGAGCTTTTCTTGTCTTTTTCTTTTTTTTTTTCCCCCTGTCATTCTTTCTTGCCATCATCGCGCTAAACCCCTCCGGATCCCCTCA
This sequence comes from Hippocampus guttulatus, assembly GCF_054856545.1. NCBI lineage: Eukaryota > Metazoa > Chordata > Actinopteri > Syngnathiformes > Syngnathidae > Hippocampus > Hippocampus guttulatus. Next base: position 31,775,436 of record NC_141262.1, on the reverse strand, counting down.
AGGGGACGTAAACCCCTTGAGATGATTTGTCAGTCACAAATGCAACTATGCCCTCTCGGTGGCTTTTCTTGGCCCAAAAAACGAGTTACATCCATCCCATCTGGCTGTCACAGGCAAAATGTTGCCAAGAATAGAAGCTCGCCATCCTTCCACATTTCACGGCTGAGCTGACAACGTCATGTGCAACTTATATCTTTGACCCTCCCGCGACATACGCTGCATCTGATTTGTACGTAAGGAGCTTTTCAGTGTACTCTTTTTCTCTGCTTATTGTTTGTTGCTTCCCATGAGATTTAAGGCCGCTCTCCATGGTTGATCGGATGTTAAACATGCTGTATCTGTAGAAACAGCAAGAGTCATGACTTTTACTTTTACTTCTGCCGCCCAACAATCACGTGGCCCATCGTCCAATTAAGCGCAGTGTCTGTGGGAACTATAGGCTCTAATCATTTCCTCTCGGCTCCCTGATCTAGAATCTATTTGTGGACACAGCAGTAGGAGCGGGAGGAATCAGAAAACATCTTTAACAACTTGTCTCATCTAATTAGATTAGCAGAGACGCTTACGCAGTCATGACATGGAGATACACACAGATAACCCTGTAATAACTCATTATTCTTCCCATTTCCGCAGTGGGGCCTATTTGAGGCGGTGTGCATGTTGTTGTGCCCCATATCGGGCTCACATCTAAACAACCGCGGCATGAAGCGAGCGTGGTGAATGCCGCCTCGAATGCCACAACACAATGAAGGACATGGAGATAAACAGCCTTTGCCTCTCGCAGGCTGCGGCATTAGTGACACTTGCGTGAGTGCAATTGGAAAGGATTCAGCGTTGCAGCCTCCTCGTCTTAGGGCGTAGGCCGTGGGAGTAAGTTATGACTATGTAGATGCAGCTGAATGACTACGGCGAAAGAGTGGTTTGATCACTGTCGTTTTTTTATGGACTGAATAAAAATGCAGTGTCACTCTCCATGGTTGTTCAAAGAGGATGCACTCATCGTGTTCAGACTGCACCAATAATGCTCTCTTGATGCTTTCAATTGTGAACCACCCAAATTTGGGGAAACATTTTGCCTTTCAATTTAAATCACTGTCATTAGTAACTTAAGGCCAGACTTCATTTCAGTCAGTGAGTTGGCTTTATTTTTGAAGTACAATGGAACCGAGTTACAAATGACCCTTTTTGCCAAATTTTCAAGTTACTCACAAATCTCTTGTAAAACATCTGGCTCCGGTTACGTACATTTCGTTATTCAAACCGTCTCGGCATGGATGAACGGGTGGATCGGTGCTGTGCTTCTTGTGCTGTTTAACCATCACTGGCTCTGGGCGTAACTCATAGCGACAGTTCTGCTGTTTTTGTTTTTGTTTTTTTCTCCTAATTAGACCTCAGAATGACTTAAAGGTTACCGTTGGCTGTAAACGCCCCAAAAACCCCACATAAAACTCAATGTCTCCTAATAGAAAGCTGTAATGTGTACAACTGTAAGTTCCGTTCACGTACTCCCACACGCTTCTTCCAACTACCTTTCTCACAGCGGCTGCCTGGCTTCCTGCTTAACGTGGCAAAAAAAATTGACAGTATCTATGATACGTACCGTATTTACTGGGAACATTGACCTCGATTTACGAACTCTGAGTTACAAACGGGGTCATGGAGCAAAGTCCATAAGTTGAGGTGCCACTGTTCATGCAGAGCTTGAGGCGGTCTCATTTTCAGGCCTGGAGTTTCAAGCCTCAGAACTTTTATGTTTTTGGTTACATTTCAATTAAAATAATAATTTTACGCTTATTAGTGTATCAGTCTGAGAATAGCCTACCATTCCGTCCAAAAATCAAAATAGCAATTGAATGTGCTTATAAGATCATGATCAGTGCTTATTTGAACAAGTATGACAACAAATAGTTGAAATGGACAAAAAAATAATAATAAAGACCACGACGCAAGTATACATAACATGAAAACCTATTCACACCACTTGTGGTGCACAATACTTAGCGGACTGGCGCCAACTTTACGGGCCGGTATTATATATATCCCTCCATCCATTTTCCGATCCCCTTATCCACATAAGGGTCACAGGGCATGCTGAAGCCTATCCCACCTGCCTTCGGGCAGTAGGCAGGCTACACCCTTTGGCCTGGTCGCACGGCACAGATAGACAAACAACCATTCACACTCACACCTAGGGACGATTTAGAGTGATCAATTAACTTAGCATGCTTTTTTTCTGGAATGTGGGAGGAAAACGGAGTACCCAGAGAAAACCCACGCAGGCACAGGGAGAACATGCAAACTCCACACAAGAAAGGCCGCAGCCCGTAATTGAACCCCGCATCCCTGCACTGAGGCAGACGTGCTAACCAGTCGACCACCGTGCTGCCGCCTGTGTAAGAATAAAATTATATGATCATTTATTTAGTTAGTTCGTGTCTAGATAAGGTCACTGCTTAAGAAGTACAGTCCACATGTTTACACACATCATAGTTTGATGGAACATTAAAAGGTATTTTGTTTGCTAGTTTGTTTGCATTATTGTTGGAATCTGATTTGTGACTCACTGATTTATATTCATGCCACATTTGTTTGGTAGAATTCGATTAAGTTTTCATTGTGAACACTTCAAAGACTGCAAGTCAAAGTAGTTCGTATGGTACCGACTCTAATTAAGATAAATTAATCATGTCTTTCATATTAATTCATGGTTCATTTGCCTTCATTTTAGTGTAAGCCTCAACAAACAATAAAACCAAAACATTTATGTCAAATCAATCTGATATTGTTCGTTGTAAAGCAGAATCTTTTTTGTTTGTTCGAACGCATAAGAAGAGGACAAAATAACTGCATATTAAAATGCAATCACAATATTGAGGTGGGAAAAAATTTCATTCGATTCTTTTTCAAAATCGTTCAGCTTTATTCAAGAAGCATAAATTGATGAACTCTGTTTGTTATTTTTGGTTGACCTTTAAAGGTCTAAATGTCAGGTGATTGTGTTCACATCTAACAAACGCGCCACCGACTGACAAGCTGTACCATCCAAACATTTTATTTCATGTCACACTCCGAACTAGTCCTCAGTGAGTCACAAGTCACAAACAGACAATCAACTTCACATTCACACATATGTATAGCACAGAATCATCGATTAACCTGACACGTTTGGGAATTTGTGGCATGTGCCAAACACGAGGTCACCTTACGGCCTATTTTTGCTCATTTCTTGTGTAAAAATATTTTTGAAATCAAAACAAATGAACAAGTGTTTGTGTTTGGCCTCGAGGGCTCCACTGAACTGACAAAAGCTGCTACAACCTTTCAGTGCTGTGAAATAGTCTAATTGGATACAATTATGATGGCATTTCCTGCACAACTGGATCAAATGGCATTTTTAAATAATTAAAAGCATTATCCTACGTGGATTGACACATCCATTTTCATAGTCCCGGAGAGTACAACACAAAGGCACCACGATGTTTAAACAATCACACGTATTGCTTTTGAGAATTCAGTTTTAGCCCGCTACGACATTCTCCAAACTAGTCGGAAACATCCCCAGGTTGTAAGCCTCACCCGCAGGCCTAAATAGATTCATTGAATTCAACTGCAAATTATTTTCCACTCAGGTTATCCCTCGTCTGCCTGCCTGTCGATTAGCAGCCAGATTGATGAGTTCAAGTCGGAGATGAAACCCTGCTGTGATGTGCATACAGACAGAGGGATACCAGCCTTTGTGCATGCATGTGTGAGCCGTGTGCTGTATTGATCAGTGAATGTTAAATGTCTCGTCATAATTTGTAGGAGATACCACACGCGCCGTGCTCAGATGCGTATGGCCTGTCAATTGGGCCGTTTTTAATTTATCCTCTTCTTCCCCTTTCTTCCCTCTTGCCATGTCCTCTCTTATTTCTCCTCCTTCCTTCGTATCAGTCTTCTTTGCTCTATTTTTTTCTTCGCACCCCCTTTTTCCCCTCCATCCACACTTACGGATCAAACTCTTTATCTGTCCAAAGCTGCTGCCTGCAGGCAAGCAGCCGAGCTCGTCAGAGGCTCGAGCTGAAGACCAAACAACGTTATATAAGGTTAGCATGGAGCATGTCTCACACTGATTGATGAAAACACCGGCCCCTCAAACACAGCCTCTTTTATGGTCTGGATAGAGCACAAGAAGGTTGATCCTTCTGTTTTGAACTCCACTGCTCTTAACTAAACGATTGCTCTGGCAACACCAGGAAAGTGCATATAATTCAGGATGAATGGTGCCAGTATCTTTTGTGCTTTGTCAATTGAGAATAGAGGAAATATCTGGGGCGGCCCGGTAGTCCAGTGGTTAGCACGTCAACTTCACAATGCAGAGGTACCGGGTTCCATTCCAGCTCCGGCCTCCCTGTGTGGAGTTTGCATGTTCTCCTTGTGCCTGTGTGGGTTTTCTCCGGGTACTCTGGTTTCCTCCCATATTCTAAAACATGCATGGCAGGCTGATTTGACACTCTAAATCGTCCCTAGGTGTGAGTGTGAGCGCGGGTGGTTGTTCGTCTGTGTGTGCCCTGCGATTGAGTGGCAACCAGTTCAGGGTGTCCTCCACCTACTGCCCGAAGATGGCTGGGATAGGTCCAGCACCCCCCAACCCCCCGCGACCCAAGTGAGGATAAAGCGGATCGGAAAATGGATGGATGAATAATCGTACGCAAATATGATTAACATTTGAACTGTTCCTTGAAATATATGCAATCATGAAACATTTACCGTAAACTTTTTAACAAATATAGCAATAATGAGTTCACTTTTTTTACTGGATACTTTTTACAACATGAATGCATTTTCAAAACACATACAAGCACTCCTTCAACTTGAAAATACAAAATGCTTCAATAAAACACTCCACTATTGAGAGTTAAACCACGACTTCTGCGCTGTGAGATCGATGTGCTAACTACTGGACTCCCGGGCCGCTCTGCGTGCGATTAATACGGGATAAAATATTCCAAAAGAATAGAGAAAACCTTTCACCTTGAAGGTGAAGCTTGTTATTCACTCTTGTGTAAACATTAATGCTGAAGTAGTTGTTATTTTCTTTTATTGTCATACAAACTCAATGTAGATGTTGGATAAATCTAGTAATCACCTTATTTGTCCATACTGTAGGCTAGGAATTTATGGGTGAACATTGACAGTAGACTGGAAATTTATTATGCATCGTCCCTCACGAGGTAGATGGTGAGCTGAAGAATAATTGAGTGTTCCATTAAATGGGACATTTTGTTTCATCCATCCATCCATTCATCCACCCACTGCATGCCTATCCCAGCTGACTTCGGGCAGTAGGTAGGGTACACCCTGAACCGGTTGCCAATCGCAGGGCACACATAGACAAAGAACTATCCGCATCCACAGGCACATCACGGGACAATTTAGAGGGTTCCATTAACCCGCCATGCATGTTTTTGGAATGTGGGAGGAAACCGGAGTACCCGGAGAAAACCCATGCAGACATTGAACCCTACACCTCTGCACTGTGAGGCCAATGTGCTAACCCGTCAACCGCGGTGCCACCGACATTTTGTTTCATTATGTTTATTATTTTGGGCCTCGGTTAAGCGTGCTTTGCGTTAGGCAGCTTGTTTAGGTACAGTCGGTAAGTGCTGTGGTATTATTTTTTCCATTATTATTCATAAAATATCTTTCCCTGTGGAACCAGCCGATGCTTGCATTGTGTAGAGAGAAACCATACAAAGTGCAAATTAACAGCCGTACTTATTGCTCATGCATGTGTACAAATTATGCACTTTGTAGCCTGGATACAGGAATTGCACCATCCAACTTCCAAGGTTCCTGATTCCGTCAGATGCCATTTGAAGTTGACAAATTTGATGGAGCACAGAGATATAATGGAATAGAAGTGCAATGTAGGTGCCATCTCTGGGCCTCTGGACCAACTGTTCAGTTGTCTGTAGGGCTCCATTCATGATTCGACCACAGACCCTCGTGTTTAAGTTAGCTGTAGCCACAAGGCTGTAGCTATGGTGACAGCAGCTCTAACCCTCTGACCGCAAGTTACCAAGGATGTAAAATAGGGCTAATTCAATCTCCTGGGGTGAAATAAACCACTTCATATAACTTTATAGTTTGGTGTGAAATAATGATTCCTTGTAGGAGATGAGGCTTAAAATGAATGATAGAAAAACAGCAAAGAGGGGAAAAAGTGAAAATGAGCAAGATTTTCACTAGATGTATTTTATTTTAATTTTTACAAAAGAGGATGCACCGTATAGTGCACTGGTCTGTGGAGATTTTCTTACAGTGAGAAGATGCTGGAGGTAAGAGTGGCTCAGAGGATTCAGGCTTCATTGAGCGCAGGCTTATGCCTAATAATTAGCAAGGAGGGACTCAGCACGGGCCCTCGGAACCGAGACAGCGAGAGCTCGATCGAGAGCGACGCAAAACAGAGCGAGTGAAAGATTAAAGATGTAAAGATGAGGAAGAGGCTAGCACAAGATCAAGCAGTTGCTGTGGGGGAGAGAGTGGCGTGAAACGGAACATTTCTGTGTTTGTCTTTTATGGTGATAATGCTTGTGAGGACATTTAAAACCCCTGGAAAGCCCACGGGGTCTAATTTAGCCCCTATAAATTCTGCTACTCAAATGCTACCCTTAAATCCCAAAGGGTCAAATTTGGCCCTCATCCTAAATTAGGATTAATGCATTAAATATTTGGTGTTCAGTGAACATATAGCAGTCATTTGATGTATAATTCATAATTTTCCAAAGAAGAAAAAGGTTCTTGGGTTCTCCAGGATCAGATTTTAACAGAATTAGCTCTTTGACATATCACATTTGGCTGTGAATTTATATTGTTGGTGAAATTTGACATTCAAGGTATGAATTGAAACATTCAAGGTAGCGAGCACATTTTCCATTTTTTTTCTCGACTCACCTAAACACGTCCTTACGCTGCCCAGGAAGTAGCGAGTACTGTTTCTATTGGGACACACTGCAACATTTGGAGCCAATAGCTTATCAGAAACGCAACACTCGCTTGTCACTCATTGGTCAAGCAGATTCATTCATGATGTGTCAATGTAATATTTTGAAATGAAAAAAAAAATGGAATAACACAAAAGGCAGTTTGCGCAGAGGCCACGGGATGGCACGATTAGTTCCTGTCATTGATTGATTATATTTATGGCCTACAAGTGTTTTCCAAACAAACATGCTATTATGACTTTACTTCTCTGTTAGTGGAGGCTGTGATCAAGGTTATCAGTCAACAAAACCAACAAAATAACTAAAACTGATATTCACAAAACCAAAAAAAAAAAGATAACTCACTAAAACTATAGTTTAGCTTCATAAAACCAAATTTAAAATGTCATTCATTTTTGTCCATGTCAATTGATTTCATGCAAGAGCCTTCGGAGTTTATTTTAAATGTATTCATCACATTATTTTTGTACTTCCATACTGATGAAAGAATGTCAAAATGTCTTTTAGGAATTCTAGTTTTCTATACTGTAGAATAGTTAAGTGACCTTGTTTTTTCTTGCACTCCACAAATGTGCCATATATAAGGAAAACTAAAACTAGTCCTCATAAATATTTAGATGAAAACAGCCTTTGTTAATGTTCTGAATTTGAAAAAAAAACAAAAGTCAACTCAAAATAAAAACTAACCACTATATAATGAAAACTCTGGCTATAATAGAGAACGGTGTGTTCTGAAATCCGTCCAAATCTGGGTTATCATGTTACCACTGTAGGAACAGAATATTGTAGGAAACCAAAGACAGTATTTTGAAGTGGAAAACTGACCAGCCCCAACGAGAGCCGAGTAAAGCCACAAAGTGAGAAAGTTGCATAACTTTTTTTTGTTTCGTTTTGAGGGGTTGGTTTTTTTTGTGCTTTCTTCATGGCATGGTAAAGGCCTTTTCACACTGCACTTACCTAAGCACAGTGTGTCATTAACCAACCTTCCTCTGCCCTGCTTCATGGTGAACACCATGAAAACCAAGATGGTGTGAAAAGGGCTTTCGACTTTAACATTTTTTGAAAGTTATCATTATTATTGTCGTCTACTAGATCCCAGGGCCAATGTCATTTAAAAAAATCATTACTGATGCTTCAGTGACATTTGACATCTGTTACAGATTACAAAATACACTCATTATAGTGGATTTAGGCCTCATCGCCAACAGAACGTCCTCGTCCATTAACGCGCATACATGCCACTAAATACATCAGCAGTGATCCAAAGCACTGCAGCACTGCTTTGTCATGTTTCCCTTTCCAGAAAAGCCCCATTGGTTTGCTCAATCCAGCATTTAATCCAAATTACACTTATCCAAAAATGGTGTGAGCCTGTAGTTGTGGATTGTGGTGCTCTAACCGATCCAAGGGTCATCAACTTTTTGTCCCCCCCCCCCCCCTTTATGGACAATAAATTATCCCAGAAGCCATGCCAGCAACCACAGGCCTGAACCTCATGCCCATTTAACGAGTGTCTAGTGAGGGAGCAGCACGGTCAAGGTCGGCCCACCGCAGCGTTGCGACGGCAGCGGTGCTACGTGACGGCATTTTCGCCGCGACCCAATGAGTGATTACCTCGCAGCTCCAGTCATAATTCAGTGTGACCTCAATCTGCCAGCAGCGCCATGCTTTGATGGATCAGCTCATGGTTGATGTGTTGGGTTCTAGCATGTCAAACAGGCAGATAACGATAGAGTGATCTTTTGCTTCTGCAAAGAATATGAACCTGGAATGATAGTGTTTCTTCTATCCAAAGTAAAGAGTTTCTTAACTACAGTGTCACAAACACCAACCGTGTCACGATGATGCATGTGTTAATTCACCATCTTTATGTCTTATCAAAGTCAGCACTGACACACGCACATACATGCATACATACACCCCACCGTCGATAATTTGTGAATTCTCTCAGTGGGTGATCAGCGCAGTGCCACCCCCCGCACCTTCCCCCGCTCTCTGACCTTCCCCCGTGGGCTTCCAACCACAGTAGGGCTCATCACACACAGCTCTAATACATATTTATTGCCCCGGTGACAGCTCCTGCGCACTGGATTTATATGATTCTCAGCAAACAATAGTGAAGCCCAACTCACTCTTGCTCCCTTTCATCAAACAAAGCGAAAGATAAATCTCGTAGTGTCAGGCCCACTCAGTCCTCCTCAGCAGTCAGCCATCTGCGGCTTTCGATGCACACCCTGGCAGGACCAGGCAGGCACCGTTGCATTCATAGCACGCGCGTAAATGAAGGTAAATATACTTGATAAAATGTACACTGTATTGATCTCGCAAAGGATGGCGTGACAAGGCCTAATCCATTCCAACCCCCAAATTAACTTTTTTTGTTCCAGGTTTTTAATGAATAAAAATAATATGATGTTCTACAAAAACATGTACATGGAGCACCTTGGCTTTAATATAAACACATGTGCATGCCAAAACTGTGCTTCTCGCAGTGCAATTCAGAAACAGACAGAGGTACTGTATGACCACCTGGAACGTCTCTCAGCAAAAAAAAATTGTCCTATCTAACAACATAAACAGTGACCAAAGTCACTCCCGTACGATAAATGCAGCAGAAATCAGGCCTTGTAATGACAATGACGTATTGATATGAAGCGGTAGAGGTTAAGAGATGTGACACATATCCTTGTTTAAGACATACACTAAATTAATTCTTCAGGTCTCTCAAATTTTGCAGGTGCTTAGAATTCCTTTGCAGGTGTTTCAGAATCTTGCAAAAGTGGGCTTGACATGCCTTTAGTGGGGAGCATTTTTGTGCGTGCTTTCAGGCGTTGGCCTGGTGAGTGCTGTTGTAGATACCAGTTGTACCAGATCAGATCAGGGACCTGCGCTCGCCAGTGATATGCTACGGAAACTCCAATCGGGCGAACCACGGCCCATTAAGTAAGAGTGAGGAAATGCTCGTGTTTTCTTGATTAGCATTTGTTCGTTCATTTGAACTTGAGGCATTAACATTTTTAATGTTGTAAAACTGAGAATAACATCTAACTATACTTGATTATTGATTGTAACGGTGACTGTAAGCCTCAGTAAATCAGAATCAAGTTGTGCTCTTCTTTGCACCTTGTTCATTCAACTCATATAAAGCCTCAAACATTTGTTTCTTTAAAATACTGAAAATTACAACTGAGTAATTAAACAAAATAATAATGTACTCCTTTCCTTACTCCTTTTACACATTTGCAATCCGAGTAAAAAAATGTTTGCTGTTATTACACATCTATCTACCATATATTTTTTTTATTTATTTATTGGACCAAATATATTTGAATATCTTGGAATTGATCTTATTATCCATCAAAGGCAATGATCCTCTACTATACAATGAAAACATTTAACGAATCTGACCACCCAAGTCGATCTGGTACCTGAACCGTCAGGGATAAGAGCAGGTTACCCCGCATGTGCCTGTTCGGCATCAATTGGCATCCTACGGCAGCTCCTTGAGACTGTCCTTATTTTGTAGTCGTATCTCTGATCGTATGTCCTGTTCAATAAACGGCTCAAAGAGCATCGCTGAATGTGTCTCTCCATCTCCTCAGGCAAAGACATTGTAGCACCTTGAGTGCACATTTTTATTCTTGTTGCTTGAGCAGCAGCAAACCTGAGACTCGCACATTTTGGCTTATAACACAAAGCGTAAATTTTTTTAATTAAAATTCCTGTATTTTCACAACTATAAGACGCCATTAAAAGTCTTAAATTTTCTCCAAAATGGACAGGACGCCTTATAATGCGGAGCGTCTCGTGTATGCGCCGAGTTCCAAAGCCTGACTGAGAGCACTTCTGGCCAACACGCTGTTTATACAGAGAAAAGGCGGACGTGAGTGACGACAGGCATGCGGAAGTCCGCCAATGAGTGAAGGGTGGGCGTGTAAGAGGACGCTAAAGGCACGCCCCTAGCAGGTACCAGTCGCGTGAGTACATTGTAAAATGGCTAAATAAAGTACAATCGAACTCAGTTTTGCTTCCGTTGCCTTTTTAAAAACGTGTTTTTAGCGTGTGTGCATGCATGCCGTATGTTTAAGCTGGCGTATGTTTTACCATGCCTGGCTGCGCCCAATAATACAGTGCGTTTTGTGTATGTGTCAAATACAGAAATAGCACCCGTTACTGAGACTGCGCCCAACAATACGGTGCGCCGAATGGTTGTGAAAATACAGGGGAAAAAAATCTATCACCAAGCAACAGCTCGGAAGTTAAGAAAATTTGTAAATTGGGGTTTTCATAATTCAGTGTTTCTCAATAGTGGGTGGTTTGCCCTCAGGGAACATGCTTTTTTATTTTTTTAGTCCTAAAATAATGTGCAGTTGCACCTCCACTACGTTAGGGGGCAGTGGCGCTCTCATTGGCAGAGTTTGCGCAGGGAGTATTCTCAGGGAGGAAATATGACCAGGCGTATGTAGCGCTTGGCTGCAATGTGACTGCGGTGGCAGACGAGGGAACGTCGATGTGCTGACTGTGTCTAAAACTTTTGGTAGCGGACAGCATGAAGCCAAATAAATTAAGGCGTCACTTAAAGACATTACACCCCAATCACGCTGATAAGCTGCTTGACTTTTTTTCAGTGAAAACGTGCCGAATATTGCCAACAATCATGCCGCTTTGTGACTGCTACTTCAGTATAATAATACAGGTCTGAGCAGGAGCCGAGAGTTGCTGTGTCCTGCTTCAAACCTCGCTTCGAAAAGCTGTGCATTGCAAAACGTGCTCATTGTAGCCATTAATCCAGACATCAACTTTGATTTAAAAAAAAAAAAAAAAGGACAAATTATTTTATATATACAGTATATATATATATATATATAAGTATATATTTTTTTAATATTGTGCTCCTTAGATCATGTTGGTGATTAGTTTGAATGCATTATTAGTTATTGATTTTATGTAATTTTATTTTTCAGTATCGTATGGTTTGACATGGTCAGTCAAAAAATATTTATTGTTAAATTAAGGATTTAATATTATTTTCGAATTTCAGATGCACTTTAAATCTTTTTCTGTTCCAGTTACTAAAGCTATTCTTTGTTGTAAGTTGGTCCATAAAGTTGGTCCATATTTCTTTCTTTTTTTATTCTCCGATACGTTAATAAGGATACAGTGTTATGCAAAGGATTACTTATAACAGTTTTATGGACAAATCAAGTCAAGTCAACAGTATTTATAGAGCACTTTCAAACAGCCATCGCTGCATACAAAGTGCTGTACATGGAGCAATTTAACATGCACAATAAACAGTAAGACAAATCGGTAATAAAGGCGGTAGAAAGCACCAAACAGTAAAACCAAGAACAAATCTAAGTCATGCTGAGTCAAATGCCAAAGAATACAAGTGAGTTTTGAGGCGAGTATTAAAGGTGGGCAGCGAGGAGGCTTGCCTAATGTTCAGTGGGAGGTCATTCCAGACAGAGGGACCAGCAACAGAAAAGGCTCCGTTTAGTTCTTGGTACTACTAATAATGTCTGGTCCGCAGACCTGAGGCGCCGGGCAGGTGTGTAGGGGCGGATGAGCTCAGAGAGGTAAGGTGGCGCGAGATTATTCAGAGATTTGAAAACAAATAAGAGGATCTTGAAAATAACTCTAAAATGAATGGGGAGCCAGTGAAGGGATGCCAGAGTAGGAGTTATGTGCTCCCTCTTACGAGTACCAGTCAAGAGGCGAGCAGCGGCATTCTGGACCAGCTGAAGGCGCTTAATGGAGGACAAATGATACTATTTATAGTCATGCGGGGTGGGGGGGGGGGGGCGCGAGATGTTTTCCTCATCCTTGGGGGGGCATGACAGAAAATAATTGAGAACCACTGTCATAATTCAAGGTACGACTGCATATTGATATTAATATTAATGGCCATAGTAAGTCTCAATAGGAACTAAGGTGTCTAGCACAACTGTGATTGCTTAATTAACATCTTAAGAGCTGTGTACCAATACGTATTATCAAGTATGCCTTGTTGATTATGGAACTTCCCTGCAGGCAAATATGCTCTCTGTATGATCAAAGACATTCCAAGTGGTGATGTCACCGAAGGGCAAAGTCAGCCCCACGTATCCTTCTGCTTGCTGTGCTAAGTTAAGTTGAGATGTGACGAGAGACAACACCAAGAACGGGCTCGGAGAGGGGAAATAAGGACAGAGGAGAACAGTGCCAAAGAGGGTCAGACGAGCCGAGCAGCTGCCATACATCCCCACTCTCACACCAGCAAATTGCGTCTTATAGCTGTCACTCTAATGCTTCCAAGTGGGTGAAATCCTTGACATCTGCTTCCGCTCGCGGAGTCACAGCCCAGGCCACCACCCTGCAGAGACGCACAGTCGATAGGACAGCTCGCAGGGCAGTGGTGCTCGTAGTGGCTTTCACATCCAATGTGGTTCATTTTATCGGCACAGAAACAACAAACGCAAAGTCCAGATTCATGCTGAAATGTATTGTGTTTGCCGCAAAACTTCTCAGTGGGATTTTTAGCACATATGTCTCATGATGCAGAGGCTATTTTGTGAACCACACTGAGCAAACGCTTTTAACTCATTCAGTACCAGCCAATTCTGGACCAAGTCTGAAAAGACGTTTCTAAACGTCTTTGGGAGTGAATGAGTTAAACAGCTCACAGTCGAGCTGTGCTTTGAAAGTAAATTGTTATGGCAATTTCAAAACCGCTTGTCCTCATTAGGGTTGTGGGTAAACTGGAGTCTATCCCACCTGACTTGAGGTTAGATGCAGTATCTAGCCTGCACTGGTCGGCAGCCAATCGCAGGGAACATCGAGACAAACAAACATTCATGCATGCATTCACACCTACGGGCAGTGAGAACCTGTGCATTAGAGGTTGACAGTTTGCTGCAGGATTCCCTTGGGATGGAAGTCAGTTTTACCTTTCACCACGCGATTGGGACAGAACAGGATAAAAAGCTCACAGGAGCAGACAGTAGCAGGAATCTCCAGCAGGAAAACATTTTAATGTAGCTATTCTCAAAAATTGGATGATATGGGAGTTACAGTCATATACACTGGGAACAGGACAATACAGTATTTTATTTAAAATTACAATGCTCTGGGACTGGGACAGGACGGCCTTTCCTGAAAGCGTGTCAGAGAAGACTTTGTAAATAAAGTGCAGGTACTCTGTTATATAAAGTACCGCTTTTGATTTGGGCTCAAAATTCTTTGAAGGACAAACCAAGACGTGTTTTGAAGATATCTTTTAAGTTTTATAATTATTGGATGATCGATGAGTTGTGATTAATTTGCTGCTTAGCTCCTTCCCTGCAATCGAGGTTTTGGTCCATGGATTATGGAGATAAAAGGAATAACTGCCTAGGGCTTGAGGGCTATCACACTGGATAGTTCATTTGAACATATCAGACACGTTTCACATTCGTCAGCATTTTCTATGATATATTTTGTCTTTTTATCAATGAAAGTAAAGAGGTTCCCATAGCTGACTGAGGTGTAGATGGCAAGAGATGCATTCTCACCCAAAGCACAGTTCACAAACGCAAGTGAAATGAGCAGTCGAGGTCGTCTCAGCTGAATTAGGATCTGAGCAGAAAAATGGAAAGCATAGAAAATGGGTGTTTGAATCTCACTTTTTGTATTTATGCAAGAAAAAATCGCACGTTTTGCAATTGATTTGTGTTCGGGCTTCGCGGCAGAATGGGTAATCCATCCGGAACATTCTACACATTGTGTTCGTCAATTGAGAACTCCGTTGAGTGATGATGTTGCTGTAATTCATGAGTCTAAAATATATGAATATTTTGTGTGCGCATTAACGTCTTTATTATTGCTTGTCTCAGCATTCGGACAACTTGCCCGCTGAAAATCGGAAAACGGAACCCACAGCAGAGTGCACCTTGAAATGTAACTTTCAAAAACATTTAACGGTTCACCCAAGCATACAAATTAATTCTACTTACTCCTTGTGAAGAAATGTAAAGAGGAGTGTAAATAAACACTTAATCTTTGCCAAGAAGAAATAAGCCCCCCGCTGCCGCTGATTAAGGCTACCAAAGTAATATATCTGGCACTTAAGTCTTGTGTTTACCTCATAAACACAGAGACTTCAGCAGCCACCCACACCGATGCTAAAATATTACTCTTGAACTCTGCATGCCAGCATGCGTCTCCACACGATGTTGTGGAAACATCTTGTGACGTTCTGTTACCGCTCGTAATGACTGGTGGTCGTCTGTTGCGCCAGCCACCACGACAACGTCAGTGGAATTCAATCACTGTGACCGTAACGATGACATGAACAATAAAGCAGCGTGGTCAAGCGGCTGGAGCTTGGCCTCTGACTCCCAGGTCGGCAAAGCAGCGCCAGCGCTGTAATGCTGAGACTTGAGGATGACGCGAGGAAAGCATGCCGCAAACAGAAGTGATGTCGCTTTTAATCTGCCGGATGTAATGGGAACATTTTTCGAAGGGATGCAATTCAATCATTTCTGAGGAAATTATGTTTCTTATTTGGGATGTATGCCTTGTGGTAAAAAGTCGTCTCGGATTTCCTTCATTCTCCGCTGCAACTAAACGGTAATTTGATTTGGGAGAGAACCCACGAGACTGTTGATTTGTTTGCGTTAGTTTCCCCCTACACACACACACACACACACACACACACACACACACACACAAAACACTAAGATATTGTATATCTACTTACATCACAGGACGTCTGTATCATAATGTGTTTATTGCCATACATCGCACACACACACACTTTCTCTCTGTGCATGCCACCAGGTAGCATTTTGTTGGCAAGTAAAGTGCACAGCTCCGCGAATAAGGAGTAGGAGTTTACTTTTATTAATAGCAATCCACCCACGATCTCCTGTAGAAGCCAGTAATTAATTGTGGGTGCACATTTTCACTGGGGGGGGGGGGGGGGGGCGGGGGTACAAAAAACAGATGCCAAAGTAGTTTTATCGATAAAAGGTCAATGTCAGTACGGGCTGTTAAAAGAGAAACCATGAATAACTAACAAAGTGGTTGAAATGGTGTTCACTGTCTGTGACTTGTAGAAAAACAAAGCAAAAGAAAAAAGGTGAAATGTGTTGAGATGTATGAGGAGTAAGGATTCAACAGTGTACGTTTCAGTCATCAAGATCAATAGAGGGTAATCCACAAATGTGGATTTGAAAGCAATTTGACACTTGAGTTTCACTTTTAAACTTTTAAAAAGGCTTCTTGTTGAAGATGCTTCACCAATCGTCCAAGTTTCATGAAAGTCGAGAAGAAATCCAGTTCCCTTTGGTTCCGCTGTCATGAACTATATGAACATCAAATTATTGACACCATTTGCCATCTCGCTCCCTGATCAGATAACCGTGACTCTTTCACCTGCTACCAGTCCACGGCGTACCCCATCAGGTCATCTTCCATTGACTCTGTCTTCCCCGTGACGGCGTACAAAATAAGCAGTATATAACGAATGAATGAATTAATCATTTAAAATGTATTAACGTCGGCAGAGTTTATTTGGAGATGCGTGAAGATTTTGTCTCAATGCGCATTCTGTTTTTCCGCATTATTTCTGTAAATTCTCTCATTGACGACCTGGTTGACTTCAAAATCACCCAATTAATGTATAAAGCACATAACAATCTCCTTTGCCAAAATATCCAGAGGCTTTTTGAAATTAGAGAGAGCTGTTATAATCTAAGGGGTACTAATCAATACAAAAAATCCAGAACAAGAACAAACATCAAGCAAAGGTGTGTATCAGTAATAGGTGTCAATCTGTGGAATACGCTTGAAACGGACCTGAAAATGAGTAAATCGTTGGAGGAGTTCAAAAACAAATTCAAAAGATGAGTACAAAAAAACTACATGAATCAGAATTAAGAAGATAAATTTGATATACTTATAAAATATAGTAATACAACTGTTTGTTCTTGTTTTGGATTTTGATCAACTTATCAATTGTATTCAAGAAATGCTAATTATAATGAATATGAGAAAATTGAAATAAAAAAGGAGAAAGAATAACTATATATATACAAACCAAAAGGTGTATAAATAGAAAAGTATAGTATACATAAGGGTAAAAGAATTTGATGATATGTCGATTTTTCTTCTTTGTTTTGAAAAATGATCAATTCAAATTGGTACATAATAAGGGGTAGGACTAGATAAGTTATTTACTTCTTCCTACTCCTTTGAGCATACAACTGTGATGATGTGTGTTTTTTCTTTGACTTACTTTTTTAATTTTCCTTTCATAATTTTTGTTTGACTTTTGTCAGTCTGTTATTGTGCGTACCATATATGCTCAATAAACAAACAAAACAAAAAAAATTTGCAACAAAACAATGCAGCGCCATATTCTCAGCATCTGCCTCCGACAAGCATACAGATTATGACTGTGGGAGTTGTAGGGATGGGAAAGGAAAAGACAGAGTGCCGGTGCTCTCGTCTGTCTGCGAGCAGTCTGTAAGACCAGGCCATCTGGGCATTCATTATCGCAGACATGATTCTATTATTGTAGGCATCTATTATTGTCCTATGTGGGAGCAAGAACTTGTTGTCAGTCTGGTCTTTGTACTTATCAGCTGTGCAGCTGACAGTCAGGTCACCGACATGACAGCAGCCAAATGAACAGCCATTGTGTTTCGTCGCGCCTAACTGAATTATCCACGACACACACAGCATACTGTTCCTTGTGTTTTTGTGCAGGTCTCTTCCATCGAGCCATCATTCAGAGCGGTTCGGCGCTGTCCAGCTGGGCGGTGAATTACCAGCCGGTCAAGTATACGCGCCTCCTGGCGGAGAAGGTGGGCTGCAACGTCCTGGACACGTTAGACATGGTGGACTGTCTGAGGAAGAAGAGCTCCAGGGAGCTTGTGGAGCAGGACATACAACCCGCAAGGTACCACGTGGCTTTTGGACCTGTAATTGATGGCGATGTCATCCCTGATGACCCCGAGATCCTTATGGAGCAGGGGGAGTTCCTCAACTATGATATCATGCTGGGCGTCAACCAAGGCGAGGGTCTGCGCTTTGTGGAGAACGTGGTGGACTCAGAGGATGGCGTTTCTGGAAACGACTTTGACTTTTCGGTGTCTGACTTTGTGGACAGTCTGTATGGATACCCGGAGGGCAAAGACACTCTGAGGGAGACCATTAAGTTCATGTACACAGACTGGGCTGACAAGGAAAATCCAGAAACCAGGCGCAAAACTCTGGTGGCTCTCTTCACCGATCACCAGTGGGTGGAGCCCTCTGTGGTAACAGCAGATCTCCACGCTCGCTATGGCTCACCCACCTACTTTTATGCCTTCTACCACCACTGCCAGAGTCTGATGAAGCCTGCCTGGTCAGATGCCGCGCACGGGGATGAGGTTCCCTATGTTTTTGGAATTCCAATGATCGGTCCAACTGACCTTTTCCCCTGCAACTTCTCAAAGAACGATGTCATGCTCAGTGCTGTGGTCATGACCTACTGGACCAACTTTGCCAAGACTGGGTGAGTCGATGCTTATCTTTGGGGCTCCTCTATATGACTATTTTTGGGATGTTGTTTTACATAAGAAAACATCTTGAATCAAGTTGCCACAAGATGATGAACGGAATAAATGTTATGAAATAAGGACATTTATTTTTATTCACTTTTTATATGCCAGCCACATTAAACAATGAGAACATCTTGAGTGCCAGCCAGTTTAGAGCTTTCTGACTGATCTTTCAAGGATCACAGGATATTGTTTTATGTAAACACCGAAACAACCACATTTAATATTTGATTCTCTTCTTGGATCATAAATTATGTATTCACAATGAATTGTGAAGCAATTTGAAAAACTTTACAAACTATTTGCAACCTATTTAGTAGTAGTAGTATTTAGTAGTGTGTGTGGATGCCACGTATGAACGTGTGTGTGTGTGTGTGTGTGTGTGTGTGTGTGTGTGTGTGTAGCTGTGTACATTATGTCCTAATTTCACCTTCTAAAATAATCCCCATTATTTTTTCTCATTTTTGTGACACTTTTTTTCATAGATTTCACATGACAAACACTTTGATCGATCACTAGCTGCTTGTAACGGTTGTATTTCCTAGGTCAGACATGATTTAAGAGCTTAGCCACAACAGTGAGCTCCCCCCAAAACTGCAATGCTTTAGCCAAAACCTTTCTCCACCCATTTCCATAGAAAAAAAGCAGTTGATGGAGATTGATGTCGACAATTGCTGTCGACGGTATTTCACATCAACGGCGCTCAAAGTGTTAATTTACAAAGTGAATTCAAATGAGTTTTAAATCGGCTAAACCATGAATGACCGTATTCAAAACTTGCTGCAGTCTATCATCAGTGAAAAGTAGCGGAGGAAATCCAATCAGCGTCCTATTAAAATGACTTCAAAAAGGATGTATGCACAGAGAAAGTCCCACAATGGATAAGCATGGAACTGGAAAGAGAAGAAAAACACTATAACCGATATTTTTTACACGTGTTTTCAAAGAAGAAAAAAGACATATTGAATGTGAGGAAGATTAAATGTACCTCCAGTGGGTGCAATACAATATGTGCTTTGCTGAATTTCTGGTTTGAGTGCAAGGACTGTCTTTATGCGTGTGTCTGTCTGCACTTCTGGGTTGTTAGTTTTTTTAATTTGTATGGGGGAGCTGAAAATGTTATCGCTACTCCATTGTAGTTAGGCCCCGAAAGATGCCATGACTTATCAGAACGGCAACTGTTGCCCTTACTGGTATTGACTTCTTTAGCTTGGACCCAGACGATCATTCTCGCCCAGGGTGACCCTCCCACACTCCATACTCAATTTCACCTCTGCCCATCACAAAGTACAAGACATTTTTGCACAACTAGTCATCATTTCAAACAATTTAAATTTAATTTGACAATCCATGTACACCAGAGTGCTATTGATCTTACCTTGTGGCGGATGCACTGTGGAGGGAAAAAAATGTCTGCATCATCCGCTGCTCAATCAGGTTGACTTTGACATCTAAACGTCTGGTTTATAGGCCACTGTGGCCACCAGCACAACTCGATGAATGAGTTGCTCATGACAGACAAGTGCAGATGGACTGATGTCAGCTGTTTGGCTCCTCGGGTGAACCACTGAGGTCAAACTCACCAAACATCTGTCTCCTTTGCCTGGCAGCCATCTTGTCTCGCCATATTCAGAACATCACGTTGGAGATGTACACAGAAAGTTTATTGCATGATATGTATGGCTCATGCACATGTATTCATTGTCTTCCGTTCAGTAATACAATACAGCCCAATAAGTCCAGGCTTTTTCAGGCATTTGCAATATATAATATTGGTAATTTTTAAACACCATCTGCCTTGGTATTTAGACTCATTCCTCATTTGTACATTGATGCTTTTTAAATAATCTAAACCGGGTTATTTGAAACGGAATGGCACGAGCCAGGTTTACATGGTGCCTTGTATTCCGATTTAATTCAATCCGTATGGAATTTATTCAGATTCACATGAGTGGTAGAGTCGTTTTACCAGGCCGAACAAACGTCATGGAAACAATTCAAACGGAATAGCCAGGCTGGGTGTGGTCTCTGTATGCTCTGTATTGGCGTAAATATGCAATGGCGTCGTCATTTACACACTTGAAAATGGCAGTGTCCCCCCAGAGCTCGTCTGCGACAGGAGAACTTTTTTAAAAAGCTCTTCATGTAAACCCGACTACTGACCGCGACTCCCATTTCTGTCAAAATTACATCCTGCTGCAAAATGAAACTGTACCAGGATCGGGCAGCGTTTTAATAATTGTTTATCCAATTATTGGATGATGTCCATCCATGTCAATATGGTATGGAAACAAGACTTGGACAAACTACATGGTCACAGAAGCTGTACTGTTTTTTGATCGTCGAAAGAGCTCACAGCACTTACAAAACACTGAAACAACAAAAACATATATAGTGGTAGATGATCTTACTTTACTTGCCTGGCAAAGGTGCAGTTATTGATATACAGTAGCTCTTGAGTTTAATTTGGCTGTGCAGGTGTACCAGATGAAGTTTTTGCTTATGTATAATGTACAGTGAGTCGGCAGATATTTTGTCAGAAAGCACTGTATTGAGTATTATTTAAAAGTCTAAACTGTTAAAACAAGGTGGCTAAAGTGGGCCTTAGTGCTAACAATGCTATAAACATAATCCGTTGCTCACAGTTCTTTCACAGC
The DNA here is from genome assembly GCF_054856545.1 of Hippocampus guttulatus. Lineage (NCBI taxonomy): Eukaryota > Metazoa > Chordata > Actinopteri > Syngnathiformes > Syngnathidae > Hippocampus > Hippocampus guttulatus. Next base: position 31,754,226 of record NC_141262.1, on the reverse strand, counting down.
CGTTTTGACTACCAGGATTTGGTCTGCTTAAAATTGCCACTGTAAAATCTTGGACGGAATTAGGAATATTTTGTTCCAAAAATTAGATCTGTTTGGACAGTTCGAAAGACCATATCGATCAGAGGCATTGTACAGTGTGCGTGAATGCATGGGTGTGCGTGTGTGTGTGTGTGTGTGTGTTTCCATTCTGGCCTGGAGGTAACCGTTTAGGCTGAATTGGCTGTTGCAGTGCCTTGAAACTTAATTCTGATCGATGGTGATTTCGTCATCATTTAACATGATGGCATCAACATCTGTGTGCTAGCCATAACCCAGCTTCCACGTTAAGGCCCTAACATCAAATTGCACTTAAGTCTTGACCCAGTTTTAGTCCATTTTTTCTCGAATTTTGCTGCACTGCTTCCCTTTTAAGTTTTTCACTTAGAAGTCCCATTCTGATTTGTAGCAAAGCATTGCAAGAGTGAAATGACCATAGATGAAAGTGGTGTCTTAAAGCATCATAATAATTTAATTTAGCATCTTAAAAATCCTTGGAACATTGATTAGCAAGATGGAGAATTTCTCGGTCATCGCCATGCCGACCAAACGTAATTTACTTTCCAATGCTATTATGACCACGTAAAATGATAACGAGCTGTTAAGAAAAGTAAAGGTTGATGCCGCCCAGTACTTCATCATAGGGTAATTGTCTTGCAACTATTGGACTCTATCATTAGTTCTTGGTGACTACTCCTTCAGGCTGAGGGCTGAAGATTTTTCCCCAAAGTTCATTGTCCTCATTTCGACGACACCAGGGTATGAATATCTCAGCCCAGCACCACCCAAGCCCAGTCTGGCTCTGGAGGACATCCCTTTAATTAGGACCCGGTTGAATTCCCTTTGACTTTTCGGCTCACAACAGCAATTCTCACTCCCTTCCCCCATCTCCAAATACTCACGATGAGCTAACCCAGATTGCACTTCCTCTCTTCGACTGTAAATCGCCTGTCAAAACATGTGGGAAGCCATGTTGAGACACTTGTTCTACATGTCAACCATGTGTATGATACTGGCGTTCCCCCTCAAGCCCTTCCTGTCCCAGGCTGTCATGTGTTATCTTTACAGGGCAAACTCTGTCCCTTGCACATTTTTGTCCTGCATCAGAGTAGCGAGAACATAAAAGCAAACACCTCGCTGTCAAATCTTAGTGCGTGCGCATGACTGTGAGTGTATCTGTTAGCTCATTTTGAAGGGTGGCAGTGTTGATTATTGCCTTGGGATTTATGAAACTATCTTTCCCGATAACATTGTCTTTTTCCATTTTCATAGATAGGTGCATGTGCGCTCGGCGTAAAAACTGGTGGGCAAGTCTAGTTGACCATGTGTGGGAATTTGGCAAACCACGCTATCGTGTCTGGCGTTACAGCAGTTCCAATACGTGCCACGACGCAGCCGACAATTTAATAGCAGAACGTAGCCTAGAATTGGGACGAGGTGAAACCAGGTCTAAGTTGTGGCACAGGTTGCTAATGCAATTTGGGGAAATGCTTCAATGGGTAGAAAGATCAAAGGCAAACGAACGTACCAACGGACAAAAGGCTTTCGAGACATATCGACAAATGGCTGAAGTAACAAACAGGACGGAACAATGTATGGATGGCAGACAGGAGAATATATGGACAGATCGACAATGGTGATGGAATGACTGAGCAGATGAATGAATAGACAGACAATGGAAGGGCAATGGATCGAGGGAGAGGAGATGATGATGATGATGATGATGATGATGATGGACACATAGGCAGACGGAAAGTTGGGCAAACAGATGGATACTGATGAATGAATTCAGTCAGAACAGACAGAAGGATGGAAGCACAGACAAGGGACAGTAGATAGAGACAGCAAAGGCAGTGTAGACAGACAGACGGTGGAAGAAGTGAACAGATAAGGACGAACAATCAGGACAGCTGGATGAACTGACCAATTAAAGGAGAGATGGAAAGGCTGTGTCGATGGTTACAGAGAGACACGGGCTGATGGACAGAAGGAGAAATGGACAGAGACATTGGTCTAACCAAGTCTGATGAAAGAAAGATGATGAATGAACTGCAAAAGGCGTAGGCTGACATTATCAATCACAGGTCAAATACCTACTACATCACATTACCGGTAATTGTCTTCTCCGACATCATTTCAACTGTGCCTCCAAAACTTTTGCCTTGTGTCCACACGCTGCAACTTTCACACGATCTCAAACAACAAATAAAAAGCACACCGTGTGCACCGACATCCAAAAGCGCTGGCGGAGCACTTCAGAAAAAGACAGAATGATGAAAAGGCAGCAAAGATCAGTCACTACATATCATTAGCGCTATAAATATGTCAGTCCAACTTTCCACTCGGTGTGTTTTTTACTGCTGGCTTGTGCTCATTTCCTTCCTCTTTGTGAGCACCGTCACATGCTGTGCAAGGTCTTGCTCGGTATAGTTAAAGAGTACACCGCTGACATGTGTTGGTTCTTTATTTATTCTTTTGCTCTTTTTCTATTCCTACTCCTCCATCTCAATCTCACATTATTCTCAACCAAATAAAAAAAAAAATAGGCTGGTTGTGAGAGCCAAAATATACAGCATCAATTGCTTTGTCTTCAGTGACAAAGTCTGCCAATTCAACTGCGAGATGTCTATAGTGCTCTTTAGCACCCAATGATTTTATTCAAACACCTCTGGAAGGATACTGACAGCTATTGCTTGCCCTTCCTCTGAATTGTCCACAAATTCTAAGAATGTTTGTTTGTTTGTTTGTTTGTTTTTTTAGGATGCACTAGTAACCAGTATTAAACACTACATTTTGAGAACCTACAGAGTCCTAACATGAGCACGTTATTAAAACACAGTACAGAGACAAAGTCCAGCACATACTTCAGATATTGCTGAGGTCCTGACATGATAACTTGGCAGGTCAACTTGCTACGCAACAGCGTAGCAATTTGATAATGGAAGAGTCCTGAATTGTTTGTTTCCTTGCCGGTGCTGTTGACCAGACTTGATGTAAGGCCAGAGTTGGCATGATGTAGTTTAGACCAACTCATAGTTGTGACTGAATCGACAGTGCTTCTCCTGGTCGCGGCCAGAGCACCAGACTGTCCATAAATGGTGGCAATTTGCTCCTAAAATTTGAGTGAAGTGGAAGTGAACTTTTGCATCTACTCGCGCCTGTGCAACCGATTTCTTTTTTTTTTTGGTCCCATATTCTATCGTTCGTATTTTTGGTTGTAATTGCTGACAAAGCTCTGCCGCACACTTCAGCCCATTTATCAATTATGTCGTGAAAATGAGTGAATTGCAAGTTGACTTACACACCGAAAGCGCCCCTAGATTTCCTACATGCGGCCCTAAAATTTCAGGTTAGGGGCCACTGTGCACCTATTAACTCAACTCAACTCAACTGTATTAATAGAACACTTTCAAACAGCCATCGCTGCATATAAAGTGCTGTACATGGAGTAACTAACATATACAACAGTAAAGCAACAAATCGTTGACAAAGACGGTAGAAAGCACCGAACAGCAAAACCAAGAACAAATCTGAGTCATGCTGAGTCAAATGCCAAAGAATACAAGTGAGTTTTGAGGCGAGTATTAAAGGTGGGCAGCGAGGAGGCTTGCCTAATGTTCAGTGGGAGGTCATTCCAGACAGAGGGACCAGCAACAGAAAAGGCTCCGTTTAGTTCTTGGTACTACTAATAATGTCTGGTCCACAGACCTGAGGCGCCGGGCAGGTGTGTAGGGGCGGATGAGCTCAGAGAGGTAAGGTGGCGCGAGGTCATTTAGAGATTTGAAAACAAATAAGAGGATCTTGAAAATAACTCTAAAATGTATGGGGAGCCAGTGAAGGGATGCCAGAGTAGGAGTTATATGCTCCCTCTTAGGAGAGCAGCGGCATTCTGGACCAGCTGGAGGCGCTTAATGGAGATTGGCTCTCTCTATTAAAAATAAATAAGTAAACGTTCACCTGAAGCACTGGCAGCCAAGTCCATGTTGCCTCAGTTTTCTCAAAACCTGTGTAATCACGACGATTTTCCAGAGTTGCAATCATTTTTACCACTCAATTCATTGCTTAGGTTACTGTAGCCACCGCTTACTTGAATGCAACCTGCAGCATTGCAACAGCATGGCCGCAAAATGCCCGCTGCATTGAATTAGGAACCGACTTGATGGGGAGATGTGGTAGCGAATATTTGAATTCTCATCTGACAAGGTAAGAAGCAGTGTAGCTTGTTCTGGGGTGTGGATAACATTGATCAGTGTCGCTGCCATGGGCCGAATGTAATGAGAGGAGGGGATGTAAATTTGACGTCCATAAGTGGCTGTTAAATTGACAAAGGTGAAAAATGCCAAGTTTAACAATGTGAAGCAACCTATTGATGAGGCGGTTTCAATGTAGAAATGTCATACATTGAATGTATTGAAGGAGTTTTGTTTTCGCCGCTCATTTAAGAAGAAAATTAATAAATCAATCAATAAGGAAAGGTCCGAATGGTGTCCTCCGGCACCTCAGCGCACTCCAAAGTCACAGCGTTTCGCCCCGCATCACTTAGCCCGTTGAACTGAAGGCTGCCATTAAATATAAAGCATGCATCACTCATCCCTCCGCCCCAGCATGCAACCACACGAAGGGCAAAAGAGCACGGCCTGATAATTTGCACGCTGTCCTACGAGGCTGCCGACAAGCACTAGATAACATGCGCTGAAGAAAAATCCACTCAGAATGCAGGGCAAGGTGTTGGGAGGGAAAATTCCAATGAAATGCTTACTTTGTGTTACCTGGTAAGTAGATAAACAGCTGCGGGGGATGCATTTGTTACACACTGGTAACAACAATAACCTCAACCTTCAAAAAGCTTTGACTTTGCATATTTTAGCAGCTGAGCCAAATGAGCAACAGTGCCTGAGATTTAATGCACCTCCTTTCGTGTTATATGGTGAGGCTGGAACTCAGCTCAGGAATTCAGGGCTGTTGAGTGTAGTGAAAATAGATTTTTGTCTTCTGCCTCGGGGCGCCTAAACGTGTCTTTTCAGATTTGGTGACGGCTAGGTCTATGATCACTGAAGCGCTTCAAATTACATCAGGATGAAAAGGGGAAGGACGTACATGGGAAATGGGAAAAAATAAGGGAGATGATATTCATTCTATCCTCTTATCTACCTTTTAGATCAGAGCTTCCCGTCATGGTTTGGAATGAATAATGAGCCTAGAATGATTCTAACTGACATAAAGTATTGGAATGGTTGACTTTGTCATCCGCGTGACACATCCTCGCGTGGAGAAGCTTTAAAAATGTCGTGTAAGACTGGAGAGGGAGGGATCACTTTCTCCACTCCAGCATGCGTGCAACTGCTGCACGCTTTGTGTTGAACTTGTGCGGCCCTCCGGTCAAGTCGTTACACCTGGATTGCATTTCTAATACAAAGGCACGCTCACAGAGACAGACAGGTACACAAGCCACAAGAGATACAGACATACATACACAAGCTCCCAGTCAATCATGAAGACAAACACGTGGGAGCGCTTGAACATGCATGACTGGCCGAGGTCAGTGTGGGTCAGCAGGTCACACGGAGAGAAACAGCGGAGGTGAGGAGGGAAGCTGTGCATGTGAACAAGTCAGAAGGGACGTGAAAAGGCCATTAAAACACGTTCTTTTATGTGTGTAATAATCCTTTCTCCAGCGCCTGGAGTCCAGCCACAGCCCCGATGTCCATCTAGATTAAGGGGGTAGTTTGACAGGATGCATGTTGTACGCTAATGCGGGAGAGTGAGATGGTCCTTCGGGTTTAACGGGACCATATATGTCAAATTATGCCAATATAGATAAATAGACTTGATTTAATTGTAAATATGCCTCGCACTGAGCCGTCTGCTGTTGAAGTCAACACACGGCGTGAGCTCGGTGGCGTTCGTTGTAATGAATCCAAAAAAAAGCCTGCCAGCCACTTGTCTGTTTTCAGCAGCATTATACAACACTCTGCACAGTCATTAGATGTGCAAAATGTTGTTTTATTAGAAGACAATCAGACAACGCAAAAAAAAAAACACTTTCATTTGCCGTGTACCTACTTGCGCAGCATGTATCGAAATAACATTCCCAAAGTTACCCAGTGCATCTAGTTATTCGAGCCATTCACTTCATTCATAATTGCAAAAGTCCTTGATTGTCAATGAAGTCACACATGGGACACGCTTAAAACTTAAATGAACCGAAGTTGTGTGACATTGCTAACCCAGCTGCGGGGCCAAAAGTTTCAGTACTTTCATCCAACGAGCTGTAAAAACGACACATACTGATGAGTGAGTTAAAACTACTAAATGGGGAACCCGGTTATCCGTAGAGCTGTGGTCAAAGAAACAAAATGCTTATTTCACACTGGATATCCCCCCTCATGCAACCCAACCATTTTCCTATTCACCGTTCGCCTTCACCGGGATTTGAATCCCATGTGTCAAAAGTAAGCAGTGATTGAGCCATGCAGCCACTTGTCTAAGAACGTTACATTCAACATACTTGAATACACAAATAGCAACCGCCTTCAGTTCTTCAGCATGCCCAAATCTAGTCTTGAACCCAATCTACTAGGTCAAAAGAATGAACCCAACCTTGGTTAAAGTCACCCAATCTGCTGAAAATCTGAAGCTACCCAATGAGTGTGTTAAACAATCCATCGTTTTATAGAATGTATGTACTGTATGTAAGAAGAGACCACCACTTACAAATAAATCCGGGTCACATTGATTGATTTTTTTTCCACATTTGGCAAAGATTTCTTATCGGCAACGATATCAAAGACTATTTAAGTTTGTACTATTATCAGCAAATTTAATATGAAATGTGCTATACAAGATTGCAGCTCTTACATGGATTGCAAATAGAGGAGATTAAATTGCGTGATGCCTGTCTCAAACAGATTACCTGTGCTGTTCGCAACAGGATTAAAAATGGTGGAGGCTACCATATTAAAAACCTATGGCAAGAGACCTGACTTGATGCGCACAATCGCAATGTGGTGTGCATTATTTAAAAAGTCACTTGAACAAAAGGGGAAAGATTGGAAAGTATACAGTAAGTCCATATTGCCCTCTCCTTCGTCACATCCCGACTCGATTCCTGCAATGCACTTTACTTTGGAGTCAGCCAATCCTCCATTAAGCTCCTCCAGCTGGTCCAGAATGCTGCTGCTCGCCTCTTAACTGGTACTCGCAAGAGGGAGCACATAACTCCTACTCTGGTATCCCTTCACGGGCTCCCCATACATTTTAGAGTTCTTTTCAAGATCCTATTATTTGTTTTCAAATCTTTAAATGACCTCGCGCCACCTTACCTCTCTGAGCTCATCCGCCCCTACACACCTGCCCGGCGCCTCAGGTCTGTGGACCGGACATTATTAGAAGTACCAAGAACTAAACGGAGGCTCAGAGGGGATTTCCGTTGCTGGTCCCTCTGTCTGGAATGACCTCCCACTGAACATTCGGCAAGCCTCCTCGCTGCCCATCTTTAAAACCCGCCTCAAAACTCACTTGTATTCTTTGACATTTGACTCAGCATGACTCAGATTTGATCTTTGTTTTACTGTTTGGTGCCTAACTACCATCTTTGTTACTGATTATTGCTTTATTGTTGTATATATGTTAGTTGCTCCATGTACAGCACTTTGTATGTAGCGATGGCTGTTTGAAAGTGCTCCATAAATACAGTTGAGTTGAGTTCTACCCTCTCCTCACCATCAAGAAACGGGTCCATGCTTCCTTTTTGCCTTTTCTGAAGGACAAAAATGTCGTGTAGTTTGACCAGGCCATTAGTTTTACCACTCCAAGTCAAGGTCAAGTGTTGCGTTCACTGATTAGCAGTCATTCTTCCTCACTTCTGCAGGTTGTTTGTCCACACAGTCAGCAAGTTGTTCATCCGTCTTCAAATTGCAGCTATTTTCTCTGGCAGGAATTGACCAAGCATTTTGTAGGTTTGATCGGCCAACTAGTTGTTTTTTTTTTTCAATTTATCCATCTACCCCATATCGATTTCTTTGTGTTGCTAAAATGCTTTCCTTTTTATCCAAATGACATCTCGCACTCTATCTAAAAACCTGCTCCCTGCGCGCACAGATTGCTTTGTGAGATTTAGCCAAGTACCTTTGAGATCTTTTTGTGATCACAATTCGCCAAATTGACCCAGCTGAGATGAGAGCTTTCGTCGCGCTTATGGAGCTGCCAGGAATTCCCATTAACTGAGATTGCTCTGACCGCCCCCCATTGTTGTGATGTGCGTGTTTGTCCATGGGCGGGGTAGATTTGCATGCGTGCGCGTGTGCGCGCGCGAGGCTGCAGACAAGCACGTCTCCGATTGAACGTCCTGTTCTCCGGCATGTTGCGCACAGGGAGATCAATATGACCTTACCTCCACCAGCCGCTCCTTTGAAACTTAATTACTGATATTCAGCTACAAAGTCATCATAGTCTGCCTGTCAATATTCATTGGGGATCATTACGGGCGTAATAAAAGTGGTTATTTACAGGCTGCTCTGCTGACACGGGCCCAGGTCCAGGGATTCAGCTTTCGCCATCTCAATTTGTTTTACCACTCAGTCACCCTCTCTCTCTTCCTTTCTTTCTGTTCACCTCTCCCAGAAGCACTGACCTGAAAAAGAAAAATTGACAGCAGAAAAACGAACTGAGGGTTGAATGCTTCTGGTGTGGCTTTTAATTCTCTTGTACAAACGTTTCCAAACACAAGGACCGGTGCCAAAAATACACTGTGACCAGCGCATCCCTAAATCCCAGAATAAACTTGAACTTGGCGTGCCAATGACTTGGCACTCAAACCCGCAAAGGGATATTTCATGACATTTGAAGAAATGTCAAGCGGCTCCTTGCTTCCTTTCAACCTCTCGGACTCGAGTGGTTGTTGTGTTTTCAAGGCTGCGGCATTCTTTTGCAGATCTATTCTTTGCATACTAGAGCTATAGTGGTAGTAGGTGCCTCCGCAGCTTCCGCTCGCGACACTTTACAGAAAGAAAGGATTTGTTGGATTGCTGGAGATTGCTTTATGATAATTGGTTCAATAAATCGGTAGCTTCGCTCCTCATTGAAAAGGACACGTCAGGATGTCAAAAAGGGAAACGGCGAACTCTTTGGCACAAACGCAGTACTGCATCAAAAAAAAGATGCCTGACTGTCTTTTGATCTTTTCCTGATACGTGCACGCACGTACGCACCCACGGTGGGTTGAGCAGTTCCCACTCAGTGTCTTAATTAATATGGTCCACTTTACATCAGCTCACGAGATGCCAATGCACACTGCGCTGCCTTCCCGAAGCAATTAGCAGAAGGGCTCCACCAGTGTTGGGATTAGCAACAACAAGATGCCTCCTGACGTGAGCCCTAAATCCTGCTGACTTATTCATATGTGTTGACTTAAAACGGCCCCATGCCCTGGTTTGTGTGCGCAGACTGCATCCAAACTGCATCCAAACTAAGAGCAACATCTGGGAAGGGAGACGAGGGAGCAGGCGGAGTGAACTGCTGCAAGTTGGTCCGGTTCTGTTTCCAGTGTAGTTCAAACGCAAGTGTGTTCTGCCGTGAGCCTTCCCAAATATGATCGATCAACTGAATCTCTCTCAAACCCAAACAACAAGCTGATGGGTTTTCTTTGGGGTGTTTTGTGATTACGGGCTACATTGGACTTGACTTGACCACCACCTGCTTGTTTCAGTGACCGTCCACTGTCATAGATTGCTACAATGCAGATTTTTTTTTCCTTCGTAGTTTACTATCACTGATTTGAACAGGAATGAGGATTTTAAAACGAATGACCTTTTTATACGCAAATTCAAAATAGCACATGGAGACCAACAACCGTTCCCACTCACATTCACACTTCTGAACAATTACGAGTCCCCAGTTTAGCTCACATGCATGAGTTTGGAATGTGGAAGGAAGCCAGAGTACCTGGAGAAAACCCACAAGGAGAATATGCGCGCGTTGAAACGCGTGGCCAATGCGATGCATTCTTTTCCAATATTCAAACACTAAAACAAATCTTCGGACCTCTTGTTTTAGGTTTTTTTGGAACACGACATTTGAAAAGTGAAGAATCATGGTGTATTAATTCCAGAAACTATCAAACTGTTGAGCACCTGATGGGCTCATTGACATGAACACTGTACGGAAGGACCGCAGACAACATCTCGTGACAACATTGAGCACTGGGGAAACGCCGATCGATGACCAGACAAGGATAGACGACCAAATTCCATACCAGCGACACTGACAGCTTTGTACCGAAGTTGGAACGCACTTAGTGTCGATCACTATGCAATACTAAAACAGTATAAAAGTCTCAATATTTACTTGAAACAACACACTTCTAGCGCATCAATGTAAAATGATGGAATGGAAAAGCCTTCACAACAAGGGGAACGATTGCAGACATTTTCTGCTGTGATTGGTTGCACGTTGAAAGAGGTGCAACTCGTTCATTGCCTTGCGGTGTGTGAGACGTCTGTTTCAGAACGCCAAGTCCCCAAAACTGCCTCGCAGTGCATATTCTCTTGTACCGGGCAACTTTTGCTCCGATGGAAAATGCCATTGTGAACACTCAGAGCAAATGCACACGACATGTCGTAATTTGGTCCAGGCCAAAGTACGAGAGTGACCAGAGGCTAAATCAGATGAGCATCTGGAAACACGGCGACTCTTGCCTAACATCCTTTTGCATCTGTGTCTTCTCCTCAGGGATCCCAACAAACCAGTTCCCCAGGACACAAAGTTCATCCACACCAAGGCCAACCGCTTCGAGGAGGTGGCGTGGTCCAAGTACAACCCCCAGGACCAGCTTTACCTTCACATCGGCCTCAAGCCGCGCGTGCGCGACCACTACCGGGCCACCAAAGTGGCCTTCTGGAAGCACCTGGTGCCGCATCTGTACAATCTTCACGACATGTTCCACTACACCTCCACCACCACCAAAGTGCCCCCGCCAGATACCACGCAGAACACCCTGTCCACCAAGCGGCCCAACGGTAAGACCACGTGGCCCTTCAACACCAAGCGGCCCCCCATGTCGCCGGCCTACAACAGCGAAGACAAGGACTCCTGGGGCGACGACAAGGAGTCTGGGCCTCTCGTGGTGGAGAACCCTCGGGATTACTCCACGGAGCTCAGCGTCACCATCGCGGTGGGGGCCTCGCTGCTCTTCCTGAACGTACTGGCGTTCGCCGCCCTCTACTATCGCAAGGACAAGCGGCGGCAGGAGTCCAGCCACGGCCAGCCCAGCCCGCAGCGCCAGACCACCTCTAACGACATCGGGCACCACGCGCCCGACGAGGAGATCATGTCGCTGCAGATGAACCAGACGCACCACGAGTGCGAGGCAGGGAACAGCAACGAGGGGGCGCTGCGCTTGGCCTCGCTGCCCGATTACACGCTCACCCTGCGACGCTCTCCGGACGACATTCCCCTCATGACGCCCAACACCATTACCATGATCCCCAATTCTCTGGTGGGCATGCCCAACCTGCACCCTTACAACACCTTCACCACGGGATTCAACTCCACCGGCCTGCCGCATTCTCACTCCACCACGCGCGTATAGCTTTAAGGGGACCAGACGAGGGGGTCGACGGCCAGCGATGCCGACGGAGGATGAGCAAAGCATTCAACAAAACAGAGAAGAAGAGGATTGTGTTTTATAAATACCACAGGAGGGGGATGGGGGGGGAGGGCAAGGGCAGATTAAAACGTGAAGAGATTTAACCAGACTTTTACTACAAGGAGCGTCGCTTCAGAGCTCTCCATGGATGTCAAGTTGTGCAGAGCTGCCAAAATCAAACTGTTTCCCTTCTCCTCATCAGGGGAGGAGCTGTTTTTTGTGTTGTGTCCTTTTTTTTTTCTAAAAATCATCATTTGAAAAGCCTTTTAAGCGGACAAAGAAGACTTTCTTTTTTTCTTGAGTTCCTAACAAAAACAAACAAAAGTGCTTTTTAATTTCCCAATCCTCCTTCCTCCTGGGGGGAGACACATGAAGAACAATGGCCTCGATGTCGAAACTCACATCATGTTTTTAATTGCTTCTTTCTTTTGATTTCAATGCCTTACAAAACTCTTTTTGGGGGTGGGGGGGTCATCATATCTGTTCTAATAGACTATATACTGAGAAGAGAGTGACAGAAAGACTGATACCAGGATTAGAAATTAGTGGGTGTGCAGATGTAGAGATTTTAAATCCCATTTGGGGCAAGTTTTTTGGTTGATTTTTGCTCCTGTTTGCAGCACAACATGAATGGTCTCATCTTTCATTGTGCGTTAATTTGCGTCGAAGGGTTTGCCATGGATAGCTCTGGCTTGGAGACACGTGCTTTGTTCCTGTGATTGTTTTTGTTAAGAAAGTGCATCTTTTACAGCCAGTTTACCTGTTAAGCTATATGATCCGATCGCAACCGAGTGTGCACGTACACATGAGGCGAGTGAGTCAACATGTGCGGTCGTGTGCGTCCACATTTATTTTTGAAATTTGAGTAGGCTGTACTGTGTGCTTTTATTTGATTTTTTTTTTGGGGGGGGGGCTGGGCGGGATCAAGGCAAAATGCATTTCCATGTTGTTGATTTTGGTTCACCACCAGTCGTGTTTCTGCTGCGTCTCTTGGTGTCCGTCTTTGCAAAATAGCACTTTTTTGGGGGTTATTTTTGTTCCAAGTTCTATATGTCTAATTTTGCTTAAAGATGATAAAATAAATCTTATTATTTTACATGTAAGAGAAAAAGATAGCTTCAAGAAACAACTGAGTGGACTTTGTTAGACTTCCACTTCGACAGCAACAGTCAATGGCCTGTTTGCACTGAGAGAACCTACATCAGTGCACACTTGTATTTCTTTCAATATACATATATATAAATATGGGCATACATACATATATGTATAGGGCTTCTATGGAGATATCATTCCCACTTCCAAAAACAAGAAAATACCTAACAGCACCAACACAAATAAATGAGCATCCCTTGCCAACAACACTTCAAGACATCTTTGTAAGAGCTCTATATGTATATTTATGGATGAAATATTTTATTATTTATTTATGTATACCAGATGCATACATGCTGATTGTGCCATGTACCAAATTAAAAAAAGTCAAAAAAAGGAATAGAAAGTTTCACGTCATTTAGAGCCTCTCTTCTTTTAGGATTTCCACTTGAATGAGTAAAAAGAAAAATATTCTCACAGCGAGAGCCAGCCTAAGCCTCGGGACATCTTCGCTGTACCTCCCTCATCCTCTCTTCCCATCTCCTTCTCCTTACCTCGCTGCTCCCTCTCTTTCTCCGTCTTTGAGAAAGGGCCTAACAGCTTGGGGCCTGTGTGCATGACTACATTTTACTGTAGTGCATGCAAAGTAGTGCTGCAGCAATGGGAGATTGTGCGGCGATTGCCGATTGCATCTTTTCATTTGTCGTTATTCTCTGGGAGAAAACTGGAGTTATTGATTCTGTCATTAAAACCGACAATTTCCATTAACCCTCATAGCAAGGCGTAAATTACCTCCCAAAGTTTCTAAAAGAACACTAGCACAATATGACCACTTGAAACGAGATCAGTCTTTTGTGATACCTTAACATTATTCTTTTAAAATCTTGACTCCGCGGTTGGAGAGCAGCCAAGCGAAAATCCCATTCTGGTCAGATCATCACAAAACCTGCTCGTTGCAGAAAGAGAGAGATAAGGGGTTATGTGAGGGGAGATGCTTATGGGTTGATCTGTATGAGTCATCTTGTTTATTCTTATCCTGCCTTATATGGGTCACGCCTCCTTGAAAAACCTCAGAGGAAAAAATACACAGATGGAGTCTACCTGCTGTAACATTATTAACAGTAATGCTTTAATGATGCGTCGTCGCAGTTCGCCAGCAGCATTCCAACTTGACATCAGTTTGCACATTGTGTAAATTTCGTACACTTTAAACACTTTAAAATGTAAAAAACTTTTACATTTTAAAGTGGTTCAGCAAAAAATATTCAAGTCAGTGGCTATGCTACCGGGGGTCCAACAATTTTTGTGTAGTTACAGCTTGTAGCCACTGAGGGCGCTGCCGTAGGACAAGTGATAGCAACACCGATTGAAATGCAAGATGAGTTTGTTTGTAGTCATCATGCAACCGTTTTTCTCCTTTTCTTTTGTTAGCACATTTTACCAGGGCAGGTTTATTTATTCAGATATGTTTAATTTTCACAGAGTCACAAAGGATTTGAAACAAAACAAGACTGAATTGTAGACTTTCAGGTTTGATAAAAGATCAGAGAAAGGGTTTTTTTGGGGGGGTTTTAATTTTTTTTAAATGCAGCGTACCTCCCTTTGTGGTGGGCACATCGATCCGCCAGTCGGCATGACTCATTATTTCAGGCCCGCCCTCGTCTGCCTTCTCCGTCCCATGTCGTCATCGAGCTCATACCTAATATGTCATCAGCAGACATGGAGCCAAATGAAAAATAAATCCAGAAAATAAAAACAACACATAGACATGCACACACACGGTGTGGTGATTGGTGAAATAAACAATATGGTACAGTATCACTGCGGTTTGTCAGACTGAAAGGTATATAACATACGGACGCATGTATGAATTACTCAGATCAATAGGCCCTTTGCAACTGAAGCCAGAGGTCAGCCATGCTATGTTGCCACTATTACTTATCAGTGCATGTTTTATGCTAGGATGATGGATCCATGTAGCAATGAGAACTTCTCCAACAACAAACGTCATTGTTTGCATCGCCTATTCAGAGTATAGGACGTGAGTTGTGACACAGAGGTTTAGGTTTACATTTTGCAGCATTTTTTTTCCCAGGTGGTCTTCGCTTTCATTTCATTGTTGATGGTTCTGACAACATGATGCAGATGAATCTTCGAGTAGCACTCAGAGGTATGCCTTATTAGAGAATAATGAAAGATGAAGCACTTCACACAGAGTGGCAATGTAAATGGCTGCTGGTGGCTTCACTTCTCCATAAAGCAAATAAGCGGCATTGTCAGTTTATTCATATACTGTATATGTCTGTGATAAAATAGTGTTTTGTTTCATTTTTTTTCCCATGTTCTTTATTTTGCTGCTTCTGCAGCGCCTGCGTGTGACACTGTACCGGGAAGTACGACGCTCGTTTCGACACCAATTGGCTGTCGTCCATGACAGGCGAACTGAGCTGGCCTAAAATACGGCATGATGACTGACGGATTGATATACCCACCACTGCTGTAAAGCATTTGGACAAAGGTAACATTGTTGACTGTGTTTAAAAAAAAAACTGAATAGTGGCAGCATTCAGGTTTTTAAAGGCCAAGTAAACACGCACTTGGTCATACAGGAAGTATTTGTACGACACCGTGTGTACCCAGACACACGTAGACTTGTATATAAGCCCATATGTCTGGTGTGCAATGCGCCGGAAATACACAAGCCGAGGTAAACAGTCATGGCGAAATTCAGATGCAGCTTATTTTTGGAGCGAGGAGGAAATTGGCGGTTTTATTCCTGTGGTGAGCGACAAGAATGTAATGTGATTTATTGACAGCAGAAAGTAACAAGCGGAAATGACGTCTATGCACGTCACGATGTCTGTGCGCTACCGTTGAAATCAGGCTATTCAAATGCCGGATGAACTCTCTCCACTCAAACATGTAAACGGGTTATCCCCAAATATTTCAGTAACCAGAGTTATGACCTTGACCCGAATAATTTACTGCATATAAACGTATTCATTGTAAATACAACCACCCTTTGGCGCCAAAAACATGTGGAGCCCGTTTCTTTCATCTCAACCACCTTCATTTGCTTGAGAGTGAAGCACAATACGATTCACAAGCCATCTTATTTCTGGAAAGCAAATTGTGAATATGTGAGTTCATGCTTGAACGCAGCCTGATTCCACCATGTTTGACACAATATGTGGTATGCGTGTACATTTGTGTCGCTTTGTCCAAATAATGTTGAACTTTAAAAATGAATGAAACGCTCTACAGTCATACCTCCGTTTTCGAACGTCTCTGTTCCCAACCAAATCGGTTTTCGACCAGAAAATTTGAGATTTTTACGCCTCAGATTACGACCGAAAATCGGTTTTCAACCAAATTAAGCAAACCTGAATACGCCACTCGACTCCTCTTGGCTTCCTTACATGAGGAAGTGACGCTTCCTCATGTAACATTCATTGTGAGCAGACATGTTTGTGTTGACTTACGCAAATCTGACTGTTTTTTTCTTATTTTTGCATAGTGTATTAGCCCCAAATCATGGGCTAATAAAATAGTTTCAAACAAATCGGGTTTTCGAACCGCCTTCTGGACCGGATTATGGTCGAAAACCGAGGTATGACTGTACTGAAGAACAAGTCAAATCTTAGTCAAAAATCAGTCATCCAAATGAATGACGACAAATCCTTAAGGATAGAATGGATTGCAAAAGCAACGTTCAACCACCGTAAGTTTATCACACCGTGAATTGCCTCAGGTTTAGCCTGTCAAAAGAGCGGAAAACACCCGTTCACCTTTCCCAAAAGACCCTTGTCACCTTTGCTATCGAAGACTTTTGGTTTAGTATGTTACCGGTTTTCCAGTTGGACCCAGAAACTCCACGTGCACTCCTGAGACAATGGAATCCTCATTTTCGAGTAACCCCACGTTTGTTTCTACCAAATGGTGACACCTTAAGAAAGGTTATTCAGTTGTATATACAAAAGCCACTCCAATTATTACTACCTTAGCCTCGCAAATGCTTAGCACATGCTCAAGAGGCATGCTTTGAACCCATAACTGATATTTTGGTGAAAGACTGAAACCTCGTAGAGATGAACGTCAACTCTTAAAATGTACCAAATTCATTCGTAGTCGTGCATAAAGACAAAATTGTTGCATTTGTGAAGCACAAACACATGGAGCTAACGGTCGGTGAACTAGGGCTAGGCCTTTAAGTTACTTTTTCAAATTATGCTGCCCCGCTTCTGATCTGTCTGCATCACTGGGAGGTCATTTTCCTCACACACGCGCACACACATACACGGGCAATGTGCTCAAATTGAGTGGTAGAGCTGTGAGTGAACTATCAAAGGGAAGCAATGTCATGGGAGGGCAACTTGTTTTTGCCATTTACTTCTCCCATATGCTGCAGCAGCAGAGCAGATGTCACCGACTATTGGCTCGGTGGACTCCATCGCCTCTGTGGATGTTTTTTTTGGAAGGTGCGTATGCCTGCGAAGAGGCTATACTGTTTATCATTACATCTGTCGGACCGATGAGGAAGAACTGCAACAAGAGAGGGATCAAGGGGCAAACTTCTTGTGCCATCAGAAAGCTCAGACAAATTAGCCCAAACTTGCAATGACAAGAATCACCATCGGCGGGAAAAATAGGCCACTTAGGAGGGAGATTCCTGCACAGAGGAGCTTTCTCCACACTGAACTAAGTGTTTGTGTTTTGGAAGTGACATCATTTAAGTCAAAGCTCGGTTAAAAGAAGACCTGAGTGGGCTTTCCTGCCGCTGAAGACAAAGTTAATCTTGGAAATGGTGATTAGATGTGCCAAATTACAGTATGCTAAACTGCTGGGGCACACACACCAAGTGTGTGTGTGTGTGTGTGTGTGTGTGTGTGTGTGTGTGTGTGTGTGAGCGGTATTGAGAGTTTCAGAGGATGCGACAAAACCGCTCTCTTCGTCTTTACTACATCGCGCCATTGTGTAATTTTTCACGTATTACCGCTGTGCTATTTTTAAGTATTTTGCAGGGTTTTATTCACTTTCTAGCCACATTTTATTTTTTTAACTCAGTAAAAAGGAAATAAGATTTAAGGCTTTCGTCCAGAGATTGTCGGTGTGCATGCAGTCATGGCCAGGGGTCTTGGCACTGATTCAAATCCAATTTTTGATTTGCATTGCTTTTACGGTGCTCTCATGGACGTTGTCATGAAGGACTTTCTGTATTTCTCTTTTGATTGATTTCAGAATTTGCAGTAATCACACAAACTGTAGAAAAGTGCTTGAAAACTTACTGTGGATTCACTGAATACTTCTCCTATTTTCAAGGCAAAGGATGTTGTCTATTGCAAGTTTTCATAAAGAAACACCTCTGTTCTGTTCAGTTCTTTCAAAAGAAAAAAATCCTCCGCTTTTTGAACCCCGCAAGTTTGATCTTGTTTTATCTTTATAAACAAATCCTCCATGCACGCGTGCGCGCACACACACACACACACACACACGACATAATTCATGTTTGCTTCGGCTTAAAAAAAAACACTTGAGGAAAAAAAAGATCAATTGAGCCAAACTGAAAATAGAGTTGTAACTTCACTGCAGCTTTCATTCCAATGGGCATATCAAGTGAAATTCTATCATCAAATTAGCAATGGCAAGCCAAGTCCGATGAATATTAAGGGTACATTTTCGCACCAACTAAGTAGCAACATACATAAGATTAACAGAATTGCCCTGCTTCTTTTCTGGTGACATCACATGTTGCAAGGTCACCTGTTGTTAGGCAGAATTTAGTGACCCTCGTCATTCATACTTCAAGTAGCAATAAAAAGTGGAATATTTGAATCTGAAATATATTTCGAACATGCAGTCATTGAAAAAAAAAAGACATACAAAACAAAACAAAAATCTATGATATAAATATTCCAAAAGAAAAAAACACACGCGCTGCTATATATTGTACTCTTTTCTTGGCAACTCAGGCCACAGAGCAAAGAAATAACAGCAAGGCGTGGCCGGAACAAAAGAGCATTGTAATGATTCGGAGTGTAGAATACACTTTTCACGTTGATGGCACCCAGTGGTGTCGGGTTTTATGGCTCCTTTTGAATATTGTTGGTTTGTGTGATACAGAGGAAAATGGCTCATCCCGTGCACATAAAAACCTGCTTGGAAAAAGGATTTGGGTTTGTATTTAACTTTGCTTTCTCAACTGACCTGCCGGCGAACATTTTAAATCAAGTCCTGGTCATTAAAAACAACAACAATATAGTTGCTTTATATGGGGAAGTGTAAAAAACCGTGGCAGTCTATAGTCTATCTATTTAAACAGGCCCACCAGGCCCTGGCCTAAAACTGCCTGTCGCCCACGTAATGATCTTTAAGATCTATGGTCTACAGATCGCAGAGGCTGCTGAGGGTAAAGCCAGCATGCTCCCAGAGTGTGCAAGCGGCAAATAACAAAGTCGGAAACAAGTACCGGTACGTTTGATCCCCCTGCACTCTTATCAGCCCCGTATGGTGTATCGTAAAACCTCAACAAAGTGTGACACCGTCATTTCTCCCGGTGCTTGTTCCGTGCTGACGGGAAGTTACACAGCAAGATTCACAGAGTCGTGGATATTTGATCCAAAGTGCTTGTTCAGCCGAGTCTCTTGTTGAAAGGTCTTCCAGAAGAACCATCTGAGCTAAGCCTAACCTTAGAATAACCTAACATGAGAATAACCCCGCCGACACTGGCCTAGCCCCGATCCCTAGCCAGAACCCTTAACCACCTATCACGAACACCTACCTAACCAGAACTAGAAATCTTCACCCCACCCTAATTCCTAAACGTATATTTTTAACTGTGATTTATCCTGGTGCGGCAATTTGGAACAGATTCACATTTGCAATGCCAACTTGGTAGCAGGGAGTTGAACAAAACAGTCAAATTTAAAAAACAAAACAATACATTGACAAAAAAAAACTGTACTGAGCGATATACCGTACAAAATACAGTATATACATCATAGCACATGCTAAACTAAAGGTTCAGGTGCCATGATCAGGTGTGGTATCCCTTGCTGACTTTTCAAACAATTATATTGAGCTTTACAGTATTATTTGTAGTAGAGTGTTCATGTTGTCTCGTGTGGAACAATTAGGTTAACTACTGGAACGGAGACTGCCGGTGGTGGCACGCATGGTGAGCAGAGAGCGAAGATAAGATGGGGTCTTAACCAAGGAGTGTTTTCTAGACAAACACAGACCAGTCAATTTGTCTCCGGTGACCAAACCCCGAATCCTAAACTTCTGCTATTACCTTCGCCTAACCTAAAACCTAATGCAATCCATAACCCCTAATGTGACCCCTATCCCAAAACTCTAACCTGAACCAGAACTCCTAACCCTATACGAACTCCTAATTGTAACTCTTGGACCCTCATCCTAACTTTCCACCACCTAAACCTTAACCCCCAACTCAAACCTTAACCTATAACTTTTAACCTAACTCAACTCTTAATCTGATCACTGGTCTATAAATCTTCTTCCCTTAATCATACCCTTAACCTGCATATTGTAGAATAGAACTTTGTGTGATCAGCGACTTAGATTGTTATTAACATTCCATGATGCTCCAATTGTGAAATGTTTGTATGATAAAAAAAAAACCTTAAAATGAAACTAAATTTGTATTAAAAGAAAAGAAAAAAATGCTTTTTCATGCCTTGGCAGTGATTTCAAGTAAATGGTGTGTTTGGTTTAAAAAGAGGAAGAGTGGAGTGAAATCCCCACTCATTCAAATAGTGACGATGCAGTTGGAGTGCATGCAAGGCTGCGTGACTCACATTCTTTGGAATGATCTACTCAGAGAGCACTACGCTGGCTTCCTGTTGCAGACAATGAAGTCTTGGCAGTCTGAGAGCAAAACAGGAAACGACGTGCCGAAGGTGCATTTTTCATTTACAGTATGTGAGGGCAGCTACAAACACAAAAACAATTAGCTGAAAGTTCCCATTGCACCAACCTAGCTACCGTACGACCGTTTCACCGTGATATCCTCAATGATAATTCATGTTTAGTTTTGGATAAGCAAACGAGCACTAAATGAATAGACAGCTTCAGTTATTGGTTTATTTGAAAGCCACGGGTGATGTAGTGGTTCACTTATTTGACTTTTGTGCACGTAGGATGGGTTTAGCTCTCTCTCAGACACGGTGAAATGTTAGTGTGAATGGTTGCCTAAGACTGACCCCCCCAACTTGAACCTTAACCCGTTATTCAAGACAACAACCTGGCCCAAATCCAATTCATAACCCCAAACCCTGACTCTTTAGACAATCTCAATTCTAAAAGAGAACTCAACCTCCTTATCCATAAACTCATCCCATTGAACAGAATAAGATGGAGGCTTAAACGTTCATATGATGAGTGACATGTAAGTTCTGAGCTACCTTACTTTTTGCTCTCGCTGCAACGTTCCAATCCAGGAACATTCCTGGAATTTTGAAACACCAATTCCAGCTGGGGGGAAAAAAGTGTTTTGTCATTTGATTTTGACAAAGGAGCAGATGGAACAATCGATTCAATTTCCCCATGTTGAAATGTTATGTCATCCATGAAAGATGAGTTACCGTCTGCCGCAAGTGATGGCTTTACAGTACCAAGGAAAGATGATGTGGGAAGAAAGCAAGAGTATTCATTAAATGGGAACATCGTGTTTATATCCCTCTCTTTCGTAACGAGTGTTCCAACCAACACTGTTATTTGTTGTGGAAGCCACAGTCAGGCTGTTTGTGGCTGAGATCAGCCATTCGTTCTGCTGTGAATCTGAACAGGGTGTTTGCTGTTGTGTCATAATATTGAAGCAGATCATTTTTAAAGTTCTTGATGCCCTGGGAAGTTGGCCACATTTTAGCGTTTCAACCCCTCTTGCTATGTTCTGCGTGTGAACCCGCTCAAGGCTCCAGTGGAAATCAATGCGTGTACTCTTGTGCGTGTGCTGCACAATCACAATAGGCCCTCATCGGCAAGCCATATCTCGACTTCATTTACTCCTCGTCGGATCATAATAAATGTCTCCTCTCCGCTGTACTCAATTACATCTTCATTAGGTTGCTAACTTGCTCCCAACTAACCATCAACGTGGGTGCAGATTTTAAGTCCCTGTGACATTAATTACCAAGATAGCTGAGTCCACAGGTGACGGGAGTGAGGGCTACTCGGTGATATGTATTCTATCTTCATCTCTCGGGACCATTCAGCGTCTGGAGCCGTAGTCTCCGGTCTCATCATAGCATCAATTCATTTTCATTTATCCACTGATGAACTTGGTTCCTTCATCATTTACTCGAGGCTGTCTCTAAACAAGATGAGTGGCTGACATGGTGACCTTTTCCTTTCAGGGTCTGCCAATCAAGTTCGAGACTCATTATAATTAGCAGATAAACAATCGGAGAGTGTTCCCATTCCAAAAGATGACACGTTACATCACATTCAATGGAAGAAGAAAGACTCAGACTGCCTACTTAGCAACCCTAAGTTCATACAGTGAAACTCCTCTACAACGAAATCATGTTTGCAGCAAGAAATTTTTCACAACGGGGGGTTTTTCACTGTAGCAAATTTGATCTCACATGTAAGCACACACACACACACACAAACGTATGTGAACACGCACACATAAACGTATGTGTACTCTTTATTTTTATTCCAATAGTGCATAAGTATGAGCACACACTTATTTGACACTTCATATAGTCAGTGTACAAAGAAAAAAGGAAAGAAATTGCGAAAGTAGCAAATTTGATCTCAGATGTAAACACTCACACACAAACACATGTACACGCACACACAAACGTATGTGTACTCTTTATTTTTATTCCAATAGTGCATAAGTATGAGCACACACTTATTTGACACTTCATATAGTCAGTGTAGAAAGAAAAAAAGGGAAAGAAATTGCGAAATTTACGATCAGCATTCACTTTCACTTCCATCAATTTCTTGGATAATGTCTTTTATTTTGCTTCCTCCGTCTTTCATTTTGATCACTTTTACCCTCTCTTCCAGCATCAGAGCTCTTCTTGTCTTAGCTTTCCATCCCGGGGACTGAATTCCCATTTCTGCTTTATTGCATGTACTGAATTTATGCTACTTGTGCCATTATTGTTAATAGTTTTTCCTATTCTGTTTTATTTGCACTCAATTAGAATAAACAAGTGTATTGTCCTTTACATTGGATTTAACTCCACCACTTTAGTTAAGTTCCCCTCTATTGTGTCATTTTTGGACTAATGCCTTACATCTAGGTTGTAACAGATCCCTTGATGGTTTTTCTCAGGCAATTGACTTTTGAATCATTAGAAGAGGCCTTCTCTTTGAATCACCATGCATAGCTGGGCAGCTGCAACCTCTTGTGAGAATGCCTTGCAACTGTTGGTGAAGACTCTGACTAAATATAACCGAAATGGTCCAAAATAGCAAATGTCAAACAAATACTGTTTGAACTCGTGTGACCATTTTTATGATGCTGTATATTGAAGTACAATGAGAATATTATTCAGTAGAAGACATTTACTGTATATATATATATATATATATATTTTTTTTCTCCATGACTATTCTCCATCCCTTTTACAACTCAGCTTCTGTCTCTCTCAGTGTAGGTAAAATATTTGGAGTTCAGAAAGGAGCGAATGGCTGTTAATAACACAAACAGTGAGGGAGAGTATTTTTAATATGCAGACCTCCTTTCTCTGACCACAAGTAGTTCTACACAAGTAAACCCATCGGCCGGCCCTTGCCACGTGTGGCGACTTTCAGCAGACAGCTCTCGTTTGACGTTTAAGAAGCAAAAAACGTCTGACACTGTGACTGGAAGTAAACTATCCTCAGTGAGAAGATTTCTCATTGCGTCATTTTATTGTGGTAAAACATATCAGACTTCCGCTGTTTCATCTAGTTATGTTCTACGAATTTTCAGTCTGGCCACGAAGGAGCGGTGACTCAAATAGAGAAGCTAATTGGCCGTTAAAAACGAACATCAAAAAGTCAGACTTCGTCGTGCCAAAACAATACTAACTGATACGTACTTTCCAGTGACATTTCTTCCTTCACTCTCACCCGCCCTCCAACATCCTCTCCTGTTACCTTCACAACCCTCCCAGACTATGATGGAAAACCACAGAACTTGAGGTTGCTGCATTATGTACGTGGGGCACATTGTGTGTGAAAGCGCGCTGCGCTAGCGCATTGGTGTATATGGTGTACAGTATATGTTTTCCAAAAAGTGAATATGAGGCTCGCTAAAGAGCTTTGGACAACATATGGTGTGGATAAAGTGTGATATTTGTACATTTTATTCACTATTATGATCAAATTGGATTTTTCATTTGTTGGATGATGATGCATTTGCAAACGTACAATTGACAACCCGTTCAAGTTGATTTAAGATTCACTGGTTGAACGGTAAACGAAAGCAAAGCTTTTGGGTGTGCATTCGAGCTGTAATGAATAGCCACCCAATTTATGGATGTTTGTCCTTCAATATGGTGAGAAGGAGGGTATAACCTGAACTGGTCGCAATCTGTCATAAAGTCACAAATAGACCAACGACCATTCACACTTCTACAGACAAAGAGTCTTGAATTAACCCAACAAGCAAGAATTTGGAGTGTTGGAGGAAGAAGCCAGAGTACCCGGACAAAACCCCACTCACTTGATTTTTCAAATAGGCATCTGCTATTAGCTGCTAGCCTTATCTGCGCATTAACTAGCCTGCGACCGGCTAGCTGCTATTCAAAGACTTTCAATAAAAGTTATGAGAATAAAAACGGTCTATTGCGAGGGGAAAAAAAATAATGCTTTTTAAGAAATGTATTATATTTGCAGTTTTAAAGCTTAATATTTCAACGTTTATGACTATTTCTTACTTATTTTCAGTGTGGGCAGGTATTATTGTACACTGGATTCAGCCAATCTTGTTTATTTCTTTGGGAACAATTTGTTGACCTCCAAGGTTTCTGTTCCAAACAATGTGTGATATCTGCAAATCAAAGTTTTTTTGTTGTTCTTGTATTCGTGTTTTTTTTCCCCTAACCTAACATCCTTACACCCTCATAAGAACATTCTGTCTCCAGAGTTGGATAGGAGGTCGCAGCCTACAGTGATTACAGAACAAAGTTAAAACACGCATTGTTGTTTCACGGCGCCTTTGACGCACTTCCCCTTCAAGCTGTCTTCTCCGCGTGTCTGGGCTAAATTTGTGGCTTTCCTGATGTGTTGGCAGAAGTGAAACTCAAAGCACCATCGGAACACACATACAGGAAGCGAAGTTACAGTGCACACAATGAAGAATGGTTGAGGGGGTTGCAGCAGACATCAAACGTCTGCTTTGTTATAAGACATTGCAGCAAAAATCACACCGCGGCAAAGGTGAAGCCACATTGAATGTTATTTCTTGTCAGGAATACATTTAAAATGTTTGTGGCGAAAGCAAAATGTGTCCGGCAAATGTCATACTTTCTATTAGAAACGAAATCCAATGTAGTTTGATATCAACTTAAAGGGCAGAAAAAGGCAAAACGTCCGACCAAACGGAGCTTTATTTTACACGCCACATGCATTCACCTTCATGACATTTGATACAAAAAGAGCAATAACAAGAACTGTACAGTGAAAAGAACAGCATATGAATGACATTTTGATATTACACAGCAGGGACTTCAAGTTAAAGTGCTGCATAGTTTTGCTACAGAGAGAGCCTCCTTAAAAAGCACGCCAGAGGAATCGGGGCGAGTTCCTGGTTTAGTACATGCAGTTGGGAATTTCAAATGAGGCATAAACATATTTGGGGGACTGGAGGCACACTTCTTCTGCCAGACAGATGGAGGTCTTATCTAGATTTGGGAATACGCCACACATCTCGAAGACGATGCTGCGGGCTCATCGTCATTCGCGGACAAGGACGCAACGTCGTCAGGGGGACTTGGGCCTCTTCTTTTTCCAGATGAAAGACCCTTTTAATTCTAATCTTAACCTTTTCCCCTAAAGCGGCGAGAGCGGGGCTCGCCTCGCTCAAACGTGCTTTGCTGTCGATCCGTCCTTCTGCTCGGCGGCAGTCGGCCGCGTTGCCCCCTCCTGCAGCCTGTTTTCTCCTCCCCTCGACGGGGCTCTTCACATCTCTGCGATAGAAAAGAGATGAGGAGGATGCTCAGGAGGCAGATGAGGAGAGGGGCATATTGGATCTCACGCCAATGTGTGGACTGAAATGAGTGTTTTGAAGTTAAAGGGGTGAAATGATTTAGTTGTAATATTAATCATCTTTGTGGTGACAGCGCTTGTCATGAAATAGCCATGCTCTGCTGCTCACAGAAGAAGAAAAAATCATCTTCAGTGTTATAATGAAATGCATATTCATGAAATTTGTCACCGGGCTTTTCATCCATCAGAGTCGTGAACAGAGGAAACACGCATTAAGAAAATATATGTCGCGACTGAGCAAGATTTTATAATTTGGAGCTCGTTCACCCAAAATCGAGACTTGCCTTGCTTGACTTTTTGCCAGGCATTTGGATCTACTTCAAATTTGAAGGTTAAAAAACTGAACTGACTCATGATTTGGGCATGGTGTAGGTGACTCCTCGCATCTTTGCCCATTGGCTGAAGTCAAGAAACAGGTACGGTATATTCTTATTACGTGTCGGTATGTCTGCGTCGTCTGCTTTCGCTTCCCCAAAATAATCTGAGTGATAGATTTTCTTTTTTTTTTTCTGAGACTGAGTAATGTTTCTTTGCTTCTTCCACTAACACTTCCAATTCCAGCACTTCAAATTTAGTTTTGTGCTTGTACTGCTTCCTCAAATTTTCCACGGTGAACACATCAAAGCTACCTGAAGTGCAAAAGCCTCTTTTAGAGAGGCCATTGCCCAACACTTTTCCACCTGTTGCCAATGATGCCTCAATCTGTTCATGTAAACACACAATTTACTGCCTGTTATCTTAGGAAATCAGAACCGCAAGAGGTGCTCAGAGACTCCAAGAATGAGGATGGTACATGGTGCATGTGACTTCACCCACAACTACGATGGCTTTTCGAGTGTAAGTGTGTCAGGAAAGAATACCAAAAAAGATTGAGTGATAGTAGCTCTAATTTCCTTAACTACACACCAGCAAGTTCCCGGTCCAACACATCAATAAAGCTCTCCAGCTCCCTCGTGTCTCCCAGCTTGGCTGCAAAAAGAGGACACAGAGAAAAGGAATTAGAAAAAAAAAAAAAAAACAGAGCAATGGAAAGATTTTGAAGCACAGCTCATTCCTTTGGTATTTCCATTGGAACAACTGCTGTGAAGTAACAGAATATCAGATGAACTGCTTTTAGACAAGGAAAATATTCACTTTTTTTTTCTACCAACTGAGCTAAAGTTCATCCCCAAAACCTGACAGATCACAGCCTCCCACGGAGATCTGTCTGCATCACTTTGTGATGTGGAATCAGAGTAAGAGGCCCCTCCGGGTCACCCTTGTTTTGCTTCCATTGATATGTAAAAGTCCTCGCTGTGTATGCGTATGCGGGCAAATACACCTACATTTGCACCTATACAAGATACAGCACTGTGACATGGCACAAAAGGCCCTGCAGGAGACACCACATCCACAGACAGACGCTGGTGTGTAAAGCAAAAAAACGATAAAAAACAAAGGCAAACAACACCGCTTTAGGTGCCAAACATGATAGTGATCACAGCGAGAACAAGCGCGATCTGGACGGAGATCTGCATAGGCATACCTTTTGGTAGCAGCGTTAAGCCTGCTGTGTGCAGCTCTTCCTCGCTGGTGTTCAAACTGTTGCCCAGAGAAGCTTCACTGCCTGCGAGGAACAACAATTAGCACTTAGAAGACTGCATACGACTGCACTTGCTAGCCACAACATATACAGTATTTACTGTGTATATACATGATGTGTTTGGCCACCTGTTTTTTAAGAACCGGTTAGCAAGCTACTTTGGGATTGATGAGGGACGACCAACAGAAGGGGCCCATCCCAATTCCATCGAAGCCATTGAGGCTGAAAATCAACAAATAAATTCTTCATTTACGCAGAGCCTCTTCAACATAATGGTTGCCCCCTTGGCACATGCACATACCTACAGCTGTTTTTTTTTTGAAACCTCAGCTATTTACATTTGAGTTTAGTTTTGTTTTGATATCGAAATGACACGCATCATTGCACTTTCCTTACACCAAAATATTGACTTCATTCAACTGTGTGTTTAACATACAAACTCCAATACATTCAATACATTCCAATACCCGAAGCATCGAAAGAGGGAACATTTACGACTCCACCTGGATCCCCACTTCAGGGAACTTCATTACACAAATGCACTGCAGTCATTGCTAATTATTTTATGCAAACCCTACGCTGTCGATTAAACGCACTGCGATGACGTTGATCCAGCAAATACTATTTTATAGTTGTATTCGGGGGGTTTTCTTCAGTCAAGAATTACATCTGTTTCGTGCACCAAGCAGTGCCTTATTCTGCAGGCTGCAAAATGAGAATACAAATGCGTTCTGTGACTCCCAAGGTTTTGCTTTTTTGTCGCAGGCCTCCCATATGGAACATTAGAGGTCAAAAGACATTCAATGACGATCACAAAAGGGAGCAAAAGAACACATTTGCTTCCTTTGTCTCATGGCCGTTGGTGATTGCATAACAGCAAGAAAAGAAATACAAAGACTTATTATGCTGTAAACAGGCATTATTATTCGAGGTGTAACATGTTGTTAGCATAACACCCACCCATTACCCGAGGGTCACGGGCGTGCTGGAACCCATCCCAGCTATCTTCGGGCAGTAGGTGGTGCTACACCCTGAACTGGGTACCGGCTAATCGCAGGACACATATAGACAAACAACCATCCGCACTCACAATCACCACGAGGCACAATTTAAAGTGTTCATTGAACCTGCCATGCATGTTTTTTGCAATGTGGGAGGAAAACGGAGTACCCAAAGAAAACCCACGCAGGCACGGGTAGAACATCAAAAACTCCACACAGGAAAGCCGGAGCGTGGATTCGAACCCTGGACCTCTACACTGCGAGGCGGACATGCTCACTAGTGGACTACCGTGCCGCCATCGGTGCCAATCATTCAATGCAAATTAAAAGGACAAACCTTCGAGGAATTATGAAAGCGGACTATTGTTGCAACATATATCAATATTGGATTTTAGAAGTTGATCATTTTTCTTACCGTAATCAGAGTCTTCGACCCCGCTGTCGTCCCCCAGTGCCGTGCGGCTCTTGGCCTCCATCAGCACGTGCTGGTATGCGTGCAGGCTGCTTTGAGGGGGGGCCTGCAGCTCATTCACCACATCCTGGAACTCTTGCAGCAGATCATGCAGCTCCAGCTCAAAGCCTGAATGGAAAATGTGACACCGCTTTATGACAAATTACCAAAGAGTGTGAGCGCGTGGAGAAAACTTCATCACAACCGTTTTTTAGATTGAATATAAGTGCTAGTAAGCAGTGTTGTTTTTTTAAAAATCACCTATGGTGTTTTGAGGGTCATACAGAAAAAATATCTTCATGATTTTGAGACTGATATGAATTATAGCCGAAGCCGACACTGGAAGGTGAGTTGGTTGGAGTGCAGGTAGGCGAATAAACAAACTGTTAAAAGTGTTACACTGATAATAATATTTGAAGCAAAGCTGAAACGTAAGCCGTGGGTTGCAGTACAATGGCATTTGTTTCGCAATGACGATCCAACATTTAAAGATAAGCAGATTTCTTATTTCCTTGAAAAGAAGAAAGCAGTCCCGTGTGGACTATACTGATGTTAAGACATTGACAAATCCATTTGGAATCGAAATATGTGGCCACAATTTTGGGAAGAGAAAAAATAATCAGCACTTGTGGAATGACTGTGGTGCAAATAAAAATGAAAAGTGGAAAATGTGACATATGAAACATAATAGCTGTGATTAAAAAACAACAACAAAAGACGAGGTGGGCAAAAAGTGAGCAGTTTAAATACGATGTGACTGGGCTAGAAATAGGTTTTAAGAACGTCAAACATAGCTTACGGCTACACTTCTATTGGTGACTGCTTCTTCTTAAATGGCTGTCTGATCCCCATCAGTGCACCACTTAAAAACCAATGGCTCATATAGATGCTGGACTCACCTGAAGTCACTCCTGAGGACATAGTGGCGCAAATCTAGGGAAGAAACAGACAGCAGACTGCTGGGATCAAGGCGTTTCAAGGCTGACTGGAGCTGACCGTAGTTCTCTTATACTGTGCTGAGAAAGGGCGAAGGAGGAGCCAGACTGAGGCAGGAAAACTTGACTTTTACTGTAAGTGGAAAGAAATGGGAGGAAAGACAAAACAGCACAGACATACAGGGAAGGGCTATTACGCAACTTAGGCTGAGGCTAAAATGGTTTTTCCTTTGAAATGCGTGCTGTGGAATTCCTCCTTTCACTTCCTTAGAATGCTTCATAGCATTGATAGCAATGTATTAAACGATGAAAATTATAATTATCGGTGCAATATGTGCGCCCAATATCCCCTAATAGGCACCCAAATAAAAAATTTGGAAATTAGAAATGGAAAATTCCAAGTCCCTTTTTGTAAATGTGCCTTTTTTCTAACGAGTTCAACAATAAGTCGAGCCAGACTAGACATGATGTTGCTTGACGCAGATACATGTAACGGGTGCTGAAATCCCAGCACCCTCTCTATAATACCTCGGCAATATCTTTGGTATGGACTCTCAAACTTTTAATGAGCAGCTCCGGTCTCCGGTGTCGGCATCAGGAAATAACACAAGAGAGATGAACGAATAAACTCTATCGTGCTCATCTAAATAGGTATACATATATTTTCAATTTAAAAAAATGTTGTTCGTGAAATGAAATTTTTTTAAAAAAATTGAAAAAAAAAGAAAAACTACTGATTATGTTTACAAAATTAACTAACTGAAGCAAAAATGTCCATATTAGCCTTTGTCAGTTTATATAATGAACGTGTTTTGGGGGTTCATTTCAAACATATGCTATTTATTTCGGTATGGCGGCACAACCATTGCGACGGAAAAGGGAAAGTCAAACAGTTGGTTGACAATTGTAGTTTAGTTTACATCATCAGGTAAAGTTAGCACTCAAAAAATACTCCATATATTAAAAGAACAACTAAACCTAATAATAAAACATGTGTAAAAAATAAACAAACTTGCTCCCAAACACAAGAAAAAAATAACTGGGAAAAAACGTCAAAGCAGAATACAAAACTAACTATATTGAAAAATCCCACACGACGTATGATAATTATAGTTCACTGCCAGAGGCGCCACTTCCTGGTTGTGTTTCCCCAACTGCTGCTCCTGTACATCACTTGCTGACTCGGTTAATAGTGACTTCATTTGTCTTATTCCAATCTCCGTGGAAATGGACTCCAACCCTCCCCGTCAAAGGGTGTCAACATAATTAATGGGATGAATGCTGAATGCGAGCGAATGCTGCTGAATTTGACACATTCATCCTATCGAATGTGCTTTCTAGAATGGGAAAATATATGCATTAAAAAGGTCTTTCATGAGAAATGACCGAGTTGAGATCATTACTTGCAATAAATGACATTTTGAGCTGCACAGGTAGGCGTTGCCGCCTCTGCGCTTAAGGATTCTCTTGCTGCTAGGGAACATGGGTAGCTCGTGAGGTAAAGGGGATTGTGAATTTCTTTACTGGGCTGAACTACAGCAGGTCAGTCAAGAGTCAAGTCGGACGAAATGCCATGTAGATCAACTTCTTGTGGCGTCTCGTTACTGTGTGACAGGGAGAATCCCGGTGCGTTGTTAATCACCTCATGCGCACCTTCACAAAAACACAAACGTACTTAAGATGTGATGGAACTGTGGAAGAGGAGTTTGGTGTGAGCAAGTACATGACTGTGAGTCGGGAAGACACCCCATTTCCTTCATTAAACAGATGCTCGGCTCTCTTTAAATGTAAAGAGAGCTGAGCACTCGGGCATGAAGTTGAAACTTTATCTCTACCTGGGAAAACTCCAGGAGGCCGTCAGGCTGAAATAAAACAAGGATGTCGAATCATGAGAAAAATGAAATACACCGGGGGGGTTTTTTTCCTTTTTTTTGTGTGTGAAGAGGGGCGGGGCGTGGGGAGGCATACTTCTCACAGCTGGTTCTTTCCCTCATAAGAATCTGCTGGTTGCGGGCCTTCCAGATAGCATACGTGGAAGAAAAGGAGTGAGGCATGTTGGCCAGCTCACTAACTCTTTCCAGATCCGGACCAGTTTGTGACTCAGGGATATCGGCGGATAGATGCAGCAGAGGGAATTTCAACGCCGCTGAGCAGCAGATGGATTGTGAAGTAGGCTTCCTCCCGGGGACTAAATCAAGAGATGCGTTCTTGCACACAATGTCACGTGACCCTCAGAAGACCTTGCACAGTTTATCACAAACATCAATAAGTAGGAGAATGTACCGTACGGTAACATTGAGCAAGAGGGTGTATGTTGCAGAATTACTAGTCGTGGTGTTTTTATCATCAAGTGTAAGTGGGATGGAGGTATTTTAGCAAGCCATGAAAATATGATGACATCATCCCATGATAACAATGTGACAGCGTAACAAAGAAAAGGAATGCGACAAAGTAAACACTCGACAACAATGGTGGACATTTTCTGTTGCTCTGCTTGGCATGTGTCCTTCCTAATCCCATTTTCTCATAGAGGAGACAATTCTATCAACTGCTGACATGATTTAAGTGTCGAGCTCCGCCCTTTAAGCACTTCCCTGATGGCCCAAAAATTGCATTCAGAGCGGGGTGATAATCCATTTGGAGTTTTCATGATAGCTAGTTACTTAGTCCATGTGTTTTGACTTTTGTTTTAGTTTTAGTATATTCTGTTTCAGTCTTTTATTAAATATGTGTTGACTGTAAGATAAAGATAAAAAGGTCATAAAGTAAATTAAAAAAAAAAAAAAATCAGCTAATGAAGTTTTTTTTAAGCAACTGTTCGACCTCTCTTTTTCTGCATAGCAGTCCAGCAAATACCAAAATAAATATCTTTAAAATAAACCTGCGAGCGGGCGGCCCGGTCGTCCAGCGGTTAGCACGTCAACTTCACAGCGCAGAGGTTCAATTCGAGCTCTGGCCTTCCTGTGATGAGTTTGCATGTTCTCCCCGTGCTTGCATGGGTTTTCTCCGGGTCCTCCGGTTTCCTCCCACATGTCAGGCTGATTGAACACTCCAAATTTTCCCTAAGTGCAAGTGTGAGCATGGATGGTTGTTTGTCTATGTGTGCCCTGCGATTGGCTGTTAACCGCCTACTGCCCGACGACAGCTGGCATAGGCTCCAGCGCCCAGACTGAACTGTACTTGGTAGAAGATCAGCCATGTCAATCACTATACCTACCAGCGGACTGTAACTGTGTTCGGGAACCACAAGGAAGGCTCTCGAGCTTTGACTTGAAATGAGGTCACTTTATCATGCAAATAATTAATAGCCATCTCACAAGTGGTCACTTTAACTACTTGGGGAAATATAATAGTCACAGTGAAAGATGTTACTGAGAAGTGTCCAAGATTTTGCCTAGGACGCATCTCCAGAGATGGACCACAGAACATGCTGGTGGCTCAGGTCAGCGCCGCGGATCCAGATATACTCCCCCGAGTGTCAAAGTCGGTTGTGCGAGCCAAGAAACTCCTTCGCCTCGACAGCCTTACTGGGCACTGCCGACAACAACACAACATCCACAGCGGCACACAAGCTATTGACGTTGTAATGGTTAGCTAGTAGACCCTGTCCATGACTACGTCCCACCCAACACGTGAGTGTCATTATACTGTATACATTGTCCGGAATAGAAAGCAGACACCAGTGATAACTATTACGACCACAGCAGTCCATCAAGGTAAGACGCATGCGTGTCACAGAACCAGCCTCCACCTAACTGCTGTTCTGGGAGTTGATTGACAGCACCTTTCAAGACGCCTCACTTTGAATGTTTTGCATTTAAACTTTGAGATGTGAGAATGATAAATATCTGCTTTCCACATCAAAGATGTTGTGATGGAAGGTGAACATCTTATTTTATCTGGCAGTGCACCGGTGATTATCTGAAGCTATCTGACATCATTTACATCCAAACATGTCATCCAGGTGTGAAAAAATGTCACAGGGAACACGTAAACAGGGGGAGGAAAACAACTGACGATTAACATGCAAGCAGCGTACACAAGCTGAACAAACACGGCGCACACATTTGACCACGCTACAGGTCTACTGAGCCCCGCTAGATTCCCGTTTGAGATGCTGCGGACATCAAATTCTGAGGCATTCTTGCAAGTTTTATGTTTCGCCTGGTAGTCTGATTCCACCAACAAATATTCCGGCTGGGATTTGTTAGCTGTTTGTGTAGCTGGGAGCTACACAAACAAGCGCCAAAGTCATATCAAGTACCAAGTATTTTATTGTCGAATGTGCTGTGTGTGCAACATAAAGCACAGATGAAATTTGAAGTTGCTTTCTGTTGTGTTTGGAAATGGCGTCTTTGCTTGTTTGAAATGTGCTCGATAAATAAGACGTCAGCGTTTGTTGTAGGGGCAACATATAGGTCGCTGCATTGTGGAGTCATGGAAGGAAAGCACCTCCGCTTAGCACCGGTGTGGAAATGAATCTGCTGGTGAATGACAGAACAGTGGGTGGATCTTTGCCACCTGGACGGTGCCGCATGACTTTTTGGTTCAAACAGTTTCAAAGGGTCGTCTGACACATTCAGTGTGCCATCTTCTAGCTTGGTGTTGACAGCTGTTCTATACCGCAGCGACTGGGGGAAGAAATCAACAACAGAGCAAGGGCACTTTGATGAGAATAATAAGAAGGCACACAAAGACAAATACGCCTTAAATGAGAGTCAGAATAAAGCAAGTAACATGTGTTATCTTCACTTGCACACTGCCAGGGATGAACTAAGCCTGCATGCGAGATAAATGTTTCTCAAAGGCTTCTCTTATTTTAATACATGTTTTTTTTAATTTGTTGAATTTTCTGACAGCATTTGTCAACAGTGAAACTGCAAAAGCGTTTCACTATAAAGCGGTGTTTACCAACCTTGATTGAGCCAAGGCACATTTTCATGTTGGAAAAACATCCCGGGGCACACCCTGAAATCAAGTCACCGACAAAAATGGCAGAAAAAGTACATACACGGGTTAATTATAGTATGTGCTTTCTGCCATCAACAAAGCTAGTGCTCAGAGCATTTAATTGTTCTGCCTGTCACCATACGTAAATGGCATAAAGAGACGGACAAAGACAAAGTTGTAGTCAGTAAAATAATAAGGTCAATTTCCCACAACGCGCCTGATTATCTCTCGCTCATGGTTGGGAACCATAGCTCTAAAACATTGACATTTTTAAAACGACATCTACCTTTCCAACATAAGGTTCAAACATAAGGGTGTCCATATGTGCACTTGGCACCAGGACACCCTGGGCCGTAGTTCGATGATCGACCTTGTGGTTGTATCATCGGATTTGCGGCCGCATGTTTTGGACACTCGGGTGAAGAGAGGGGCGGAGCTGTCAACTGATCACCACCTGGTGGTGAGTAGGCTCCGATGGTGGGGAAAGATGCCGGTCCGTCCTGGCAGACCCAAACGTATTGTGAGGGTTTGTTGGGAGCGTCTGGCGGAATCCCCTGTCAGAAGGAGTTTCAACTCCCACCTCCGACAGAGCTTTTCCCATGTTCCGGGGGAGACGGGGGACATTGAGTCCGAGTGGACCATGTTCCGTGCCTCTATTGTTGAGGCGGCCAATCTGAGTTGTGGCCGTAAAGTGGTTGGTGCCTGTCGTGGCGGCAACCCTCGTACTCGCTGGTGGACACCAGCAGTAAGGGATGCCGTCAAGCTGAAGAAGGAGTCCTATCGAGCCTTTATGGCCTGTGGGACCCCAGAGGCAGCTGACGGGTATCGACTGGCCAAGCGGAACGCAGCTTCGGTGGTCGCCGAGGCAAAAACCCGAGCGTGGGAAGAGTTCGGTGAGGCCATGGAAGCCGACTTCCGGACGGCTTCGAGGAAATTCTGGTCCACCATCCGACGTCTCAGGAGGGGGAAGCAGTGCACCACTAACACTGTGTACAGTGGGGATGGGGCACTGCTGACTTCGACTCGGGACGTTGTGAACCGGTGGGCAGAGTACTTCGAAGACCTCCTCAACTCCACCAACACGTCTTCCTTGGAGGAAGCAGAGTCTGAGGACCCTGAGGTGGGCTCTCCTATCTCTGTGGTTGAAGTCACCGATGTGGTTAAAAAGCTCCTCGGTGGCAGGGCCCCAGGGGTGGATGAGATCCGCCCGGAGTTCCTCAGGGCTCTGGATGTTGTGGGGCTGTCCTGGTTGACACGCCTCTGCAACATCGCGTGGTCAACGGGGAGAGTGCCTCTGGATTGGCAGACCGGGGTGGTAGTCCCTCTTTTTAAAAAGGGGGACCGGAGGGTGTGTTCCAACTACAGAGGGATCACACTCCTCAGCCTCCCTGGTAAGGTCTATTCAGGGGTGCTGGAGAGGAGGGTCCGTCAGGAAGTCGAGCCTCAGATTGAGGAGGAGCAGTGTGGTTTTCGTCCCGGCCGTGGAACAGTGGACCAGCTCTACACCCTTAGCAGGGTCCTCGAGGGTATGTGGGAATTCGCCCAACCAGTCTACATGTGTTTTGTGGACTTGGAGAAGGCGTTTGACCGTGTCCCTCGGGGAGTTCTGTGGGGGGTGCTTCGTGGGTATGGGGTACCGAACCCCCTGATACGGGCTATTCGGTCACTATACCACCGATGTCAGAGTTTGGTTCGCATTGCCGGCAGTAAGTCGGAATCGTTTCCAGTGAGGGTAGGACTCCGCCAAGGCTGCCCTTTGTCGCCGATTCTGTTCATAATCTTTATGGACAGAATTTCTAGGCGCAGCCGAAGCGTTGAGGGCGTCCGTTTTGGTGGCCTCAGTATTGCATCCCTGCTTTTTGCAGATGATGTGGTGCTGTTGGCTCCTTCAAACAGGGCTCTCCAACTCTCACTGGAGCGTTTCGCAGCCGAGTGTGAAGCGGTTGGGATGAAAATCAGCACCTCCAAATCGGAAACCATGGTCCTCAGTCGGAAAAGGGTGGAGTGCCCCCTCCGGGTCGGGGAGGAGATCTTGCCCCAAGTGGAGGAGTTCAAGTATCTTGGGGTCTTGTTCACGAGTGGGGGCAGGAGGGAGCGGGAGATCGACAGGCGGATCGGTGCAGCGTCTGCTGTGATGCGGACGTTGTATCGGTCTGTCGTGGTGAAGAAGGAGCTGAGCCGAAGGGCGAAGCTCTCAATTTACCGGTCGATCTACGTTCCAACCCTCATCTATGGTCACGAGCTATGGGTCGTGACCGAAAGAACGAGATCCCGGATACAAGCGGCCGAAATGAGTTTTCTCCGCAGGGTGTCCGGGCTCTCCCTTAGAGATAAGGTGAGAAGCTCGGTCATCCGGGAGGGGCTCAGAGTCGAGCCGCTTCTCCTCCACATCGAGAGGAGCCAGATGAGGTGGCTTGGGCATCTGATTCGGATGCCTCCTGAACGCCTCCCTGGTGAGGTGTTCCGGGCATGTCCCACTGGGAGGTGACCCCGAGGAAGACCCAGGACACGCTGGAGTGACTATGTCACCCAGCTGGCCTGGGAACGCCTCGGGATCCCCCGGGGAGAGCTGGAAGAAGTAGCTAGGGAGAGGGAAGTCTGGGCTTCCCTGCTAAAGCTGTTGCCCCCGCGACCCGGCCCCGGATAAGCGGTAGAAGATGGATGGATGGATGGATCTACCTTTCCCAAATAGGTAGGTGGATGTTAGGATCAAGTGAAGGGAAGAACAATAGAAATGATTTCTATTGCTACCGACATTATGGCTGTCCAGTGTCCAAGTGCAAACACTTTGTGACCATCTGGACTTTTTACTCAGATGAGAATCTCAGCATTCTCGACTATGTCCAACCAATGAAGGCGCATGTTTTTGTGCGGATTTATCATGTTCGGGGTATGACCGCTGAAACATTGTAAAACATGACACACACAGCATACAGTGACAACTGAATATAAACATTTGAAGGTATATGTTAGACGTTTTAGAATCCTGGTAACAAAATTGTCTGATGAGCATTTTTTTCTCCTCTCTGGAAAAAAAAAGCACAAAAACTGAAATCTGAAGGGTTTTCCGAGAATGATGTGTATGTTGATAAGGTTTGCATAATGTAGAAGAAGATCGTTCAAAGAAATGTAATTGTTGAAATGAGTTTGTAAGTAGCATGTCTTACTCACAGCTTAACATCAAAACTCACCCGTAGATATGAAAGGTTGTTTGTCTGTACAAGGTCTGACATTGGACTCGCCACGAGTCCAAGAACTATTGCTAGCATAACAAGAAAACAATGAAAATATCTTCTTTTTTTTAAATGGTCCCCAAAGAAGGTTAATTACCTATCTGGGACTTTAGCTGAAGAAAGTTTGAGATGTTCTGCCTCTACATGATGTACAATCAACGCGAATATGAATGGCAACCCAAAGCTGCATATGACTTCAACCTAACGTGCTCATTGTTTGGAGGCAAACAAAATACACTGGTAGAAAAAGCACAAGGTATCAATCTAAGATGTACCCTGGACACAGTCGGGTCAAAAATAACCCAAACTGACTCAAAACTGGTCTGACCCAACTTTTGAGGTAAGTTATTTAGAACCCAAAAGTAAACCAATAACTCAAAAAGGTGTGTCAGTCCCTTCTCAACACAATTTGGGTTATTTTTGACCCAACTGTTTCTAGAGTACACCTTTCTGATGGGTTTTCCGCAAAACAATCCAGGAAATTGGGTCAACCAAATTGAGCCGAATTGGGTTATTTGTGACCCAACTGCTTTTCGAGTGTACTGACAGTAAAGCGTGATGGTGGCAGCATCACACTTAGTGTCAGCTTTTCTTTGCTAGAACAAGGTGAAGGGAATTATGAACAGTTCTAAAATAGCAATCAGCGCACAAAAACTTCAGGCGAGCAAACAAACAAACAAACAAAAATATATTCTTTACATAGCAGCAGGTGTATCTTTCTCAAAAAGATTTTTTTTTAAAATCATTTTAGTTGTGCAGGTTAATGGTCAGAGTTTTGAAAAGATCTCAGCTCTTCTTTTATATCGCAAAACCTTGCACCGAATAGGCGTGTGTAGACTTTTTAAAACCACTGTATGCCATCTATGCACAGTTTCATAATAATCTGTATGGTCGTGTTTGCGCAGTCTTGCTAACTAAATAACTAATTTCACTTTGAGGCAGCAGTAATAACTTCTCACCCATGAGGGGGAAAAAGGAGTGGGGGTGAAAAAGAAATCCCAAATGAGAGGTAGTAAAACATGATGTAACAGCCTGGTTAGAGGAGAGCAAGCCTTGTATAACATGGCAGTCTCTCTGAGGATTTTGTGGCTGCTAGCTCCAAAATAAATTATCTAATGGGACTATACTATGAGAGTAAGTAGATTAATTTGGAGAGGTAATAAAAAGCTCCATGACAACATCACACATCCACCATTTGTAATATAATATATTCTATTAAATGTACTCATGTGGGACATAAATTAAAACACGTTTAGGAAAATAAATCTTGCGCTTGCTGATAACAGCTAACATTTTTCTAGACCGGATTATGAAATGTTAAAGAGATGCAAAGGATAAGTGTATGTGCTGAGATTTGGGAGACGTTGTGGCAGAGGAAAGCTGCCACCTCGTGGTCGTAATTCAGCTCAGTCTCATCCTTTTTTAAATTTCTTTTGTCCAAGGGGGTTGAGCTGAATGGGAGCACACACTCTGCTCCTCTCCATGAGGCTCACCTGAGATCAATGATGCTGCATGCGGCCCTGTTCCCAAAATGCACACTCAAGAGGAGCACATCCATTTTTATTGAAGAGAAGTTCCGATAGTGGCTGGTGATACTGCATGGAAAGATGGTTTGGCTCCAACCCAATTCGTAGGATTATTTCTGGTACATACAGCAATGAAAACGAGCAACACTTCCTTTTTTGTGCTTTCGTATTCAGAGAACATTTCTGTGGTAATGCAAAGAATTATCTCAAGAGGCATCATGCAGGATGTGCAATGATATCTCACACAGTAGGATTTGGATTATTGGAAGTGACACATTTTTACTTATGAAAGCTTCTAAGGAGAAATGTAGATGAAACAGCTGGGAAATATAAAGTAAAAGAAAGAGTCACGGTTGAAGAACAAGATGAAGCTTGGCTTACTGTTAGCTTGCCTGGAATTTACATTGTAGCTAATGTTCTTTGTTGGGGGAAAGTGGCCTTCTTTCCTCGGCGAGTTCGTTAATTTCGGATGATAAGGATGTTAGTTATCCAAATACAGGCAGGAGACGATGAACAGTACCTTTGAAGGTTTTATTTGCAGAATATTCCGGGCACCCGCGGTTTACAGACAATGGCTGCGGATCACGAGTGCAAAGAAACAAGGGATTCACAACATATTTATATCATCAGAAGGGCGGTACAGAAACTTATGGTGCGGCAACAGGACTTTCGTTTTTCCTAAACCGATTCTTAGCTTGTATCAACCCATCTCCAAAAAGTCTCCAGTAAGCAGTGTATCAAGGCTAACAGGTGGCTCCAAGGACGCACCTGGTTTACTGCGGGCATGAGAATCTTACACATGCGAGACGAAATATGAGGGAAGACACACTTCAGTGCTCTATTTTAATCAAGTTTTGTTAAGAAACACAAAAGACCACGGCAGAGGTTCGACAAGACTAAATATGAGTCGAAGACACACTT
Source organism: Hippocampus guttulatus (assembly GCF_054856545.1). Lineage (NCBI taxonomy): Eukaryota > Metazoa > Chordata > Actinopteri > Syngnathiformes > Syngnathidae > Hippocampus > Hippocampus guttulatus. Next base: position 31,713,622 of record NC_141262.1, on the reverse strand, counting down.
CATCTTAAAGTCTTATTCTTTTGTGGTGAATGGAGGCAATTTCTGGCATGTACAAATGTGCGGCCCCACAAGGCAGCATCATCGTCAAAGGGAGATGGGGAAACGGTGCCACATCACCAAGTTTTTTGTTTCTGTTGCTTAATGATATGGCATATACGCCTTGAAAACATCAGTTTACAAATGAGCCAAACTAGTACATTGTGGTCAACTGTGTTGTTACTATGCCAATCCCCCATGAACCCATAACTCCAACCCCAGCTATCTATAAAAGTCAGGAGGGACATTTGTGGAAGCAGTTATGAAAAAAAGGAATACATGTAATATGTATAAATGAACTTTAGAGATATATAATTTATACCTTCTAGGCAGTTGCAGGAGCAGAGAGCAGCACATTTATTGACGCAAGGTCAAGGAAATACCTAGCAGTGGTGGTTTAGGTTTGAGACTCGGGTTAACCAACCTTTTTGAGACTTCTTAGTTGATGATTTTACACAATAATTAAAATTATATGTATATATACAGTATATGTGTGTGTGTGTGTGTGTATGTATTTTTTAAAATTAAACAAATCATAAGTTTTGCAACATTCTGAGAAAATCACAAATTCTCATTACTGCTGAGCTATTTTTAGAACGGCCCCTGGACTCCTCATGAGCTCCTTGGGGGTTTACCTAGTGCAGGGGTGGCCAACCAATCAGAGACGAAGAGCCAATTTTTTTTACTGTGTTACTGCAAAGAGCCACATCTCACACACGCACACACACACGAGCTGCAGTGGCTACTTACTAATTGGGTATTTGACCAAAGATCGACTTTTGAAGCTACGAACCTCCCTCAATTGACCCGATCACGCACATGCACACACACGGGCGCCCAACCACGCACACACGCTGAGATGAGCGACATCCGAAACGTCGACGAACATGAACGAAATTGAAACACACAGACACACAGTTTTTTTTCGCCCCCATTTCCTCCTCCCAACGCTCGCGCTCGACTTGGGACCAGTCCGCTGGCTCCCGGTCGATCGCGATTGACATATTGGGCACCCCACTCAATCAAGTAACGGAATTGATGATAGGCTGACGGAGTCAATTCTGTGTATTTGGCGCTGTTTGAATGGCAGCGCCACCGCCGAGGCGTTTTCGACGCTTGTCATTTGAAAGCCCGGGAGCCGCAGAGCCAGCCAAAGAGCCACATGTGGCTCGCGAGCCGTGTGTTGGCCACCCCTAACCTAGTGCATGTGTGCACACACATGCGCACGCACGTACACACACACACACACACACACACACACGCGCGCGCGCGCACGCACGCACGCACACTATATGGGTCCGCTGATATGAATTGCTTCAAATATAATATAATTGACTCAAAGTCTTTTTCATAATGTGGATGTCATTCAATCCGGAACATCGAAATGGGTCAAATCCGTTTCTAATCCATGGTAAGGAGTGATTTAATGTGACGGCAAGCCTCTGAGATAATCATGTCATATTAAAGGAAACAAAGTTCCCATTTTCATGGGGTGCAAGTCAAGACTTTGAGCGTACTACGCGTCTTCGCGAAAATAACGCAGTCTGTGACCAAATCGGCCTCTTCGTGATTAACACCACCCCCCTGCCTTTGGAGCTCGTTGAAAGGCGACATTGTTGCTTTAAGATTGTTGTCGCAATCCCCGATGGCTCTGTCCATTGTCGGGGCGAGCTGGATTGATAACCGAATTGGCGGCGCATATGATCGGTGGAGCAGCTGCGGAGCACGACACAACCCTCACGTTCTCAACGCATCTGGGCAGGCATGGGTGAGACTACTTCGCTACTACTTTAATAATCACTTCAGTTTGTTACAACTGCACACTCGTAACTTGGTTTATGACCGGAGGGCCGTAGTGAACGTGAAATCGGTTTGCATCGGGCTTTTTAATGCTTTGGGTTAAGGTTCGTTTGTGTCACTGGTCATTTAAAAACACTAATTTAAATATAACTGTGTGGAATTGGGGAGCTTTGACTGCGGCGTCGTCGTCCAATGACGTCACTAATTATTTAATTGCCACACGCTGCCTGTCGATTCTACAATAGGTTTTCGACTGTGGACCCATTTTGACGGGTCACAACATTCACTACGCTTGCATGAACGAATCCAAAAACAGAACCCCAAACATTTGCCTTTACAAGACTATCTATTGATAGTACCAACTGAAATAAAATAAAATAAAATGGAAAAAAATTGAAAAACATCTTTAAAAATTTGGAGTTGAATCTCTTGGGTGTGAGGTGGAATTGTAACCATCGAAAAATCTCAATTATTGAAGGCCAGCTCATGTTTGATTGTGTAAGTGTGCCGAGTGCTGTGGGTTTGTGTGTGTGTGTGTGTGTGTGTGTGTGTGCGCGCGCGCTTGTGGTGTTTTGATGCTCTCACCTGCCTCCCAATGGGTGCGGGTGGGGGACAAGTGAGGTGTTTTTGCTCGGAAAAGGTGTGAAATAACTGTGAACGCTGTCTGTCTCTTTCATTGCCTGGCTGTGATTTGCTTTGCAAGTTGTTCAGGCTCTCCACCAATAGCAATTGAGATTGGCTCGTGGCCATGTAACAGAGACATTTAATAGATGGTTGTGTGTGATTTTTCTCCCTGCTTCTCTGCTGGCCTAATGTGGAAAAGGTTCAAGTGTACGTCTTCCCTATAGGGTGTAATTTGGAAAAAGTGGGCCACTTTTGAGCAAAGCGCGCATGCACAGAGACACACTTGTACAGAACAGTAATGTCCTTGTGTTCTGTGCTTTATATGCTTGGCACCACTGCAATGCTACCAACCACAGTCTGTCATCCTGTGTACATATTCGCATGCAGTTTTGCTCTGGCATGCGTTCACACTGTTGTATTGTTGGCTTTTCCATCCTTTTGCGGTCACATGACTGCTCGCCACCATCACACTTTCTCCTCTGAAGGAAGTCAATGAAATTGTGCGTACGAGTCCCAAGCATCGAGGTGCCTCTTCTGGCCTTTGTTTGGGGGACACTGGTAGCTCTTGTGCCCCCGCCATGGCGTGGGACAAAGACTGTTGTCTTTGCAGTCACAAAAGCGGCATGTCTCTTGGTCAACCTCCCCCTTTTTCTCACAGTCACCATGCAGCCTCATGAATGGAGTCAGGGTGTGAGCTGGGGTCACATCAGAGGCATGCGCTTGACCACTGCCTCCATTCACGCAACACATGACTATCGGAATGTGTAGCTTTCGAAAGTGAGGGCAAGTTTGTATGGCAGCAGATGGCTCTTGAGAGGGACCCATACTTAGAATAAATTAATGCAATATTTACCGATAATCACAATTGCAATATTCAATTATTTTGTTAGGTCCTCTCCCCATTTGTTTTTTTAGTAAGCACAAGCATTTTATGCATATATATACTTCCATCCATCCATCCATTTTCTGAACCGCTTAATCCTCACTAGGGTCACGGGGGGTGCTGGAGCCTATCCCAGCTGTCTTCGGGCAGTAGGCGGGGTGTATATATATATATACATGTGTGTGTGTGTTAGGCTTGTGCTAAAATAAAGGCAAATGATCCATGAAGTAATATCGACAGTTTATTTTTCGACTTCATTTGGAGTGGACATCCAATGAGCAATTATTACAAATGAACTTTACTGTATTTGCCATCATGCTTCCACACACAGCTGGTTGACATGTAAACATCGGAGCCGTGTGTGTGTGTGTGTGTGTGTGTGTAAAACCGATCGACCAAGTGAAATAAGCAGTTTTTAATCCCCCTCCCCCCAAATTGCATTCTCCAACATTGTGATTTTGATTTGAATTTGATTACTTGTTCAGCCCTAATTTAGATAACATTTTAACCAAAAATAATATTTTTGTTTTCATTGTCAATATGATAAATGTTGAAAGAATATCACAGACTAGAATATATTAAATTTGCTCAGCCAAAAAAAAAAAACAGATTTTATTGTAACAGTAATTTAAAGCGAAGACGATCACCGCAGTGTGAAAACTGTTCTATTGAAATATTGAACATATATATTTCATTTTAGAAAAGTATCACATCGTGATACGTGACCATGAATTATCATTGTATCCCTAATGAATACATATTTACATTGGATTCTAATACAGATTACAGTGGTCCTCAAATTGTCAGGCAGACCTCAACTGGAGGGCGCCAAGGGACTCCAGTGGAGAAATTAAGGTGAAAGTGTTTCGGCAAAAAAGGAAGAAGATTGCTGTTAGAAAACACCTGGAGTCACTCTCTTGAGAAACCAAAGACCAAGTCGGGGTACTGATGGACTCCTAATGCACTTTCAGAAATGATATCAATTCAATCACTAACGCAGCCTTTTACTAGCTGAATAACATATCCAGACTGAAAGCTTGCACACTCCAAGCAGACCAGGAGAAACATTTCCACGCTTTTATCTCCAGTAGACTTGATTATTATAATTCCCTCAAAAGAGCGGCAAACAGCTGCAGCGCGCATTCATCCTGCCGCAACTTGGGTTCTGACCAGGACAAAGAGATCAGAACATACTCCCAATCAGCTGTCAGTCACATGTCCCGATTTGGCTTTGCTTGCAGGTTGCTTTGAGTGCTGTATGCGTTGCCTGGGCGGGATCCCGTACTGCTCTCTGGTCGCCACGCTGCTCTGCTTCTCTGGCATAGCCCTCTTCTGTGGATGCGGACACCAGGCGCTCACAGAGACCGAAAGGCTCATCGAGACCTACTTCGCCCGTAACATGCAGGATTACATCACCCTTGCTTACATGTGCGTATTACATTTAAAGAAAAAAAAAAAAGGCTATTAGACTCACATTCAAATTCATTGGACAGATTCAAATTCTTTAAATTCATTCATACGAATGGGCGAGTACTGATAGCAGGTATCATCATATATCAGGCCTTATTGTAAGGTATTGGGTAGTTGTGGATGCTGCGGATACCAGTCACTGATACTTGAGGTGAAAAAAAAAAGTGACACTAACTAGTTGGCGCTATACTGCAATAGTTTGAAACATCGGCAGACCATCATCTTCATCAGCAAGAAATGTCTTTCATCTGTTTTATTTATCAAAAATAATACTGTACTGCATTGGTACTTGGTATTGGGAAATACTTGTCCTGGTATTGATCTGAAAAAAAAAATGGTATCAACATACTGTACCTATTTATGATCGTGTTACAGTGCTTAAGCCTATGTTCTGACAATACATTTTAGTAAACAAATTTCAAATAAGTTAGATAGATGGAGTGTCTTTCATATTAATTCAGAGTCCACTTGGCTTTACTTTCAAGGCATAGGCCTAACCGATAAAACCATTTATCCATCCATCCATCCATCCATTTTCCGAACCGCTTGATCCTCACTAGGGTTGCGGGGGGTGCTGGAGCCTATCCCAGCCATCTCCGGGCAGTAAAAGCAAGCATTCCCTGACCGGGAATCAAACCCGGGCCGTGGCAGTGAGAGCACCAAATTCTATCCACTAGACCATCAGGGACACTAAAACCATTTATGGACCATAAAACTGATATTGTTTATTGTTAGACATTAAGTTATCGCTTGTGTTTTGTTAAAAATACATTCAAAGAGGACCATGGAAAAAATTAAATTTCAATCGAAATCTAGAGAGAAAAGAATTTTTTTTTTTCAAAATCATTCCGCCCTATCTCTAATTAAATGTCTGTATTATGAAAGTCTGCATTTTTACCATTTTTTCTCTCTCTCTCTCTCAGCATTCAGTATTTCCAGTACGTCATCTACGGTTTGGCCTCATTTTTCTTCCTCTACTGCATCATGCTGCTGGCGGAAGGCTTCTACACCACCAGCGTCGCCAACCAAACCTTCGGGGAGTTCCGAAGCACGATGTGCGGCCGCTGCCTCAGTTCCACGGTGCGAGGGTCCGCAGCGGTTACGAGTAATGGGGATCGGGAAGATTGGATGGGGCTTAATACACATCAGTCCCGCTGGGTGACCAAGCTGAAAATCCAGCATACTGTTAAAAGCCCGTTGGGGAGGGTGCAAAGCATGTGTGAGTGATTGTGTCCAAGAAGGGTTAGGGAGGCATAAAGACATACTCGGCGATAATCGGAGAAAAGGTTCATGTGGTCACGAAATGAGGCACATCAAAACACAATTGGAATTGCTCACAGGCAAATGACGTTCATCTTGCTTTCTCCCGTAGTTTATAGTGATGACTTACGTGCTGTCTCTGCTGTGGCTCTTGGTGTTCGCCTTGTCCACTCTGCCCGTCTACTTCTTCTACAACATGGGGGCCACCTGCCGCACCATCGACATCCTGACCGAGACCCCAGCGAGCATCAACCAGCTGTGTGTGGATGCACGGCAATATGGTAAAATTGTCATGATTGCTCATTGCGTCTGCTGATATTTTCCAAAAAATTGCACGAAAATCGGCATCAACTCATGGTCCAACAAGTAATGTATTCATTACGGTTATTCATCTTGCCCCCCCCCCCCCCCGCCCCACCCCAACCTCCCCAAAAAAAGATGTTGGACAATGTCCCACATGCTGTACATCTATCCCCACCAAGGAGCTTTCATTGATATGCCAACATCTATTATTGACAGAATGATACTTTATATGAATTGGCCCAGTATTGATTGTTCCAAATATACTGTACTCTTGAGGGCTTTGTGCACATGGTAATATAATTAATGCCATCTGAGTAGATATTTCAATAAAATATTGTATTTACAAAAATGTTAGCAGGGAAAATATCAAATAAAATGGGTTTTTTAAGAGGTGAAATTTAAATGAACGTCTTTGGGCCTGACCAACTGAATCGGCTGGCTGGGTGAATCGGTAGAGATGAGCTCTTTTCATATCGGCAAACATTGACAGATTTTTGTTTTGATTTTATCATTTATTTTACACATTAAGACAAATATGACAATCAAATCCCACCCCACCCCCCCTTTTTTTCGCTGTTTTGAAGTTAAACTACAAATTTGAAACAGTCAAATTGTATGCTTGTAATTAATATTTTTAATTAATATTGTTTTATTAAGTGACCCCAAAATGATTTTATATGTGTGTGTGTATTTTGTAATGAATCTATATAATCTATTTAATCGGTTATCAGAATTTTATTCTGACAAATATGGGAATCAGCGCTGGCCTCAAAAAGTCCATGTCGGTCGGACCCATGAAACTCTCCAGGTGGTATTCATTGTTCCAAAGCAACTTAAAAGTTTAATTTGAATCTGGTTCATCATGTGTATTTGGTAGCTTTTTTAAAACCTCAAAAAACATGTTCAACTTTCAAACAATACAGCACTAGGGGGGGGGGGGGGGGGGGGGGGGATCAGTACCTCTATAAAGGTTTGGGCTCTATTTAGTTATAAGTTTTCTTTCCTCAAACTGAGTGATTTTGCTCGTGAGCGGGAAAAAAAAACTCAGTGGGGGGTCTGCTTTCTCTTTGAAAAGTCACTTCCATAGTGAAGCAGATTTGCTAACTCCCCTGCTGCTGTGTAATGAACAGGAAGCAGAAATAGCCGCCTTATCTTACAGCAGTTGCTCAAAACTCATGTTTTTGTTTTGTTTTGTTTTTTGGAGGTGTCAATAAGCATAAGCATTGGACCCAGGTCTGTGTTGTTTCTGGGTATTTTATAGCCTGCGGCGGAATAGTGAGCCTGAAATCACAAATCGCGGGTGATGAATGCATCTAATTGATAAGAGCAACTTGACGTCAACAGGGCTCCTGCCGTGGAACGCCGTGCCGGGAAAAGCTTGCGGAATAACTCTGTCCACCGTTTGCAAGACCAGAGAGGTAAGAGAGGCCAAAGATTGCGCTTTAAGCACACGTGTTCCACAGACTCTCATACATATCCTCTCCTATCAGTACCGAATAACCTACGACCTCTACATCGCCGCCTTTGTCGGCGCAGGCATCACCCTCATGGCTCTGGTGAGTGATTATCCGTCCGTTGGGGTCATTTGGCCTGTGGCGGTATTTACGGCTCATGTGACTTGCGACGCCGCGAGCGGGGGCGACGAGGCATCCCGGGCCCGCATGACTGATGACTTTGAGCACTATCGCTCTCTGTTCCCCCGTTCTCAGCTGGCACAAACATCATCATAGTGCTGTAATGTCTGCCGGTTTCCCAGTCGGGCAAATGGTGGGCCCATTACGCTCCCGTGCCCCATTACATAGCCTATTACACGGGTGGGATCAAATTAACGTCATTAGCAGTTCATCATGTCTTTTGTTTTTCCTCTCTTCTAATGAGGGCCCCTCGCACCCCCCCCCCCCCTGTCTGCTGTTCTTTTCTTCCAGCTGACCTATACGGTGTCAACCACCTATAACTTTGCGCTGCTCCGCAATCTGGGGAGGAAGGGCATAGGTGCACGGTGTTAGGCTCGCCAGCTAGCTTCCCGTCTGACCAACAGCACGGGGACTACAAGGAACCGCAACCGTTTTCTTCCTTTTCATCACTTGTTCCTCCGTACACGTCTTTTTGGGGTGTTTTTATGGCAGCAGACTTTCAAAACTGTTTCGCTTTTTTTTTCTTATCTTACATCGTTAGGTTTTACTCTTCTATGCGGGGTGAGGGGCGCTTCAGTTTCTGATGCCACGTAACTAAACAATTTTGATATTGATTGTAAGGTTTTTTTTTTAAACTTTTGTTTTTAATGGATTATCACAACATTTTGGGTTACAGGGACTAGGTCAGCCTGCAAATGGTGAGAAATAAGTGTAATTGATGTGCATCGAAATCAGTGAGGGGTAAGAACAAAAGCAAAAAAAAATGCAAAATATTTACCTTCACACTCCTTTATAATCATGACTTCAGTCATATTTTGACCAAAAACTTTTTTTTGCCTGAAACATCTCCAAATGCTGGCCACCTCTGCTAAAATCAAGTTAATCAGATCATTCAGTTCTACCCCTGAAATGAAATTATTCTTACATACTGTATGTTGTCATCAGTATTTGTTCCGGGGGGTGGGGGGGGTTGTTTGTTTTTTTGTTTTATCTGAAAAAATTGAAAATCTGACTTATTTTAGAAAGGTGATGACATTAGGGTGAAATTGACGACGAGGCGAATCCACAGGTGTCAAGTTGCAAGTATGCACGTGTCGTCATTTCACTCAAAAAGTTGGGTCAAAATATTAGCCGCAAAATTGAGTTGTCAACTTTTTCGTCCCATATTGGGTTCTTTTTGAGCCAAACTGTGTCGAAAATTCACATGTCACTTCCCACCATTCTCAAAATGAGCTCAAAAAGAGGTCCTAAATTAACATGAACTCAATAGTCAATTTGCAACTCGTGCAGCGGACAATGAGGATTATGGGTTACCTTGGCTACCATTCCTCACATCTGGTTGCCATGGTGGCAGCCCACCTCGAGACTTTTCTCACGAGCGGCCCGGACAATGGAGTGGGCTCATATTGAAAAAAGGGCCCGTTTGGGGCTTCGCTGTCTCCACCGCGGGTCATGTGTCAAGGGGAAAGGGGCCCGTTTTCTAAAACGCCAATGGAGCTTCTCCGCGACAGAAACCGTGACCTCCACCTCCTGTTGAACAATGGAAATGATGGATTGTGACTGAGCTGGCTAAAGCAATTGTCGATGAATTTGTTGTTTCTTTCTCACAACAAAAGGACATTCCTGTTCAGTTTGATGGAGCACGGTCGAAGTGCTTAGCAAATAAGCTCCCTGGACTAAAATCACTTTTGGCGTGAGTCAGCCTTCAGTCGCGGTACAAAACATACGCTGCCCTACCACACTAATAACCAAATCAATCCAAACTAAGCACGGCTCTATTTTCCAAGTCCGAGTGTATGCTGTAGCTCTTGCAATTACAGGCACTGGGCCAACATTGGGGCTGAACCATTTGGATAAATAACAAGGATCGACAGCAAATTTGAAGCTCAGTTGGCTTTATGTGTCCCTCGCCGTATTTTTAACACTGATTTACTTTTTTCTCACACATCAGGTTTTTGAGATATCTTCACATTTTTGTTTTTAAGTTTGACTCATAAAAGCTTGCCCCAATAGGAATTTTACCATGTATTCAATTTTTCAGAAAAAATATGCCATTTGTTGCTGAATCCTTCATTCATAAATCTTACTAAATATATTACTATATTATTATTATGATGAAAATATAATGAGCATTAGGGGGAAAAAAATGACAAATTCGACAGGAGTGCAAACAATTTCATCCAGAAAAAATGTACTTGTATCGCTGATTTTAAAAAAATGGTTAACCAGCGTAATCTAATTTCTAATGCTCTTTTTCAAGGTCTTTCCCGTTTTCTTTTTTAACACGATCAACAATGAACAATATCAGAATTATACATAAATGTATTGGTTTTATAAGTTACACGTATTGAACATAATGTGTGTAACTTATAAAACCATTACATTTATGTATTGGCGTTATGTTAAAATAAAGTCAAATAAAACACCAAATAATACAAAACACAGTTTATCAACTTGAGTTAGTATTCTTAACGGAGCAAATGTGGACTTCCAGCCACTCAAAGACAACTTTACAAAATTCTCCCAAATTAACGCGGCATAAATGCAAATCAGTCAATTGTAAATCAGTGGACAACCACAATGCAAACAAATCTTATCAGTACAATTGATCAAGTTTCACAAAACAGGCAGATAAACATGTGATCTGTACTTCCTAAGCACTGAGCCTATAAATCAACATAAATAAATCAATGAAAAAAAGAACATATAGTTGATCAGAATTATATTTGAATCTCCAAATTGCAGCCCAGCCTTTGCAATTCAAAAATTGCATTCTCCGACAGCGCAATGTCGATTTGGATTGCATTCATTGTTCCGCCATAATGGGCGTGGCAGGTAAACAAAAAAAATTAATGTTCTCTGCTGTTCATCTATCAAGTTATTAATGACTCGTTGAATTACATGACTAAAGTACTTTCAATTTGCGTTGTCTTTTATTCTCGAGGAATTTTGTCGTAGTTATTGTATAACATGTCTTTAGACTTACCGAGGAAGTATTAACTTTTAGACTTTTTTTTTTTTTTGGTAAACTAGCACCATAGTTTTATTTTTGCAGAACGCTTTATCTGGTTGCTGGTAGAGCATTTGTCAAATGGCATCTGGCTGTTTGTTTGGGTTTTTCTTTCTGTTGGTGATATTTGATAATAAAAGGAAGAGTGCAGTTTTTTGCGCAGAGCGCCTGAAAGATTTATTCACCCTGCATAAACACTCCATCCTTGGCTTCCTGACATATTGCGTGATGCCGATGCAGTGTTTTTGTCGGGCGTTTTGTATTCTCTCCTCTTTTGTCCTCAGGTGCACTCCTCCGTGCAGTTGGCCATGAACCAGGAGAACCTGGGAAGGCTGCGGCGCAGAGCCGAGAAGGGAGGCTACGACCTGTACAGCCAGCTGCTGCGGGATCGAGGAGGCACGCTTCGCTCCCCCTACCCTGCTAATTTATCCCACCGTTCCTGACAGGGTTTTCTATTGTAATTCGTTACCCAAGATTCCCTTCATTATTTTATGTTTTCATGGGACATTGGCTATTTTGTGTTTGCGTACCGGGCTCAATGTCCCTGATCGCTTGTTGGTTGTGTTTGAACTGAGCAGCTATATGTTACTATCTATCTAGTGCCACTTTTCTGTTGGGTTCCTCGAACGTGCCCGTATTTGGTTCTTTCATAGTACAACGTGGGGAGAATTCCAATTTGTGTGGTGAATCCCACGTGTGAGTTTTAGGGAAGGGAAAAATAAAACTGCAATCATGCACTACAAGGACAATAGAATTGGGACACCTGCTCATTAACAGGAAGAGGGAAAATGTGGATTTCACTGTACATTTAGCTAAGGCAAGCAACATTGACTTTCATTGCACATTGCAACAGTAAAAATGATGGTGAACGGGGAGGTGGGGGGGGGGGGGCTTCAAATCTAAAGTGGATGATTAGATTCTAATCTAGGATCAGATGATTGATTGGTACGAATGTTGTTTTGACTTAACCGTTACAATGTGTCAATTGAGTCAAACAAACATTCCCTGAAAATGTATTTAAAAAAATGTGTAACCATTAATCAACAAGAAATCAATAATCGATGAGTGATACAAACACCTTTAATTTAAAATTGCCCAAATCTGATTGTCAGCCACTCAATGGTAAATAATCTCAGATTTCTGTTGTGCTCCATGAAAGCAGAAGGATTCTACTGTACTTGTGTCGAATCGAGGTAAAACATTTGCAAATGTGCTTTTCCTAGAGAAAAAAGATCCACATTTTTGCCTTTTTACTGACACATTATGGACCAAACCAGTAACTTGTGTATTTTCTGCTCTATTTGAAATAATGTCCCCTTTTGGTTTGAATATAGGGCCGAAAATTAAACTTTAAAAATCCAATTCAATGATTTATCAGCAGAATTACAGATTCATCAATTACACAACAAATGTTTCTTAAAGGGGGGGGGGGGGCTTTTTCTGTGATTTTCTTGCTCTGCTTGCAAATCTTCCCTTGTTTTTCCCCCTAATACATCTGATCTTAATAAGATTTATTTAGTGTTAGAGTCAGCAAGAGGTGGCATTTTTTTTCTGGAACATCACAATTACAAATTACAATGTATGGTAAAATCCATACTGTGCAAACTTTTATTGGTCATACTTAAAAATATATTTTAAAAAAAGGACATGTTTTTAAATCAGCATCGAATAAATGTAGGGACACAAAGCCAATTGATTAAAATTTGCTGTTGACCAGTGTTATTAAAATACTCCTGAGTTAGACTCCTATAAATATATTTATAATTATTTAGTCAAATGTCCATCGCTAAGGTATTTGTAAAAGAAGGCATAAGAAGCTTGCAGTCTATTCTTCTTTCATTTGAGTCATAATGCATCATTCTGACAGTGCTGGTTGCTGCTGTATGTGCAAAGCTTGCCAGGGAAACATTCAAATGATAAAGCGCAACGCAAAACGGATGCATGCATCATCGCGCACACACAAAGGACACAAAATAGCTGTGATACATTTGGTTTGTTTTATTTTGTATGCAAGCAAAGATAACCTATCTTATGTGCTAGGGTCTTTTTTATCCTGGACTTAAATTATCCTCAGAAGAGGATCGTTCGAGCGTGGGGGGTTTTTCCCTCTCCCTGCCCAGTGTTTTCCTTTCTGAACTCTGGCTGTAATTTCCCCATTGCGGGACAAATAAAGGATATCTTAATCTTAGCAAACGTAGTGCAAAAGGTTTAGCGAGGGGAAGAAACTAGATGGTCAAAAACAAAAAGTTGGGACATTCTAACTTTCACTGGTCTACACCAAAATCACTGGCTGAGCTGAACAAAATGGACGTTCAGTGTCATTTGGGCAATTATGATGAAATATGGGTCCCTTGTGCATTTGTTCCAGCCATTAACGAGGACAGCTCAAATTAGGTTTTACATTCATGAATATTGCAGCAACACGTGAACACTGACACGGAATCATGATAAGTACAGTAGGTAATGTGATCAGTTTATGGATAACAGGTTTTTGACGATTACAGATTTCAAGTAGACGTTGTTAGGCTACATCCTTTGCGCAGGACAAACATCGATCGTTGAAATGACACAGGAAGGGCAAAAGCATTCTGTTTAAGTCAAAGAACATTAAGAATTGATAAAACAACTTGATGAAACACACTATAGGTATGCCCACTAACTGTCGTACATTTGAGCTTAACAGCACCAAAAAGTTACTAAAAGCCTGCTTGAAAATGAAAAAGTAATCAAGGCAGCACATCAATAGCTTGGGTTCGGTTTCACAGTGATGCTGATGTACGCACACGCGCGCGCGCACACGCACAGAGGGGAGAAGTTAAGCCAAAAAAACTTCTTTATGTTCTACAAATTCCCACTAGTCTAAAAACTGCATCCTGATCCATATTGCATCTGTGGAATAGGAATTAAGCAGAAAATTCATCTGTGTGTGTGGGGGGGTCGCCCATTTTGCCCACTTGCTGTCGAGTGAAAATGACATCACAGCTCCTCAGGGCCCTTAGTTTAGGCACTCTGATGTCATTTTCAGTCGACAGCAAGTTAGCAGCACAAGGCAGAATGGCTGCCCCCTGAGATGGATAAAAAAGGGATTTCCCCCCCCCCCCCCTGATGAATTCATATTGCATGAACACATAATGAAACTGAATACTGTGTTTATCAGAGATGAAAGTGGACTTTCCTGAAAATACTAATCATATATATATATATATGTGTGTGTGTGTGTGTGTGTGTATTATTTTAACTGATTTGTCAGGCTTTTTAATGTAGTCGGGACAAAAAAAATCTCCGTTCAAGTCCTTTTCCTCAAGCCATGACCACTTGAACGTGTTAGTAACACTCGCATCTATTGCATGTATGTCAGCTTGCTTGTCTACCTGTTTGAACATTGCGCTGGGGCCGTACCTGGCCGATCACGCATGAAGTAGTTTACACAAAACGCTGTTCAAATACTCGACATTCAATGATTAATCTTCCTTTTGTGTGCACACATGCACCCTTTGTCACTTGTGTTCTCGACGAAATTTCGAAATCTCCGAGATATGGCAAGGCCATGAGAATGCGAGGCAAGGGTGTTACATAAATGAAATGTATTATTATTATTATTATTATCATTATTATCATTACTGTTGTAGCGACGCTACTCGAGCGAAGCGCTCCTCAGCAGTTGATAGTCCGCTGCACTCTGCTGTGCGTGCGTCAGCACGAACATGTACGCACGCGCGCGTCTTTTGGTTTCAACCAATCAGCACCGACGCAATCGACATCAAAGAAGCTTTGACCTACGACAAAAGCTACGCTAAGCTAGCCGAGACGACACGACGCTCAAAGTCGGACGGCCACGTTTTCCTGACAATCTGTGTGTTTCCCTTTTTGTCCAAATATATATTTTTTACTACAACAACTGTCTTGTCCACAGCGTCTTTTATTCGTTCCACTGGGGTTTAGCAAGTATGTTTATAGAGAGACGAAAATCCCTTTACTGTTACGAGTGTTAGTGCCTCAACATGGCTACGCTCGTGAAAGCGAAACAGCAAACTCAAACGTGTGTTCGTTCAATGTTGTCAACTAATATCCGGATTAATTTTAGGCAATTTTTCCTCAAATTTCTGGAGGAATTTTCATGAAAATTTGAAAATGCGGAATTCTGGGAAAATCCGGAGGGCTTTCATCACTGTTAGATGAGTGAATGTGCAGGCAAGGGGGGGGCTGAGTTCCCCTTTAAAGAGTGAGGTCAACAACTACTGAGACAAAGAGCGACTTTTTTTTTTAGATGTTGAAACTGGATGCCTACACTTCAGTCACTTTATTTCAGTTTTAAATCCACGGTGGTGTCTGCAAGCAAAATCAGAACTCTTTGACGGTATTTCTGCAATTAATTGCACAAGCACTCTCTCGAACACATTGTTGGTTTATGAGAGATTTTAAGCAGTTAACACACAAGGCGGGCAGCATAAGAGAGCATGAAAACATGGTAACACCACAAAAATAAATTAAGTTATTAAAAGGTAAAATAATTTAAGGAACAATCAACATAATCATTTTTTAAATTTACTTTTTAAAAATCCAAATAAACAAGACCAAGCCAGCAGTTGTAAAAGACAAAAAAAAAGTACCAAATGTATATTCACATGGACTGTCCAGACACTGAAATGAAATGCGAGTACCATTTAGCAGAAACTAAGGAAAAATTATACAGTTAACACTACTACTATTTGAATAAATGGTTCACTCTTTCTTGTGTGAATGGAGTTAAGAGGCGGTGTGCGTTGCACAAGGCTTTATCTTTGTGCTCACATTCAACTGAGGTCTACATGTGTGTCAAACACAATCAGTGAATCCAAAGAGATCTTAGGATAGCTTAAACAAAAAGGACTGCTTTGTTGAAGCTTGTCACATAATTAAAACGGTAGAATTAAAAGCATGCCCTTATTAGGAAAATCGTTCAGTGCAATAATCATAACCTCCTCTCCACATCAGGGAAACCAACCCATCCGTCCCTGATCCGATATTTCACAGTGTCTGCAAAACAAATAAGCCGCACACAACGAAATAGAGTGAGAAATAAACAGCAGCTTGGAAACAGTAGAAAAGGAAAGCTAATTCTGAAACACTGGCGCAAAATACAGTATGTGAATCACTGGAAAGGACAAAACATCGGAAGCTTTGGTTTCAGATGGTTGTAAAAACGGCTTGGGGGAAACAAAGCTCACAATTCCCTTTCCATTGAAGACATTATTACATAATAGAGCAGCGGCGATATACTGCTCGGTACCTATCTGCAATCTTGTTCGTGCCTGGTTAGGGTTCCAAATGCTCTTTGCGAAACAGTCAAGCCTTCTCTTGCTAGCATAGAACACCGGCAGCTGAGAAAACGTCTGTTCATTTGTCTACCGAAAGGCCTGAATTTATTTCGAACAAAATACTGTGGAACCTCCATAGTCCAGCACGTGGTTTAATTTGGAGTGCAAAGAAAATTTTCTGGAAAATTTTTGACATTGAACGTGAGATATAAGCAAATCTCCTGTGATATGAGTTTCTGAGTATCCAGAGGGATTACTGTCCCTCCGTGTTGGACATGCAATGCTACAACAGAAGGTTACCGGGGATTGCCAAGAGAAATGTGATGATACTCACAGAGAAGAAGATTTTAACTGTGGCAGCGAAAACTAGCTCGCTGCTCACTACATTGTGAAAAATACAATTTAAAAATCCCCTCCCCAACCCACCCCTCCAAAAAGATGCTAACATACTTTTTTTCCTATCTGTTACTCTCCATTATATGTCCGTGATGTCAATTTTACGTTAGTTTTTCGAAACAGTGGATAACTTGTCCACGAACTGTGGACTCACACTTCTGAGGTTCTGGGTTTATATCTCAGCTCTGGCATTCATGCTGTGTGAAGTTCGCATGTTCTCCTTGTATTTCCTTCCATAAATGTTGAATTTTTGGTTAGCTCTTTATTGTGATTGACTATCGACCAGTCCAGGAAACACCCCGTCTCTGGTTTGAAGTCAGTTGGGCTAGGCTTCAGGTCATGCGCGAACCTAATGAGGACAAGCAGTCGTACAGCAAATGGATGAATGTAAACAGTAGATAACTTGAGTACGAAAATTATTGCTGCCACACCAGGGGAAAAAAAAATGTTATGCATCTTCATAAACCTTCACATGGTTCGTGATTGAACAGAAGTGTTGGCAAATTGCTTTTCAGGGCGACTGTTTCTGGGCACATCTTTCAATGTTATTCTGGTGACGTCAGTCTCGTTTAACCCCAACTCATTGACAGGCTCGCCAACATACATGGACTTGCAATTAAAAGACGTCGTTGCGAGCAACATTCTTCCATTTTCGAAAAAAAAATTGCATTCCGCTCGGTTGCTATCGCAGAATAGCGTGACTGAATCCTGCCTGTTAATTCGCAAAATGAAGACTTATCACTTCCTCTTCTTTTGCTGTCAATGCACGCAGATTCACCGAATGAGGATTTCATCACTTCCTCCCACTTTGCAGCCAATCAATGGAGCCATTGGTTTTTGAGACAGTATTCACACTTGGTAATATAAAATTGTGACGATAATATTGAGGACAATATGTATTGCCCACCCCTGAATGTAACTACTAATACTGTAACAAAAAAGGCCTAGTGTTTAAAATGATTTAAGATTTAAAAAGAAGACACGCTGTGTTGTTGACATGAACCGAAAGTAATTGCTTTGTCGAACGTGATCACTTATCGCGTGAAACTTATCACTCATCATCAACGTGGCATTGAACTTGCTCTTTTTTGTGGTGTGTCAGCAATACGCTTCCGTACTTCTCTCTAAACTTGTACGTTGGGAAAAATTTTTTAAAGGTCACTTACAACTTGACCTGAAATTTAAGCAACTTGGAGTTTAACTCGCATCACGGAGTGGATAGTGTTTGACTTTGGAGGTTCCACTGTAATTAGTTTGGAAGCATCACAGACGCGAAGTTGGGTATGAGGTTAAGTGTGCAACATGACTGGAAGCAGACAGCACAGGGTGAGCGTTTCAGCGTGCGTGTACCTTGGCTGGGGGCCCTTTTGATAGCAGCTGTACCCTTGACACTGCTCGCCTCGGATTACATCTTATCAGCATCAATAAAAAAAAAACACAGCCTCCGCAGTATCATATCTAAAGAATCTTAGAGCAACTGGTACCTGCCCTGCGTGAACCATAAACAACAACTCAGTAGCTTTCAAATCTACCCACAGGCAGTGAGGTTTCAAACCTGACCCGTCAGCAGCAGGACCGAGATATTTTGCGGTTGCCATGGAGATCTATGGTCCCGCTCAGTACCGAGTGGTCGATATGTTCCTCAGCCGCCAGAACCTCCCTGACGGCCGCCTCGAATGCGGCCGTGACGTTCGTGTCATCCTTAGCGCTGGTCTCAAAGTAAGGAGAGCAGCCGCTCTCCTCGCACCAGGCCCGCGCTTCATCCTCCCCTACTTCCCTCTCCTCCATGTCCACCTTGTTGCCCAGCACCACAAAAGGGAACCGTTCAGGATCTTTCACATCAGAGTAATACATGAACTCCTTCTTCCATCCGCCGAGGTTCTGGAAGCTCTGCAGGTCATTCACGGCGAACGTGAGCAGGCAGCAGTCGGCTCCTCTGTAGAATGGCGTGCGCAAGGACTTGAAGCGCTCCTGGCCGGCCGTGTCCCAAATTTGAAGGGTGACAAGGCGTCCGTCCACTTCCAGGTCCCTGTTGAGGAACTCAACACCAATGGTGTGGAACGACTGCGAGTCGAAGCGGTCGGTGACGTAGCGGTTCATCAAGGAGGACTTGCCCACTCCTCCATCCCCGAGCAGGATCACCTTCAACAGGAGGCTCTTCCCGCTCATAATGCTCAGCCCTCCTCGCCAGGTGGCACATAAGAGGGGCTCAATTCATCCTTAAAAGATTAATATTTGTGTTTTAATAAATTGAGCCTGATTGTAAAATGTATAACAGCAGTACTGTAGGTGGTGGCAATGCCCATTACAAAGTGGCTAACAGCTGCCAAGGAGGGAGAACATTTGAATGAAAGGTCTTTCCATAATGATACAGTAATCCCCAATTTATCAGATTAAGCTTGAGGATTGCAAAAGTCTAGAGAATTTTCCAAAAGTTTAAACTAAATTTCAATGGGAAGCTTTTAAAAATATGCCAAACTGGAAACTTTACATGGGAATTAACTAAGAAAAGAGGGTACTTTAATGGAAACATATGGTATATCATATTTAATCCTAAAAAAAAAAGAGCATTTTGTTTTGTAAGAAGCAAACACCCATTTGAACGAAACAGCTCTTCCTGCTAACGCGTGAGAACTTTACACTACCTTACCTTGCCCCATCTATATGGATTATTATTTATGATGATATTTGGCATCGTAAAAGTCTGACAGTCGATTAATTGGGCAATTAATTAAAAGATTTATGAGGAAATGTGTTTTTTGGGTGCTTAAAGCTTACACGAATAGAGGTATGAATTACATGGAGAACATTTGACTGTTTTGCAATACTTTGTCCTTTAATATTTAACGACAACAGAGAGAAAAGTCGGAACATTTGGCCGGGTTTTTTTGGTCTTAAATTGTAATCGGCTAATGTGTAAAAAAATAAAATAAAAATCAGTTTAAAAAATAACAATCCTGATGTATTACCATTCATGACAAAACGTCACATTGTAAACAACAGTAACTCTTGAAACCACCACAGCACATGCGCAGACACTTACCAGCTTGTCAAATGGAGCTTGCGGCTAATAGCTATCATGAGGAATAGCTTTGATGACCGTACGAAACAAAACGAACGGTAGTGTAAATATCAAGCGTACTGTGAAACACTCAGTAAAGCGAGGCAGACGTTTCAGGAAAGCTCTTTTCCAACTAAGTTAGCAAGCTAGCCGGCTGCTGTGGTCGGTTTGTTGACAATGCACCTTATCACGCTAGCTATTAGCAGCGGAGCATGAGCACTTCAAACAGTTTGAAAACGCTTGAAAAGCTTCGGAAGTACGTGTTAAGGTCGTGCAGTTCTATATATTCATCTGAACGCATTTAATGCGAGTACTTACCCCGTCCTTGGTGTTTAATATTTTGTTGTTGCCCCAGTCCGAAACATCGGTCTGAGATTGATTGTAGTGACGTGTCATGCCCGTGCGTCCCCATTGGGTAGGTGCAGGAACGGAAAACCACGAACCCCAGGATCTCAAAGTCCGTTAAATTTTACGACGGCGCCATAGTACAGAGGTCGAGGGTTCGAAGCCGCGCTCCGGCCTTTCTTGGGTGGAGTTTGCATGCTCTCCCCTGCAACTGCGTGGGTTATCCTCCCACATTCCAAAACTATGCATTGATAGGTTAATGGAAGACTATATACTGTCCTCAAATGCCAAAGAATACAAGTGAGTTTTGAGGCGGGTTTTAAAGCTGGGCAGTGAGGAGGTTTGCCGAATGTTCAGTGGGAGGTCATTCCACAGAGAGGGACCAGCAACAGAAAAGGCTCAATCCCCTCTGAGCCTCAGTTTAGTTCTTGGTACTTCAAATAATGTCTGGTCCGCAGACCTGAGGCACCGGGCAGGTGTGTAGGGGCAGCTGAGCTCAGAGAGGTAAGGTGGCGCGAGGTCATTTTGAGATTTGAAAACAAATAATAGGTCAAAGGGTGTACCCTGCCTTCTGCATGAAAACAGCTGGGATACGCTCCAGCACACCCATGATTCTCGTGAGGATAAGCAGTTCGGATAATGGATGGATGGGTTTGTGGGACCCAAGGCAAACCAGCACTACAGTAATCATTTTGATTACTAACTGTACAACTGTTATATTGTATTCCACCACTGATCACTTTATCTCTGCTTGATACTTTGCACATTGTCTCACAGTTGTCTTTGGGTGGTACCACCCGCACAACGGTTCACTTATATTACGGAATGTCCTTCTACACTTATTTATCATGTGCACCGCGTACTACCGGAGACATATTTCTTGTGGTTCTACATACGTGGCCAATAAAGATAATTCTGATTCTGATTATCAATGTTTTTCATCATTCAAAAAGTGTCAATTTTGGAAAATTCGCCTCCTGCTTTTTTCTGACTCATTTTCCTCACAACCTGTTTCGCTACCTTCTTTCTGAATCAAGTCTCCACATGCGGAGTAAGAAGCTGGACTGCACATGTATTTATTGAAAGATTATAAATAATAAAATGTACCAGGAAAAACAACAATTTTACATCTACATCTAACGTGCATAATGTATTTCATTAAATAATTGCTTTTTATATTTTAAATTATCAACAAAATGCTAGTAGTATAAGCAATTTTACAGCTATATTTACCATCGTGAATAATAAGACATTTATTATTTATTCATTTTTTAAAACATTATTTTTTAAGTTTATTTGTTTTGATAATTTATTTTATAGAGCCCGGTGGTCCAGTGGTTAGCGCGGAGACCTCACAGTGCAGAGGTTGTGCGTTCGATCCCGGCTCCGGCCTTCCTGTGTGGAGTTTGTTCTCCCCGGACCTGCATGGGTTTTCTCCGGGGACTCCGGTTTCCTCCCTCATTCCAAAACATGCATGACAGGCTGATTGACCACTCAAAATTGTCCGTAGGTGTGAGTGTGAGCGCGGATGGTTGTTTGCATCTGTGTGCCCTGCGATTGGCTGGCAACCGGTTCAGTGTGTCCCCCGCCGACTGCCCGAAGACGGCTGGGATAGGCTCCAGCACCCCCTGCAACCCTTGTGAGGATAAAGCAGATCAGAAAATGAATTTTACAGACAATTTACCCCCCACACACACACTATTTGCTGGGATAGAGACCGGGCAAGCCTGTAAATAGTGAATGGAATGGGTGAAAACCAAAATGAACAATTTTACAGACATACCTGTAGATTTTAACTTATCATGAAAATATGTCACAAAATGTGTTTTTCTTGACTTGAAAATCGATTCAACGTCGAATTTATAAACAAATTAATACTTTACGTATATCCAACTATATTTGCAGTTACGCCTTTAAGCTGTAGATGGCGATGTGCATCTTTACTGCTTCTGATGCACCTGAAGAAGAGATGCTGCGCACGCGCAAAGGAAGAATCCAGCTGCTGTGGGGGTTTTTTTCTCCAGCTGCATCGTTCGATGCAACCAAATAGCATCCCGTTAACGCTTACTCACAACAGTATATGGCAGTATTTTAACATAACATATTAAATTCCACATTTGCTGACGTAAGAAAACGGAGCCTCAATGCGCTTCCAGCGGTAACAAAGGTAAGAAATGTTTGTTTCCACACTTTTACATGCTGCTATGTATGTTCAGTCCTTAATTTTAAGACGGAACATCAAAACCTTTCATTTGCATAACCATAGTCAAAAAGTCATGAGGCTCGAGAGAGCAGTATGAATAATATGTTTGTACCTAATGATAGCTTTCCAACTTGTGCTGTATGTTGCTTTCTGCTGTTTCAGATGGCAGAGCGGGGCAGACTGTTGTCCTATGCATGTTTGGGTCTATTTTCTGTCCTGTGGTGGGTGTGGGTCTCCTTCGCGTCCTTCCCCAATGAACCACATGTCTATGATGCAGTGGACCAGGGACCTTTTAAGCCCCAGAGTGCTCTTGCAGACATGGAGTTTGCCCCTATGAGCTCGTACCGTGGACCTGGCAACCAAGACGAGCGCAGCAACAAGGAGCTGCCTATTATCTTGTGGTGGAGCGGAGGCTTATTCCCACATTTTCCTGGCGACACTGAACGAATTGACTGTGCTACATCGTCGTGCCTGGCTACTAGTAACCGCAAGGTAGCAGTGGCTCTCAAATGATGTTTATTATTAATCATTATGCTTTCACTTGCATTTTATTTGTGTGCTGTTTAAAGTAAATTTGTGTGTGCAACTTTGTGGAAGCAGTAAGCTTTTGAATTATTTGATCGTAAGGTCCAGCTGTACAAAAGAACATCGTCCATCATCTTCTATGGGACGGACTTCCGGGCCTATGAGGCACCGCTCCCTCGTCTCCGCCACCAGACGTGGGCTCTGTTCCACGAAGAGTCCCCAATGAACAACTACCTCCTCTCGCACGGGCCGGGTATCAGGATGTTTAACTACACCGCCACATTCCGTCGGGAGTCCGATTACCCTTTGACCCTGCAGTGGCTGCCGTCTCTGAGCTACCTGCTAGAGCCGATAGTGGTGTCCCTGAAGGAGAAGAACCAGCTGAGGCTGAAAGGCCTGGCCCCTGTACTCTACATGCAATCTCACTGTGACGTACCGTCTGACAGAGACAGATATGTCAGAGAACTAATGAAATACATCCAGGTAATGCACTCATCATATTTAATAAAAGTCAGTGTTAGTGCTCATGTACAATAGCACTGAAAGTTTTTGAAAAATAAGGTATTTGCCACCCCTCCCCACTGTAACATTACAATTCATTGTTATTTTTCAAAGAGTCAATACCCAAGGAGCAGCTCTCTGTTCTACAAAGTGACGTTTTGGCGAATACCAGATGATGGGTTTCACAAAACATCTGCGAGTGTGAAAATTCACGAATGGTGCACTGTGATAATTCAGGGGTTCACTGTCTTCCGTTTCCCCTCTTCAGGTAGATTCCTATGGCAAATGTCTGAACAACAAAGTTCTGCCCGCACATCTCGAAGACACGTCCACCGCCACAGGTGAGGAGGCCTCCTTCATGAGGTTTGTGGGGCGCTACAAGTTCCATCTGGCACTAGAGAACGGCCGCTGTGCGGACTACATGACCGAGAAGCTATGGAGGCCCCTCCACCAGGGCTGCGTTCCCGTGTACCGGGGCTCCCCTGTTGTGGCGGACTGGATGCCCAACAACCACTCTGTCATCATAATCGATGACTTCCTCTCACCTAAAGCTCTCGCCGACTTCCTCAAATTTCTCGATGAGAATGACGAAGAATATGCCAAATATTTGGAATTCAAAAACATCCGCAGCATCACAAATGCTCATTTGCTGGAGGCACTGGAGGCCCGCGAATGGGGGGTTAACGACATGAGCAAACCCAACTACTTGAATGGATTTGAGTGTCACGTGTGCGATCGGGAGAACGCGCGGCTGGCTGCGGAGCAAGCCAATAGAAAAGCTCCGAGGACAAACCCGCCTCCAAAACCAAAGATGGCTACCAATGCCCACATGGGATGCCCTCTGCCCAGCCCAGGGTATGGAGAAGTCCAAGACCTGCCTGCAGATGATGAGTGAGTCACTTCCAGACACATCACTTGCACTGGCCAACAGCAAATTTTAATTAGAGGTGGTCTTATGGGTCCCTAAACGCACTTTTGACGCTGATTTAAAAATGTCTTAACTTTTACTTTTTCTTTGCGCGTAAGGTTTTTGCGATTTGTTTTCATTTTGTGTTTTGAAGTTTGACCTATAAAAGCTTGCATACATGCCAACTGTTCTGGACTGTCCATAATTTGTTACGCAACTCTCTAAACATGACCTAATTGCATGTGGTGTTCTGGATATTTAAAAAAAAAAAAAATCACTTCTGAATGTACCGTATTTTCCGCACTATAAGGCGCACCAAAAAGTCTTTCCCATTTTCTTAAAAGCTCACCAAGCGCCTTAAAATCCGGTGCGCCTTGTGTATGGTCATTACGGTAATACGTCAACTCCAAGATGGCTCCTTGCTGGAGACATTCTTACAATGTTATAACTTGCTATATTGGTTTAGTGAACTGTGTCGCTGCTTTATTCAATAATTTTTTTGTTGCAGCTCCGAAAAAAGGAGAGCTGTGGTGTTGTTTTTTTAAAAAGCACACTTTATTAATGGTTTTCACAGTCTCAACAAATACAGGTACGTCTTTGTCTGTCTCCGTGCCTTCTCTTCTTCAGTTCGACTCGAGAGGCGTTCATGGCCGTCTCGGAAAAAATGTAAATTAACTATTCCTTCAATGAAACTACGACAATTGAAAATAATGCATCAAAACAGAAAATCAAGCGAGGAAATCACACAGTAAATTCTGGAGCCACAATACAGAATTTATTTTGTGATTTCCTCGTTTATGAATACAGTACACAACAAAGGAATAAATAAACACTTCTGAGACAGTCCAGTCTCCTCCAATTTAACTCAACTCAACTGTATTTATAGAGCACTTTCAAACAGCCATTGCTGCATACAAAGTGCTGTACATGGAGGAACTAACACATATACAACAATAAAGCAATAATCAGTAACAAAGGTGGTAGTAGGCACCAAACAGTAAAACTAAGATCACATTTGCTGACATCTGATCGTTGCAGCTACGGTGCTATAGAATTTATTTTGTGATTTTCTGTTTCGATGCATTGCTCTATTTTCAATTTTTGTAGTTTCATTGAAGTAATCGTTAATTTCTGTTTTTTGGAGGCGGTCATGAACGCCTCTCGAGTCAAACGGCAGAAGGCATGGAGACGGACAAAGACGTACCTGTAGCTCCACCTAGTGGATGCATTGTAGATTGCACGCAATATATGAAAAAAATTTAAATCTAGGCCATTATTTGAAGGTGCGCCTCATCATCCAGTGCGCCTTTTAGTGCGGAAAATACGGTAATTTATATTATGACAGCATAGTTGTTAAGAATGAACCTCTGCTGGTTGCAGCCGAGCATCGTACTCCATTTTGCCTTAACTGTTTCAAGAAGATTAATCCACACAAGAGTCTTAATGATCACTTAATAGACTAATTTATTATCCCCACGCCTAATTAAAACATCCTTTGTGACGGGTTTAATGTTCACGTATCTGTCCGCAGATGGTTGCAAATGTGGCCTCAGGACTACTGGCAGAGTCTGGACCAAGCGGAGGGCCTGGAGTCTCTGATAAAAGCCAACGAGTCGAATCCTGCGCTTTTGTGGAAGCACATCCAAAGAATCGCCGTAAGCCGAGCAAGAGGCAAACACTGATGTTGGCCTTAAACAGTCCAAGGAGGGTGGAGGACATCCAGGAGTCCAGATGTGCTCCACAGAATTCAGACACACATTTATTTATTTTATTATTGTTAATGAGGGAATGAAGGACGCTCCTGATTTGCACCTGCGCCTAAAACTGATGTAAACCACACGGGCAGTTTATTTGATTTTGTTGTTTTACAAGGCACATCCTTTGACTTCAACAATGTCAAGGTGCTGAGCATTAACTTTCAACTATGTATGGCAAATTTACTCTGCAGGCGCGCATTGTCATTCTCAGGGGGAGACATGTATTCATTGGAGTGAAGCCGAGCTCAAATCGAGTCTGCCGCGTGTGTGTGTGCGTGCGCATGTGCGAGGTCAATCAGGACAGTAGCCACTGGATTTAATGAGCTTATTATATTTTTACCCTTTTTTTTAATAAGTAGCATAATAGTTTGCTGTGCCAATGTTTTACACAACAATGCAAGGAAAATGCGTTACATGGCTAATATTTCATCAGTTTGCTACCTATTGTATGATATGGTGCAACCTGTGCAATTGAGCTGAGCTTTTTTTTTATTTAATTTTTTACAACACACAAACAAGCACACTATATTTGTTACATTTTTATACCAGGATAAATGTTTTATTTTGTGAATAAGCATCACACAAGAGAACATTTTTTTTGAATCATTGCAGGTTTAGAATGGTATTTTGAAACTCATATTTTAGCAAAGTAAATATAAATATTATACCCCATAATGGCAGTCTTATTGAATTTGATTTGCAGTTAAGCCCCAAATGATGCATCCTCTGACCAAGTTTCAAGTAGAAAATGTAATAAAAATGAAAAATGTACCTTAGAGCACAATCCTCGCGTATTGTTCGGAATTATTTAAATATTTGAGATCCATTTACTGAGAAGGTGTTGGAATTGGACAAACAATAGTGAAAATGGTAAATGCATTGTCTCTTAACGTCTTCTGCCACTCTCATTTCCAGCCACAAGATACCCGTTCAGCAAATGAAAATGTAAAACTTGAAATTTGGCCACTATACAAACACATTTGGGCTTAATTGTATCTGATGCGCAGACGAATCCTTTAGTTACAACTTCACCAGCAGGAGGAAGAGTACAAACATGTTTTGCCAATGAAAATCTTGTCTTGCGTGAAAAGAATCGGAAGTAATTATTTTTATTGCTCGTTACAGTCTCGCGGCTCACCCCAAACCTCCATCTTTCTTGCATTGAAGCAGTCCAAACTTGGCGGAAGAAGGCCGCTTCTCACTTTAAATGCAAATGACGAGCCGCTGCGATCAATCGAAGGCTGCAGAATAGCAGCTTTCACAGTGGACTTTGCCTCCATGCAGGAACATGTTGTCGATGAGGTCTCCCATCGGCTTCCAGCACGAGGCGCACTGAAAAATAGGGAGAGTGTCATGACAAAATGTATTTTTCTACATATTTTCAAGTACTGTACTCATTTCCATAACACACTAGTTATGATGAAATGACTGGCAAAAGCCAGGGATGCATGCAACGTGGTACAATTTGTCACATTCCCACCTTCGGATGATTGAGATCGCTCAAACAACTCAAGGTCCCACCATTAATTGTTCCCTTACTTTCCTGAATATCAATCAAACCTCAACCTTCAAACCAAGGTCCAAATTGAAGCATAATAAAAGCGACATAACATTCTCTTAAATGGAACCGTGATTTTTGATGTACATTTATGTGGTTATCGTCATGATAACGGGCCCCCCCGGGGGCAAACCATAATTCCGACATGGCCTGCCATATAAACAAGTCCCTGCTCGGCATGGGCTAATTACCAGTTGGACAGTTTATCGGGATTTTAAAAAGTTGAGGTTTCAATAACCGCTAATGCTGTCTGTCACTAGTAATGAGCTGATGGGGCACAATATGATTGGCTCCTTGCAGAGTTGAGTAAACGGGCAGTCTCTTTGAAGATAATTGGGGCCTGTCGCCCCCACCCCCTTCTTCCTTCTGCACTGCAGAGGGTGAGCAGTTATGCACGGAGGAGGAGGAGCAAGATGAAAGAGACGGCGCAAACGTGGATGCATTTTATTCCTCTGGTGATTAATGTGCTTTGTCCTAAAAAACATATATATATGGTGCCCGCAGATGGGTGCTAGTTATGTTGCGTTGCCTTCACTAACCCATAAGTCTGTTCTAAAAGTAGCTCAGCGATGATGGGGAAAAATGGGATTGAAATAGAAGGATGTTTACGTATTAATTTTTATTTATTTATTTAAACGTCTCTTCAAGTATCAAATATTCAATATTTTGTTGAAAAAGAAAATGTCTTTAATGGGAAAAAAATTAAAGGACATTTCAGAGCTGTTATTTTAATATCATAATACCACCATAGGGTGGCACGTCAGCTTCACAATGCAGAGGTGAAGGGTTTGATTGCAGCTCTGCCCTTCCTGTGTGGAGTTTGCATGTTTTTCCCGTGCCTGCATGGGTTTTCTCCGGGTACGCCGGATACTCCTCCCACATTCCAAAAACATGCATGGCAGGGTCTTGGAACACTCTGCAATTGGCGACAGCTGGGATAGGCTCCACCATGCCTGCAACTCGTGTGGCACTCAGCACATTGGAAATTTGATGGATGGATAAACACTACAATATTTTTTTCCTCACAGTTATCAAATACTGTCAGAATCTAATAGCAGCCCATGCTTTAGATGCTTACTGAATTGAAGCCCCACAAGATTTGCCAACTTCTCACATGACAGCACACATGGTGCTTTCAACTTCCAAGTTTTGTTTCCAGGCACATTTTCTAACACACCCACAGTGATGCAGCCCGCCACCCACAGATCCGCACATCTTGGCGAAATTACCAACAGTGCTCTAACCTGCTTCTGCCACATCGCCGTGCAACCCACCAAGCCCGATTTATGCCAAAAATGGAGTGAATATATGAACAAATACAGAGTTAAAGCATGTTTTGGAGGAAAGCTGAATGAGAAGTATCCAAGTGGCACAATGGGGTTTCATATTTGTATCTCTCTGCGTATGCCACTTTCTGGGAACCGCAATATTGCTGTCGTCATGAGGTTGCCAAGCAACCAGCTCGGCCTGCAGGAAGTCACTGGCCAAGCGAGACTTTTTTTCCCCCTTTCTTAGTGTCAAACTGTGTTGTCAATTCTTCTTATTTGTTGATTTATTTATTCTCTTAACTTCTTATTTGAAAACAGAGAGAATGATCAGTCTACTACAAACGTGTTGAAAGAAGGAAAAGTCACATTTCCACAGTGTGAGAAAAATATCAAATAATGACCCAAACGTACCTTGAAACAATGCGGGTGGCAATTAATGTTAAGGTGCTCTATGGTGATCTTGGCATCGTTGCCCACCATCTGTCCACAATACGTGCAGGGAGAGGACAAAGAGCTGCAGGTGGAAGACACACAGAAAAAAGATATTTGGGGGGGGGGGGGGGGAACATGAATACATTTTCATACTTCCTCTATTAAGATGCTAGGAATTCTACATGTGTTCGTAATTAGCTCAGTTTGAGTTGAATTTGTTCCGTGACCGTGCGCCAGAAAATTCACTACTTGAATTATTATTATTTTTTTTTTATAATTTGAAAAAAAGAACTCTATAATAATGACCTTTCTAGAAAACACACAGTCATGATGTTATTACATTGTTTCTTGTTTCTAGAATATTAACAGTTTTTGCCACATTTTTGAACATTGTGTTCCTCCTTATGGTGCATGCTTTGGCCACCTGGCGGCAGTATACTCGAGACATATGGTTAAGACGAAGGAGATGGTCACAATTGCCCAGTAAGCCACATCAATGTTCGTAATTCTTCGCAGAGGATAAAGATTGCGTGCCTGTGAGTAATATTATACTCGCTTTATATTGCTGCACTGTTCGTGTTCAAATAGCATTGTTTATTAGCATTTAGCTAAATGTACTAGGGCTGAACAATTACGTAATCAAATTTAAATTGACATCGCAATGTAATTAAATGTAATTTTCCAATCGCATAGGCTGCCATTCGCGGGGGGACAACTGCTCAATCTTGGTCGGTCGGTCGGCTTTAGTTTTGTTTTTTAATAAATATGTAGATGTATTCATTTATTCATATATATCATCCATATAAGTTCAGTCCTTAATTGTTGTTACATTGTTTTTCAATGTTGCTAGT
The DNA here is from genome assembly GCF_054856545.1 of Hippocampus guttulatus. Taxonomy (NCBI): domain Eukaryota; kingdom Metazoa; phylum Chordata; class Actinopteri; order Syngnathiformes; family Syngnathidae; genus Hippocampus; species Hippocampus guttulatus. The sequence goes on along the minus strand of NC_141262.1, from coordinate 31,683,501 downwards.
AGGGAGCGAATGTTTTTGTCAGGGTTCGTCAAGGTTCAACAGGATCGTTCAAGGCTTTTGAACATGTTCAAAATTTTCTTGCGACAAGAAAAGCCATTAAAACTGTTGGCGAATGGCTGGAGAAAATTTGCGACCTTGAACGAACCCCGATGAACCCTGATGTGAATGCACATTCACTACCTTTGCCAACACTCACAAACGTTCGCCCCACAGTTGGATACGGGCTTTCAACATTCTCATCTATGTAAAGCTAGGTAAAGCTTTTTTTTCTCTCTCTTTCTTTACAAGTGTAATTCTCTTTGTTTTATGTTTAGTTTGACAGTAAACCTAAACTGGGAGATTCAGTAACTATCAGCCAAAGTGATGTTTGTTAGAGGTAATTACCTGGAGTAAGAAGAGGACCAGCTGGAAGAGCCATAGACACAAGACAATCAGGATGTGTGCCAAAATAATTCATCAAGATTTCAAGATATCAATCACTGAAATAAAACATACCTATTGAGTGAGCCTGTGGCATTATGGGAGGACATCTCTGACGTGTCGACATACTCCTTCACGTACACGAAGGGCCTTCAATGAGCACGCAGGATGAAGATGAGTTCAGACAACATGGATGGATTAGTTGTCACATTGATTGAAATGATTCTCACTTTTTGGTGTCGGGTTCTGGTGTGGGGGTTCGCGGGGCCTCCACGAGCACGGTCCTGGTGTCAGACAGGGCATCATCGTTAGTCTCATCGCTCAATCAGGGGTGACATGATGATGATACACACGCTCACGAGGCTGCATCTGCTCAGTGCAACTCAGAAAGATAATCATTTTCTGTCAGCGCCGGTTAATGTCGAGCTGCTTGATGGTGAGGACGTTTGACAAATAGACATCTCTAATGCGCATTGGTAATGTGACATCTGGAGAATCGTAATTGTGTGGGAGAAACAAGAAGAAATTGCACTACGGTAGAGAGGCGGAATTTCTTTTAAAGATTTCTGATGACATACCCCAACTCAGCCTTTACTACAGTATATGGACAATGTCCATTTTGTTTTTTTGCCAATAATCAAATAAAATATTCGTAAAATTGATAAATTTGTATGTAGGCCAGATTATCTATCCATTTTCTGATCTGTTTTATCCTAACAAAGGTTGCGGGGGGTGCTGGAGCCTATCCCAGCTGTCTTCGGGCAGTAATCAGTTGCCAGCCAATCGCAGGGCACACAGAGACAAACAACCATCCGCGTTCACACTCACACCAAGGGACAATTTAGAGTATTCAATCAGCCTGCCATGCCCGTTTGTGGGATGTGGGAGGAAACCGGAGGACCCGGAGAAAACCCATGCAGGTACGGGGAGAACATGCAAACTCTACACAGGAAGCCGAGATCGAACCCATGACCTCTGCACTGTGAGGTCAACGCGCTAACCACTGGCCCACCGGGCCACGGGCTACATTAGATATCTTTTAAAAAATTTATTTTGTTAATTTATTGGTGAATTAAATGGATCCATGTAAGAGGCTATCCCATCTTATTTTGGGTCAAAGTGAGACGACACCCTAGACTGTTTTTTGGACAATCACAGGGCATTAGAAATAATAAACTAAAATTGAAAAGGGGAACCGAGTACGAAACTCATCTCCGAATGACCTGGCCTATTTGTCTGTCTTAAAAAGCCTTTCAGCCCCAAAGTTTGCCCACCCCAGAAATTTCATAGGCTTGTGTGCCAAGGCTATATCAATTGTGCACAATGACAAGGTCACACAAACGGTTGGAAGAAAGCTTTACTTTCCACAGTTGTAACGGCCCAATACTTTTGCTTATTTTTACATACAGATAGGAGAATTCTCAAAATACGACTGACTCTAACGTGCTAAAGTAAACATGTAAAATGCTCCTGGAAAAGCCAACATTATAGTCCTGCACAACAACAACACCAGCCTGATAAAAGAGCTTCGACTGCAAGCGCATTAGAGCAGAAGAGAAGACCAGCAAAGCAAACAGACCAAACTTTCACAAGATCATGAACTCACCGATCCATCGACAGCCCCTCCTGTTCGCCGTAGGTCTCCCTGGAATATGAAAGAGAGCCGGATTAGACTTTCACTGTCGGCTGGAGCCGTCAATATGTTGGGCACGTTCCAGCAAGCGGGGATTTGTTTGTTTGGAGGGGTTTTTTCCCATCTAACTCGTCCCCGCAGAGGCCAGAGATTTATTGACCAAGTGGGTGACTTTGACAATTCTGTCACTTGATCATGAACTAAGAGTTTATCTCGATCTCAAGTTGCAAAAAGGCAGAAATTGTCTGGAAAATGTTCAGCGAGAGGTTTGAGTGGGAAATTTCAAGGTGCACGATATGGATGTATGATATTAGATGTGGATTATCAAGCTATTTTGCGTCATGAATAGAATGAAAACAAATCAAAGTGAATATTGTGTTTTGTTATAAAAAGACATGCATGCAAACTTATTTTAATAATGACGATGTTTCATTTGTTTGTGACTAATGAATTGTTCTCAAATTTCCCAATAGACAATGAATAAAATGAACACATTAGTAGTCATGTATGGGATGTTGTGCCCTCTAAACAGCTACCAGATAGATTTTCCACATTTGTATCATCCAAACAGATTTAAAAGTAACACTGGTCAACAAATTGGTACTTAAAAATAGTCATAATAATCAGAGCGGCAAGTAAATTTTTTAGATGATTTTCTCAAGTACATCTTCATAATAATACAGTGATTAGACTTTATATACAAATCTGAAAGACTGGTTCAGATTGGTAGATAATGTTGGTTGTCAGATCTCCCCCACCCCATCCATTTCTGTGTGTTGAACGTTTAGCAGCATTTTGGGGAGAATTTTTAAGGTCTAATTGTTTTGTTTTGTTTTTTCCCTCGATGCATTTCAATGGATGTCAGTTATATTTAAAATGTGGCTAATCTTGGTCCAGGCCAATGCCAATCCTCCCCCCACGAATACGGGGGTCCACAGTACAGTAAATAAAGAAGTTGTTTAAATTGATTGGATGGATTGCTCCTTCTTCCGATCAGATTGGTGATCCATTTCCATTATTTTTGTGTGTCTGAAACTCACTGATTCTCAACTCAACTGTGTTTATAGAGCACTTTAAAACAACCACTGCTGTGTACAAAGTGCTGTACATCGAGCAACTAACATATATACAACAATAAATTAATAACGAAGTCAATAGAAAGCACAAAATAATAAAACTAAGATCAAGTCTGAGTGATGCTGAGTCAAAAGCCAAAGAATACAAATGAGTTTTGAGACACGTTTTAAAGATGGGCAGCGACGGGGCTTGGCGAATGTTCAGTGTGAGGTCATTCCACAGATAGGGACCAGCAACGGAAAAGGCTCCATTCCCTTCTGAGCCTCCGCTTAGTTCTTGGTGCCTCTAATAGAGTCTGGTCCGGAGATCTGAGGCACCGGGCAGGTGTGTAGGGGCGGATGAGCTCAGAGAGGAAAGGTGGAGCGAGGCCATTTAAAGATTTGAAAATAAATAATAGGATCTTAAAAAGAACTCTAAAATGTATGGGGAGCCAGTGAAGGGATGCCAGAGTAGGAGTTATGTGCTCCCTCTTAGGGGTACCAGTCAAGAGGTGAGCAGCGGTATTCTGGACCAACTGGAGATGCTTCATGGAGGATTGGCTGACTCCAAAGGAAAGTGCATGACAGTAATCCAGCCGGGATGTGACGAAGGCATGAATTACTGTTTCAAAGTGCTCCTGTGAAATTGTGTAAAGCCCAATGTAATCTAGCAATATATTTTGTAATATTTATGATTTAAGGGTTAGGTTCTATAATGTGTGTGGGAGATTTTTTCTGAGGCGTCATAGCGATAAATTACAATGCAGGGTGTAAAATCTGTATTGTGCAAGCTTTGGTTTGTTTGTTTGTTTGGTTTGTTTGTTTATTGAACATAAAACATATATACAGTAATAATTTGACAGAAAATAAGGTAGATAAAAAAAGAAAGAAATCAATCTTCATACAACACAGTTATTATGTTCAAGGGAGTAGGAAGAAGTAAAAAACTTATCTAGTCCTACCCCGTTATGTGATTGTATCTAATAAATCATTTTTATATCAATCAGAAAAGAAAAAAGTAAGAAGAAAGATTTATTGGCCACACTTCAAAACAAACAAAAAAAAAAGAAAATAACTCAAAAATCTAATGTTCTCGGGGGGGAAAATGTAAGGGTATATTTGAAATCAACATCTAAAAATGTGTAGGGAGATATAAAGCCATGTCTGATTAAAATTTGCTGGTGATCAGTGTCATCCCCTGATTTCGAAATCAAACCCAGATGTCGCACGCAGGGTGCATTTATCCAATATTTGATTTGAGTGTATTTCCCTTACTTCCCACTCATTTCCATAAATTCCCCTGGAGAGTATCCAACTTTGAAAACTCTTTTATTTCCTACCTGATGGTGGTGATGGTTGTGACTGTGTGCATCCGCGAGTCCTCCAGGCTACGAAACACATCAAATACCAGCATTATGTAAGTTAAGTTTCCACTTAGGTTTAGCTTGTTTTCAATTAAATGCTTGACAGCCTCTTAATTTCCACACACTTATAAATCCTGCTAGAATGGCGAAAAGGGGAGAAAAAGCGACTTTAATTTGCATCTAATGAGCTCCGCCATGGGGAAATGACTACCTCTCCTCCTCCGCTTCTTCCTCTGTAGCGTGAGGGATAGTATACACAGAGGGGGACGTCCACCTGTCCCACGGCGAGTCATTTTCTTTGGACCTAAAAACACAAGATGAGGGGGAAATTCACATTATATGCATTGTGGGAAAAAAAGGCATGCGCTCACCACGCTGATGAGAAATCGGCATCTGATATCCGACCTATTTTTATCAGCAACAGCGCGCAACGTATTCTGGTTCAATGAGCAGAGTGTTCATGCCGCAAAAGCCTCGCCGTAGAGCGAGAGGGAGTCGGGTCAGTGGAATAAAAGGAGTAAGACAGCTAGCTCCCCAGCCCTCCTCCAAAGGTGACTCACTTTCTTTCAAATGTAACCAGAGTCTGTTGTTCCTCCCGTTGGCCTGCTCTTGGAGCCTCTTGGCTGAGTGAAAACACAGACATTGAAAGGCTTTTAGCGCATTATGGACAAAGGGAGAGCTGAACAAAACAAGCCGGAGTACATGGAGTGGAGGTGTAAGAGTAAATCGAAGTGTGTCACCACCTCTCCTCTGTTGTGGTCTGCAGAGGTGTTGTGGTTTCCCACGTGCGCGCCCACGACCGGTGAGTGCTTAGGCTGAAGAAGAGGCGAGCCGTGATGGAGGAGTCGCGGCACATGGAGCGGAACGATAAAGTAAGTGCATTGCTCAAGAAGTGCATTTGTGCGGCTCCCGGCGCTCACTCGCGTATCCATTACAGGTACACCAGGCTGAGGCGAATACCTTGTGGCGGTGGTGTCGATGGGGATGACGTCCTCTGCCAGCGATTCCAGGATTTGGCTCTTCAGACTTGTTAGCATGCGCAAACAAATAACATACAATTAAAGAATAATATGAGGCATGCTGGTATGGGAGTGGTAAGCATGTCTGTCTCACAGTCAAATGCTGTGGGTTCGAATCTCGGTTCAGACCTTTCTGTGCAAGCTTTGCATATTCTATATTGTTTAGCAACGTGATTCGAAACTACCAAAAATGTGAGCCGAGGAACCATTTTGGGTGGGACCGACCAATATGGATTTATTTGAGACTTGGCATAATAAAATTGTGATAACTGATTGATCAGCCAATGAATTGAAATATATACAGATACCGGTGGTATGTCAACTTAGGAGCGCAAATGTGTAGTATAGTATTACCCATACCTGTCAACTCATACGGTTTAGCCATAGTTCATACGGATTTTGTGGTGAATCTTACGTATATGGCCGTATCGCACAAATCATACGGATTCTGAAAATTTCCGGGGTTTTTTTTCACCAACTCCAAATGATTTGGAGTTGGTGAAAAAAGTAACGCAGGAATACAACTCTGAACACAGTAATGCCACTAAGTAGAATGATGATTAGACATTAACCAGACATTGTATTATGGAGATCTACAATAAATATCATTGAAAATTTCGTGGGGTTTTTTTCTGCCGTTATTTTGACATATAAAATGCTTTGATATGTTATAAGGATTTTTTGCTCTTTATAAGGATTTTTTTTGGTAGTTTATACAGGTTGGCGCTCCGAAAAGTTGACAGGTATGATTACCGGTACTTCTAATTAAAGCTACTGCAAGAACAGAATAAAACAAGTCATTTACTTTCATGTGTTTAATTGTGTTTGTTTTCCCTTGACCTCAAACCCAGTTCTCTGACTGTAATGCTACAATTGACAATAGTTACTGCACATGCAAGGGCAATGACTAAGGTTTCCCATCTGATCATGTATTGCCTCCTATCAGTCTGCAGCATACAGTACGAGTTGAGAGAGTGACCAGCATCTTAGTAATTGTGACACCTCGAAAGAAAACTTCAAAGAGAATTTTAACGAGTGTAAATAACTTGTTGACAAGCAAACTCGTTCCCTGCTGGTTGCATTTAACTCAACTCAACTGTATTTATGGAGCACTTTCAGACAGCCATCGCTGCATACAAAGTGCTGTACATGGAGCAACTAACATATACAACAGTAAAGCAACATATCGTAACAAAGACGGAAGAAAGCACCGAACAGCAAAACCAAGAACAAATCTGAGTCATGCTGAGTCAAATGCCAAAGAATACAAGTGAGTATTGAGGCGGGTTTTAAAGATGGGCAGCGAGGAGGCTTGCCGAATGTTCAGTGGGAGGTCATTCCACAGAGAGGGACCAGCAACAGAAAAGGCTCAATCCCCTCTGAGCCTCAGTTTAGTTCTTGGTACTTCTAATAATAGTGTGGGACAAATAAAGGATATCTTATCTTAATGTCTGGTCTGCAGACCTGAGGCGCCCGGCAGGTGTGTAGGGGCGGATGAGCTCAGAGGAATCAAAAATGTTTGTCGATGTGAGGAGAAACGCAAGTAGGGACCAACTACATCGCCGCATGGACTCGTCATTTTAGTCTGTACAGCCCAATAAGTAATCATGCAAACACGCTTTATCATTAGCTAAACCAAATGCACTAAAACAGAGGAGTCGCTCTAAATTCATTTTTATACGTAGAGGCCATCGCACAAATTGGTGAAATTTGTGTACCCAGGCAATAAAATGTTTAAAACGTACAATTACACGAAAATTGTATCAAGCGTCCAGCACATTCACTTTTACTGTGCGACTGATGATGTTCGCTTTCTGTATTAAAGCCTCAGAGACATTGAATTGCTGAAGCATTCTCAGTGTTGTAATTTCCCTGTGTTACTGTGCTGCCTCCTGTTGTGCGAGTGTTAAACTACATATGATGACGCTGCGTTCGCTGCGCATGAGCAGTTCAGTATTTAGGAAGAGCGTGCAGGTTCGGGGTGTCGTGGTGTCCTCACACATGGTCGTCAAGCCTTTAAGTTCGTAAAGTCCGCAGAGTTCATGACCAAAAAACTCGACCATCAATTTTCCTATAATCTACATCTGCCTTCTGCCCCTGCCTTCCACCTCTGACCATTACCTTCTGTATTCCGTCTCCAAACCCACCTTGAGTCACCTACAATCTGTCTTCCATCTCCCAAACTTGCCTTCTACCACCTATTAAAGAGCCTTACCTCAAGATACCTGCCTCCTGTATTCTAACCGATGCACCATCCTGTACCCTGTATACCCCAAACTGATCCAGCATAATTATCCTCCCCAACACTTTCTATTAGTGACAATGCCATGGCTAAGTTTAAGTATTTGCTGATTTTGATGGTAAAAACCCATGAAGCGTTTCACTACAAAAAAGATTACTTAAAACAAAACATGTCAGAGATTGAGCGATACAGTATCATACAGTATCATTAAAATTTTAGCTAACAAAGAAAAAGGGGGAAATGAACATGTATTTATATATATATATATACTGTATATATACACACACATACATACACACACTTGTCTGTAAGTATATTTCTATATCAATTTGAGACTATTTGTATGTGTACTTTTTTTAATGTATTGCTGAGGTATCTATTGTGTATCGACATCTCTAGCATTTACCTCATGTAATATTGCAACGATGTAATATGGTGGGGAACATGACAACCTAGCAGCGATTAATGTCTGTCTCACAGTTCTGCGGTTCGGGGTTGGCTCTGGACTTCTTGTGTGGAGCTTGCTTGTGCACAATTCAAAAACTTGCATGGTGGGTCCATTGAGGACTCAAAGTCGCTCATGGTTGTGAATGCCAATGTGAGTGGCTGTTAGTCGTGTGGCATGTGATTGGCTGGTGGCCAGTCCAGGGTGTGCTACACCTTTCACCCAAAGCACACCAGGTGCGCAGAGCCACGATAGAAAATGGATGGACAGATGGATAATGAGGACATCTTTGTTTTATATCCCGGCCCTTATTGAGGTGAACAACACCTAAAAATCCCCTGAGGGGAACAACCAGTTAACTTGGCTTCCAGTTCTAGTATGCTCAGATAATGAATTCCTCTATCTATCAAAAGATATCAAATCAACTCTGATGGCCTTATTAGTTATTTTGGCCATTAATCATTCATTCATTTTCCGAATGGCTTGATCCTAACTAGGGTCGCGGGGGGGTGCTGGAGCCTATCCCAGCTGTCTTCGGGCAGTAGGCGGGGGACACCTTGAATCGGTTGCCAGCCAATTGCAGGGCAATCAGAAACGAACAACCATTCGCGCCCACACCCACACCTAGGGACAATTTGGAGTGTTCAATCAGCCTGCCATGCATGTTTTTGGAATGTGGGAGGAAACCGGAGCACCCGGAGAAAACCCACACAGGCCCGGGGAGAACATGCAAACTCCACACAGGGAGGCCGGAGCTGGAATTGAACCCGGTACGTCTGCACTGTGAAGTCAACGTGCTAACCATTCGACCACCGGGCCGCCCGCCATTGATCATTTCAAATTAATTTGCTAATGTACTGTATGTCACGGCATTTGAAAAATGTGTGATAGTTCAAAAAAATATGCATTGAATAAAGTAAGGAGTTATTGCATCAATAAAGATGTATGGTATTGCATTCATTCGAAGAGATCACATAGTTTAAGAGCTTACTAGGTGTTGGCTTGCTGTAGATATAAGAACTGACCTGATCTCTGGGTCTTTCCTCTCCATGAAAGTGTGTGGCGAACTAAAGAAGAACATAACATCTGAATTAAAACTATAAGTAAGACTGATTACAATTTGTCCTGGCAAAGTAAAGTCAGAATTCACACAAGACTATGTGAGATTTAATCATACAATTAATGTAGAGTACATGAGCAGAAAACTCATCTTTTTAGCTATTTAAAATCAAAATTAATATTTGCAGTGAAACCTCAAAAGTTTAACCCATAGTCAGTTTAACAATTTTATTAATGTTGCAATATGTCTCGGGGTGAACAATTTTCTTTGTTTTTTTTTCTCCCTGTAAATTATGAGCAATACATTTACATAGCTATCATAAGGCTTCACTCATCTTCATTTGTGATAAAACTGCTTGTACAGTTAAAAGGTTTTATGACCGCAATAATGTGAAACTGAAACAAATTGATTTATTATTAGTAAACCAGCATTGCTGAAAGCCTTGTGTTGAACTTTAGGCGTTTCACTGAAAATAGTCCATTTAATTGTAATTATTTCAAGAATTCTGACGGGAACACATTGGAGCACGATAGCAGTTATACACTACGCAATGAAACTGTTGCAGTCGCAATCACGACAAGTTTGTCTCCTCCTATTAGCACCACAAACAGCACTCCCGAGAGAGGAAAGGTGGAATTTGTGCGATCCATTCTGTACCTGCTGATGGAAATATCAGAGAGGGGCTGTAGCAGGTCAGAGGAGCTGCAGGAGAGAAAAGGGACTCGTAATCACATTGTGCTGCATTATGCATGACGAGAGCTGCACCACGGTCACAGCTCCCAAACCAATATGATTACCTGTTTCGGGATGTGGTCCCTATCGGGTACGGATCAAATGGATCAGTCGAGCTGAAAGACAATTTCACACTGATTTCACTCTCAATTGTCAGCACGACGCGTCTGTTGTCACATTGACTCTTAATGGGAAGATGTAATTCAGGATGAATTGTAAACAGAAACAGAGATGGACTGGAGGGTCGGGGGGAGGGGGTCACTGGGAAACAAAATCACAATGATTGTGAAAGCGCTGCATCGTATTTTGATTGATGTTGAAATCCCGATTAATAAACACGATTATTCATTGATTTCAAATCTTTGTATTTATTGAAATATAACTTAAAAGAACAACCAATAAATAAACCAGTAACAAGTAAAACAATAATTAATAAAATAATGGCAGCAAAAAAACAAACAAAAAAAACTATAGATAAAAATGTCTGCCTGCAATGCACACATTGGCCTCTATGAGGCAGCGTGGTGCATGAGGACAGTGTGTGTCGCAGCAAATTACCAGCATCTGTTATTTGGATGAAAAACGATTTATTTTCTATTTAACAAAACGTTTTTGTTCATTCATCCATGCCAACCACACTAATAACAGGCAGATCATAAAAATGCTCTTCCACCAGATGACAGAAGGTGTAGTACATAATTAACCCATGTATCCACTTTTTGTGCATTGTTTTGCTAAAGCTCCTATCGCACTGAGTGGCGAACAATGGCCAGTGTTTTTGAAGGCAGCGAACGTTGCGTTAATGTCAGAGTTTGCCTTGCCATAAGAAAAATGACTAAAACTCTTGGGGAATGTTTGGTGAATGTTTCGCCAACATTAATGACCTTGACCGAACCTGACAGAACTTTGACATGAACACGCATTTTTCTACCTTCGCCAACAGTCGACCTCAGTGGAATAGGGCCTGAAGTAGTGTGATGAGATTCGGGGTTTTTTCGACATGAAATATGTATCTTGGCTCAGTCAAGTTTGGGAAACATTTGGATGCACACATTTCAGCAGATTGTTCGAATCAATCGCGATGCATTGGACTAGCGACCGGAAGGTAGCACGCCTCCGTATCCAAGAAGCGGAAATGACGTGTGCATAGAGTCCATTACACACACACACACACACACACACACACGCACACACACACAATTTTGCCTTCCTGACAGATCAAATGTTAGCTCGTCATTCGGGTTTTCCAGTGAAAGCTAGCAATAAGCTCCCAGTGTCTCTTAAACAAAGAATGTGTTGTATTACAAATTTACACTGTGTCAAACTGTGACATCATTAAGCAGCCTAAAACACACTCACCAAAAGAACACAAGCACAGCAAAACGGTGCTTCTAAAAACAAAGGAACTTGCACAAACACAACTACTTCATCCTACACATTGATTTTCTTTGATTCTAATATTTTTCTGATCGTGAGAAGCCCAAATCGGAATTTCAATTAATTGCACAGCCTTAGTCAACAGCATTAGCCTTCATCGTCAGCTCGATGTACAGGTACGTAAACGCCAAGAATCATGGACCGTTTCCCCACATCAAACCAAACATGCCCAGAAAAAGCAAGTCAAACTACCGTACCTCAACTCTGTCACTGTGGTGGTCACACGTGAGCTCAAGAGGTCACGCTCCTCCCTGAGCAGTGATGGCGAGATGGAGAGGTAAGGAGCGAGGAACCGCATGAAAGACGTGATGAGCGGAGAAAAGAGGGCAGGCAAAGGTTACTGTGGTGCTTCTCATGCACTATTTACACTGAGAGTACTGACAGACATGCAACTATTTGACTAGTCTGCAAACCAGGACAGAATGGATTTTGTGTGTGTGGGGGGCGGGGGGGGGGGCACTTGCCATACCTGTTCTCAGTAATGGTGACAGTTTGGGAGGTTATAGCGACAGTCTCTGTGTTGCTGACGGACAGAGAAGGCACGGCATTCAGAGTCAGTACGGATCATTTTACAAGTCGTCAGATCAAAAACTCTTTTCTACCAGGAAGTCGTGCGATTGCATCTAACTGGTTTGTTTTCAGTGTAAGTCGTGTGATTGCATCTAACTGGTTTGTTTTCAGTGTAAGCGGGTGTATCTGAGCCTGGTGGAGACAAACAAAGCAGTGATACTTCAACAGAACAGAACATTCTCTTCTATTTTCGGCCGTGCAGACAACATGTCGTTTCCTCTTTCAAAGTATCGGCTTCAAGAAAGCTTTCTTTCTGAATTCATATCTCACGTTGAGCAGCATGGAATATTGAAGACCAATGGGCTTCAGCAAAGGTTATTGGCCACAATGCATTTTCAACAGGTTGTACCAAACGCCTTTCTAGAGATTTACCATGTCACTCTTCACAATCATGTAAACATCACCTCTCTGCGCTCAGAAGCGATGTGAAAATAGCTAGCAGAAAAGACACTGCATACAGTCTTGTTTACAGAGCGGTAGATGTATGTGCTGATAAGAATTAGAAGTGCAGAATGTATTATTATTTATTTTTAAATGAAGTCAAATCAAAATAAAAATTTACTACTGGATAATGAAAAATGCCAAACATGCAGACACAGAGGGAGAGCAAATGCTTTTGCAACAATTTCTCTCCTTACATGCAGTTTTTTTTGTTTTTGTTTTTGTTTTATTTAATTGCATTTATTTGCAGAACTATTGGTCTTTCCTGGAGATGAACGAAAGATCAGTGTAAAGCTTTGCATCCAACTTGTGCATCATGCAAATACAATGACACTGACAACGAAAGCACTGATTTGGAACATTATAAAAAAAGAATTTTTTAGAGGGTATGGGGCGGGTGTGGGGGGGGGGGCTTTTCTTGTACCTTTCAAATTCAGTGTGCAGATCCTCACTCCAATGGACGGAGCTGGAGGGAGCGGGCTCTTCAGGTTCTTCTTGCCTGTAGATGCGGAAAGATCAGAGGAAAAATAAATACAAATTGCAACGGGAAAGGGGGATAATTTCTCTCCCCACATGCTGTTTTTTTTTTAATTGCATTAATTTGTGGAACTACTGTTATTCATCCATTTTCTAATCCGCTTATCCTCACAAGGGTCGTGGGCATGCTGGAGCCGATCCCAGCTGCCAACGGGTAGTAGGCGGGGCCAACTGGTTGCCAGCCAATCACAGGGCACACATAGACAAACAACGACCATTCATGCCTACGATCACACCTAATGACAATTTAGGGTGATCAATTAACCTGCCATGCGTGTTTTTGGAATGTGGGAGTAAACCGGAGTACCCGGAAAAAAATCATGCAGGCACGGGGAGACCATGCAAACTCCACAGAGGAAAGCCAGAGCCAGAATTGAACTCTGCACCTCTGCACTGTGAGGTCGACACGATAACCAGTCGACCACTGTGCCGCCTCACTGGTATTTACCAGATATGAACTATTGAGCAGCGTTAAAGCTTTTCATGCATCCGACTTGCACATCATGTAAATACATTGCCAACGAAAGCGCTGATTTGGAACATTATCATTTTTATTTTTTGGGGGGGGGGGGGGGATTTGTGTACCTTTCAAATTTAGTGTGCAGATCCTCACTCCAACGGACAGAGCTGGGGGGAGCAGGCTCAGGTTCTTCAGGTTCTTCTTGACTATAGAGGCGTATTTTTTAAATTGCATTAAATTTGCGCTCCTACGGGTATTTACTGGATATGAACTTTTGAGCAGTGTAAAGCTCTGCATCCGACTTGCACAATATGTAAATACATTGCGATTGACAAAGAAAACATTGATTTTTTATTTATTTTATTTTTTGTGACTTTTCTTGTACCTTTCAATTTCAGTGTGCAGATCCTCACTCCAACGGACGGAGCTGCGGGGAGCGGGCTGTTCGGGTTCTTCTTGACTGTATCGGCGGAAAGATACGAGGAAAAAATAAATACAAATCACAAGGGGAAAGGAGGTGGGGGATCATTTCTCTCACTACATGCCGTTTTTTTAGTTGCATTCATTTGTGGAACTACTGGCATTTTTCAGATATGAAATATAGGGCAGTGTGAAGCTTTGCACCCAGCTTGCACAATATGTCAATACATTGCCATTGACAAAGAAAGCATTGATTTGGAACATTATTAAAAGAAAAATCTTTTTTATGGGGCGGGGGGGGGGGGGGGACTCATGTACCTTTCAATTTCAGTGTGCAGATCCTCACTCCAACGGACAGAGCTAGGGGGAGCGGGCTCTTCGGGTTCTTTTTGACTGTAGAGGCGGAAAGATAAGAGGAAAAATAAATAAAAATCGCAAAGGTAAAGGGATAATTTCTCTCACGACATGTAGTTTTTTTTCTTAATTGCATTCATTTGCCGAACTACTGGCATTTACCAGATATGAAATATAGAACAGTGTTACGCTTTGCATCCAACTTGCATCATACGTAAATACATTGCAGATGACAAAGAAAGTATTAATTTGGAATGTTATAATTTTTTTGGGGGCTTTTCTTGTACCTTTTAAATTCAGTGTCCAGATCCTCACTCCAACGGACAGGGCTGGGGGGATCGGACTTTTCAAGTTCTTCTTGACTGCAGAGGCGGAAAGATAAAAGGAAAAATAATAGGAAGAATCAATACAAATCGCAAGGGCAAAGGGGGCAATAATTTATCTCACTACATACTGTTTTGTGTGCGTCTTTTTTTTTTTTTTAAATTGCATGAGTTTACGGAACTACTGGTCTTTCCCAGAGATGAAATAAAGAGCAGTGTAAAGCTTGCACCATATGTAAATACATTGCAACTGTCAACAAAGCATTGATATGGAACACAGGTTTCAAAGTCAAGGCCCGGGGGCCAGATCTGGCCCACTACATCATTTTATGTGGCCCGCAAAGACAAATCAAGCATGTCAACTTCCATGATAGTTGCTAAAGTCTGAACCAAAATTTCAAATTGTCATATCTAAGCCATAACAACAATATTTAAATTAAACAAGCCATTATTCTTGACATCCGATTTCAAAACAATATATCCATCAGGTTGTTGTTCACTGTGTCTGTAATATGTGGAGGTGGTTAAACATTAATATGGTTTTACAATATTCACAGTCATAACGACCCTCCAAGGGGAAACCGTAACGACAATGTGGCCCCTGACAAAAATGAGTTTGACGCCCCTGATTTAGAATATTATAAACATCTATTTTTTAATGTAATTTTATTTATTTATTCGTTTTTTTTAATTTGAGGTGGGGTGTTCTTTTACTTTTCAAATTCAGTGTGCAGATCCTCACTCCAACGGACGGGGCTGGGGGGAGCGGGCGCCTCAGGTTCTTCTGGACTGCAGAAGCGGAAAAATAAGAGTCAAAATAAATACAAATCGCAAGGGGAATGGAGGGGGATAATTTCTCTCACTACATGCTGCTTTTTTTTTTTTTAATTGCATTCATTTGCGGAACTACTGGTCTTTCCTGGAGATGAAAAAAAGAGTAATGTAAAGCTTTGCATCCAACATGCACAATATGTAAATACATTGCCACTGTCAACAAAAGCATTGATTTGGAACATTATAAAAATTCTCTTTTTTTGGCGGGGTGGGGGGTTCTTGTACCTCTCAAATTCAGTGTGCAGATCCTCACTCCAACGGACGGGGCTGAAGGGAGCGGGCTCTTCAGATTCATCTTGACTGCAGATGTAGAAAGATAACAGAAAAAATAACAGGAAGAATAAATACAAATCACAAGGGTAAGGGGGGGTGGGGGGGGGGGGAATTTGATTGACCCAGGAAGTCAGACTGACGAAGAAAAGATTACCTTACATACCATAAGGTGGAGGATTAATGATGTGTTAAGTTATGCATGTGTGTTCTTGATATGTTACACGCTTGCCATACATGATGTGTTGTTGAGCAGTAAACAGGTCATTCATTGACTTCAGAGCAGAGGGATTCACATACAACAGCATGTGAAGCTCAACAGTGCCACCTTGTGACTGGTGTTCTCAAACAATTTTGATGTCTTTCATTTGACTTTGTGAATTTCACAAACCCAGAAGTGAGATTCAAGAGATCCTCTGTTCTTGCTTCATGGTTGCTGAGAACTGGATCTGGATACTGCTCCTTTCTAATGACATAAAGGAAACAGATCACTGAACCTATTTTGGCCTGCGCACGCACGCACACACACACACACGCACACACACACACACACACACACACACACACACACACACACACACACACACACACACACACACACACACACACACACACACGCCTCTTTAGTCATTTCTAATTTGGAAGTAACTCTTGACAGGTATTTTTAGCTAGCAGTAAATGAGATGTGACTCCTTTGAAGTGAACACAGTGGCCAAATGCCATTCTGTGTCTTCTTGCCAACACTGCTGTGAAATGAATGGGAAAGTAGTTTTAGTTGTGTACCCTTCCTCTGAGTAAGCGAACGCAGAGCCTTTCTCTTCCTTTGCCAGCCCTGGCTCATCATCCCTCAGGCTGAAGTGGAAATGAAGAAGAAAAAAAAAATCTTATCAGATGGCATGCTAAGCTTAGACATGTTATTGCCAAAGGAAAGTTGGGGTTTTTTTCTCCTTTTTTTGCCTGCTTCCATCTACAAACAGGTGACAAATTAAAGTTGTGAAAAAGCAAGGCTACATCTCTTTCTCTGGAGCCACAAAGAGCCAACGCAAAGGCCGTAAAAATAATTGGACATATGTATTGAAGGATGTGTTGCCGCCAATACCTGGTGGAGTTTGAGTCATTAGGAATGAGGTTTTCATACATGGCGGTAAGCGTTTCAACTCTCGAGCTGTAAAGATAAAGAGCAAATGCATGAAATTCCAGGTCAAAGTCTCCTTGCAACGTTTGTCGAGATAGAATGCAAGCATGCCACTGAAATACCATCGAAGGACTCAAAGTGTGTACAGGAAAATTTTGAATTTCAGTTACCCACTGAAATTCAAAATTTTCACCAAAGAAAACAATAATACGGAAAATATACTGTATAGTCATGACACATCAATATCCTTTTTTTTCTCCATTACATTCGTGCCGCTTCAGAATTGCAACTGACACTTGAACAGTGAGTTGCAATTCTGATGAGCGTCGCTTGAATGTTCCTTTCGTTTCAAAAATGATCGGCGCGCTAATTATTTCAATAATAGTGAACACTTTTTTCAAAATGAGGGTGCTGAAGATCATGACAAGTAGCAAGGCATTCTAAAATACAACGCAACAAGAATTCTATAGTAGAATATAATATAAATACAAATGGCCAAATAAATATCTCTCTGCGAGTACACAGATACAGAGGTTTGTAATAATGCTAGTAACTATGCTGTTTCTTTCAAAGGGAAACATTTTCTGACGGTGAGGGGCACGCAAAAGTAACTTTCAGGTTAGTACGACAGATTTCTGACCTTGAGTTTTCCAAAAGCTCTGGTTCTTCATTGATTGTGACGAGATGAGTGTCGGGAGCTTCTGAATCATTGTGTTCTGAATGGGTGGAAACAACGTGAAGATAATCGGTGATGAGTTCGGGGAGGGGAGCGGCCACCTTGGTGCAGTCCGGTTTCATGTCCTCCAACGGCTCCTTGTTCACAGCAGACATTCGAGGGGGGTCTTCTTTCACAGGTTCGGGGGGGGCCACCTCCACTTTTGGAGGCTCATTAACAGTGACGACGGTTGTCTTGACGCTCGAGCTGACTCTGTCAATGAGACGGTCGGTGAGAGGACGTGACAACGCCTAATGCAGTTCCAAGAGACACTTGGCTGAGGATTTACATGGTTTCTGTCTTGGCTGCTTCTGGCACAGATGCGACAGATGTGATGGGGATGACTGGGGAGGGGAGCACAGGGCTCACGGAGGCATCATCTTCAATCTCCACCCTGCACATTTGGAGCGCAAAACAACACACACTAACGTACACACATTGACGTGTTTGAGGCAGTCGTTGAGTGTCTGTACTTAAACATTCACCCTTATGTTATTGTGCTGTTACTTTTTTAAATACAGAAGAACTTCCAAAGTGGAACAGGAAAAATATGCATTGAAGCCGTGTGAATAGTAGCAGCTTAGCATTGGGGAATTCAGCAATTTGTGAATGTGTTAAAGTGAGTTGAGGATCTTCATTTCGGCAAAAGTGGTGCTGTGGCACCGAGACCATTTTAAACCTGGTGGCTGAGCACTGCTTGTCAAACGTCAAACTAGACTTGTCCTCCAATCGTCATTGAGTGTGACATCACGTAAGCAGCGTCCATAAAAAGCCACTTGGTGATCGTATCGCGCCAAAAACAACTTCCTGTTCCTGAGGAAGCTTTACTCTATGTTTGCTTTATTTCTTTTCTTTTTTTTAACCAAGTTAACTTAACTTTGTGTCGTGAAATATACATGGACAAATCATCTGAAAAAGAAATTAAATGGACGTGTATTATACAAATACTGAGGATTAAAGCCTTAATCATAATAAAAAGTGATGATATTATCACACTTAAAAACTTTTGAGATGTTTGAAGAGTTTTCTTTATCCAAACATTGGGGTGCTGAAATACTATATCTTTCCCTCAGTGTGATTGCACTATAAAAAAGACATAATACGGAATGGTGTTATGGCATCGCTGTAAAATCACCGCACACGGTCGCACATTCTGGCCATCTCATAAGAATGTACCGATGAGCAATACAATACAGGGGCCATATTTGCAAGATGTTCGAGGACAGCTGTGCTATGCCGTGATGCATCATGCAGTGCAATCTTCATCCACAAAGAATGCCGTTTTAGAAGTGCAATTTACCTTTTTGCCACAAATGAGCGTGATTCTTGGGTCTCTGAATTTTCAGCTGCTTGAGCCCTGTATATTGGTGGGTGGGGAGGGGAGACATCGACTTTTAGGAGCAGAACACGCTAGAGCTTCTTTTCCCAAAGCAGTAGAAAGTAAAAACATACTCAAATTTCTTTGCGGCAGAGAGCACATAAGACCGTTGTCTGGGTGCAGATTTGTCCAGCACTTTGCTGGCTGCTGCCGTGCTGAAAAAAAAAAAAGAGCCAGTGTGGCGTTAATGCAATCTCTCAGCAGGTAAGGTTTAAATTGGACTGGGCGCGTGCATACGTGTCCTACCGTTTCAACTGCTCCTCACTGCTAATCTTGCTGTCCAGCTCCTCAGTAGAGGGCTTCACCATGTGGGGAGCGCTAAGGACCACACACACACACACACACATCTCACGAGAACATATTCACATTTCTTCACAGTCAATACAAGCGATTAGTGAGCTTACATTTCCTTGTAGCCCTCCGAATGGGTTTTGGTGACTTTCGATGTCCCACTGCCAAAACACAACACGCCACGATGAAAAGCAAAGATCACAAGACCCTTCACTGAGTACACAGAAGATCAAGCAGTAAAGTTGTAAGCAGTAGCGTTGTAAGCCTTTTTGCTAGGCGGACAGGATGGCAGGTTTTTTGGCCGCAATACGTCAGGTGGATGGATTGAAAAACACATGCATGATTTTAATGACCTTTGAGCTGGATTGTGGTGCCTCTGACAGGGACCATGTACAGACTCCCAAGGTGGTCCAAAATGTTGTTGCACAAGAGCTGACAAGAATTTGAAGAAGACATTTCTCCTACACTGGTTTTACATGACAGAATTCGAGAGGATGAGTAGTTTTTACCTTCTTAGATCAAAATCTTGCTGGATCAAATCTGAACACACTGTAGTAGGTACAAATAACCCAGAGTTGGCTCAGGCCCTTTTGCACCTAGAGGTCGGTTAACTATTTCACCCAAATTGGGTAACCAAACGATTTTATGAGTGTAGTGTTACTGCACTGGCCCCATGAAAATATTGGAACTTAAAGGCCATCTCCTCGTTCATAAAGCACAAAATTATTAGGTACCTTAAAGAGGAGTTGGCAATTTTTGCCATCCTATATTCCTCTCCTCATTCATCTATAACTGCTTCAGACAACAAAGTGTATGCAGGAAAGTGGTTAAGAGTGCACGATTGTCTGTGTCTCATGTGTTCTTTTGTATTATTTTGTCTTTTTTTTTTGTTAACTTTTCTTTTGATAGCGGCGCGGATACCCGCAGCGGCTCCTCTTGTTTTATGTTGAGAGGGAAGACATTTCATCTGTGCTTTATGTTACACATACAGTACATTTGACAATAACGTTTATCCAATCCAATCCAAATATTTGTTACAATTGTCATTATAACTTGACAAATGATCTGTGAAAAAAAAAACCCTTTCAGATCCAATCTTGTACCTTTCATTTATAAGAAACGAGCACCCTCGAGGAATACCAACCACACAGAAGGCGTGACTGACGAGGTTTGACATTTGCTGTGCACTCGTGGGCACACTCCTAACCAATCACCAGCGCATCCGAAGCCTCATGCTGACCTGGTTGACCTTGAGCTCCAGTAGATTTACTGAATCTATAACAAAATATCCTCTTCAGGAAATTTAAATTTAAAAAAACGGCCATGTTCTGTTTTTCAACAACTGAGGAAAAGACGAGCAAGCAGAAGCAGAGAGCGAAGCGATGAAGATCCAGAGTCGACTTGGAATCTGAAACATTTCTACACATGGGGGGGGGCAAGTTTATGACCTCTTTCTTAGTTTTAACTGATTGTACATTATGAAAAATAAAACATGAGACCCATTAAATTTCGTTTTATACGAACACTCCTTTCTAAAATAATTCGCTCTACTAACATAGCAGCTGTGGCTAGTGCCGGCTTGTTTACAGTGCTAATGCTGGCTGAGTATTGCTAGCGCTGCCATTTTGTTGACACCGGATACGTGTTCTCTGTGACTGTTTGTCGTGACAAAGCAATTTCATAACCACATGCCATTATGAAGTTTAAGAATCTTTGGGCAGAGACCTCGAGGGGGGGCGAGATTCGTGAAGTGAGGTGAATTTAAATCTTGCATCCGGTTTCAACACTGCACCCGCCTCATCAAGCATGTCGTCAAGTGCTATATATTGTAAAACAACAGCAACAACAACAAATAGCTGTTGCTGGCAGATGATAAAAATTAGATTTTGCTTTTTTTTTTTTTTTTTATTAGCCTCGAGGCTAAATTATTGCATCTCTATTAACCGGATGCTTCAACTGCTCTGTAAAGTTACTCTGCTAGGTTCAAAAGTCTATTGTTTGATTGCTGACTGAACTGAATCTCCTCAGCTACAAAGTACGGACTGTACCGGTGCCTTCAGAGCTTGAAGGGCCTGACAAGTCAACCAGAGCACTCTTCTCCCACTTCTCTCAAGGCAGAATGGAAAAGCAGAGCCGTCAGTGATCAGGCTCCTTTCCAGTGAGACTACCTTCAAGATTAAGTCTGTGGTGCACAAACGTTCTCTATATTTAAGACTTTTCATTCGTCTTCTTTTTCAACCCTCTAGTATTGGGTGCTATTAGATTGTGCCTGGTGCACCGCTTGCTGTGGCCAACAACTGTATTAAACAGAGCTGTAACGCTTACCTAATGCCATTGGAAGTACTTGAAGAAGATGAAGCGGGCTTGTTGAAAACACCCCTGTACGGACAACAATAATGATGGGTCAACAGGTGTTCTCACTCACTGTCAAAAATTGTAAATTGTTCATTAGTTCCACTATGTTTTACCTGATCATGAATCCCGAGGATGGCGATCTAAATTCAAAACAAAGATTTGATATCAGCACATATTGGGCCGTGTTTTCCAAGTGATGAAATACTCTAGGAAATGGCAATTTACAAGTCATTTACTTTTCACTGTCAGACTTGGTGCGTGCTTTCGGTGCAGTAGAAGTCGGTGATGACACCGGACTAGATGATGCTCCGTTCTGGCGTCTGGCCCTTATTTCTGCCATCCTGCATGAACACACAATCACTAGATTCAATCTGCAAATAAGACTGCTCAACAAATTTCCACCAAATTTTCTAATCAGAGATGCAAGTTAACTTTTCTGGATTTATTTTTTTGCACTGATTTTGAATCTGCCCTTGTTTTTTTCTCGAGCTAAAATGTAATATGATAATATATTTCGTAGTTATTATGAATTAAGGATTAGGTTCCACAACAGGTGGAATCTTTTTCTGAAATGTCACAGTGATAAATTACAACATAAAACAATCTGTATGACACAAGCTTTTATAAGTCAAACTTTGATCCATCCATTTTCTAAGCCGCTTTTCGTCACGGGGGTTCTGGGCGTACTGGAGCATCTCCCAGTTGTCTTCGGGCAGTAGGTGGGGTACACCCTGAAATGGTTGCCAGCCAATCGTAGGGCACACACTGACAAACAACCATTCATGCTCATAATCACACTTGGGGGCAATTTGAAGTGCACTATTAACCTACCATTCTTGTTTTTGGATATTTGGAGGAAACCGGAGTACCCGGAGAAAACCCACGCAGGCCCGAGGAGAACATGCAAACGCAACCCAGGAAGGCTGGGGTCCGGAATCGAACTGTGCACCTCTGCACCGTTAAGCCGACGTGTTAACCAGTCGACCACCGTAAATCAAACTTGAAAACAAAAAATAATAATAGCGCCCATATGTGATGCAAAATAAGCAAAAAGAAATAATTTTTTGTTTCCAAATGGGCATCAAAAATTAATTCAGAGACACATAAAGCCATGTTGGATTGAAATGTGGTGTTGAGAAGTGTAATGAGAGGTGGTCCAGGGAATCTTTAGCCTGGAAATCCAGACTCATGGATGTACCATTGATTGAGTGTGGTGGGTAGTTGCATCAAGCGTATTTCTGAGGCGGGGCAAACCTGAGCATACAGACAGCAAAATGAACCAATCAGCGATGTGACGTCAAAAAAGAAAAACAGTCTTCTTTTGAAATAATTCCAGGGCCGAGCCGAGATAGGCACCAGCTTGCCCCGCGACCCTTGTGAGGATCAGAAAATGGATGGATGGACGGATTTTTTGAGTGCCATCAGCTGCTGAGGTTTTAATGACTCACCGTGTTTCTGGTAATATAAAATTGAGTTTAATGCTGAAAGAAACAAACAATTGTCTCTCCCAGGTGCCATTTTGAATCTTATGAGGACAGGCTTCCCCCGCCCAAGAGTGACATTGCTCACGAAGGATACGCCAGTAAACGATTTGATTGGACAGTTCGTTTTGAACCGAGGCCCAGCTACGGCGAAGGGCTTGGTCTCCAGACCCACTTTCTGAGTGAGTGTGGCTTGCCAGGCCAGCTCGGGAATCTTACCATGGCTTCTCCTCTGCAGGTTCATCCTCAGCGTCATTGTTGCGGTTCATCCAGCTTAAGTCACCCTTCAGCTTGGTCCTGACTTTAGTGGTACGGAACACAGTTGATTTTTCCCCCTCTGAATATGAAATAAAGGACTTACTATTATTTATTTTTATATATTTCCTCACCTCAATAAGAAACACCTCCCAATACGATAGAGTTTGAAGTGCAGTTTGACACCTAACGACAATAGCAATGATATTGTTCGATGACTTGGCTTGCAAAAAAAGAACATCCTTCAATTGAAGAAGACGGCGTACACCTTGGACTGATTGCTTGCTAATAACCGGACACATTTAGGCTAACAGCTATTTACTTACATTCACCGTGATGGAAAAATTTGTTTTCAATGAACTTAACCTGCATGTTTTGTTTTTGGAATGTGAAAGGAAGCCCACAAACCAGAAGAAAACACATGCAAGTCCCAGGAGAACAAGTCAACTTCAAATCGGAAGGCCAGAACTGATAATTCACTCACTGAATCTGTGAGGCAGACGTGCTAACCGCAAGGTTACTAGCTACCTTTGGCTGAAATTCTTCTAAATGCCAAGGCCATCAGCCACTCATGAAAACTGGTTGCTAGATCCTGTACACTCTGCCAGATTTCAGTCGGTTTCTGGCACATAGCTGTTTGCAGTGGCCTTAAGATTGGGAGGAGAATCATTTTAAAGAGGAGCAGTTGAGCAAAATCTGTTCATGAGGATTTATTCACGTAAAGAGAGCCTCGATTGGATGTAACTTTAAAGATAAGAGTGTTGATGTCTGTTTCAAATGTCAGTGAACCTTCAAGCCAGATTCCTAATAATTTGTAGCAAGTGACAAACTGAGCAACCATGACAGAATATTGCTGCAGTTCTCTATTTGTGGTAGGTTTCAGTTGACAACCCACACCGAGTTTTGATTATGTTCCGTGATAACTGTAGACTGGAAAGAGCATTTTGAGTGTTAGTAAAACTTGTCAGTGCAGTGTGGAATGAGGAGGTAGATGTACAAATGATTAATGTTACCAATAACATGATGTTGATGTAAATGTTCAAGTACAAAGCCCTGCTGACCACCTGTGAGAGGTGGTAATGCATCTGAGCGGAGGCCCGCCACCCATACCTGTTTTCAGGTGCATTTTGGTTGTGCAATCGGCTAGAATCATGAAAAGCTCACTCCAAATATTTTTGAACCTAACTGTATTTTACCTTCTAGGCTGTATAACAGCCAGGGAATGTATGTTCCCTTTGCATGCAATCAGAACAATGAGGCAGTAACATTCCCAGTCTGAGAGACACACCCTGTGATGGCCCATTATTGGGCAAGACACCTTCTTCTGACTCACCAGTTGACATGATTTGATTTTCTCTCACTTCTTCTTTACCGGTTCTTATCAGGCCACCTGAAAAATGCAGAGGGCACATTAAGCCAAGGGAGGGCACAAACGCGCAATCGTACAGATTAACCAACGAAGGGGGAGAGGAATTGCCCTTTCTCATCCTTTAGACATGTAGAAATGCCGGTCTTTCCACTTCCCAAATTGAGGGAAAAAAGCCACGATTGACTAAAAACTGCCCCCCCCTCCAAAAAAAGAAATTCTGGGGGGTTTGTAGTGGGTGGCGGGAAAATGCCAACGTAATGATTTGCGTCCTGCTTTTTTCTATCTGAAGCAGCCCACCCCTTAAACGCATTTACAGTCAAACTACAAAAAAACTTTCAAAGACATACCCAAAAAAAACTGTCGAGAAAATGGACCGGCAAGCCCTTACAGTGAAAGTCCTTGAGCAAATACGACATGAAAAACTCCCACAGTTGGGAATTCACTTCCTCAGTATTTTAGGATTATGACTGCCACAATAATTAGTGCGAGTCAATACAAAGGGGCCTGATACTACATATTTGTCCAAGGTTTAAGACACCTGTCCGAATAAAATCATCAATGAGGAATGAAGCGTCTTTAAGAGGTGTAAGGAACAGGACGGGTAACTTCATGTGGCAAAGGAACAGCTAGAAAAATAAGATGGCAAACAATGACTCAAATCATTTGCATGAGACGACAGACTTTAATTACTCACCTTAATACAGAAAGTATCCAAAAAGGCTCTGGTCTCACTTTATTATCCAGATGCTCTCGTAGCAATGTAGTGTCCTGCTCAAATGCGCCAGTTGAAAAGTGGGTGTGTGCGTATCTTTGTCGGTTCTTGTGTGTGACAGGTGTCTTGTGCTACAGGTACGGGCGTGAGCACTAACAAGCTGAGCGAGTCAAGATGTGTGGGGTGGAGCACTGTGTTTGTACCGCTGTGACTAATGCAAGGTGCTTGGTATTCATTTTGTTCTTTGGGAGTGAGCAAGCAAATCGCTGCCTTGCATGTGGCAGAATCTGAAAAGGCCAGGGGGGGGGGGGGGGGGGGGTGACATAACAACAACACAATGGTGACGCGTAGCAACGTCTCCGGCGGGAACGAGAACTGCTCTCGTGCGCACTAAACAGGAAGCAAGCATCGTTAACATGAGATCAGCAGCATATATGCACTTGAACGAAACACTGGTTAAAGAGGACAAGGTGCTTCAGGAAGTGGGAAGTAAGGAAGTAAATACTTGTTGCGTTTACTCCCTGCATTTAAAAAATTAAAATAAAAAGATACCGGCATTCTCCTCTCCTTGCCCAGGTTATCATTATGAAATAATGAAAACTAAAATAAATAAATAAATACAATGAAAAGGCTTTCCAAAAAAAAAAATGAAAACAAACAAAAAATAACCTACCTTTTTAAAACTAACTATAATTACAGTGAAAATGTTCTTCGGTTTTGTCTTTGTCAATTAGTAGCATGCGTGATCTTTCGGGGTTCACTTGAAATGTATTCAATAAGGTATTGCTATACAGCCACAGCTACAGAAGAAGGAAGGTCACTTGTTTGAGAATTGTAGATGACTTTACATAATCAGACAATACTGAGTGACTTTATTTTGAACTTGCATTTGAAAAACACAGTCGCAGTAGCAACATGGATGAGCCAGGGAGCATTAACAACAATGATGTCAGAGATTCGGAGAAGCAAAACAGTGTCCATCTTTGGCCTGATTTAAGACAATTATTGATGTTGTTGGCAACAAAAATGATTACATAGATGGAGAAGGTAAAAACTTCTCCATCTATGCTGCAAAAGCACATCTAGGTCAGGTGGACCTTTTATATTAGGAGTAGCATTACGATTAATTAGTCAGTCCGTGTTAGCAGAGCCATTGTTGATCGTATAAAGGTCAAGCCAACGCTAGCAGGCTTTGAGACAACACAAGTACAGGGGGAAATTATTTTGTGTGCGCAGGTTATAAAGATGGGTACATTATTGTGTATAATTGACAAGGAAAACTACTTTTCAACGTATTACAGCCCGTACAATTTTTTTTTAAACTTTATCTTCAAGACAGGTGTTGAATCCGTTTTTTCAACACAGGTATCTGTACATTTATGTAAGTACCAATTGCGACTGAGTACTTCAAGCATCTCGACACATGGCAAGGTAAAAATCCAAAAAGCAAACGGAGGCCAGGAATGACACCACATGTCTTCAGCAGTACAAAATAAAGATGTATTGTTTTGTAACTGTTGTTTCTACCAACACTTGAAAAGACAATCATGTTCTGAGAAAAACTTTGAGGGTGAAGAGGGTGTGAATCCATTGCATAACAAGTCCGCAGTCCGACGGCGAACGCAGGCAAAGTTTCACTCGACTTACAAATGTAAATGCTTGGGTCTATTGTCTTAGCCAAATCCGTCTCCCTTTTTCGTCCCCGTCAGCGACAAACCAGTTTGACGGCCTTGGCCAGGGACTGATGACGTATGGTTGGTTCAGAAAAAGGCAAAAAGAATGTCAAGTATTTGACTCGAATGTCACCAAGGCAACAAACGTATTCAAGAATCAATGAAAGTAACGAGAAGAATCTCAAGATGTTGCCATCCGGCACAGGTGTCAAACTTAAGCAGAGGAGCCAGATGTGGACCGCCACATCATTTGGGGCCACTGAAGGCTTGCCACACTTTTTCCACAACTTCTGCTCTATCATAAAGATGTCATTTGAAGGCGTGATCATAAGGGCTGCCCGAGGAGCACATATAGGAAAGGGACAAAAAGCCTAATCGTCTCACAATCTAGCCACACGTTTATTCCATAAACAAACACAGTGCAGCTCAGCATCTGGTCAGCAGATTTCACGATGGATGATGTGCTTTGAACTTAACTCACGAATGTGAATAAGACAGTCCAAAAAATAATAATAATAATGTGCAGTGCAAATTAGATAACCGTAATTAGTTCCACAAAGGGTGGAAAAATCCAACGCAACAACAAAAGGCATAATTGGTATTGTAGCACTTGCCTGCATCATTTCATTCCCAAGACAGAAAAGCTATTAATGATGCACTTTCCTAAAAAGAAAACAATTTCATCTGTTGTTGTCGTGTATACGTCATTAACTCTGTTCTTGTTTTCACAAAACAAGTAGTTTGTTTTGCATTTTGCTCCTTAAATGTCCTCGACGTGAATAGAACCGTGAGCTGAAAACCGCCGAATGTTCCCAACTATTATTTTCAGCGCACCTAGCGATTATACATTTATGTGGTTTTACCATTGTAACCGGCCGGGCCCGAGGGCAGCCAAAACTACGTGACCGGTGATGAAAACAAGTCGGATACCCCGAATTTAGAGCATCTACTAGAGCAGTCTTCCCCAACTTTTACTCAGCTGACATTGGAAAAATGTCACAATGCCGAAATGATGATTTGACTGATTGTGCAATCTGGGCGTGCTTCGTTGAACACTAAGGTATTATTCAGCTATTTGAATGCGAACTGGGTTGCGTCTCCGAAAAGATGCCACTGCCGTAGTTGGATTAACAAAGACACATTCATTTGTCGGCAAAGATTTTCTGACCAATTAAGAGAAACTACATCATTTCCTGCTGCATTGATCGACAAATAAACATCATGTTTTTGGTTGTAAGTCAATTTCGGACCAATAAAGTCGAAATGGATGATTTCCCACCACAAGACAATGGTGGGGAATCCCTGCAGGAGAGCAACAGGAGATAACGGTGCTATGTAAAAATGTCAGGATCACTTCATTGAGATGACAAATACAACATGTATTCAACGTTTCAATTTTTAGCCAAAATTAACTTTTAACTTTTTTTTTTTTTTGTGGGGTTTCCCCAAAGTTAGGCTCAAGACCCCAAATTCATCCAAATCCTGTGAGTTGTTTTCACACGCACACTCATCGTGACAAAGGCCTTTTTGATTCACATCCGTTGTAATAAATTCTTATTGCCTGTTGGGGTTTTTGTCATTACTTTATGTACCGTATATGCTGATGTTATGGCAACACATGATGGATGTGAGCACATTTGAGTCCCAGAGACTCTTGGGATGAACATTTTTGTCAAAATTTGCTGAAATACAATATTTAGACAGTCCAATGCCAGTATTGCAATGCAAGATTTTTCATTTATTAACTTTACAAAAATAATCATCAGTATTATTACATTCATTTCATTGTATTGAAGTAAGGTACACTTTTGCTTTCTCTCCTCGGGGAACAAGCCTCCAAAAAGGGTATTTCAAGCTTGGCTGCGGGAATCTTAGTATAAGTGAAAATGGGCAATAAAAGACAAGAAAATCTGCGTTGTAATTCATTATGAAGAGCGTCAGGTGAAATTGAAGACAGTTTTTCAAGGCCACTTCTATTCCCTGCTGCAAAAAATACAGACATACCGTAGGTTTCTTCGTGGAATTTTGCTTTGGGCAGCACTCTCACTACAATTCCAAATCGGAAACGCAATTTGGGTGCACATTAGGGAACTGTGTGAGCATGCACGTTGAACTTTTTTTTTCTCCTTTTTCTTCAGATGACTGCGTGCGTCCCGCGTCTCTCGTCACGATAAGCAGCGCAGATAATGGATAGATGGATGGACTGTGTGCGCAAGAAACAAAAGCCACCAATGGCCACCCCTGAAACAACACTTCCAAAATCAACCCAGATACAACACGAGATGCATCAAAAATTTGGCCTAAGAAAGAGAGTGATGTTCAGTTTTATAAGACAAAAATAAAATAATTCAGTATTAAGCAGTGTTAATGAATTCATTCCACCCTTACAGTTTGAATACACATAATTTCCAACGTCAATATTTTATATTGATTTTGCATTTAGTTCGTAGGGGTTAAAGTCTGGTCCCCGAAGGGAGCTTTCCTGAATGTTTTCCGTCCCTCGCTGCTGCAACACACCCGACTCAAATGATGAAGAAGCTCTGCAGGAGCCTGAGAACGATCTTGATCATTTGAATCAAGTGTGTTGCAGCAGGGGGAGATGGAAAACTGGCAGGAAAGCGGAGCAGAGCCCCGAGAACCGGAGTTTGAGTGACTTGGCTCTTTGGATTGTCAAGGTGTTGGAATGCAGGCAGGGCCTGCTGCCATCTGCTGGTCTACATGTTACATGACAGCTGAAAAGGCACGAACAGGCTTTCCACCTGCAAGGTGGTTGGAAATGGCGTCCGTTTGGATTTGCCCATTCAGTCCATGTGCCTCAACTATTATCGTTACTGATACATACCTGCCTATTTTGCATTCTGTCTGAGATGAGGATAGCTTTGGACGGTGCGTTTGATCCCCTCCTTGAGGTCAACCGGCGGCTTATAGCCCATGTCCCGTTTGGCTCGCTCACAGCTGTAGTAGTGGTGGGTTCCGGCCAGGGCCACTCTCATCGGCGTGAAGGTAGGTTTGAAGGTCATCAGGGGGCGCAGCACCAGAGAGAGAAGCCAAAGCAGAAGGGCCAGGCCGTACACGAACATGTAGGGCAGATGATAGCGCGGAGCGGCGTAACCCAGACCGACCAACATCTCTGACATGAAGTCCCAAAACCGAACCGGTTCATCGTTGGTGATATGATATGGCTGGTGAAAACAAAACATAAGATTCTGATTTATTGCAGTAGGCTACTGCAAACATGGTATACAGCAGTGTGTCCCTAACTTTACTGAGTCAAGACACAAACAGTATTTTACATGAGAAAGATCTCATGACAGACGACCAAAACAAATGGCCCAAAAAGCATGCCTATTGAATTAATAATGATATGGTCTATATCTCCTCGCAAATTTCCTTCTGACTGTATTCCATGGGGCTTGTTTAAGCAAACAAATACATATTAATCCATCATACATCAATAAATATCCCCAAAGACGCACATTATAAATGAACCCATAGTTGTACCTTTAAGGGGGCATCAAAAGCAGGATTACAAAGGCTTTAAAACTGAATGAATCTGGGGCAGAAACTAGACTGAACTTGAAATACCTCCTGTTTTCACTCTTCTTTTAAATTTTGGGTAAAACAATTGGCTGACAGTGGAATTAAACACATACTGCAGGAAGTATTTTTTAAAAAATGAAAGAGTGGGAATTCGAGCCAAGAACCCAAAATGAAGGGAATTTTACTGTATTCTGTAGTCCATCTAGTGAAATAGCACTTAATTCTTCAGGAGCTCACTACACATCGCTGTCTTAGAAGAACAAAGGCACATTTGGAGGGAATAATTTTTGGATCCAATAGGTGAAATTGGATCATGTCCCAACTGCAACTCATATCTGAAAACATCCCCCAGCACATTGTATCTGGGAATCCCTAGTATGCATGTTTTCAGATTTCTTTTTCCCCCTACTGACCTTTCCACATATGGGAGAGTCCGGCCTCAAGTGCTCAGCAGCCAGGATGTGGCCGTGTACAACGTTCTCCACAAAGGTGAAATCCACCAGGTTGGTGCCATCCCTGGAAAACACATGAAATAAAACACCACAACTGGGACAATGCATTTAGTTTCATTTTATTTTTAGAAAGCCAAAACACAATGATAGAGTGATCTTTAGTTGGGGGAGCAGTGGAAATCTCTCCTGCTTGACACGTTGGATTAGCTCAATGGCAAAAACTCCACCTAATCAATACGTAAATCATCAAGTATTATGAACTACTATTATGAGCGAGAGGTCAACCTTGAAATGCCTTAAGGGTGTGTACCATTGTAACAGGTACAGAAATGCACCCCAAAAATGTGCTTCCCCTGTCACTGTAGTATTACACTCCACAGTCTCCACTTTGCTGCAGCGGTCCATTTTCTTGCTGCCCTCAGTCTCTCTTGAATAAAATGTGTCTTGACAGCTAAAACCCGGGAAATAAAAACAGTAGGCCCTTGTTCTCCACCACTGATGGGGTCTCATTCCCACTGATGCTTTCAGTGTGACATGGATTTCACAATTTCTCGCGGTATTACCGGTACTTTGAATTGGAAAGTCATTGAGGGGCAGGGGCATCTCTGTTTGGCCCTGTGCCCGAGTGCCACATGCACACAGTGCAGTGTAGGAAATGCTGCCTCTACGAGTAAAGAAGAAATGCTTTTTTCTTCAAGGCCACGGGCTTTTGTTCCATCATATTCTAGCCTTTGCTCCCACCAACAAAAGTCACTCAAGCGAAATGGCAGGGCTATGCCACTGGTCGTCATGGTAACATAAGCCAATTGGCTTATCAGTGTATGGGGCAGGGGTGGAAAATATAATTTCAGGAAGAAATAGCAAGTGTGACATGTGATATAATTCTTGATCCTTGGGGTAACGTGACGAAAGAATGTCACAGGCGTGTTATTAAGACACAGGGGAATGGTGTTAAAATGTGAAAAAAAGCATATCTACTTTCAATCATATATTATATTAAATAACGAGCAGTAGCGCAGCTAGGCGGTGTATGTACTAAGAGATGCATGTTTTTGAGAACATTCGATAAACCATGTTATCTGAGCAGCCTTCAAACAGGTGGGTGCAGTTCCACAAGCATCGCGGACGGCTATACTGAGAACGCAGCTGTCAAACACGACAGCGACAGAGCAAGAAATAATTTGTCTTTGTTGTCACAAAATTCTACAGTTAGGGTTTCCACAGCAGCATTTCACAGGTATACAAATAAATTAATTCAGAATAATATCGCGTAATGGGCTCCAGCATGCCCGCGGCCCTCGTGAGAATAAGCGAATTAGAAAACGAATGGATGGATAATATCATGCATGGATGACGCTTTGGATAACTCAGTATCCTTTGACTCAGACTCACCCAATGATGAACTTCATCTTGCCCCTGCGAGCTGTATCCACCAGGATCGGGACCAGCTGCGGGTCCCGAGGTCCGAAGATGCCATGGGGACGGATGGCAACGGTGAGGAAACACTTCTTCTTGTCACAAGCCTCCAGGACCAACTTGGACACAAACATGCAAATACACAATGCGAGAAAATATGCATTGGTGTGAGTGAAGGCAATTGCTCAAGGATGACACTATTTTTAACTAGAGTGTTCAAGGTTTTTTTTTTTTTTTTTTAAATTGATGTTGGATGAAAAGGAGCAGCGATACAAGTGATCAAAAGGTCCCAAGTTTGATTTGAAATGGGCACAAAACACTGACATGCTCCAGAGCAAGGTACTCTCCTGCTTCCATTATTCTGCAAATCATGTTCGCTACTATTATGACTCAAATACACTGGTTGGAAGCATTTCATGTTTTCATCGCAATTATGAATGGGCATAAAGTACATCATAATTCTGTGATTGTTGTGCAACTGAATGTGCTGGAGTCTATCAATAATGTGCCATTCCATACCAAATCACCCAGTGGGTTTAACCAAGCCGATTTTGATTATCATGAAACTTGCTGTACTTGTCGACAGCGATGGGACAAGACTAAATTTCAAATTGTCGGCTCAATCGGAGCAGGCGTTTAGGAGCTAAGGCCCACCGAATTTTAATATGTTTGTCAAAAAGGGGTGGTGCCACCTTCCTTTGAATCCTCATATCTCCGAAACAACAAAACGGGTATTGTTGGGAAAGGGAATTCAACAAGGAATCAGAATCTGGAATCATTTAGAAGGCTGGTGGATATTTTAGTAACTTTGTCTTTTCACCTATAATTTGTGACTCACGTGACCCGAACACAAGTTTCAGAGATGTATTTTTTTTTGTTTGTATAGCAGTAATATAACACGAAGGATCCATCCCCTCAGATATTCAATGAAAGGTGAATATTCGTTCATGATTTTGTGAGAGATTTAGAGATTGAGTGTTGTGTCATCACTATCCACAAGTACAGCATGTTTCGTTCCAATTAAAATATGCCTGGTTAAAATGTTGAGGATTTTGGCAGGTGATCTGGTATGGAATAAGCTTGATGCGGTAGGAAAGTCAAAATTCAGTAAATAATTGCATTACGGCAGAATCCCATCTCCAGATTCAGAACCAAAACAAGAGCAATTTGCACTAAGTTGATGTTGACACAGAACGCAAAGTACAGAAAAAAAAAGAAAACACAATTCACCCCATATGCTGTGTCCTCATTCATCGGTGCATTTTAATTCAATTGTTTATACAATTTTAATTGCAAATATTTCATTCAGGGTTTTGTCCATTTTGTTTCATACTAAATATGTGTTGGTGGAAGAATTTCATTTTTTCATTCCAATTTTTTTCCTGCCTGACAACCCAGTGGAGAAAGTCGCACAAAGCAGGAAAATCACTTGGGCCATGTCAAATGTTCATTTTAGTATTTGCCACTGTCCACTACAAAATGGATTCGGTAATGCCTCTGTTAGGAAAACCCTGGTATTAAATGCTCACTTGTTTTCCCCATCAATGAAATGTTGGAGAGATGCTAGTCTGCTTCCAATGCATTGTGGATGTGCCCTGTACCAAGCTCGCGAATAGCTCAGGAGAGCAACGCCATTGAGCTTTGCTATCACTCTTGACATCCCACCCTTGGCAGCATGTGTGCTGTTAATGCCTAGGACATCACATCATCATGAAAAAAATGTTGAAAGGGGCAAGCTAAATTCAACAGGTCACTCTACCTTCTCTTGCTTGATCTTGGTCTCGGTGTAGTAGTCAATAGGCTTCTTGGCGTAGGGTAAATCTTCTCTCCCATTCTTAATGTCAGAGCCCTCAAACACCACACTGGCACTACTCGTCAACACCAATTTCTGACAACATCAACAAAAAAGCAGAAACCCTTGTACTTCACCGCCCATCTCGTCTGAGACATACAAAACCGATGACCTCTTATCTCGCTTGTCTCACCTGTATTCCAACTTCAGTGCAGGCCTGAATGACAGTGTTGGTGCCCTGAATGTTGACCCTCTCAAACAGCTCCCTGTTGTCACTAGCGGGTGATGGAGAGGCACAGTGGAACACCAGAGACACACCCTTCAGTGCTGGCAGCAGAGCCTGGAGGAAAATGACACAAAGGATATTTGGGGGATATGTGACTTCTTGACACACTGCAATCTTAAATATGAATGAGATCCATTAAAAAAAAAAAGCTACAGAAAGATAGTAATGATAAGCTTTGAATGACTGAGATTCAACAATGTTTATTTTGTGGGCTGATAGTTGAAGCTGGTGTAGAACGGCACTGCATCTTACCAAGAGCTGTTTTGAATATTGCACGGGCCCCTGTCATGTAGCTGAATTAAAATAACCAAAATATTAGAAACCACTGTGAGGGTGATGCAATGTAGTTCTACACCGCTACAAACTACAATGACAATAAAAACCCATTCCTCACAGCTTGTGGCATCTTAAATTCAAGACAAAATCTTTCAATTCCATTTGAAAATGAAACTAAGACGAACTTCACAGTGTTCCCAAATCCTAATGTCTTATAGTATGTTGTCCAAATTTGCTACAGTACATACATGACATGCACCTGCATTTAGGAGTCCCAACTAACGCCACATCACTCTTTTGCTAATACCACGCTCATGGTTGCGTGTATGATGCTGCCAGAAGAGAAATTAGGTTAATTACTTTTTAAAGAAAGTTTATTTTTGCTTCGTTTTTTTTAGCTTCTAGATTATTTACAATCCTAAAAATCATACTTCTGTTTTAACATTTTTTGCAAAGATTGATTTATGACATTTTAACCCTTTCATGCACCAATAACGATAATCTGGAACCTGATAACACAATAAACTGTCCACTGTAGTAACCGCTGTCCCTGAAAGGGTTCATGCCAGTTAAGCCCTTGTTTTTAGTTTCATGGATTCAATGTCTTTTAAGACTTTTTAAGGATCTACAAAAACCCTGACTTGCTACAGCGCATATCCTCGTGAGGGTCACAGGTGAGCTGTTGTCTCTCCCAGGTGACTTTGGATAAGAAGTGGGGTACACCATGGACTGGTTGCCGGTCAATCGCAGCGCGCACAAAGACAACCAACCATTGACACGCGCAGTCACACCTGCGTTAATACTCCTTTTTTTTAAAATTCAAGTTGGTCAAGTTGGCTCCGAGAGTTAGGGAATATACTAATATACTATTCATGCTATACACATTATTCACTGTGCTGCCCCATACAATCATCATTAGTTAAATGAAAAACAGGGTTAATCGGCTTTGTTTTTGTAAATGTGGTCATGTTAGTGTACTTAAAGATGTGGCTGGGGGTGGTGAGTGTGTATTTGAACAT
Source organism: Hippocampus guttulatus (assembly GCF_054856545.1). NCBI lineage: Eukaryota > Metazoa > Chordata > Actinopteri > Syngnathiformes > Syngnathidae > Hippocampus > Hippocampus guttulatus. The sequence goes on along the minus strand of NC_141262.1, from coordinate 31,647,740 downwards.
TGTGATCTTGTGCATGCCATTTGTGCCAAATTATGTCAGACATTAGGCTTCGTATCTTTATCTACGAGTAGCTTTGTATGGGCAACCAAAAGAGTCGATTGATCTTGATTCAGCATGGATGAGGTTTGAAGTGTTCTCCCTGAGCAGTCCAATGCAGTCTGCAGCACAGGATGGAGCCCTCACCTGCAAATCGCAGAGGTCTCCCTGATAGAAGGTGACGCCGGGCATCTCGAAGTTCTGGCGGATGTCAAACACCGACACGGTGTAGCCACGCTCCACGAGCTTCTCCACCAGGTGCCTTCCCAGGAAACCCGAGCCCCCGATTACGGCACAGCGCTTACTACTCTGAAAGACAGAGGACGAGGTCTGGTCATCGCTGCACATCAATGGTGCAAAAACTTTGATGAGAGAAACAAACAATGGTATTGAACTCACCGGTCGAACACGCGTGGCCATAGTCAGCTCAGAAAAAGGAAAAGTGTAGTTGTATGGTATTGAATTTTAAAACACACACAACAGCCGACCACAAATGAGTGCGTGACGCTTTGGAGAGTTAACGTTTGGACAAGTTCCATGTGTGCAAGTACCTGACTGACGAAATCAGCAGAGTGCGTTCTTACCATTCATTGGGCAGCAACGGAATGGTGGGGTGTACTAGCCAATCACATAGAGCTAACGTAAAAGAACGCCACAATTTGGGCCAATCAGATACGTCTTCCGTGCCTCCAGTTGAACCAGCCGCCACAAATTGGATGCCATTCATTTGGAAAATGCTTGTTTATTTGAATGTCAGAACCACATTTTCGTAATTAGTCGCAACTGTGGCGTTCTTTTAAAACAATAAACATAAAGACAGGGTTTAATGCCATGTTATTGAATTATACTGCCTTAGATTGAGCTAAACACCAGCGTGCATCCCGTCACAGCAACAAATGACGGAATATTTGCAATAAAAAAATCAATATAATCATGAGGGTAATTTGGTAACTGAAAATTGTGAGTGCAAATGGTGTTCGACTATGTGTGCCCTGCGATTGGCTGGCAAACAGTTCAGGCTGTACCCCGCCTACTGCCCGAAGACAGCTCCAGTACGCCCTCGATCCTCGTGAGGATAAGCGTTTCGGAAAATGATTTCATATAGAATAGTCATCCATCCAATGAGATTCTCACGTTTTATTGTTTGTACAGGTGTTCCGGCATTCGTTTTTTTCCGTCCAATCGAGTCACTTCTTTCCCTCTTGTGACCTCAAACGGCCAATCATATTTTCCCCCGACTGGTGCGTTTGATTAAGACACTAAAGGCGCCCGATCTACTGTCCAATGCTATTTGGGGATTCGTGCGCCTTTCTCTGGCATACCGGGTTAGAAATCAAACGTCTCCACCGACAAAAAGCCGCTACACAGATGACTGGGAATGTTAACATCGCGGCCCGTTTGTTTACTTATTCGTTCCTACCCAAATGTTGTAAATTCAAGTTTTTGGGGTGTCATTGATGTTTGTATCCAAGAGAGAATACAACAAATATATCCCTTCATCTGCACACGGATACTCCGAAGCCTGCAAAACAACAATTGGATAATAGCGGATTTGCTAAACCTGGCAAATACATAATTGATGGTGAGTAAAAATTACTCACGATAATGATGCATAATATGACAGTATAGATGTTTTCATCTTGTTTGCGTGATCACCAGGCGTGTGCCAAGAGGCCATCATTGCAGGGGCCGGTGCCTCCCCCTCGCAAGAAGACGAGCCCCAAACCTGAGCTGACTGAGGAACAAAAACAGGAGATCAGGGAGGCCTTTGAGCTTTTTGACACCGATAGCGCTGGATACATCGATGTTAAGGAACTCAAGGTAAAGAGAACCGCTGTCAGGACCTGGGGGAAGAAACATGCTTAAAAATAAAAATTTAATTATACTCAATTTAAACACCAAAGAGAACTCTATTTTCAGTTTTAAATCATTTTTAAACACGTTGAATATAATTCTATTTACTGATCTCATTTCTTCAAGTAGTGGCCACCTCAATAATTTGAAGTTTCCAATTGTAGTTGACATATTGTAACATAACAGCAACTGTTTAGTATTATTCTTCCAAAAAAGGCAATCGTGCATATTGGGGCCCCAGCCGCCCATATCTGCAGTTGAGGAAATAAAGACACCCAGACAATACTTGTCATCAATCTGATGGCGTTTATTAATTAAACTTGCACATTTTGTTCTGTTCACTCTGCAAGGTTGCCATGAGAGCTCTGGGTTTTGAACCCAAGAAAGAAGAGATCAAGAAGATGATTGGTGAAGTGGACAAGGATGGCACAGGGAAGATCTCCTTGAGTGATTTCCTCAGTGTGATGACACAGAAGATGGTGAATACATAAACCTACTGAGTTGGTTGGTTGCACAATTCTTAAAAAACTCCCCTTTGAAATTTACATGAAACAAAAGTGGATACACAAAATTTTTGCAAAATTGCAAGTTAAATTTACAACAGGGAACTTGCTGGTAAATCGTACATCCAGTCGTAGTTGAACTACATTTTAGTAGTTATGGTTAGCATGGGGCAGCACAGTGGCCGAGTGATTAGCAAATCGGCCCCACGATGCAGAGGTTCGATTCCGACTCCAGCCTGCTGTGTGGACTTTGCATGTTCTCCCCGTGCCTGCGTGGGGTTCCTTTGGGTACTCCAGTTTCCTCCCACATTCCAAAAACATGTATGGCAGGCTGATTGAACACTCCAAATTGTCCCTAGGTGTGATTGTGAGCATGAATGGTTGTTCGTCTATGTGTGCCCTATGATTGGCTGGCAACCAGTTCAGGGTGTACCCCGCCTGCTGCCCAAAGACAGCTGGATCAGCTCCAGCATGCCACGTGACCCTTGTGAGGATAAGCGGATTAGAAAATGGGTGAACGGCTAATGGAAGTTCAAAGCATAGACGGCATCAACACCGCACATTCCACTATACATTATATGCACTGATCATTTCTCAAATATTGAGGCCACGCTACTATGTTCTAAATGATCTTTTTCAATTACGGTTGAGTACTACCAGTAGTAAAAATAAATCACTAATTCAAAGAAACCCAAATGAACGATTATTCCCATTGATGTTCAGACCTACCGAAGGACATTTACAAATTTCCATGGATGTTTCAGCTGAGCTTATTTGACTGCACAGCAGTCTATGGAGATAAATGTCAATGTCTAATTTGTATGTACATGCATGAGGTTCGAAAGCTTCACTTAACTCGATAGTCATTTAATGTGAGCCTTCCACATCGACGTGACAGGCTTTTGTAACACCTGCTCTTCCTATTACCTGAGGCCGAGAAGGATTCTAAAGAGGAGATACTGAAAGCATTCCGTCTGTTTGATGATGACGAGACCGGGAGGATCTCCTTCAAGAATCTCAAGAGAGTCGCGAAGGAGCTCGGAGAAAACCTCACAGATGAAGAGCTGCAGGTAAGCCAAGAGTTGCAAGATTTTCCAGTAAATGAAGATGGAGGAAGTTAAGATGGGAAATGTTGGAAGCAATGAGCACAGTTTTTTGTCATAAGACATCCACTCAAAGTAACAAAGAGTGCCATTGCAGCAGATTTATTTGTAACTCTTCTTTAACAAAAACAATGTGGAGTTAAATATTAGCCAAACCGTTCAGAAATTAACAGCACGCTCCCCATGAAAAAAAATTGCAAAGGCCCATTGAAAATGTCAAATGAAAAAAAAGCCACAAATGCCACACAACATACAACTTTAAAAAATATTTCGTCGAGCTTCTGAATTTAAGAAATAAAGTGTAGAGTTTCTTACCTTGTGAAAGCATTGCTGATAACTATTGTGAGAAGTCATTCTGATCAATATCTTCACTTAGATTAATATTATTTCAGGAGTGTGTATCAAACTGGTAGCCTTTTACATTAATCAGTAACCAAGAAGTATCTTTGTTTCAAGAAGTTTGGTAAACAATTCTCAAAATGCTGAATCTTGGTACTGTGCTCACTTTCAGATTCATGATTTCACACAATTTTTGTTGGGTTAGGAAAGGGAGCACGGCGGCATGTGGCATACCACCAAGAAACTATGTTGAAGCGAGTGGAGGAGCTTCATTTAGACAAAAAGTAGTACTTTGCTGCAATCCTGCGGCATCTACAACCGATTGTGACCATTTTTTGGGCTGAGTCAACTACTCACAGATCTCTGTTGGCAACAAAATATGCCCCAAATAGCATCCTGCAAGCATCAACCCAATAAATGCCTACCAGTTGATTATCTTAGTGCTAGTCTGATACATATTCTCATTCTCCGTTTTGAAGGAAATGATTGAGGAGGCGGACAGAGATGGCGATGGAGAAGTGAACCAGCAAGAGTTCCTAAGGATTATGAAAAAAACCTGCCTGTACTGATGGTAATGTATGGTTTTACAAAGAAAGCTGCCTGTAGATTTGATCCTCTCTTAAATCTCCCATTTCATAGCATTACATTAGGTCAAAAGGTTGGAGGTGAATTGTGTTCGATCTTATCAAGAAGTCTATTCATGACTAAGATGCTCTTGTTCAGAATGCTGCATACTTTTGCGAAGATTGTACCGTACAGTCATCGTTGGGGAGGGAAGGAAAAAAAAATTCAGTGCCTGCTTTAATACAGTTCACACAGCTCATTCCGGCAGTTTATGTGATATTTACATTGTCTATTCTTGAACGATTGTCCATCAGTCTGAACAGTTTATTATTTAACCTAAAATGGTATTACTATCTTGAGTTTCCACTTGATTTTATAAACTCAAAGTGACATGTTCAAATTCCATGAATATGCTTTCTTGACCGCCATTATAGTTATAAATGATGTATGCCCTGCTGTGGTCTGTATTTTTCAATGTTCCTATATTGTATAGTGCATTAAAAAAAGATCCAAGAATACCACTGTTTATGGTACAGACAAAATAAATATCTTTAACCATTGATGCCGTTTTATCTTTATATTATGAAGCTGTTATAAATAAGGGATAGCACGGTATGCGAGTGGTGAGCACATCAGAGGTTCGAATCTTGGCTCCAGCCTTCCCAGATCATTTGCACATTCACCCCATGCTTGCATAGGTTATACTTTCAACCGTGTTCCAAAAACATGCATGCTGGGTTAATTAAGTCTCAATGTTCCAAAGGTGTCAACGCGAGCATGGATAGGCTGCCGCTCACCTGCCACACTGAAAACAAACACTATAGAAATTGGAATGATGTCGTGACTATGACCTGTTGCCTCCTGTTACCCTTTTCAGTTCCCATGAAATGCACTTTTTTCCATTTGATTTTGAAACAAAATAATTAACACTTTATTTGTGGTTAAAACTTGACAACTTAATAACCTAAGTAAAATTACAGACACAACTAGTTCTTCAGCGGTCATATGTGTTTGAAACATCACAACCTCATCGGCACCAACATACAAAAACATTTAAAACATGAATATTTCAACTGTAAAACGCATCACTCACAGCTGCTCCCTTATTACTGGGTCATCGCCGACATTCATCAGGCGTTATTGTCGTTCTGTGACGGTGGTCCACTTACCTCAGAGGTTTGAAGTGTTAATGTCACTCAGTTTATTTTTCGAGGCAAAGTCCATGCCGAGTTTCTGCATGACTTCCCGATGGCTTTGCTCCGTCAGTTCCTGGCGTACGCGCCTGTAATGCTCCTTCACAAACTGGGCGAAAGGCGTGGGGGGACGAGGCTTGGATGGTGTGAGCAGGACGAGTTTGCCCGTACAGAGTGCACACACGAACTTCTGGGTGTCCAGGGACTTGGAATGGCGGCCGATCCTGCAGACAACAGCACAGGTATTAACGGTGAAGCAGAGGTCACCTAAAAATGCCCGTTTCATCTGAAAACGCCAAGTACGTCACATACGTATTCTGACACTTGGCGCACTGGTACTGGAATTTAAACTTGATGTCGTAGCTGTGGCAGCGGGTGACCATCGGCAGCTCAGGGTGCACCAAGGTTGACTTGCGAGCGTACATCTTCCATAAACTTCCGTGTCCGTCCCGCACGCCGTTGATCAGCCAGGTCGCAGCGTGGCACATCTCATGGATCAGTGTGTCTCGGAGGCGATCTAGGCGGGTAGGATCTTTTTAATGGAAATATTTTGGCGCAGGACTATGTGAAGAATTTCAGAGCCCGTCACACAAGGTAAATTGCTCAAGTTTCATCAAGGATCTCTATTTTCCTGAGGTGATTTAAGGGGCACTGTGAGGTGGCAATGAGAGCATTTTAGTCAGTCCGCACTAGCGGACTTATTTTTTGTGTTTATTTGATTACACATCCACTATATTTCTCAAATTTGAAATGAGCTTTATCTTTTACATGGGTTCGCAAGTCTGAGGAAAAAGTACACATTCCAGGCTGTCCACATTGCCTGAGCTGTCAATTAATCGTATGCCTCTTTGGAATTTGTGATGGGTCTGTCTGAACCTGGACGGGAGAATACATGTTGAAAATGGTGCCAAGTCCAGACACATAAAAATGACTTCTGGGAGACGGGGCGAATATGGCCCTCTGTGCTCTGCTGGACACATTGCTCATTTGACAATAAAGTTGCACTTGACTTGACTTGACACCGATCTACACATTACAGGCTGTGAGTTTTCTGGCAAAACCTTCGAAGTGCCTTCACAAAGAATTACCTGCAGAATCGCAGACTTTCTCAGACAGTTCGATGCGAGCGTAACGGTTCCCTCCACCTCGCTCCTGTCCAGTGACACAGTAGCCTGCTGTTTTGCGCATCTTTTTGTTCCAAATCAGAGACATATCAATGGGGAGCTACAAATGTCAGCCAAGAAAACACGAATCAGTCAATAAGTTAAGCACGTTCAAAATAAAGAGATGACAACTCCGCACCTTCCTGTCGAACACACTGCTGTTGTACATACGATACAGTTTGCTCGTAAGTTCTTCCTTCCTTTGCTGAAAATTGCAGCAGTAGCTGGAGGCGGGATTTGATAGGGACTCCAAGAAGCAACCTGGGGTTTTGCATAAGGCCAGTCTGGTGGAAAGACAAAAGTGTAAACAAAGCAACTGCTGTGGTCGAATCCTAACGCAAAAAATGATGTGTACCTGCTGATGAAACCGTGTCTGGGCTCTGTCTGGCTCACTGTTGGCTTCAGGATGGTGCTTTTCCCAGGAGTCTTTGAATCCACATTTTTTCTTCCTAATGATGAGGTGGACCTGGGTTTAGCTGAACCCTTTATGGGTGGAACTAACACAGGAGGGTCCATACTGACTTCTGCTTTCAAAAAATAAACAGAATTAAAACTAAAACGTCAAGTCTCTCTGCATCTATCATCATATAGTCTGTTTCCGAACACAAACGAATAGCAATGGTAATTGCTCATACATTTGTGTGTGTGTGTGTGTGTGTATAATCTCATGAGAAGAAATACAAACATGTAGCTGCCTTCACAAAGGTAATTCATGATGTTTTGTTTTTCCCCAATATTATTGTAGTGGTAGGCAAGGGTTGTGTCGAACTGCTTTGTAACATACTCAGTCGGGTTTTCAATATTTTGCCCATTAGAACCTTTATGAAAACGTCATGTGTCCGCTTTGTGTTAAGCCCCCGAAAAATAAAATTAAAACAAAAAGAGGCGGGGGAATCAATACTATTTTTGTTGTACCTGTTGTGGTCTTGGAAGTAGAGTCAGTGAATATGTTCTTCTTTCTAAGCCTCTCCAGTAAGGATGTGAACTCCTCTTCTGAACCACTTGAGTCATCCAGCTTGGAAGGAGCCGAAAGCGTACGCTTGGGAGAACGCAGAGAGGTTGCAGTGCAGTGGGATGGTCGAGGAGCAGTGAGGGGGGAGACAGGAGGCAAAAACGCTGATGGTGGGCTGTCCTTTTGGTCAAAAAGCAATGGGTTGTTTTCATTCGATTTTGCCAGAGAATTTGGCTTTGTGCAGCGAGTCCTCCAAGTGCTCTTGATAACAATATTATCCCCCTCATCCTCACTATCGCTGATGAACACAGGGGAGGCAAACTGAGATAGTGGCAGTGGTCTCTTGAATGTATTTTGAGTGGCTGGAGTATTGGTCTTCTTACGCCCTGGATGAAAAATGAAGAGGTAACAATCACAATTGTGTTGTTTTACAATTTAAGTCAATGCTGATTACATGTTGAATACCTTTAGAGGATGATTTTGTTTGAATGAAGTCATCGTCTGATAAGTCATCATCCACAATAAAATTGTTAATGCTTCTTAGAAAAAAATAAATAAACACACTTTCAGCAATAGGAAAAGAGTCATGCAAATTTGGATGTCAACTGAAATAGTCACCTGTCCTCACTTTCACTCTCTGATACTTTCCTGGGCTTCGTGGAGGGAGTTTTCACATGTCGCAAGACTTAATACACACAGAAAAATGAGCATTATGTCGGCATGTTTGCCATTACAATTATAGTTCTCATTTAATCTTTAAGAACTGTTTTAAAACTTTTATTTTAGTACAAATGCCGCACATTTGAATCGAATTTTTACTTAAGCAGTAGGTTTTTGTTTTGTTTTTTTCTGGATGGTTTCCAATAAGCAGTGCAAAAAATGGCTGGATATTTTGGTTCTGTGCCAATGTTCAAATTTCACATTGTTATAGTGTTTTACAATAGTATACAATACTTATTTTTAGGATTAAATGCAATAAAATCAGTGAGATTCCACGACTGGCACTTGGAGTCCTAAGTATGTTTAAGGAGGAACTTTGTGTAAAAAGTCTGAGAATCACTGCACAAATGAATGTACTAGAAAAAGGCAACTCACATTTTTCAAAACCATCACTATCGTCATCATCCGAGCTCACTGCAAGAACACTTGGATTGTAAACAGAACATATTAGAAGTTGTTTTGGTGACGTCACATGCAACTGCTAAGCAAAAGCAAAATAAAAATATTGTATCGTACCGGTCTATCTTCAGTGCACTGCATGCTTGCCGCGGCTTGGGTTTCGTTCTTGGAGTGCTCCAGTTCACAAGAACTGAGAAGTGAAAAGAGTATTTATTCATGGAACCAGTGTTGCGTTAAAACAGCTCAAACTCAGGTGCGAGGTTCTATCTCACTCACACTGATCAAATTCATCATCACCGGAGTCAATCAAAACTGTGTTTTTGTATGTGTTGGTCTTGAAGTGCCGATTCTCTTTGTCTTCGTCCTCTGAAAGATAACTTGGAGGCGACACGGATCGGTCCGCAAAATGATCCCCACTTGTCCCACCATGGCGTTTCTTCCCAATCGCATTAATCAACTACAAAATTAAAGGGGGGGAAATCAAGAAAATTACCAACGAACGCAATCAAATTTGAAAACAAACCGCAAACCTTCTTTTCTGCCACGTCTAATCCATCGTCCCCAGTCCAGCCCATCTTTTTGGAAACGCGCTCGAATAATTTGCGAGTACCATCGTTCATAATTCCCTGTATAAACAGGACAAAACAGCAACAGTCATTTGATATCCCAGCTCCATTTGATTTTCAAAAGATACGAGGCATTTCGGCTAGAAAGGAAAATAAAACGTCTCAACAACAACAGGCTAATTCGCAAGAACAGGCTAATTCGGTTGCTTCTCGCGTTCGGATTAAATATATTTGCGTTTTAAGGGTTTTCTCATTTTTAGCAACGTAGCGTTATTGAATTCGGTATTATTTCTGCGATCGTTTTGAGCCTTACCCAAACGTAAACTTCGAGAAAAGTTGTTTTTCTTCGGTGGCTTTAAAAAGGGAGGACTCGAGGATCGTAGCTCGGTGACTGTAAATTTGAATCTCGTGGACCATCCGTCATACTTCATGGACCAATGAGAGCATGCTTTATTTTGTAGTGAATATCCAATCACAGAAGACATTAGGCGACGTCGTCTCATGGTTTCAGCCTTGTGGGGGATGCATTTGATGTGTGGTGAACATCATCGCACTGCGTTAAATTTGCCACCGATTCGACTAAGCCCATAAAGGCCCCTCGAATGCGTCCGAAAAACGTGATTTTTACCTCAGCTAAGTGTCCATCCGGATCTTCCTTCTGTTCAGATGTATCTATCAGCACTCTTCGGGGCTCTGGTGGAGGTCGGGGTAGTGACGTCAATGTTCGGTCGAAGTAACGTGACCATCTTCCAGTCCAACGTAGTCATTCAAAACCTCTTTTCCTAATTTTTGAAGCATAAAAAACTAAGCAGAACCTGATTTCTATTATGGATTCCAAAAACAAGAAAGCGGTTAAGACTCTGGCTATATGCTCTTTATTTGGATTTTTAGTTTAAAATCCACTGGCTCTTCTTTTTGTTTAACACTCTATGTGGACTCAACTCAACTGTATTTATAGAACACTTTCAAACAGCCATCGCTGCACACAAAGTGCTGTACATGGAGCAACTAACATATACAACAGTAAAGCAACAAATCAGTCACAAAGACTAGAAAGCACCGAACAGCAAAACCGAGAACAAATCTGAGTCGAATGCCAAAGAATACAAGTGAGTTTTGAGGCAGGTTTTAAAGATGGGCAGCGAGGAGGCTTGCCGAATGTTCAGTGGGAGGTCATTCCAGCGAGAGGGACCAGCAACGGAAAAGGCTCGATCCCCTCTGATCCTCTGTTTAGTTCTTGGTACTTCTAATAATGTCTGGTCCGCAAACCTGATTTGCCGGGCAGGTGTGTAGGGGCGGATGAGCTCAGAGAGGTAAGGTGGCGCGAGGTCATTTAGAGATTCGAAAACAAATAAGAGGATCTTGAAAAGAACTCTAAAATGTATGGGGAGCCAGTGAAGGGATGCCAGAGTAGGAGTTATGTGCTCCCTCTTACGAGTACCAGTCAAGAGGCGAGCAGCGGCATTCTGGACCAGCTGGAGGCGCTTAATGGAGGATTGGCTGACTCCAAAGTAAAGGGCATTGCAGTTATCGAGCCGGGATGTGACGAAGGCATGAATTACTGTCTCAAAGTGTTCATGTGAGAGGAGAGGTTTTATTTTGGCCAGCTGTCTCAGGTGAAAGAAGCTGGATTTAACAATGGCACCAATTTGCCGGTCAAGTTTAAAATCACTTAAAAAAAAGTCAAGCACAACTTTATTGTCACATGTGCAACATACAACACAGATGAAATTTCTTCCCTCTCAAACAGAAAGGACAACGAGGAGCTGCTACGGGTGCCCGCGCCGCCATCAAAAGAACAGTTAACATAAAATGACAAAATAATATAACACAACACATAAGACACAGACAGTCGTGCAATCTTAACCACTTTTCCTGCATACACTTTGGAAAAGCGGTTAAGATTACACGACGAAGATGTATTCTGTACATGTATTAATAACCTGTTCATTCTGTTTACTGTGATTTGTAACTTGATTTGTTCAATAAAGACTTACAAAATAAAAAATAAAAAAATCGACGAGCCCGAGAGGTCAAAAATAAACCGGACATATCTAACAAATACAAGACATTATGTAAAGTTTTAGTCGTGTCATGGGAGCAAAATTCTTATGTGGATAAATAACAAATGCTGGACGTGATGAGGCTGGTGTGATAAATTTTTTCTTCTTTGTTTTCAAGATTAAAATTTCAGATAACATGGGAACCGATGCGTACTATGCAATACAACTAAACTAACACAAAGAAATTGACAAAATCAAACTCCAAAAATTGTTTCAATAAAGGGAGAGGATCAAAACACATTAAATATGAATAATAGCTTCCAAAATCACTATGTAAAGAATTTCTCAAGTGCCAGGTAAATCTAACATGATAATAAAAAAATGTATACTAAAAGGGCCTGTTTTTCAGTTTCGTGTTTTTTTTGGGGGGGGGGGTTGTCAGCCAAAGATTGGATTTTGAAGAAAAAAATTCAAATGTCGTTTTTGCGTGTGTGGTAGATTTAAAATAATAAAAAAATGAGTCACTTTTTCTTTGTTTTCAAGATTAAAATTTCAGATAACATGGGAACCGATGCGTACTATGCAATACAACTAAACTAACACAAAGAAATTGACAAAATCAAACTCCAAAAATTGTTTCAATAGAGGGAGGGGATCAAAACACATTAAATATGAATAATAGCTTCCAAAATCACAATGTAAAGAATTGCTCAAGTGCCAGGTAAATCTAAAATGATAATTTTAAAAAGTATACTAAAAGGACCTGTTTTTCAGTTTCGTGTTTTTGCGGGGGGGGGGGGGGGTTGTCAGCCAAAAATTGGATTTTGAAGAAAAAAATTCAAATGTCGTTTTTGCGTGTGTGGTAGATTTTAAAAAACGAGTCACTTTTTCTTTGTTTTCAAGATTAAAATTTCAGATAACATGGGAACCGATGCGTACTATGCAATTCAAATAAAATAACACAAAGAAATTTACAAAATCATAATATAAATATAAAATAGATTCATGCAGGATTATTAAAACACGTATTATTCAGTATTGTGGCAAGTATTCGATTTCTCATTTTGGCATCATGTCGTGACTGTTCCACATTTTCCAGTAGAGGGCAGGCGAGGCAACAAAAATGAAACCTGAAATAAAGAGCACGTTAAAATGACGTCATTTCTATGATGTAAAACAACAAACAAAAGCAACCATCTCCCTTGAAGTGATGACGCGGGCTAAACATTACTCAAATAAATTCTCACTCAGTAAGGACGTAGTTTGGCCTGCTTATGTTGTCCTCATGCTTTTCCTTTTTGATTTGAAAGGAGGCAGCAACTCGGACATGGATGACAAGTCAGCGAACAAAGAGTTGGATTTATGGATTGAACAGCTCATTGAGTGCAGGCAGCTCAGGGAAAATCAAGTCCAAGAACTTTGTGAAAGGGTAGGACTTGCTGTCAGGGGGAAAAAAAATACAACAACTGCAATACCGTATTTACATTCTTTTATGTCACCATTTTGAATCCACTATCATACTGTCTGTAAATAATGTTAATATTTGAGTTAACAAGTTCCTTCCAATTTGCTTCTTAATATTTGTTACTCCCAACCCTTATCATGAGACTCACTGTAGAAAATGGGGAGATGAATTCAGTGCGGGCCCGCGCCTTAATGAGGCAAAATTTAAATAAGCCTTCCCTCTAACCATGTTTACATATTAAATGTATAATAATAACCCATCCATCCATCCACTTTGAAAATATAATGATGATGATAATAATAATGTCATCAATGAATTGGTTTCTACAATGATTCAGATGTTTTGATGGATGCGTTTTCCAATGGCACCATGCTCAAATTCAAAATAATTGTGCTACACCACCTGCACCACAACTTTAAAACCTGATTTTATCTGCTCAAAAGATTTGCTTACCGGTACTTTCGGTCACCAACTTACCAGGTGCGCCGGCGGCATGTGAAAGCAAAACAACGCCCAGCATTGAAGTAAATCAATTATGAAATAATTAAAAGGAAATTAGAGGCATACAATGGGGCCAGAGAAGGTTGAGTTTCTTCATAAAAACATTTTAATAATTTTGTACTGTCACTTTATACAGACAGTTTTAACATGCAGTCCTTTCTAAAAGTATTGGAACGACAAGGTCCTTGTCCAATTCCCAAACATATGTTGTTTACACCCAGGAAGCATAATAGGATCACCATCTCATCCACTATCATTGACAGTTATAGAAGTCAAACATCCATTTCAACTGGGAAGACTGGCAGGGATGAATTTTAACATGCTTTCTTTGCCCCCATGTCAAGGCCAAAGAGATCCTGCAAAAGGAGTCCAACGTTCAGGAGGTGAGATGTCCAGTGACGGTTTGTGGAGATGTTCACGGTCAGTTTCATGACCTCATGGAGCTTTTTAAGATAGGCGGGAAGCCCCCTGACACCAACTATCTCTTCATGGGAGACTATGTGGATAGAGGCTATTATTCCGTGGAGACAGTGACCCTCCTTGTTTGCCTGAAGGTATAAAAACGAAATACCGCACTATCACAGCTTTTGCACAAAAGCAAAAGACGACTCCTGCCTGCCTGCCTGATTTGGTTGACATTTGGCTCACAGGTCAGATTTCGTGAAAGAATCACCATTCTGAGAGGGAACCATGAGACAAGACAACTCACACACGTGTATGGCTTCTACGATGAATGCCTGATGAAATACGGAAATGTTACTGTTTGGAAGTACTTTACTGATCTTTTTGATTATTTGCCCCTGACTGCTCTGGTAGATAACCAGGTGAGAATCTGCACGAGATTTAGGTGAATTACATCAATGCCATGGGAGTAAATTCATCCTTTTTTTTTTTTGGTGGGGTTAGATTTTGTGTTTACATGGAGGATTGTCTCCTTCAATAGTCACACTGGAAAACATCCGAGCATTGGATCGCTTGCAAGAGGTTCCTCACGAGGTACAGATGACATGACAGGTCTCCTGACAATGTACAGTAAATGCTCAATGTTGAACTTTAGAAATGGAATATTGTAAATATCAAGCGACAGGTGTCCGATTTTAATGTCTGCCGGACATATGTTTGTATTGGACTTTAATGTCTGAGCTAGCATGAACGCCACTTATTTTTCTCCACATTTAGGGTCCAATGTGTGACTTGTTGTGGTCTGACCCAGACGAGCACTATGGATGGGACATTTCTCTCCGTGGTGCCGGTTACACCTTTGGGCAGGACATCTCAGAGACTTTTAACCATGCAAACGGCCTCATTTTAGTTTCACGAGCACACCAGCTGGAGATGGAGGTACAGAAGATTAAATCAAATGGGAACCATTGCAAGTGGGGGGGAGGGGGGGGGGGATCAATCAAAATAAAAAATGTTGACCTCAGAGATAACTAACCCAATTGTTTGGGATAATGCAGAATATATACAGTCAATGTACCATACAAGTTCAATAAAACAACCAGGTTCCCATTTTGAGATCTGCTCAAATTACCTTAACTGACTTAAATAATTAGAAACTAGAACTGGCACCCTTGGTAGTCTATGATCCTACATATATGCGTGCACTTAATGTACTATAAAGGTTGTACAACAAAAGTGGTTCGCAGCACATTTCTCATTGAGAATACCTTGATAGTCCTGAGATTTGATTGTACCCTACACGGATTCCGACACTCCGTGCCGGATGTAGCAAAGTAGCCCCAGAGCGTACTCCATGTTTCATAGTCGAGAGAGAGAGATCATTTCTTGATGTGCTTCATCATTGCGTCTCTGTACACACAGAGGATACGCTTTGCCAAAAGGTTCCAGTTTGGTCTCCGCTGTCCAAAAGATATTCTCCCAGAAGGTTTTGTGGCTCGTCAACATGGAGTTTGGCAGTCCAAGTCTTTTTATTGTAAGCAGTGGTGTCCTGCTTGGTCTTCTCCCATGAAGTCCACTTTGGCTAAAACATTGACAGATGGTGGGATCTGACACTGATGAACCTTGACCTGGGAGGCCTCCATTCATTTCTTGGGAGGTTGTTTTGGATTCTTTTGCTGCCACTTTTCCACCTGCGGCCACATCCGTGGAGATTGGGCTACAGTCTCGTGGATCTTAAATGTGTGAATATGTGCAGCTGTAGTCGCAGGAACATCAAACTGCTTGGAGATGGTCTTAGCGCCTTTACTTTTAACATGCTTGTCGATCATTCTATTTCTAATCTTCAGAGTCATTTCCCTCCTTTGCTTCCTCTGGTCCATGTCCGTGTTACACGATGTCACAGCACAGTGACTACTTATCACGTTTTAAAAAAGATAACTGATTGATTATGAGATCGAAGACACTTGCGATGCTAATTAGAGCAAACACTGTGTCTTATGTGTTGTGTTGTATTATTTTGTCATTTTATGTGAACTGTTCTTTTGATGGTGGCGCGGGCACCCGCAGCGGCTCCTCTTGTTGTCTTGCTGTCTGGTTGAGAGGGAAGAAATTTCAGCACATTTGACAAAAAGATGTACTTGACTTGACTTTGGTTCAAAATGTCCCTACGGTCACGTAATTTTCAACCTTTTCTCGGGGTACAATTATTTTTGACCATTCCTCTTTTATAAATTCTTTACTTTTTAAATGGTTTTGCTTAACCACATTTGAAAAGCATTGTCTGATTTTCACTGGTTAATTGTCATTACATTTTAATTTATTAGTACTCATTGCATGTTTTTCTTTAATTAACAGGGGTGCCAACATTTTTTTTTCATATGCATATATTGATTTGTCCAATACAGGCTGACATTAAAACCCTCACACTTCTCCATTCAGGGCTTTAACTGGTGCCATGACAAAAATGTCGTGACGATCTTCAGTGCGCCAAACTATTGTTATCGTTGTGGAAACAAGGCAGCGATCATGGAACTTGAAGACACACTGAAATGCTCCTTGTAAGTCATTTTCTCACATTCCTTTAGGTTTTTTTTTTTGGAACATTTAAGATTAGATGCCATAATTGGGATTTACACTGACTTCCCAAATTGCACTGACAAAAGATATCCCTTTGCTTGACAGCCAACAGTTTGACGCAGCCCCCCGCAAGGAAGAGCCCCAATCATCGTGGCGATTTCCAGATTATTTCCTCTAAAGATCTCCCAAATGGTGACCACTGGTCAACACATTTGTGCTAGCGGTATTTATGAAGAAGTGGAAGTAGGAGCTCTACCATCACCCTCTGCACGTCAAAGAGTTGCTACGCATAACAATTGTCAAATAGGACATTTACATGACAGCACTTTGGGCAGTGATGTATGATTATCATAGAGCTGAAATTATTATGTTCATTGCACTGTGTTATAACACAGCAATGGCCTCAGACTTTGCACACTCGACAAGAGTGCAAAATGATATCAGTGGTGAAGATGACCCTAATGAAAGAAAAATAATGTTTCATACATTGATGCATATCATGAACTGCCAGATACCATGCAGATGGTGCTCGTAGGCTGCATGAATAGAGTATTCATGTAATCTAATTGGACGCATAGGAAGCGTTCAAATTTTCTGGAATGCCATGACGTGTTCTTCCTTTTTTGAGGGGCAGATGAGTCCCAACTACTGTATAGTGAAACCTCCAATGTCAAAACAGATTTTAGACTTTAACCATTTTTTCTGGGTTTTTTAATATATATATGCTTACACAAAAGTTAACCAAATGTTCAAACCATATGTAAATGAGATTTCATTGCTCTTGTACATTTATTTTTTATGTAAAAATAAAACATTGATTTGAGTTTGTGAAGTATTTCAAAAATCAGTGAACAGTAAGGAAAACAATACAAGACAATAAATAAAGAGAAAAAGAGGAATGTATTAACTCCATAGCTGTGTTTTGATTTTTCTTTGGCTTTTGTGTGGTTCTTTGTAATGGCATCATCGAAAGGTACCAGCATTGTCAACGCTGAACAGTGTAATAGCCACAGTGCCGAAAATGAAACTGAGCGTGACATAGAAAATTCTCTTGCTTCTCAGGACAGTATGCACCCTGTGTCTTTATTAACAGAAGTATGTCCAAAATTAATCAAGAAGTTGGCATGTCATTCATGCTACACAAAAGAATCACGGCACAATTACAGTTCAGTTTCAGTACATTCGCATTTAATCTTTTAAACGCTGCTAGCATTATTCAGGTGCAATGTTCTGAAACGCATTAGAACTGACTAAGTAGTTCCCAACCCCTATATTTAATCACAGTATTAACTTTTGAACGTCATAACATTAGAATGGCTAACAGATAAAAGATCAATATTTTTGATGAACACTTAGGCCTAATGTGCTACTGTATTGCAATGTTGGTCAAGATAAATTTATTCAATTTCAGGTGGTAATTGGAATAAAAAGTTTGAAAACGTCTGAGTGTTATATGTTGCCTGATAGCACAAAAACCAAGGTTGGCTTTGCAAAAACCTTCCTAATTATTTTACAGTCTGTCTCTCAAGTATTGATGACTGTAATTTACTTAATTTTAGTCTTATTCAGTCATACAGTACAATGACTGATCTCTACACAATGTAAAAATGTTTCTTAGAATGATTTCTTTGTGGTGACAGTTGACCATGAAAATAATGAAACCCACTCGAGCACCGGGTGAAAGCGCAAATGCCATTAAACTGGAAGGCCGTGATTCGCATTTGAACCTGAAGCATGGACCTGTAAGGCGGATGTCCATCCATCCATCCATTTTCCGAACCGCTTGATCCTCACTAGGGTCGCAGGGGGTGCCGGAGCCTATCCCAGCCGTCTTCGGGCAGTGGGCGGGGGACACCCTGAATCAGTTGCCAGCCAATCGCAGGGCACACAGAGACGAACAACCATCCACGCCCACACTAGGGACAATTTAGAGTGTCCAATCAACCTGCCATGCATGTTTTTGGAATGTGGGAGGAAACCGGAGCACCCGGAGAAAACCCACGCAGGCCCGGGGAGAACATGCAAACTCCACACAGGGAGGCCGGAGCTGGAGTCGAACCCGGTACCTCTGCACTGTGAAGCCGACGTGCTAACCACTGGACTACCGGGCCGCTTAAGGCAGATGTGCTTCAATCAATTCTCAGAGCAGAATTAAAATTTCTAAAAAGCAATTGGTACAAATAGCAAAACATCCCCTGCAAATGCCACTTTCTTGAAATTCTTGCCACTTCTCTTAGGGGTAAATATTTCTGTCACTTTGTCTTGTGTACGGATAATCCAGTCAGATTGCTTAGTCATTTTGTCAATATAACAGTGTACCCTGGAGCGATGTTCTGCTGTCACATGCCACTTAAACTTGGATGACAACTCCAGTATCCGACATTGAAAATTACACCTTTGTGTATGTTTGTTAGTGCTGCAATTTGGTGACAACCCAGCTCATTGTGATACAGGAAGAACAAGACAACACTGTATAGTACATAGGAAACAGAGCAAGTCTTAAAATAAAAAGTAGAAATGTCAACACGGCGCAATCTCCTGAAGGAAAATTGTGCATCCAACACAGCAGGAATTTTACAATGTGGTCTTCCTTCCTTTGGGCCTAAATTCTCTCCCCCATCATAACAATTATCTTCACTTGCTATAAGATATTTCAGGAAACGGGTTCATCATTGGTTGATCTAATGCTTTACATGTTTCGCTTCATGAGAAAAAGTTGTTACAGTATTGTTCCTCTGCCTTTAGTTAGGTTTGATCGTTAAAGTGTTATTCCTCTCTGTTAGTTAGATTTGATTGTTACAGTACTAGTCCTCTCGATTATTACAGTGTTATTCCTCTCCTCTTAGTTATAGACTTGATTGATACAGTATTCGGCCTCTCAATCGTTACAGTATTATTCCTCTCTTCTTGGTTAGATTCGGTCACTAAGGTGTTATCTCCTCTCTGTTGGTTCAGACACCGGAAAGAAACAATGTAGAAAGTTGTTGAAGGTATCTCCTGCTTACTGTGATTACGATCACCTTTGGTACCCCCTCACCCCGCCACTTTCAGGACCCCTCCAGAGGACGTGTCAACATCAAAAGAGAAACTGTTATCCTTAGTTTCTGTGTTGCAGCTATTGAGGGACTGTGATTTTCTATGAGCACTATTGATCCCAGTCTCTTTCCTGAACATCTGTTTGCACACTTAAAACAACGTATGTAGTGTTGGATCTTATCTTCTCCCTCCTTGGTTGATTAACGGTCCCCCAAGTGTCCTCTGTTGTTCCCCCGCACCTTGGGTAGGTCCCTGTTTGCTGTTAAGCCCCCCTGGGGGGAACTCTCATCCCAGGATGTATGCACAGCGGAGTTCTGGAACTTGCCACCACATCAAATGGTGGGTAGTGGTGGTTTGGTCTCACCTCACCGCTCCCGACTTCTTCCAGCCACACCGGGTCAGATGTCATGTTACTTTCTTTGTTTCCGAGATTTGCATGAGGGGCGTACCTCCCCAACCCTCATTATCATATTGTCTGTATATAATCCCATGTCTGTATTTTCTCTATGCTTCCTGATTCAAATCTGGACCCCTCAGGAGCCCGAATCGATTCGTAAACTGCAGAAAAAGAAAGTAAACCCTTCGAAGGAACTGTTCATCGCCTCCAGCCTTCATTTGGTTAACCAACATCCTCATCATCCGAAATTAACGAACACGCGGAGGAAGAGATGGCCGCTCTTCCCCCAACAAAGTCAAGATTAGTCTTGGAAAAAAGTCCAATGGAAATAGAATGAAATCTGCTTCACGTATTGACAACTTGTTCAATCATTTTGTATGTAAAGACTTATTTGATGAACTGATGCCATATGTTGTGGCATGTGTGACAAATGAACAGAACCATTTTCATTCATTTAAATCAAGATGAAATGAGCAGGGCGTCCCGGTGGTCCAGCGGTTAGCACCTCGACCTCCCGGTGTGGAGTTTGCATGTTCTCCCCGGGCCTGCGTGGGTTTTCTCCGGGTTCTCCGGTTTCCTCCCACATTCCAAAAACATGCATGGCAGGCTGATTGAACTCTCAAAATTGCCCCTAGGTGTGAGTGTGAGCGTGGATGGTTGTTCGTCTCTGTGTGCCCTGCGATTGGCTGGCAACTGGTTTAGGGTGTCCCCCGTCTACTGTCCGAAGACGGCTGGGATAGGCTCCAGCACCCCCCCCCCCCCGCCCCCCCGCGACCCTTGTGAGGATAAAGCGGGTCGGAAAATGAATGAATGAATGACATAAGCAATTAATGTCGAAACAGCAGAGAAGTGAACAATGATTTGGATGGATGCGTTAAAGCATTTGCAACTTGTTCAGAGAAATGAGAAACTGCATTTTGAAGTGACACAGTGATTTGAAAATTGCACAAGTAGTTCTGATAAATTCAATTCTGATGTGAGAAATGTTTCAAAACAAGTAAAAAATGTAAGGAACCACCACGAACCAAAAGGCATCAAGTATGCTTATGTGACGGAGTACTACCGGAAGTTGACGTTAAAACAAAAGCATTTCGTGCAACCGACACACGTTGAAGTTAAATTGTTACTCACGTGTGTTCGCAAGTGACCTCAGTGCTTTACACAGCAGAATCCAGATATAATTACTGCATGTTTCTCTTCGCAATGGGGCGAGTGTTCCTCCTCACGTTTAATTTGTAGCGTGGCTGCTTCCGGTGTGGGGGTGTGCGATGTGGCCGTGTCTATGCGTGTTACTGCTTCGCTAAATTCGCTGGCTGCAGCCTTTCAGGGTTACCTCTCGCGGACCACCAGAGCCCTCAGTGCAGTGAGTAATCCGTGTTTCAATGAAATTGAAATGTGTTGATGTTGGCGTCAGGTGGCAGGGATACAGCGAACGTGTGTGTGCGCGTGCGCCGAGATTGTGTGGATGTGGCGCCTCCATACTAGTTGAATCCTGGACGCACAGCTGCCTGCATCGCCGAATTCACCTTCACTTGTAATTGCATATACAGTATATTTTTTCCCCCCAAACATTTTCTCCCAGTTGTTTTGTCTCAAGACGCGGTGCAGATCAGACTGGTTTGGGTCAGGTTGTCACAAGGAGTGTGTTTAGCACTTCTCAGGGAAGGAGGGGTTAGGTACCCCATCTCTGTAAAATACATGGAAATATATGAAACAGAAGGTGAAATGTGATGTATGATATCGATCGCACGCAAGCAATTGGTGGTTAATGTGTAGCCACGCGGGGCCGTTGTGATTGGCTGAGAGTGAGGGCACAGGCGACCTTGCAGATCAAAGTTCATTCTCCAACATCACCTTAATCAGCAATTAAAAGTATTTATTAACGCACCGTGATCGCAACCCGCGCCGAGCTTCATTTAAAGTACAGCATCAAGCAAACCGGCGTTGTATGCCCGCGCGGGTGTGTGTGCTTCTCCAACCCGTGAGAGTTTAATTCAATTTAAAGAGACCGCACATGCAGCTCGACATCAGTGTTTCATATGTCAGTCAATCCGACCAGCAGCCATGCTTGGTGCAATTCCAGGAGGAGTTTCATCATCCTGCAGCAAATCCTTACGGAGACTTTTAAGTATGGAGTGAAAATGGTTAAAAACCAGATCCGACTGGGAGCAAGGAGCAGAACATGTTCATGGCAGCGCCGGCCAGTTTTATCTGGCTCTGTGTGTGCCTGCTGAGTGTGCCCCTGACAGAAACCATGACGTATTAAAATAATAATTACTGTTTAATTTGCATTGAAACCCTTCAAAGCTGCTTGCGGCTTGGAATGGATGGTATAGAATAGGAAGCGTAGTCATGGTAACATTGTACACAGTACATCACCGCAAGTAAAAATGGCACCCATTTCAATGGTCTTATTTAAAAAGTCATTTTTTGGAAATAACTAGTTGTAGACAACTATAATGTATCGCCACTAATTATCTCATGTGCTGTATGTTCTAATGCAGTCTAGTTTAAAGGGTTATCGATTTACAGCAGCAATGCAAGTCTGTGATGTGACGTATCGAGCAGTAGCATCATTTTAAAATCAATTCGACTAGGAGCCAGTGTAAAGCCTCTTCTACTGGAGTAATCTGTTCTGATCTCTTTGTTCTGGTCAGAACCCAAGCTGCGGCGTTCTGAATGAGCTGCAACTGTTTGATGCTCTTTTCCATTCATTGCAGTCATAAGACAGTTACAATAATCAAGTCTACGAGAGATAAAAGCATGGATAGGCTTCTCCTGGTCTGCTTGGAGCATACATCGCTTCATCTGGATATGTTTTTCATCTGGTAAAAAGCTGTTTTTTCCAAAATATTTGACCCAAGGGTAGCATATACAGCCCAACTGAAAGGTGTCCATGGAGTGACCCTCGAAGGACCTCATACGCCTTGGCCATTTTATTGAATTCAAAGCTTCCAATGGTCACAAAATAATGACTTCCCTCCAAGTAGGACCTGAACCATATTAGGAAATAGTCCTTTTCAATTTAAAGTCAGAATTTCCTTTCACCAGATAAAAATGGCTGCAGAGATCTCTACGTCCATAAACATCAACGAGCCCCGTTGGGACCAAAGCACATTTGCGGGCCGCGCCAAGCATTTCTTTACCGTCACTGACCCGCGAAACGTCCTCCTCACCAAGGAACAACTCGAACGCGCGCACAAAATCATCACCGACTACAGGTAAGCCAGCTGCAGTTACCACAGCCACCGCCGAACACCCAAATCTTGAATTATTCTCCTGATGTTTACCGTCCCCCAGAAAAGGAATCGTCTCCCCGGGATTGACGGAAGACGAACTGTGGCGAGCCAAATATATTTTTGATTCCGCTTTCCATCCGGATACCGGAGAGAAGATGATCCTGATTGGCCGCATGTCAGCGCAAGTTCCGATGAATATGACCATCACTGGATGCATGATGACATTTTACAAGTAAGAACTTGCCAGTTATTACTCTACAATTGCTGCTGCTACTAATAACTTGTGCGACTGGACCACTACACTACCTCTGCAAAAAACCTTTGGCACACCATTGGCACATCAATCGTGGGTTATTCAATGAGTGCATTGTAGCCACTTTATGACCTAAAGACTTTTTTTTCCTGCAAGAATTAATTATATGTGCCTCCACTCGTCTACACACCATATTTTAATTAAGATTGCATTTGCGAAATAAGAATTAAGCAAAGGATTCCATCCATTTTCATTCATTGCTTTTGTACTCTACCGCCCCCTGCTGTTTCACATTGCTATTGTCACAGCTCACCTGTTTTCTAGTTTTGGACACCTCACGCTTGCAACGCCAGCCCAAGGGCACTTTAATGTCACGTATGACTTATTTCAGTATGCTGCCTGCCATATGCACACACAATGGAAAAGTGACTTGAAGAAAAGATTACAGCAGTCCGGATTTCCTAGCTTTGAACTAATTCATTTAAATCTCGTGAGGAATTTTTCACTGATTAATGGCGTCTTGAAGCAATTGAGGATAAACTGAGTGCAGAAATTGGCTGTCATCATCAGAGGCGACATGATGTCTTCTGATGACACATGTTCATTTACGGCTTTCTGATAAGATCAAGCGGGCGGGCACCCGCACAGGAGATAACCTTTTCGAAAAATTTGATAATCAGGCCTTTAATGACTTTGATTGGAATGGAGAAATAAGGTTATAATTAGACATACTTAGTTGTGTATTCATTGTAATGTGAAAAAAATCCATTGGCAACATGTTTTTTCTTGTGTGTAAGTTGCTAGTTGAGGTAATATTGAGTATTTCATTTACCATAGTGGTGATTTAAAAGATGTGAGTGCATCAAATTGAAAAAAATCAAATCACTCCACTTTAAAATGTGCCATTGATTCGTAAAAGTTGATTCGATATAGCGATACATCGGTTGCAAGATGGTTCACGGACATTTAATTTTAAAGTGGAACAATTCCGTTTGATTGCCAATTGATATGGTACAGCCTGGCGGCCCGGTAGTCCAGTGGTTAGCACGTCGGCTTCACAGTGCAGAGGTACCGGGTTCGATTCCAGCTCCGGCCTCCCTGTGTGGAGTTTGCATGTTTTCCCCGGGCCTGCGTGGGTTTTCTCCGGGTACTCTGGTTTCCTCCCACATTCCAAAAACATGCATGGCAGGCTGATTGAACGCTCTAAATTGTCCCTAGGTGTGAATGTGAGCGTGGATGGTTGTTCGTCTCTGTGTGCCCTGCGATTGGCTGGCAACCGATTCAGGGTGTCCCCCGCCTACTGCCCGAAGACAGCTGGGATAGGCTCCAGCACCCCCCGCGACCCTAGTGAGGATCAAGCGGTTCGGAAAATGGATGGATGGATGGATGGTACAGCCTAGTTCGAGAGGGTATGATGCCAAGAGTTTCTTGTTGTCATTTTATAATATTAATGAACCTGCCGGTTCTGTAAATGTGGTGCTTCCATCAAAGATACTGTATATCCCGCCAATAAAACACGATTTGATATTTGATTTCAATATATTTTAGAGTGGAACAATTCGGTTCAATTCGATGCACTCGCTTCTTTTAAGTCAAAACCAATGTTCAGATTCAAAATATATGATCTAATATATACAGTTAGGTAGATATATGATATATGACTTTTAGTGTTCATCGTCTGTTTTCCGCGTTGCCCAGGACCACTCCAGCTGTGTTGTTCTGGCAGTGGATCAATCAGTCTTTCAACGCAATCGTGAACTACACCAACCGCAGCGGCGACGCTCCCATCACAGTCAGGTACGCCAAGAGCCGGCATCATGCCTGGATGCCAGGAGCCCTCTCGTTTACTGCGGATGTGCTTCTCTGGTTTGCAGTCAGCTTGGCACAGCGTATGTCTCGGCCACCACAGGGGCAGTCGCCACCGCGCTCGGACTAAACTCACTGACAAAGGTATCATCATCTAACTCCATTCTACTTCTCATTTTAACGGGCTGACCTCAAGCTCTCGGGTAGTGCTGACATGATGTTGGCCGTGCACAAATAGCTTCTTTGTATGAGAGGAGCCTAATTATTCACGGGGTCGTGCTCTGGAATTGGCGCGTCTCCCTGCCAGCTCAGCCTTGTTCATGCTGATTTATGCTCGGGAAGCTTGAATGCGTACACCATTTCAGAGATAGAATTTGTTCCCCCGCTGTGTTTTTTTTAAGCCTCTTGTCTCCCGCTGCAGCATGTCTCACCTCTGATCGGACGCTTTGTTCCGTTTGCTGCAGTAGCCGCTGCAAATTGCATCAACATCCCGCTAATGAGGCAGAGGTAAGATCTGAGTTCACTGAAAGACGCATCAACTCTTAAGTACAGTGCTTCCCCAACTTTTGTTCGTGTATTGAAATTGCCCCCCCCCCCCCCCCCCCCCACGCACACACAAACACACACTGCCTCCAAGAGACCAAGACGCGTACAGCGCTTCGGACTTTGTCAACGTTAACAGGAGAGGGCAGTGTTTCACTTCAATACATCAACACTCGAGGTGTGTGACATCGTCACATTCCACAGCGTTACTGTCAGAGTTTTCAAACCGAGATACCGATATTTAATACACAGTTAGATCCCAAATCATTACATGTGTCAGGAAAGTTTAACGCATACCTGTACATATTCCCCACAGCAAAGCTTTGTCCTTCAGATGCTGGAAAAGACAAGAAACCTTTTTTTAATTTTGAAGAGTGTTGTGTCTTTGCTCCTTGTCCTCAGAGAACTGAAGCATGGCATTCCCATAACAGACGAGAACGACAACAGGATAGGAGAGTCGTCCAAAGCTGCACAGCAGGCTATCTCTCAGGTTGTGGTCTCAAGGATCCTCATGGCTTCTCCTGGGATGGGTACGAGGAGCTACTCTCTATCACCAGTCATACTCAAAGATGCCTTTTCGTGATATCCTCTTCTTCCCTTTCTTTCCTTTTCAGCCATCCCGCCCTTTTTAATGAATCATTTGGAGAAGAAGGCCTTCCTGAGGGTAAGATGCGAGGATCGACTAAATAGCGGGAGTCAGGTGTCGTTCATACAGTAAGAAGCAACAGAGCATGAGCTATTCATTGTCTTTGTTTTTTTCCTTCTGCATGCTCCTTTCAGAGGTTCCCGTGGATGAGTGCACCAATTCAAGTCAGCCTGGTGGGATTCTGGTGAGTGGTCTTGGACAGTCAAACCGGTTAACTGCCGTTGCTCCCATGAAGCATTTTACACTGTATTATTATCTTTTTTTGATTTGCAAGTGGAACCTCCAAAGTTGGCACCAAGTTTAAAAAAATGTGCAGGGGGGGAAAAAAACAGTTACACAGTCAAACTGCTGTCATTACTGTAAAATCTTGTACATAGAAGTTACTCACTATTCTACTTTCATTATGAAATGTGCCACCCCCCACAATTTTAGAGGAGTATATTTCCAGAAAACGTCTCATTTGTACAACGTTAACACTTGACTCATCCAACTTCAATTTTTGTTTTCAGCCTGGTGTTTGCGACTCCACTGTGCTGCGCGTTGTTCCCCCAGAAGAGGTGTGTCAAAGGCTTAAGTCTGTATGAAATTAGGATCCAGTGTCATTTGAAGAATACTGATCATGTCCATCCTCCAGCTCTATATCAGTTAGTCGCCTGGAGCCTGAGCTGCAAGAGAAAATCCGGGCCAGTCACCCGGGCCTGGAGCGTGTCTACTTCAACAAGGGGCTCTGAGAGCCCCTTCCACCACAGAGTTCAAACGCTGCTATGACCAGGTCGCCGGCCGCCCCTCATTTAGTGTGCCAAAGTTAAGTTTGCATCTGCTCATTTCAAATGAACAGCTTTCTCTTGATTCTCTCAACAATAGTGTGAATTTTCATTTCTTTAATCTGCATTTAAAAAAAAAAATGTTTTTACCACCTACCGTATTGGCCCGAATATAAGACGGCCCTGATTATAAGACGACCCCCTCTTTTTCAAGACTCAAGTTTGAAAAAATACTTTTTGAACACCAAATTAATTTTTATACAGAAAATAATTACAGTACATCTGAAACAAATGATTATAACAATATATTTGAGAGAAAAAGCATGTTATTTTGCCTCATTCAAATCTAAAGTGCAATCACATTCGTAAATGAATGGCTTCTGGTTTTTGAAATGTAAATGACATCATAACTTCTCCCCAGCTGCCTGTTAACCTGGCCGATCTTCGGCCCACTTTTCTCCAGATTGTCACTACGTTTCTCCATTTTCTGTTATCTCTTCTATTATTTTCTTCTCTTTTCCTTCTTACCGCTATTTTTTATTTTTCTTCTCTTTTCCTTCTTACCGCTATTTTTTATTTTTCTTCTTCGTGCTACAGCTATTTTTATTTTTATTCTTCGTGGCAGTGGTTCACTTTGGCCTGGTGAGTCAAGTTCAGCATTCGCTTCATTGATATCTGGCGCCATCTAGCGTCGTGAATGGGTATAATGTCTAGACCCCAAATATAAGACGACCCCATTTTTTCAGTCTTATTTCAATGCAAAAAACACCGTCTTATATTCGGGCCAATACGGTAATTATTTAAAAATCTCTGCAGTTGTGCCAAATTTACATGACCTTCAAATGACCTTAACCAGCATTGCTATCCCCAGATGAGATTGCTTTATTTTTGCTAAATGAGTGACCATCAACAAAAGCTACGTTCTCTCCAGGTAGCCTTGCGTTTTAAATGGAGGCGACCAGTAATGGACCAACTTGGTGCTATTTCAAAACCGTCACAATCTGTTTTTCTCGTATTTATTCTGCTTGTCAAACAAGCACCAGCAACCACTCCTCAGTCCTCATGACATTCATTTCTGCTTTTGTTTTGTTCAACATACCATATTTCCTCATACTGCGGCAGTCAGTTTACCAAACTGCAGTGAGCACCAGGCTGTCACTGCCATGTGCTTCGTGTCAGCATGCTGTTAGCATAAATGCGGCAAGAGTTCATATATTAGCTTATCCTATCGTGCCAAAAACAAAATTGTGTTACTATCAGCTCTGCTACTCAAATGAGGAATGTCAATCAAATAACTAAAATGATGACACAAAAGGCTGAAGTTGCCTGATTTAGAGTTGAAAAAGATTTTTCAGAGAGCTACAATAAACAAATGACATCGTGAAATGGCCCATCTGTAAAATTGAAGGTATTTGGATGAATGCTTCTGGTTTCTTTTTTTTTCAATGCATTGCAAGCATCGAATCAGGGGTCTTATCGGCAGATACTTAAAATGAAGTGACTCAAATGCAAAAAGTGACTGTGGCAATCTTTTTTTTCGAGCTGGACAAAGGAGTCATCAATTTGAGGTGCAGGAGTCATTCACTCAGGGTAGCCGAGGCTTCTATTTGAGGAAATATGGTCATGTTCCTTTAGGATACATCATGGTTTAAACAAGCTAATTTGACATGTTTTGAGCAGCAGCCTCCCGTGAGGATTAATCAACATAGAAAGTCATTTTAGACTGTGCTGAATCATGACTATTCAGTGTTAGTATAGTACGCTAGATTTCTTTTCCTTTTTGTTGTGATTTTGAGTCCTTTGTAGACTTGAGTATTTGGCAACCTTACCAAATACATGGGGTCCTCGGTTATACAGCAACAATGATCTGTCATCATGCAGCCAAAGGCGGCACACTCAGTAAAAGCTGTACTTGGTGTTTTTCATTTTTGTCTATTTACAATTTACAACCTAGAAGTGTTTTTCCAGAAAAATATTTACAGTATTACTGACTCAATGACTGTGCTAGCGTAGGTTAATGAGTCCCGATTTGCATATCCATTCAGATTACATCACCACCATAGGAACACGACTCCGTCATAAACCAAGGACCCCCATGTGCACTTGAGATGGTTTTGGTATCATACAGTGCTCACATTTCCTCATCAGGATGTCATTTAATTGTACGACCCTCTACCAGTGTTGTATAATGTTTCAGAATGAAAGTATAATGCTGTGTATTAGAAAAAGCAAGCACCATCTCACCTACCTAGACTGTGCTTGTCACTTTCCGTCATCCGGCATATGAAGATCCTCAATCTGGCCAGAGAACCGGACGTTTCATTGGCCACTTCTAGAAATCAGGGATGAGGAACCCCCAACACACACACACACACAAAAACACCACCACCACAGGCACAAAACTCACAAGCAAAAATGTTGATTGATTTCCTCTATGTGGAGTTCAAGTGTTGTAATAATTTTATCCAATGACGGAAAATGTTTACATCAAATGTTAGTGAACATCGATTTCATGACCCAACATCATGGTGTGGTCACTGTAAAGATGTTTAATAGTCTCTAAATCTACTATTGTTGTATTGTACCAGTAACTTGATTTAAATAGTGTTTCCAGATAGATGCTTCCGGGTGGTATGACGTGACGTGACTTGTGTTCTTGTCATCTTCAAGGTGAACTGAATGTAACGTTTTCCTGCTACAGACAAGTCTTGGTCCACAAAAGCACAATGTTGGAATGCTGATATGAAATGCTGCACTTTTTTGTTTGGTTTTTGTAAATCCTTCATCTCTGACCAGCTGAGAGAGTAGCACAAAAATCCTATTTTGGTTGACTGATTTACTGTATTCACTTTCTTTACGTAATTGCATCCAATAAGAGCTAATCCCTCTTTATTGCTGTACATCCTAACCTACTACACAAACTAGTGGAAAGTGACAATTAAAAATGTAGACCAAGCGATCATGTGAGGGAGTAAGTCAGATGATTTATGTATTTCTGAAAATGAAATGGCATTTGCTTGTGCAGTTTACTGACTCAATGTGATCGTTATGTCAAATAATAAAGAGCACCACCTTAAGGCACTCGACAGAAGACAACAAAGTATACATTTTGCTTTTTTATTTATTTATTTATTTATTTTTTTATCCAAGGCACAATTGTTTAGAATAGCAGTGGAGAACCAGTTCAGCCATTTTCAAATCCATACAATTTTTTGACAAAAATACACAACATAGAAATTAATGTTTATTTAAAGTCAATTATGGATATTCAGGGGTCACTTTTTTGGGCAGCCCGAATGAAAAGTTCTTGTGAGCCGTAGCTGACTGAGAACATTCAAGGCAAACATCCTTCATTTAACCGTACATGTACATGTAATGTGACGCTCTGTGGACGTCACTTGGACAGGCCGATGTGGTCACGCTCAGCGGACTTCAGAACACGCGTCTTTGGGGAAGCGGCAACAACTAAAACAAAACAACAACAAAAAAACAAAAACAAAGCGAGGGCTTGGACTCTTGCATGACAATGTGCTGACTTTAAAAAGGCTCAAGAAAGAAGAAAAAAAGCAATAATCCCGCCTAGCAGGAAACCATCCACGACTGTAAAATGTAATTAGTGCCACAACTCGCACAGACACAAAGAAGCTGAGAAGCAGTAACATACGACACAACATGCAATCAGGACCGATGGCCTAAATGCACTTGCGTGACATATAGAAGACAACTTGCACAGCAATGAGCAGCACATATGTAACAAGATAACAGCAGATAGCGCCGGGTTAAGTGAACGCTTGCCCGTCCCCACTGCAACATTCGACCACTGTTGGGTCCAAAGTGCTCTGTTTGGAATGTGCTGAACTTTGCCACGATGGCGTTTCCACTCGACTTGTCTAGCGTACGTTTCCAACTCGCTCTCAAGTGTCATTTGAATCTCCCACATGGATTAGGATGAACATGATAAATAAGGGGAAATATAAATACTCCATATTATACAACATTGAATGAAAAGGGCTAAAACTTAAAAAGGTCTTTGGATACACAGGCGTGCTCAGATGGCTGCTCTCATGGCACTGCATGGCTCTGACGTCAACAAAATGGGGGGGCGGGGGGGGGGGGGGGGGGAGAGAAGAGGAAGTGAGCCAATTTGCTTTTAAGTGCTCGTAATCAACACGAGGATGCGCAGGCTCTCTTGTAATCAAGTGTGACGCCACGGCATCCTCCACCCAGATGAAACGCTTAGCGAAGCCGCCCGGGATTGAAAAAAAAGACGCTACCTTGGGCACTTTGTGACGGTGGCCTTCAGCAGAATTCCTCTTCGCACGGCGCCTCCCCCATGAGGAGCGAGTGTTTGTCGGGCTCGCTGAGCACCTGGCTGTGGATCGAGTGCTTGTCGGAGCGCAGTGAATTGATGGACGCCCGGCTGTAGTTGACAATGCGGTCGAGAAGGCTGAGCTTGGGCGAAGATCGCCGCAGCTCGCCCATGCCGATGTTGACGCTGATGTCAGACAGGCTGCTCTGTCGTGTGCCGCGGCCTAGCC
The DNA here is from genome assembly GCF_054856545.1 of Hippocampus guttulatus. Classification (NCBI taxonomy): domain Eukaryota; kingdom Metazoa; phylum Chordata; class Actinopteri; order Syngnathiformes; family Syngnathidae; genus Hippocampus; species Hippocampus guttulatus. Next base: position 31,616,178 of record NC_141262.1, on the reverse strand, counting down.
GCGACTCTAGCTGGGCCTCCAGCTTCTCGGCGCTGGGCTTGGTGTAGCTACGCAAAAGGTGGACAGTGAGAATGCGGCAGAGTGAAAAGCGGCGTTGGTCTCGAAGAGATGACTACCATTTGAGTAGAAGCGAGGACAAAACCACAGAGACGGAAGACATTGCCATGGCGGCAGAGCCCATCCACGGCTGTAATACCAAACCAATGGGAAGGAAGACACCTAAGAACACATGAGTGACAGTGTGAACATTCTGGGATGCCACATTACTTAAAACAAAGAGGTTACTTGATACAAAAAGTTGCACTTTATAAGAACAACATGGTAAGAATTAATAAGGGAATCGGTCTGTCATATATTTTGGATTACTACACTCCTTTCTTACAGCTAAAATACATCGCAAGACAAAATAATGTAAATTTATGAGAACAATTTTGGCTGCCGCTGCTCAACCCGTATTGTTTTGTGTTTTTTGTTATTGTAAAGTGTCCTTGGGTGTCTTGAAAGGCGCTTATAAATAAAATGTATTATTATTATTAAATTCATGATTGAAAACAAAGAAGTCAAGAATGAAGTTGAAATATAAATAACTAATGAAGGAGTAGGAAATTTCTTTGCAATATTGTCTTACAAGGTAAAAGAATGCACATTTTCAGAATAAAGTTCCAGTGTTACTAGAACCACAAATTGGAAATTTAAGAGAATAGTCATTCACTTTTTTTCCCCAAGAATAAAATCTGAATATTAGATGAGGAAATGTCAGCGTTTTTAAAAACTAAAATTGAGACTACAGAAGTATTTGTATATTATTATACATATTATATCACAAGAAAAATAATGTACTATATACACATTGACAGTCTTAATTGAGAAAAGACTACAGAAGAAAAAAATTCTGCACATTAAGTGATGAAATGAAAACTAACAAACAGTTTCATTACATACACAGAGTACAGACTGTGGACATTTGGGAACCACATTTTCATCTCAGTTGTTTAGTTTGACCTTACTTCCTCATTTAATTGTCTAAGATGTACAGGATAAAAGTCACAGTACCGTAATAGTGGAAAAGGGTTGGAAATTATTTCGTCCTTGCTGATGCTTTAAATCACAAAAACCTGGCATTTGAACAGGGTGTTGTCTTTTTTTTTCTTTTTCCATACGCGCACGCACACATACACACACTTTTTGAACATTTACTGTCAACATGAGTGCTGAGCATCTTGTCAAATCATATTAAGTGTGCAAATCACAAACGTCAGAAACATCCAGAAGTGTCAATGCTCTGTGTGAGCAGAGACGCAAGTGTGGTCTTTGACCTGCAGCGATGGGAATGCCAACCAGGTTGTAGATGAGAGCGAAGACAAAGTTGATCCTGATCCTCTTGACAGTCTTTTTAGAGAGGTCGATGCTGCTGACCACATCCAGCAGGTCATTCTGTAAACACAAGCAAAAATGAATAATAGGTTTGCACGAATACATTTGAAGCAGCTCCTAACAACTGTCAAAAAGGTGAAGCACGGTTGAGAAGAGGCCCATTAAAAGAATAACCGGTAACTGTGAGCATGCATTATTAGCTCATTGTTTTCTTAGGTCAATGCTCACAGCAGATTTTCTAAACTAGAAGTGGGGAAGGTATGGCCCGCTCTGTTCTTTATTTATCAAGACTACTGCAAAATTTGCATATATGCAAAATAAGTTGAACACAGAAGTGCAGCGAAAGCCAAAGTCAAACATTAAATTCGCACCCTGATCAAGACCACATCTGCTGCCTCGATGGCGACATCCGTGCCCGTTCCAATGGCGATGCCGACGTCAGCCATGGCCAGAGCGGGCGAGTCGTTGATGCCGTCGCCTACCATGGCGACCCTCTTTCCCGCCTGCTGCAGCTGCTCCACCTTGGCCACCTTGTGGGAGGGCAGCACCTCTGCAAACACCTTCCTGATGCCCACCTAATGAAGAAAGAAGGCATGCTAGTAGAATTAGGGGGGCAAAAATTGGGGAATTCTCAAAGTTGGAATTAACAGAAATTTATAATTTACCAAATAGGATGGATGTATCTTAACACGGAAATAACGACTGTATAAAGCGGAACCTCAATTTAATGGACCCAGAGACAACAGATCCCGGATTCAATGGAGAGAAAAAAGTGTCGGCCATGTTGGTTGATAGGAAAGGCGCCCCCGCCTTTCCCATCAAAAGCGATGCATGTACATACATGGTGGCCATTTCAGCAGGGAGGATGGTCCCTTCAAAAGGTAATGCATGAGCTTCGCATTCACATAAGCACACATCTCAAACTGAGGCTGTCATATCAACCTATTCAAATCTATGGCTGTACTTTACATGACTTTACTCAGGCACAAGTCATGTACTGTACACATATCGTACATGCTATTTTTGGCGTGAGGGAGGGGGGGTGGCCTTTATCTAAGGCATCGAATGTATAATATCAAGCACCAATAAAGTCAGTTTGGAAAAACTTTAAAAGTTTTCAAACTGTTTCAAGCATTTACCAAATTTGTTTCCAATAATTTTCTACTGTTAATGCAGAGTTGTACTGCAATGCTCGTGCAGGCAGAACAACATTTTTGATATCGAATTTCAACATGTCAATTTTTCTGACAAATTAGATTTCGGCAGCCCCATCATCGTCTTGAGTACACATTGTTCGTAAAATAGTTTAGTGTCATTCATTGACCTTACATTCTCCAATGTCTTTGTAATGTTTTAAATGTGTGTTTCAAGACCTTCATTTTTTAAGTGACATGAATGCCATAAAAAAATGCTGAGAGGGTATTTCTACGTTGCAGATTTGATTTTTTCTTTCCTGAAAGGCTTCAGGAGGAGGTGGCCACAGAAACAACAAATAACGATCCACATTGCTACATGTTGGGCCGACCTGTGCAGCAATGGCCCGTGCCGTCTTGCTGTTGTCTCCCGTCATCAACACGACCTCCAGGCCCATGCAGGTCAGAGTTTGGACAGCCATCTCAGCTTCCGGCTTCACTGTGTCCGCTATGGCTATCATGGCACACAGGACATCTAAAAAAGGAAGTGTGAAAATGATGTCTCTTCATTTTATAAACAGGTAGTATTCCTTATGTTTTGACTTCCAGCACTCACCGTCTACAGCAACCAGGACGGCGGTGCGACCTCTTTGCTCGTGCTCCGTCATGGCATCATCGATATCATGTCGGACCTGCAGACCATTCCGCTTCATCCACTCTCGATTGCCAATCAGGACCGCGTAGCCTGCAGACACACGGCACTTGAATAACATCACAACATAGAGTAGTAATGAGTGATGGGACTATAACGTACTGATTGACTGTGGGTCCATGATAAGAGAATGGGAGCTGGTTGACGTGACAGTGTCGCTGATCTGAACAAGCATGCTGTTGCGCTGGTTGTTGTCATCGCTATCGCTGTCGCTGTCTGTGTGCTGTGACAGCATCTCGGTGTTGCTGACCTGACACCGAATGCCGCAGCCCGGCACGGCCTGGAAGTCAGTGCACGTGCCAAGCGACTCTGTGACGAGCTCCTGCACGTGCATGGTAATGCGGCGTTACTTATGTTGGTGTGCTCAGTAAACAGGAATTGAGTGGTTGAAGTCAATACCAACCTGCTTGCAGTACTTGGTGATAGATGCTCCCAAAGGATGCTCGCTGTTGTTCTCTGCTGTGCCCACGATGGCGAGCAGTCGGGAGCGAGGCATCTTGTTGCCCTCCACTACTATTTTGACCTGGACAACCTTTGGAGCACCATACGTAATGGTCCCGGTTTTATCAAACACCACTGACTGGACCTGTGTATAGATGCTTGCTTTTAGTCTCAGTTAAACACAGTGAAACTGACAGTGGTGGTTGCCCAGGAAACCCAAAGCATCTGCAGTACTGTTCAAAAGTCTCACCCCAGGGTTACTCAAATTAATCAGAGTACTGTTAATACCACACCTTGTGTGCCATTTCCAGAGGTGCCCCTCCTTTTATCAGGATGCCATTTTGGGCTCCAACCCCGGTGCCCACCATGACAGCCGTTGGGGTCGCCAGACCGAGGGAGCAGGGACAGGCGATGCATAACACGGTTATGGAGGCCTGGAAAGCGAAGCGAATCACCGCCTCTGCCCTGGAAATGCTTTTGTCATAACCCTGCCAGGAGCAACAGAATGTGAATTATAAACATTTCCAAATCTACTTATAGGAACTGTTAAAAAGGTTGGTCAAGAGCGAAAGAAGCTTGAATAGGTGAGTGGCATGTTAGCATTTATGTGCTAAAAAATAAAAAGGATTTGGCTTTTTGCAGTACAGATGCATTTTAATAAACTAGAATACTGTGGAAAAACATACAGTTGCAGTAAAACTTCAATACAGATTGGGTGTGGAGAAATTTCTATAGGATAAACTTTTAAGCACATTTTTATCATGACTGTTTACGCGCAAAAAAATAAATAAACACCATTTTAAAAACTATGAAATTTGTAATATACACGTTCGACAATTTAAAAATACCCATATCTGGTTTATTTTGGTTTTAGAGTTGTCTGAGATGTAGTTTGTTTGTTCAGTCAGATTGCCACTAGAGTATTTGAGAAATACAATAATTCAATTGGAACACTCACTGGAAAGTATTTTTCCACTAGAGGGAAATCCAGGAACCCAATTACAATCCAGGAAATCAAAGTAAGGAGTGACACAGCAACAATGAAGGGTACAAAGTAGCCACTGATCTTATCAGCATACTGTTGGATGGGAGCCTAAAAAAATAAAAAAAATAAGGGAAAAACATTGAGAATCAGATACTTAGACCACCACATTGAAGTACTAGGTCAGAACCCCATGACACACTTTTGAAGTCTGAGCCTCTTCAACTAGTTTGACAATCTGCGACAGCGTGGTGTCCATGCCGACATGTGTAGCGCTGACCAGGAGAGAGCCATTCTGGTTAATGGAGCCCGCAATCACAACACCGCCTGGCTTCTTGGTCACGGGCATGGGCTCACCTGAAGTTCCAAAGCAACAGCTGGTCAGAAAAGGCCCCGTCTGCAGCAACCTGCTTTCCAGTTTTAAGCCCCAAATATAAAGGGACAGAATTTTTTGCCCACAATGGTGTGACTTACCTGTGATGAGGGACTCGTCCGCCATGGAATGCCCCTGAAGAACTCTGCCATCGACTGGAAACTTTCCACCAGGAACTACTTTTACCACATCTCCCCTCTGCACCAACTCAACATCCACTTGATTCTCACTGGAATCAGAGTCAACAATAAACTCATGCCTGGAAATGTATTCAACCAGGCAGTACTACAATATATATGCAGTATATGTACTGTACTGTACAAATACAGTTTCTTGAAAGTCACAACACGATGCCCACTTGTATTGGATATCATTTTAGTGTACAAGAGCTGTATCAAGAATTCTTCCTTAAAAAAAGAATTTTCAGTTTTGATTGACACTGTCTGCGGTATTGATTGAACAAAACAGAATGTTTATAATTGGGAGCTGACCCTAAAATTTTGACCCCTTGATGTGTCTTAATCAAGTAACTTTCAATATGATACAGTGCAGGTCTAAATTGTGTGCTGTCTGCACACTGCTACTGCCTTTGTAATGACAACATCTAAGATAAAAAGTGCTACCTTGTTAGAAAGAAAGAAAAACATTTTTGATCAATGTGAAGATCTCATGTATTGTTTCAAACACAGAAAATGTTTACATGGGCCAAATACTGTAAGTCTCTGCTGTGGGCTCTATATACAAGAAATGTCCAAGATACATACTGTATCGTGTGCCTTGTGGTTTCCTTGGTAGGATATAATAACTCAATTTGTAGGGCATCTGGATGTGAGTAATATATAATTCTTTGAAGAATGGCCAATATGGATTTCGTCTTGCATTATGTTGGCCTTTATCTAGTAGCAATTCAAGAACAATCAGTTGCATCGTGGCCAAAAGGATCACAAAGCATTATTACCTCAGAATGGTTGAATCACTGTTGAGAATGACCACTGTGGCCTCCGTGGCTTGCAGAGACATGAGCTTGGAAAGAGCCTCAGACGTCTTGCTCTAAAAGGAAGACACACACCCAAAGAAAAACATCGTAGATGCGGCAATGCCAAATGGCACATTCCAAGCCTCGTCATTCATTCGAACCTTGGCTATCTGCTCCAACCAGCGTCCCAGCGAGATGAAGACAAAAAGCATAGGCGGTGTGTCAAAGAAGGTGATGGGATTGATTTTTGCTCTCTCCACCATGGCCACGATGAGTACGATGGAGGAGTATGTGAAAGCTATGGAGGTGGCCAGGACTATAAGCACGTCCATGTTGGCAGATCCGTGTGTCACTGCTTTGTAGGCCTGAACGTAGAAGTAGCGCCCACCGATAAACTAAACAGAGGAAGAGAATTGGAAGAAAGGTTTCAGGCCACTGAGCTACACACACGTGTAGGGGAGGTAAGGAACCTCATGACTCACCTGCACAGGTACGCAAAAAAGAAAAGAGAGCAAGTTCATGACAGAGAGGCCTGGGAGCAACTGTCTCTCCAGGAACATGGTGGCGTGGTACAAGTTGAGGTCCTCGGCCGTGGCGTTGTGTTGGTGGGAAGCGTTCATCTGGTGGTCCATGATGATCATGTATACCATCATGCCCATCACTGGCACACAAAATATCAGGCTCACCAGGAAAGATTTCCTCCACCTCGGAGAGCAAAGACATTCGAAGGTACTCAGAGAAACGTCTTTGTTTGATTGTTGACATTTTTAGCATCTTCAAAATGTTAACCCTGGGGTCAAAAGGTGACACTTCTAAAATGGCAATTCTGTTTGGACGCCGACAGCATGATGTATTTCACCAAAATTCATATATTGTAAAATCCCGTAAATAACATGCACCCTTGTAAAATACACCCCTCCAAAACCACTCTGAAAATGCTTTTTTTTCCGCCTGTACTTAATTTTGCTGGTATCCTTTATGAGTGATGCGGTGCAGTAGTGAGTGAATAAAAGGTTCAAAATATCCAAGTAACGGGTAAATATGTTGAAATCCAAGTTCAAAACTATGCTCTGTTCCCATACCTTTTAATGTCTTTCAAAATATTTTTCAAATCATATTTTCGAAAACCTTGCTCTCGCACTGTACATTCTTTTAGTCATTTTAGTAAGCTATTTTTTATTTCTTTACTTTGCTGTTAGATTTCTTTAACTACTTTTTTTTTTTTTTTTTTTTACACCTCCTAGGTACTGGTAAATGCCTAAGCGATGTCAACATTTTTATTTCTTATTGAGCCTCCTGTATAACACGCCCCCTTGATTTTGAGAGTTTTGCTGCAAGTAATTAGAATGATCACTTTTGCACTACTTGCAGACACATTCGATTGGACATTCATCCAACCCTTTTTTATAAGATCGGGCTTGTCCTCATTAGGCTGCCTTTGGCCATGAGGCGGGGAGCACCCTGAACCAATTACAAGTGGATGGGAGATATGTACATCAATTCAAATGTTTCTCACTGTCGTATCTCTTTGCTATGGTCCAAATGGCTGGCGGCACGGTCCTTCTTCACCAAAGATGCTTCAAAACCCGAATTCTACAAACATGATAGAGCTCTGATTTAGTTTGAAAATTCAACCTGCAGCTTTCTCTTACGTAATTATAATGTCATGTTGCACAAGTACGAACCAAATACAAATACCGGACAGCATGAAGAAGTGTTTTACCTCAATCAGCTTGATGATGTCTCGCGGTCCTATCACTTCGGACTCGAACTTAATGTGTGCTTTATTGGTGGATAAGGCAACAGAGGCATATTTAATCCCATTTTCTCTCATCAGTCTGGATTCAATTTTGTGGACGCAAGAGGCACAAGTCATCCCCCTTACCTGTAACGAGGTGGAATCAAGAGCACGAGAGGTTAATGTATGAAATGACGATGGTTGGGGGGCAGTCATCTCTTCCAACTGGATATGGATTTTGTTTTTTTAAATTGTGAGTATAATTACAGCGTTGACCAAACGACTGGCATAACTCACCACTAATTCCAGGTTGACATCGGAGCCTTCATAGTTCTCCATGACTGAGGCGGAGAAGCCCAGCTCGTTCACACACTCGACAATCTTCACAGGGTCTATCAATTCAGCATTATAGCGCACCTCAGCCTTACTGGCCATTAACGCCACCAGAACAGTGTAGATACCTGCAAAAAATGAAAATGAAATTGATATTTTGTCATAGGCAACAGATACAGATTCCTTTGAAATGAAAACATTTTCTCTATAAAATGCGAACTGACCAGGCTCATTTTTGAGATTTCGCTCAATGTTTGCCACACAAGATGCGCTGGTCATGCCTCGGATCTGGATGAAGCACTTGTTCACACTTGAGAGTTTGTCTTTTTTGCGATCCTCGGGCATCTCTTTGAGGAGGCTGCCATCAAGCAGTTCCTTCTCCTTCACTAGCGCCACACTCGAAGACTTGACAACACCGGGCGACGACACAGGTGTCAGGGAATTGGTCTCTGTGGGCGAGAAATCATTACAAGGGGGACAAAAAACTTCATGAACAATAATGTGATATATTACAGTAAAGATGCTGTTTGTCATTAGTGCAGTAAAACTGATGACGATGAGTGTCTCACCAGATAGTAATGCATCAAAGCCCATGTCTTCGATGGCATCCCTAAGCTCGACTAGGGAGGTCAACAGGGGGTCATATTCAAAGAGGCCTTGCTTATCGGCCAAAGACACCTGCGCTGAAATCACACCTTTTCTCTGAGACATCATGCCCTCTATTGACTGGACGCAACTATTACATGTCATGCCATCAATGTGAATCTTGGCTATGGATGCCAGAGGTTGGACTAAACAGGGCTGGGGTACAGCAGGTTTGGCAAATGATCGAGGAAATGCTTGCGGTGCAGATAAAGCAGGCAGAGGCGAGGTAGCTGGAGGGCTGAGGAGCCCAGAAGAGTCCCAGGGTTGAGTTTTGAAGGTCCCTGGAGGAAGTGCTTCAATTGCCTGTCGCAATTGAGCAACACTGACTTTCAGCGGGTCGTAGCAGATGGAGGCTTTCTCTTCCTCAAGAGAGACGACTACAGAGGATACACCGGGCAGCGTAGTGATGTTGTCTTGGATATTGACCACGCAGGATTGACAGTGCATGCCTTTCACAGTGAGCGCCACTAGAGTTGTGTCAATGCAGGTTTCTGTCTCCTCAGAAGTGTCTACGGTTGAAGAAGCACTTGTTTTATGAGAATCAGCAAAGCGTTCAACTTCACTCAGGGAAAGTTGCAGGGGGCATGTTTTGATCTTCACACAAGCCTTAAAGCCGGCCAAAGCAATCTGGTCGATAATGGTCTGAACACTTATGAGGTAAGGCAGGTACACAATCGTGGCTTCCTGAGAATCCAAGAGGACTGTGGGAAGTTAAAGAGCAGAGAGAAAAGGATCAGCTTCAACAGAAGATAAGAACAATGGTCAGCAAGCAGTATGACAGAGGTATTCATTTAGCATTGATGCACCAGTGTTGGAATTAGGGCCCGACGGGTTTGGACTTTTTAGGCCAATGCCAATTCTGATGTTTGGCAAAATAAAATTCTGGTCAAGACGAACTAACCGATTAGGGAACTTTTTTGTGATTAAGAACCATATAAATAAATGTGACAGTTGTCAATTAATCTCGCAATGGATCAATTTTTACACCTTTACATGCGTTAATGTGTATTCAAAAAAACAATCTACAAAAGTTGGCAAAAATATTATTAAAAGAGCTAATATGAGACATTTTGGGCTATAAGATATCCTTTATTTGTCCCACACTGGGGACATTTACAGTCTACAGCAGCAAGATTGTGGGTAGAAAGAAGAAAGAAAAAAACAAACAAACACCGTTCAATTAAGTGCAATATAAATACAAAATTGATAAATCGCAGTGCTATTAACAATTGTTTTTCACATCATTTAACTATTATTATTATTATTATTGATATTATTTTTATTCAGCAGCCTGACAGCAGTCGTAGGAACGAGCGTCGGTATCTCTCCTTCTTGCAGCGCGGGTGTAACAGTCTCTGGCTGAAGGAGCTACCTAGTGCTGTCAGGGCTATAGTTACAATAGTACTACCGCATCATCATGGTAAGTCCTTTACTCGGGCGAAGTGCAGTTAAGCACCACTGCAAACTCGAATGATAATACTGTAATACACAATACGCTCAATAATTTGGTATCACCTTTGATCTTTTCAACCCCTTTCAATTTTCCAATCTTTGCCTCAATCGTGGTGGTGCAGGAATGACCAGTCATGCCTTGAATGCTCATCTTCAGGAGCGACGCTCTTCTGTCTGTGCTGGGTGATGGAGACACGGGCAAGTCTCTTGTCACAGGGCTACTCGGAGCGTCGTTCTCTGATGGTGAGGGCCTCAACATGACTTCATTGAGCTCCTGAGTGGGCGTCAAAGACGAGGCAAAGGTGACGTCGAGGCCCTCGTTTGCCGAACTCCCTCCCGGGATCTGAGACCCTATCTGCCGCCCAGTTAAAGGTATCAGCCCTGACGTTGGGACCAGCTGGCTATCGGTGCAAACGGGTGAGGCCACGTCGAACGTCGATAAACTCGATTCAAACCCCATGTCGTCAATGGCCTCCAATAGGGACGCTGTGCTCTGCTGGCTGTCATTAAAAATGACTGTGGCATTCGCCTGCTCTAAAGATACCTACAAAAAAGAAGAAACATGCCCTGAGAGACAATCAATTAAAAAAAAAATATATATATATCTTGAATGGTCTGGACACTTTTGACGATTATATTATTTTTCCTCGTCGGCAGCAGGAACCCACGGCGAGTTTGTGACGTGAAGTGACATTAAAGTTGGATCGAATCTAATTTGAAGAGCCAAATTCAGGAAATTGCTCTAATAGTGTTGCTGAGAAAAACACAGCTATGCACCGAGTGAAATTACATTAACCGCTACTCGTTGTGCAAGGCAGGTTAAAGGAAACAGTAAAAGATTACCCTAGCACGGTGCTTCATGAAAGATCGGATTAATTAAGTTTACGATCAGACCTGTTCTTGATAAATACTCCTCTAAACTTCATCGGCATCAAACAAGAGATCACACACAACGGCATATTTCGCTGCATCTCAATTCAGGATACATCAAATGAGTAATCTGCAGACATGTTGAGCTATTTTTCTTGGCTTTTTGGGTAACACCAAATTCCACAAGTAGGCATGCTAAGTGCGCTTAGCAAGCTTATATTCAAAGCAGTCAGCGACCAGTGGTGACCTACTTTTTACATTTCCATGACAATTAAGAATTTGAAATACAGCACAAAGTGTTCATTTTAACACGTTTCTACTTGTTTGGGTCATTTAAAGCTTCGGCCTTCGGTTGTTTGAATGTCCACTATTTCCTTTCCTTTCCTTCCTAAATATTTTCTACAAAACCGAATCAGAAGCTATCTATCACAACCTAACTATTCCAACATGCTAAAATCTTTCAGGTGGTATTTTTCCTCTTTCAAACCTGTTTACAAAAAACAAAAAATACAGGAATACAAAAATACTATCTTAATTTATATTTGCAATGAATGAATTTCAGGCTCAAATTTGAGCCGATCTGAGCTACATTATTACAGTCATATGAAGTCAAGATTATAAACTGGGTCCACATGCTTTTAACAACATGATGACCCTTGTTGTTCTATTCTTTCAGAAAGCATAAACATGTGACACACAGAATGGATCACTTGACCGGAGCAATGTGTGGGTTTCGCACTTTGGACGAGACTTAGTTTTTGTGCCTATGAAAATCAGAAGTAAGGCCTGACATGACCACTTCTATGAAGACTGCCACCAGAGGACTCAGACACTAAATTGTGGAAAAGACAAAGGCAAGTGTTTCCTGTGGGTGCGGCGAATCGATCTGCTGTTAGAGTCCTGCAAAGGACAGAGCTCTATCTAGAACATACAATTGCATTATCTTTGTCATTTAATCTCAGCCTGAGGGGTAAACAAACAAACCAAAAAAAGAAAAACCCAGGCCTTTTTGATTACATTGACATTACCTGGTTTTAAATCAAGTTTGGCATGGCGACTAAAGAATGCACTGCACAACGTTATCTTTGACCGGTTTCATACAAATGGACATCTCAATCCCTACGTGTTGAAATTTGAATTACCACGACATGTGATTAAGATCCTGTTTCGAACGGGAAACATTTTGCAACACAGTGCAAATATGGGGTGGTAAAAGGAAAGAATTTATGAAATGAACAAAGAATAATTACCGTTATGTGTATCACCCCTGGCAGAGAACCAATGTGCTTCTCTATGGATTGGACACAGGAACCACAAGTCATGCCCCCGACACCAAGGGTGACTTCGCACACATTGCCTTCCTTTGTCATGATTCTAAAAAAAAGAAATAAAATCGAGGGGGGGGGGGGGGCAACATTTATCAGACAAAACATTCACGTACTACTAGGAGGGCAAATTATAAACAGAATTACAGAATGAGTACTTGAATTATTGGTAGTTATCATTCAAAGGTAATAATAAAGAAAAATAACTCTGACATGATATTTTCACACTTTTAATGCCAAAACGTCTTTGCCGTAATGTTGGATGGATGGGATTTTCTCTGTTTGTTTTTCCATGAAATTGAACACAAATGCATCTCACTCAATTTGTTTTTACCAGTAATGCCAGTTACTTTATGTTGTTGCAATGCACCAGAGGGATCTGAAGTGCCAAAATGTGTTAGTCATTTTGCATTCACAGCAAACAACACAGCAAAGTAGATGGTGTTATTTCTGATATATGCGTGAGAATGAAAAATGGGGGCGGCCCGGTAGTCCAGTGGCTAGCACGTTGGATTCAGAGTGCAGAGGTACCGGGTTCGATTCCAGCTCCGGCCTGGAGTTTGCATGTTCTCCCCGGGCCTGCGTGGGTTTTCTCCGGGTGTTCCGGTTTCCTCCCACATTCCAAAAAAACATGCATGTCAGGCTGATTGGACGCTCTAAATTGTCCCTAGGTGTGAGTGTGGGCGTGGATGGTTGTTCGTCTCTGTGTGCCCTGCGATTGGCTGGCGACTGATTCAGGGTGTCCCCCGCCTACTGCCCGGAGATGGCTGGGATAGGCTCCAGCGCCCCCCGCGACCCTAGTGAGGATCAAGCGGTTCGGAAAATGGATGGATGGATGAAAAATGGCATTTCTTGACCGTTACTATGAATGTATGAAAACAGAGTTTAATGGGCTTAATGAGTTGTGAGGATAATTTATGCATTACACTTGTGTTGGGCTGCCATGATACAGTATTAGTAAACTGAGCATGCCTGCAACCCTAGTGAGAAAAAGCGGTTCAGATGAATATTTATCATGAACCATTTGAAAATAGGACCTCTATGAAAATTACCCTCAAACTTAAGCCTTCGGTGGAACGGCATTGAGGAGCAGAGCGGTCTTAGCAGAATAACCTGTTTGAACATGGCAACAAATAAGTGATGGGATAGAACTCTTAAATTATCCATTTCTTATTAGGGGACAAAAACATCTGTTTATCTCCCAAAAGAAACAGTGTGTCCATAAAGTCTCTTTTCAAATTAAAAATTGATAAAGTATGCTAAAAGTAAAAATTGATTACGTATGCCAATGACATAAGGGCTGGGTGCTTATCGGAGGTTTTAATCCTGTTGATGGAATAGATTCGGTGTGAGAGATTCCAAGTAAAAAAAAACACCAAAAAATTGTATATAGCCCTTCACCACAAAAGAGTACCAAAGGGCTTCACAAGCCCACAGTTAACAAAAATTAACGACAGTATCTGATCTTCATAGGCATCCCGTAGAGTTACTTAGCTTGTTTGAGGTCACTCCAAAATTGACTTCTCCACCCAATGTAAGATGTCGAGAACCCTGTACAGTATACCTGTGTGTCCACCTGTTGCCACAAAGACAACAGACGTTGTGGCTTCTATTAGGCTCGGATTTCACACCAAAGTCAACTTGCCAATTCACTGATCATTATTTCATCATTTATTATATTTCTACTGGATGCAAAACGCTTGTTTGTTGGTGTCCCGTGCGATTTTTCCAATGTCGTGTTCTTTGGTTCAATCAATGTTTGAGCTAACAGGAAAGCCATTTGCTGACTTGCTACGCTGAAGGAAACCCCGTCTGTCGTAACACACGACTGAGTGAGCAGTGATACATAAACAGATGTCGGTTTTTCTAAGAAGGAATTGTCGGGGGGTGGAGGGATTAAGTGGAACAAGTGGGAAAATTGGAAAGACGAAGCTCTTACCTTCAAATTCAAGTGACAGTCAGCTACTTGGGTAGTAGCATTAGCCACCTTGCTTCTTGTCGTCAGCCGTCCTTGTGTGCTAAAATACAGACGAGTTGTTCCGGCATTGTTTGGCGAAAAGAAAGTGTCACTTAATTACGGTCTTAATAACTAGTTTTGTGACAACCGTTCACAGAACTCGACCCGGGCGAGATCTTCACTCGTATTCTCACGCCGACGTGACTGACTCTCTGCTGCCGTGCGACGTCACGTGGAATGGGCGGAGTTTAGCCAAAGAACACCAAAGTCGTTGTCTTTCACCCAGAATTTGTCTTGCAGGCATCATTTTTTTGGTGTGTTTGTGAAAGGATGACTCAACAAAATGAGTTTAGGTTTACGACCTCGTTTAGAACACATTCATTCAGTCATTCATTTTCCGAGCCGCTTTTATCCTCACTAGGGTCGCGGGGGGTGCTGGAGCCCATCCCAGCTGTCTTCGGGCAGTAGGCGGGGGACACCCTGAACCGGTTTCCAGCCAATCGCAGGGCACACAGAGACAAACAACCATCCCCGCTCACACTCATGCCTAGGACATGACAATTTTGAGTGTTCAATCAGCCTGCCATGCATGTCTTTGGAATGTGGGAGGAAACCGGAGTACCCGGAGCAAACTCACGCAGGCCCGGGGGGAGAACATGCAAACTCCACACAGGGAGGCCAGAGCCAGGATCGAACCCACGACCTCTGCACTGTGAGGTCGACGCGCTAACCACTGGCCCACCGGGCTGCTCCAGTTATAACACAATACAACGAAATTACCCAAAACAAAACGAGATGACAATACTGTACGACTGTGTTTTTGTTATTATATGACATGAGTAGGTGAACTTTTAGTGCTAAAGGTCCAAATTTGATTTTGAAACGTACAGATGGACCATAAAATGGGAATACATTTAAATAATTATAAATGTGATTTCTTAACAAAACAAAATGTGTGTTTCGTGTGAAAGTGATCATTCTGAGTGACACTGAATATGAGAATCAAATGTTCTTTACTTCAGACAGAGTCTGTTAGAGTTTGCATTCATGTTAATTGTAAATTTGTTTTAAATGAATTGTAGCAGAGTATCAAGAGATCTAAAAATACTGCATCCATGTGAAAATGTAATTTAAGTCCACCCATTATCTGGGCCACTTATCCTCATGAGGGTCATGGGCGTGCTGGAGCATATCCCAACTGACTTTGGGCAGTAGGCGGGGTACACCCTGAATTGGTTGCCAGCCAATCGCAGGGCACACATAGACAAGCAACAATTCGCGCTCACAATTACACTTAGGGTATCTTTAGAGTGTTCAGTCAACCTACCATACATATTTTTGGAATGTGGGAGGAAACTGAATTACCCAGAGAAAATCCATTCAGGCACGGGAAGAACATGCAAACTCCACACAGGAAGGCCAGAGCCTGGAATCGAATCCTTGAATAAAGCACTGTGAGGCGGACGTGCTAACAAGTACCTTGGCACACTGGCAGGAAAATCATAGCCATCAAAATCTTGCCCAAGATATGGGGATGGCCATTACAGCCGATACACAGCAGTATCAGTCCTATGAAGTCAAAGCTGAAAGGTAAGCAGAGCTACAGTGTCAAGAGATGAAGTAGCACAGCCTGTGTCTATGACATATGGCCTACCATATGTGTCAGGAATAGCCTTGCCTTGTCGCAACCCCCAAGTTCCGCGAACAATGAATGTACTCTGCTTTAATCTAGCGACGCAGCAATGCAGAGTTAGCAGTGGTTTATTAACATGAGAGAGAGAGCAGTTATTTGAACCAGGGTGTTCCAAGTGTATTTACGCACACTTTAATTCTTGATTCTTTGTGTATTCAACAGAAGATTGTCAGAGATTTTTTGATTAAGATGAGGGATGTCCCAATCACATTTTTAGCACCTGAGTCCAAGTCATCTGACTTTGAGTATCGGGTGATAGAGTCACAATCCGATACCTCTGCAACGCAATGCAATAAAGAAGAAAAATATCACATCCACTCTGTCTCATTATCATTTTTTTTAATTATTATGTTTCTCAAGATGATATAGTTTTATATGGCTGTCAATCAGCAGTGGTTCAAATTAAGTAAAGAACTAAAACATGTTAGCAACTTAATAAAATATGAACATTTAAAAACCTGATCGTTTTCTGTCAATTCTGATCAGTTGAAAATGTTCTGATCCTGTCAATTGGATTGGGACAACCCCAATTAAGACAGCTTGGACCGGTTTTAAATTGTGAAAGAAATACATGGCATGCCTCATTTGAAACAATACAAGATTTTGCATGGTACACTCGTGCCGCCTATGTTGTTCTTAGCGGTTGGTTCTCTATACATCATTTTACGATCATCTCAAATGTGTGTCTTGAAAATGTCATATTGTAAAAACTAGTGAAGCATGAAGGAACATTTTAATGTCTCCCTTCCTTCTGTGTCCCTTTGACCTTTATGCAGTTATATTGGTCCAACACTAGAGCGCAGCAATGATTAAACTGCAGGTTGTGGGACATTTATATAACTGGCACTGTGCTACGACAGGAATCAAGTATGCCAATGATAAATGAAGCCCTTTTTACAGGTGGTTTCAGTTAAAGCATTGAATTTCCATAAGCCTTTCTGTGCGATAAGAAATAAACCATTTCTTATTATTGCAGTGCTTCTGAATAGTTTAAAACACACATACACACTTCCAGTTACTACCGCAGGACAATTCAAAATCATGAAAAAGAAAAACAAATCATGTACAGTGTAGGACCAGCCTGTAAGACAATTCATTCCATCATATAGGCAGTGACATCGTGAGTCATTAACAGAGTAAAAGACAATATTTCCACTCCTGCAATGTTTTACCACATGCGCCCTGTATTCCCATCAGGAATGTGATTGGCTAATGTGTTGTTCACTGCGCTCCAAGTAAATAAAGGAGAAAAGGTTGAATTATGATTCACAGGTCAAAGGAGAGTGGGGGTTTTCTCTCCCTGCTGAAAGTGCTCCATGCTGAAGTGCTCCACTGCTGAGCTACTTCCAGGTGTAAAAATGTTCAGAATAAATTATCCTCCAAATTGTATCACAGTGCTTTTGTAGTCTTTTTCATATTTTAAATGACTTCAGTGTGATGTCATTCCCCAAGAAATCAGCGGAAGTCGGGGTCCGAGGACTGCTGGGAGAGGGTGGAGTGGAGAGCTTGGAGCGTTTGACCTCCCCTGCACCCCTGTAGCCCCTCCACTCTTTGATCCACGCCTCCTTTGAGGACGCGTCCAGGCGGTCCAGATGCCTGCCTTGCACAATCGGGGAAGGGTTGATCGAGTTCCTCATCACGTGAAACGTGTACCTGGGGGAGAGAGTGCAGTGGTGAGAAAGTAGGCCAGTGAAGAACATGCGGCACTTTGATGTAAATCAGGGCATTCCTTCTAAATATCCTCACTTTGAGAGAAATGGGCGAGCAGGACGACCATAAGAAGCAGCTTGTCAAGATGTTTACATTTGATTAAATTCGCGACATAATGAAATTTCACAAATCCTGAATAATATGGTAACAGTGGACTTTCCTTTCAATTCCAAAGCCTAATATTGTATAGTGTTCCCTCGAGATATATACAGTATATATATATACTGTATATATATATATATATATATATATATATATACTGTATATATAGGTACTGGAAAGGCATATGGGAGTAGGAGGTTGCACATAACAGCAGTGCACAATGGCTGGTGACCCTGGGAGAGGAGCACAGCAACCTCCCTGAACAGAACCCAGTTACCATAACAGTGGCAGACATACAGGAAAGAGTCTCAGATATGAAGAACTGGACAGCACCAGGCATGGTCCACACCTACTGGCTAAAGAAACTCACAGCACTCCATGAGCGCCTAGCAGCACAAATGAACCAGCTGCTGAGGGATGGGACTCACCCAGGATGGCTAACCGAAGGGCGAACGATCCTGATCATGAAGGATCCCTCAAAGGATGCAGTCCCATCCAACTATCGGCCAATAACCTGTCTCTCCACAACATGGAAGCTCATGTCAGGCATCATTGCGACTAAGATAAGTGGACACATGGATCAATACATGAGCGAAGCACAGAAGGGCATTGGTAGAGATACCAGAGGAGCCAAACATCAGCTCCTGGTTGACAGAACAGTCGCACAAGACTGCAGGTCCCGACGTACCAACCTGTGCACAGCCTGGATTGATTACAAGAAAGCCTATGACTCGATGCCACATACATGGATCACTGAATGCCTGGAGTTGTATAAGGTGAACAGGACCCTAAGAGCCTTCGTTGCGAACTCGATGAGGATGTGGAAAACCACACTTGAAGCCAATGGCAAGCCACTTACCCAAGTGTCCATCAAATGTGGCATATACCAAGGTGATGCACTCTCCCCACTGCTGTTCTGCATAGGACTGAACCCCCTAAGCCAAGTAATCACCAAGACAGGCTATGGATACCGCCTCAGAAATGGAGCTACGATCAGTCACCTCCTCTACATGGATGACATAAAGCTGTATGCTAAGAGCGAAAGGGACATAGACTCCCTGATCCACACAACCAGGATCTACAGCAGCGACATCGGGATGTCATTCGGGCTTGATAAATGTAGTCGGATGGTGACTAAGAGAGGAAGGGTAGTCCGCACTGAAGGGGTCTCACTCCCTGAAGGAACAATAGCAGACATTGAGGACAGCTACAAGTACCTCGGTATACCACAAGCCAATGGCAACCTCGAACTGGCAACAAGGAAAGCAGCTACGGCCAAATACCTCCAGCGAGTGAGGCAAGTCCTAAGGAGCCAGCTCAATGGCAAGAATAAGACCCGGGCAATAAACAGCTATGCCCTGCCAGTGATCAGATACCCTGCAGGAATAATAAGGTGGCCAAAGGAAGAGATTCAGACCACGGACATTAAGACCCGAAAGCTCCTAACCATGCATGGAGGGTTCCATCCCAAATCCAGCACCCTGAGACTGTACGCAAGCCGAAAGGAAGGAGGCCGGGGACTAGTGAGTGTGAGAGCCACTGTCCAGGATGAAACATCCAAGCTTCATGAATACATCAAGGAGAAGGCTCCAACGGATGACGTACTCAGAGAATGTCTCAGACAATGGAGAACAGAAGATGAGGCGCTGGAAGAGGGACCATCATGGGAGGACAAGCCCCTACACGGGATGTACCACCGGACCATAACTGAAGTGGCCGATCTCAAGAAGTCCTATCAGTGGCTAGAGAGGGCTGGCCTGAAGGACAGCACAGAAGCACTCATCCTGGCTGCTCAGGAGCAGGCCCTGAGCACCAGAGCCATTGAGGCCCAGATATACCACACCAGACAAGACCCAAGGTGTAGGTTGTGCAAAGAGGCACCTGAGACGATCCAACACATAACTGCAGGGTGTAAGATGCTGGCAGGGAAAGCCTACATGGAACGCCATAACCAGGTGGCTGGCATAGTCTACCGAAACATCTGTGGGGAGTATGGACTGGAAACCCCAAGGTCAAAATGGGAAACACCTCCGAAGGTGGTGGAGAATGACAGAGCGAAGATCCTGTGGGACTTCCAGATCCAGACTGACAAGATGGTAATGGCGAACCAACCAGATATCGTGATCATTGATAAAGGGCAGAGGAAAGCCGTTGTAGTGGATGTAGCGGTCCCAAGTGATGGAAACATCAGAAAGAAGGAACACGAGAAATTCGAGAAATACCAAGGGCTCAGAGAGGAGCTGGAGAGAGCCTGGAAGGTAAAGGTGACAGTCGTGCCTGTGGTGGTCGGAGCACTCGGGGCAGTGACCCCCAAACTAGATGAGTGTTTGCAACAGATCCCGGGAACAACATCGGACATCTCAGTCCAGAAATGTGCAGTGCTGGGAACAGCAAGGATACTGCGCAGAACCCTCAAGCTTCCTGGCCTCTGGTAGAGGACCCGAGCTGAATGAGGGACGGACACCACCCGAGGGGGGGTGAGACGAGGATTTTTTTTTTTTATACACACAGGTATATATATATATATATATATATATATATATATATATATATATATATATATATATATGCACACATACTGTATATACTGATAAGGATAAAAGAGGGCGATGGATAGCAGTAATCAACCAAAAGGACTAACAGACCTCAAAGTATTGGAGGATTTACAGTGATCATTTTTAACAGGGTTAGTAGATCACTGTTTATATATTTTACTCAATGATGAAATTACGGTGTTGTTTTGTGCACATAAAACAGAACGTGTGGGGGGGGGGGAACACATCAGTAAGCATCATAAGCAAGTTTTATATTCGCCATTACAAGGCATCTTATACCCCCCCCCCCAAACACACACACAACCCCATCCTTCCCTAGCCCTTAGCCCCCCACCCTCTTCCGATCTGAGCGTAGCGTCTTGTCCCAGGGACCAGCCAGCGACAAAAAACTGGTATGCATCCAGACTTTTATAAGCTTTTAAATCAGCTCCAGTGTAAGGGGGTATGGCAGTGAAAAAATAATGATCAAGGTCGTGCGATTTGATTAAAACAGTGAAGACACTAGACAGCAGTTGAAGTGGTGGATGTCAAAAATAACTTATACAGACGCTAAATTGCTTCGTTTTCCGTCCACTTCAATTGGGCCGTCATTAACTTTTGTCATAAGTCATGGGACACTCACGTGATCACCTGACGTAGCTGCAACGGGTCAATAGGTTCCTGAGCTTCTCAAGCACAAGCACTTTCCTTAGTTTTGATGCATATTGCGTTTTATCCATCCATCCATCCATGTTGTGAACTGCTTCATCCTCACGAGGGTCACGGGCATGCTGGAGCCCATCCCAGCTGTCATCAGGCAGTAGGCGAGGGACACCCTGAACCGGTTTCCAGCCAATCGCAGGGCACACAGAGACGAACAACCATCCGTGTTCACACTCACACCCAGGGACAATTTAGAGTGTTCCATTAACCTGCCATGTACAGTATGTTTTTGGAATGTGGGAGGAAAACGGAGTGCCCAGAGAAAACCCACGCAGGCACGGGGAGAACATGCAAACTCCACACAGAAAGGCCGGAGGCTGAATCGACCCTGCACGTCTGCGCTGTGAGGGTGAGGGCGTCCTAACCAGCCGACCACCGGGCCGCCACATTGTATTCTAGTTACTTCTTATTTTCATGAACTTCGACGACAATTTTAACCATTGGGAAATGAAAAAAAAAAAACCTTTAGAGGGGTATTTGGGGAAAAATCTCGAAATCAACATGTCTTACTAGACGATCTATTTTTTGTCAAGAACTCAAAACTAATCTCTGCGACATATCCCTGATTTTCTGTGTGTGTGTGTGTGTGTGTGCGTGTATACTGTAGTATATAGAGTAGCAACACTATTTTCCCCACATTTTCCACTTGCAATTTTCTGTTGGCCTTCAAATATGCTCAGTCTGCTTCACAAATGTGTTTGAGTGTGTTTAAAGCATGTAGTGGAGGTAAAACGGTTCAAAATAAAAACATTTACAGTATGTGGCTCTATATTGCAGGTTTTCACTATTGTCTGTGACTCTCAAACATCTTGCAATAAATGGGGGATTACTGTCAACCATGTTTTCATTTGTAGCCTTTAGGCCCGTCAATTTCACCCCAATATTGCCAAAATGACAGCAGTAAGGCAAAGTCACATCTTAGTGACACATTTCAAGGCAATGTTTTTGGTACAAGTCGTGTTTGATCTCATTTCTCATGTTCAGAAGCTAATGTTGTGCCTGAATGGTGTGACAGTCAAATAGGGGAACTTTATTATAAATATAAATATTATTGAATATTAAATCATTAGTTACAGTGATATGAATTACTTCAGTGAGTTGCAAAGGGATAGAACATTTGCACTGGCACCTGGGCAGAAGGGCCACCACTGTCGTGATGATGCAGATAAGGTAGAAAATGGGGTCTGTCAGTTGGTTCTGGAGCGTCCAGTATGAGTTGCAGGTAACACAGGAAGTGTATAACAGCGTCAGGATCAAGGACACAGCAAAACTGCCCAGCATGATGATCCAGTGAACCACAGTCTGGAAACCACAAAAAAGTAACAACAACACTCCAACATTCCATCATTTTTCAGAAAAATTGACAGTAGAACCTCCAAAGTCAAACAGCCCAAAAGTGATGCAGTTAGGATAATGCTCACTGGCGAAATGAGGCAAAAGGACCAGTCCTAATTACTGACATTGTCCTGTTTTTTGTTTTGTTTTGTGGTGTGTGTCCATGGCCCTGCAAAAGACAAAATGCCGAACCCTCATAATGTGTGATGCCACGTAAAACTTCAGCAAACCTCACAAGAGCTGGACTGGAATGCCGATGTGTGTGTTTTTTTTTTTTTAATGCCACCAAAGAACAGTACCAGTGATGACAAATAAGGAAAGGGTGAGAATATCCATAGGAACGCCTTATAGGAATGTATCTGCTGCTCAATGAAATTAAATACAATTTACATCTAGCAAATAAATAATAAATGAATGAATTAAAGTTATCACAACATTATTATTTTTTAGAAGTGTAACAAAGTTTCTAAAAAAAATATGGCCTGTAGCTTTCTGATGGCAACAGTTTGAGCCCGGAACACAGTGATTCACATCACATTTTGTTTTCTACATTTCTATAATAGTTTCGAAATCCAAACAACTTGAAATGTATCCAGTGTCATGACTTTTTGTTGTTGTTTGGTGCTCACCCAAGCTTTGATCTCTATTGACAGATGCAGCAGGATGGTAATTAAAGAAACTGCGTTCAAAGGCATTCCAAATGTGAAAACATCAATGTCCAAATCTTGGTAAACCTACAGAAAAATGAAACGTGGTGTTGTCAGACCGTAGAATGATGGTAGACTCCAAAGCCGAATATTCTCTTACCAAATATGGAATGAAGAAGCAAATGAGACTCTGGTAGAAGGCATCAAGCATGGAAATCCAGAAGGTACAAAAACTGTATTCCTAAAAAATGATGCACAAAATTACTAACACATTTCTGGTGTTCGTATTTTTGCAAATGTCATTTTATATAGAAAGTCAATTTTCTTTTGACTGATTCGGGATCAGTCCTATCCTGTTTGCCTTTGGCTGCAAGTTGCTGCAGTCGGCTCCAGCTCTTAAAAAAAATACCGTATATCGAAAATTTTAAAAATAAATGCATCGATAGATCTATACTGACCCCTGCACCTTGTCCAGTTCTATAGAGTTCAGGAACACCGAGCAGCACTTCTGCCGAAACATCTTTGTCCATGATCCCAAACATAATGGGGGGTGCGGAGGTGTAAAAGAGGTTAAAGAAAATCAGCAGCCAGTAGTCCAGCATGGTGGTCGCTGTGAAGCCACAATAGAACTGATACCAGAAGAGCAGGTTCACATTGGCCTGGAGAGAGCAGTGACATGACACAAAAGTTGATGACAGAGGACAGGCAGAGGAGACATGCACCGCAGCTCAGCTCTCTTATAGACCCACCAAATTCTTATAGAAGAAGTAAATGATCATATTGGCCAGGCGAGTGTAGCACCAGTGTCCGTGAACCAGTAGGAGTTTTTTAAGGTGTTTGAAGCGAGATATTGCAAAGTCACTTGCCATGACTGCCTGCAAACAACAAGGCCAAATTACAAATTGGTCATTTTTTTTAATCCAAAACATAATATGAGGAAAGTTAGACAGTTCAAATTATGTATTTATTATGTCAATAATCCACATAGGGACAGATAGCATTGCAAACATTAAATCATTTTTCACTCAAGTTCTTGCATTTTAGGTAAAGGCCTTTATTCTAACCTGCATTCCCTCCTGACCGGAAATCCCGATTCCAATATCGGCTGCTTGGATCATGTTCACATCATTTGCACCATCACCTGCGGTCACATGTTGCATGCCGTCAGTTAAAGAGCAGTCGCGAGAGGTTCACATTTTAACAATCACTGACTGTACGCAGGAATAGCTGTTATGATTGTATTATTGTCAATCTTTTGTGTTATGTGTTCTGTCGTGTTATTGTTATTTTATGTTCCGTAAAGCGCTTTGTTACAGCTGCAGCTGTTGTGAAAGCGTTACATGAATAAAGATGCATTCTATTGTTTTATATTTCAAAAATGCCTTTTATTTTCATTGTCAAGCAATGAACAATGTTCCAATTTGCTGACTCACCCCTCTTATTCATTCATTTATACTGATAAATAATAGTCATCATCATCATAATATTCATGATTATCGGGTCGGTCTCCTTTTTGCAGCCAGAACAACTTTCCTCTTCATCACATGATGAGGGAAAGTCTATTTATCTCGATGAACGTGGGAGATTAGAGGCTGCTGATGTCATACCAACGTTGTCTTCATTGCTGTCTCGATTGCAGTTTCTTCCAAAGCTGTTTGAGGGGATTTCCAGTGAAGCTTCAGAATGAACCTGGTGAACTACATTTGAACTTTTCTACAGTTTTGAATGCATGTCCAGCTGTTCAAAGTTGCATGACTTTTTGCACAACCCGCCTATGGCAAAATACACAGCAGGTGTTTGAACCATGAATTTCCTGGTTCGGTTACAATTGGTACTGAAACAATCCTCTACATCATAGCGTTCACATTTGAACATTACGGGGATGAAGACAACACCAAACAATTGATCAACAATACCTAACTGTTGAAAGGTTTCAAACAAGATGCCGTCAGAGGGAAATGACCACTGATCTTATAGCAGGGGTCCCAAACTGGATGATTGTGATCAGGCTCCTGCAGAGCTTACTGATGAGCTGATCATTTGAATCAGGTGTGTCGCAGGAGGGAGAGATGGATAACGTGCAGGAAAGCGGCCCTCAAGGAGCGGGGTTTTGAACCCCTGGCTGAGAGTGTCACAGTGTTAATAGAATGTTACAACAGAGCTACAAAGTGACTGGAAGAGTCACAGAAAGCTGTTGTGAATTTTGCTACTCAGCTCCCGGTTAGAGAACAGCAAGTTGTAAAAAATGTATTGAAATATTGAACAGGTGGGCATGTGCATTCAAAAGTTTGGAGAAGGTCAAAGTCAAGTTCACCTGTAAAAGTTCCTGTGCATTTTAAGTTTGTGCTGAAACCAACAAATCGAATATCATTAACCTTTTGTGAGTAGTGTAATCGTTCAAAATATCTTGGTAAAGTGTGGAATTAAAATTCAGGATGATTTAGGTCTACGCCAATCCCTGATCAAATAATTACAGAAATTAAAGAGATGCATTCCAATACTTCCAAATGCTTATCTGTATGATATGTATATGAAAAAAAAACCCATTGTGGTACACTAAAAAGCTATTTCAGGAAACAATTTCCCCCTGCTCAATGACTTTGGTTGTCCTTTGCACACATAACCCTGGAGTAATCAATTAATTGGTCTATCAGTACTCTGTTGTTTTCCTGCCTGAGAAAGGATAACCGGCTCATTTATTAAATGAATGCCAATATACAGCTTCACGCAACAAGCCCAAACAACTGTGAAAATGCTCCTTTTGACTTACCGACAGCAAGAGTCATGACCCTGAGTTTCTCTCTGATGAGTTTCACCACGCCGCTTTTCTGCAAGGGCGTGACCCGGCAGCAGAGCACGGAGCGGCATCGCTTTGCCAGCTCCACAAAGCGGCCCTGCAGATCCTTGGACAGAAGCATGGCCAGGGTGCATCCATCGATCACCAGAGAGATGTCTGGGGTGGTGTCCACGTTACGAGGGTCGTTTTCATACCTCCTCACCTCCTCCAGGGTGGAGTCCAGGATGGAAGTGCATGCGAGCTAAATAAATAGTTGACATTATTTAGCATGCAGTAGGTCAACCTTCACCCCAAAAAAGTGATGATACAAAGTGGGTGTTGTTTCCATCACTCCAATACAGTCCAAATGTCATATTAAGTGTGAGGTGATGATTGGTAGGGTGCATCCCTGGGGTGGTCACTGCTGGTAAAAATAGATGAACCAATAAAGCTCCACTCTAGATCACGGGAGGAGGGATATTTCCTGTGAGGGTTCAATATTAGGCTACTAATTAGATATGAAAGGCTTAGTTATTGTATTGGCGAGAACTCACTCCATCTATCTTCCATGACAAGTCCCAATGTGATAACCAGAACGCTCCCTCTGTATCACCTCCAAATGAAAAACTATTTGAGACGTGTGGTGATCGTTCTTGGTAAGCTGGTTATGAAAGGCTTCGGACCTCTGCTGCATCACCTGACACCAGCACCTTTCTCAGCCAGATTTGACCTTTCGTTATATTATAAAAGTGTTCAAATGGTTAGATGACTTTTAAAAATCGGGGAAAGTCAGTGTCAAGATTTTAAGCCTAATTAATCGGCCATCACAAAAAAATTCAATCCTGTCATCTGAAATAGGCCGCGAGAGGAGAACTTTTTTCATGTACTGAATTGTTTTGACATTCACATCCGCATTTGTGGTAGTGATTATAATACATGTAACGGTGTCACATACAGTATACTGTGACTCTCATTGCCTATGTACAGCAAATCAAAAATTTTAAAACAAGAATGTTAAAAAAACAACAACAATATACTGTATATATACACAGTATATATATACCTGTATATATATAAAAAAAAATCTGCATCTCACCCCTCGGGTGGTGTCCGTCCCTCATTCAGCTCGGGTCCTCTACCAGAGGCCAGGGAGCTTGAGGGTTCTGCGCAGTATCCTTGCTGTTCTCAGCACTGCACATTTCTGGACTGAGATGTCCGATATTGTTCCCGGGATCTGTTGCAACCACTCATCTAGTTTGGGGGTCACTGCTCCGAGTGCTCCGACCACCACAGGCACGACTGTCACCTTTACCTTCCAGGCTCTCTCCAGCTCATCTCTGAGTCCTTGGTATTTCTCGAGTTTCTCGTGTTCCTTCTTTCTGATGTTTCCATCACTTGGGACCGCTACATCCACTACAACGGCTTTTCACGATATCTGGTTGGTTCGCCATTACCATCTTGTCAGTCTGGATCTGGAAGTCCTACAGGATCTTCGCTCTGTCATTCTCCACCACCTTCGGAGGTGTTTCCCATTTTGACCTTGGGGTTTCCAGTCCATACTCCGCACAGATGTTTCGGTAGACTATGCCAGCCACCTGGTTATGGCTTTCCATGTAGGCTTTCCCTGCCAGCATCTTACACCCTGCAGTTATGTGTTGGATTGTCTCAGGTGCCTCTTTGCACAACCTACACCTTGGGTCTTGTCTGGTGTGGTATATCTGGGCCTCAATGGCTCTGGTGCTCAGGGCCTGCTCCTGAGCAGCCAGGATGAGTGCCTCTGTGCTATCCTTCAGGCCAGCCATCTCTAGCCACTGATAGGACATCTTGAGATCAGCCACTTCAGTTATGGTCCGGTGGTACATCCCATGTAGGGGCTTGTCCTCCCATGATGGTCCCTCTTCCAGCGCCTCATCCTCTGTTCTCCATTGTCTGAGACATTCTCTGAGTACGTCATCCGTTGGAGCCTTCTCCTTGATGTATACATGGAGCTTGGATGTTTCATCCTGGACAGTGGCTCTCACACTCACTAGTCCCTGGCCTCCTTCCTTTCGGCTTGCGTACAGTCTCAGGGTGCTGGATTTGGGATGGAACCCTCCATGCATGGTTAGGAGCTTTCGGGTCTTAATGTCCGTGGTCTGAATCTCTTCCTTTGGCCACCTTATTATTCCTGCAGGGTATCTGATCACTGGCAGGGCATAGCTGTTTAAGATTAAGATATCCTTTATTTGTCCCACACTGGGGAAATTTACAGCCTCCAGCAGCAAGAATGTGGGTAGAAAGAAGAAAGAAGAAAAAACAAACAAACACCGTTCAATTAAGTGCAATATAAATATAAAAGGGATAAATCGCAGTGCTATTTACAATTGTTTTTCACATCATGTAATTACTATTATTATTGTTGTTATTTTCATTCAGCAGCCTGACAGCAGTCGGTAGGAACGAGCGTCGGTATCTCTCCTTCTTGCAGCGCGGGTGTAACAGTCTCTGGCTGAAGGAGCTACCAAGTGCTGTCAGGGCAGGCTGGAGAGGGTGGGAGGGACTGCCCATCATAGCCATTAGCTTAGTTAGCATCCTTCTGTTGCCCACCTCCTCCAGAGTGTCAAGGGAGCAGCCCAGGACAGAACTGGCCTTCCTGACCAGTCGCTCCAGTCTCTTTCTGTCCCGGGCTGAGATGTTGCCTGACCAGCAGACAATGCCATAATGGATGGCCGAGGCCACCACCGAGTTTATTGCCCGGGTCTTATTATTGCCATTGAGCTGGCTTCTTAGGACTTGCCTCACTCGCTGGAGGTATTTGGCCGTAGCCGCTTTCCTTGTTGCCAGTTCGAGGTTGCCATTGGCTTGTGGTATACCGAGGTACTTGTAGCTGTCCTCAATGTCTGCTATTGTTCCTTCAGGGAGTGAGACCCCTTCAGTGCAGACTACCTTTCCTCTCTTAGTCACCATCCGACTACATTTCTCAAGCCCGAATGACATCCCGATGTTGCTGCTGTAGATCCTGGTTGTGTGGATCAGGGAATCTATGTCCCTTTTGCTCTTAGCATACAGCTTTATGTCATCCATGTAGAGGAGGTGACTGATCGTAGCTCCATTTCTGAGGCGGTATCCATAGCCTGTCTTGGTGATTACTTGGCTTAGGGGGTTCAGTCCTATGCAGAACAGCAGTGGGGAGAGTGCATCACCTTGGTATATGCCACATTTGATGGACACTTGGGTAAGTGGCTTGCCATTGGCTTCAAGTGTGGTTTTCCACATCCTCATCGAGTTCGCAATGAAGGCTCTTAGGGTCCTGTTCACCTTATACAACTCCAAGCATTCAGTGATCCATGTATGTGGCATCGAGTCATCGGCTTTCTTGTAATCAATCCAGGCTGTGCACAGGTTGGTATGTCGGGACCTGCAGTCTTGTGCGACTGTTCTGTCAACCAGGAGCTGATGTTTGGCTCCTCTGGTATCTCTACCAATGCCCTTCTGTGCTTCGCTCATGTATTGATCCATGTGTCCACTTATCTTAGCCGCAATGATGCCTGACATGAGCTTCCATGTTGTGGAGAGACAGGCTATTGGCCGATAGTTGGATGGGACTGCACCCTTTGAGGGATCCTTCATGATCAGGATCGTTCGCCCTTCCGTTAGCCATCCTGGGTGAGTCCCATCCCTCAGCAGCTGGTTCATTTGTGCTGCCAGGCGCTCATGGAGTGCTGTGAGTTTCTTTAGCCAGTAGGTGTGGACCATGTCTGGGCCTGGTGCTGTCCGGTTCTTCATATCTGAGACTCTTCCCTGTATCTCTGCCACTGTTATGGTAACTGAGTTCTGTTCAGGGAGGTGTCTGTGCTCCTCTCTCAGGGTCACCAGCCATTGTGCACTGCTGTTATGTGCAACCTCCATCTCCCATATGCCTTTCCAGTACCTTTCAGTTTCCAGTCTTGGTGGGTCAGCTCTGTTGTTAGGACCCTGCCACTGAGCGTACACTTTCGCAGGTTGTGTTGCGAACAGCCTGTTTATTCGTCTGGCCTCATTCTCTTTCGTGTACCGCTTTAGGCGGCTGGACAAGGCTTGGAGCCTTTGTTTGGCAGTTTCGAGTGCTTCAGGTATGGTCATCTGGATGTACCTCTCGGGTATCGGCCTTTTCATCACACCTCTCTGGGCCTCCGTCAATTGACTCACATCTTTCCGAGCCGCCTTGCTCTTAGCCTCCGTCTTTTCCATGGTGGATAACGTATCTCATGGCTTCCATGGTTGCTCTTATAGCCAAGCATCTCTAGGATCACTGATGCTGAAGCGTATATCAGCTCATTGGTTTCCGTGATCGTTACGGTCGGGATCGCCCTCAGTGCTGCATTCACACTTTCCACGAGGCTTTCAGGTGGTACTTCACATAGCCGTTGTAATCGGTTTCTAGGTTGCCCAGCTTTCATTCTCGCCATGATCTTAGCTTTCAGGTCCATTGCTGCCTCGCTCAGCATTTCATTCATTGGGGCTGGCCTCCCAATCTCATCATCTGCATTCATTGGGGCTTACCTCCCAATCTCTGGTACGACCTCCTCCTCTGATCTCGCAGCCTGGGGCCCTTCACCATGGAACCTGCGTTGTACCTCATCAATCTCAAGTTGTGACAGCAGTTGCCGTTTGTGGATGTTGGAACACTGAGCTACTAATTGTTTCGTGGTCAACCGTGACTGTGGGTTTCGAAGTAACCATTTAGCCCACATTCTCTGCATGTAACCCCTCTGACTAGGGTTGCTTGAGTAGTAGCATTCCAACAGAGCCATGTTATCGCATCTCGCCCATCTCCGCTTTGTTCCAGTAGCCCATTTTTCATCAAGGTGCTCTGGTTCGCCAGCACCTGACGCAGACCTTGTTTGGCCGGGCGACATCTGAGCCGGCATGTCATTCGTTTTATTGTCTCTCATCATTGTATGAGGTAGGCATTAGCGTGAAGGATCTTGCCCAAGGACCCACACTGGATGGATGGTGTTATATATATATATATATATATATATATATATATATATATATATATATATATATATATATATATATACTGTATATACTGTATAAAACATTTACTGAAGGCCTCTCACATCTTGTTCACATATCTGTCGAATTCTGTGTGAGTGAGCATTTCTCCTTTGCGGAGATAATCCATCCATCTCACAGGTGTGGCAATTCAAGATGCTGATTCGACAGCATGATTATCACACAGGGGTGCTTGTCTTTTTTTGGGAGGGGGGCGGGGTATTTGTTGTCTGTGTCTTCTGGGCCCGGTTGGCATTGTAAATGAGAATCTGCTCTTGCATTACCTGGAGAAATCAATTTTCAATAAATATCAAGAATAGATTTTGACAGATTTGTGAGAATATTTTTAAGAATAGTCATAGAAACTTTGAGTTTGAGAAAAAAAGGTGTGGTGTTGACATTCATATTTTGTTATGTTTATATAGAAAGTACATAGTACCGGTATATTACAAAACACCGATATTAATGCGCTGCGCGGTGAGTTAGTGGTTTCAAAGTCTTCCGCAGAGTTCTTTTGGAGTTTGATTCTTGGCTGGAGCCTACCTATGTTGAGTTTGCATTCTGCCTCGATCAATATGGATTCTTTTTCGAGCCATTGCAGATTCCGATATTTGTTCAGAATAACATTTTGATGTTATTCTGTCAAATTGCTGTGTGCAACCATTTATTTCGAGCCTTGGGTTGCAAGTGGGGCTTGTCGCTCTCATCCTCTTAGCTGCCTTAGCTTGGACATAGCTAGAAGTCAAGTGGCTCCTCACCTTGTTTTTGCAGCTCATGTTAATCACCAGGTCTTCGTCTTCCAGCAGTCTGCAGGCATAGCCGATGTTGACAGCCGTTTCCGGCTTATCGCCAGTCAACACCCACACTTTGATCCCAGCTTCGCGCAGTGTCAGGATGGTGTCTGGAACGCTCTCCTGCAGACGGTCCTCAATGCCCGTGGCCCCTGCAGGATGACGTGTGATTTATAGACAGATGTATGTTTTACAGGCGCGCGGATAGATGGGTTGTTACCCAGCAGGGTGAGGTTTGTCTCCAGCTGCACAGCGGTGTCCATAATGAGTTGCTCTCTGCCGTCAATGGCGGCCTTCGCGCTCTGTCTGCTCCTGGACCAGACGTCATAATCTTTGGCGCTCACAACCTGCGGCACACACATCAAAAACAAGGAGCTGGAGCAAATGCAGGACACAAAACATGCTCGTAGTTGTTGATATTCTTCACCGTGTACCTTCTTTGTAAAGCAAAGCGTGCGCAGCCCTTCTTTAGCATAGCAGTCGAGGTGATACTGAGTGTCTGCCACGACATTCTTCTGATTTCCACTGAGATGCTCTAGAAATATGGAAACAGAATACAATATTCACCTGGTTTTATTTTGGCTATTGATTCTTCAGTCCGCACAAAGTGTCTTCACCAGCATACGGTGCACCAAGCAGCTCCATGATCGAGTAGTCTGCACCTTTAGTGTACAGCACACACTCTTTGGTGATGGGATGTCGCACCAGCACGGACATTCTCTTCCTGTTGGAGTCAAAGGTCAGAGTGTCGAGCACCTCAAACACCAGGACCCGACCCGATGGCACCCTCACTGTCACGCTGTCGGGGGTACGGCTCAGCAGAATAAAACCATACGCTTTGGCGGCATGCACCAATGCTGCCTCGTCGGGACTCTCTGCCTCATAACACAACCCGCTGGATTCCTCACGCTGACTATGTGATGGGAAGACTCCTGAGTCATCCACTTTTGGGAAGGGGTTAAAGCGGTCGTCCTCTTTAAAAGAAGTGTCTGAGAGGGTTCGGTCCCTTTTGGGTGCAAATATGTTGCGAAGAGAGCCTGCTTTCTTCAAGAGGTTGGAGAAATTATCCAATGGATTAGTTGACTGAAAGGAGCACGGATAGTCGTGAGTCTGAAAGAAAATGAGACAGTTGTTCATCAGGTGCTATTTTTCATCGGCTGTCTGCTGATGGCAGTCGCCAGCTCTCCTCTCCACCTTAAATAACACAGCAGTGGTAATGCTGATTTCTCCAATTTGAATGGCATCTAAAAATAACAAAATGAATGGAAGTAACCTGGCCTGCCCTGTATAGCTCACCTTAAATAGCGAGCTCATTTAGAAAAGGCTTCGCATCTTTGTAACTTGCAAAGACAAATTAGGAGCAATTTAGCACTGACCAAAGATCAAAGTGGAGAGTTGAAACAACTGGAAAATTCATTCCATTCTGGAAGAAGCAATTTAATCTGATTTCAACCTGGAAGATGGTCAAACATATAGAAAGAGGGAAAACACCAGATACCTAAAGTCATTAAAAAATGAGCACACATTAAATACCGGTCAATTGATGTTGAATTTTGTTTCCGGGGGGATTGAAAAAAATTTCATCCCATTGTTTAAAGGAATGGGATGATTCCCCATCATTCTGAATTCAACAATATTATCATTTGGTAGTTTGTTTATTTTTGTCTGTTTGTTTGTTTTTTTTGTTCTTTATAAGAGGGTAAATATAAATAAGAGAGAGAACATCTCATGTCATATGTCCCATGTGGGCTGTAGACACTTGGTGTACGGCACAAAAATAAATGTTGATTTCTATTAAAAGAACAAATCCCTCTGTCATCCTTTCTCTCTTCCATCTTTATTTCCCATCCACAATGACAGTAAACAGAACACTCACCCTCCGTCTCTGAGCTGTTCCCATGGAAACCACCACCGTGTTGCAAATGGCAAGAGCCAGAAAAAACTCGAAGTGTGGGTCCATCTTCTGGCTACTGATACTCGTACTATCTGCAACGCTGACCCTCCGGAGCAGCTTCCTGTCTGGAATCACCTCCGTTTCCTGTGCGGAGGAATTGGTTCTGTTGTTTAATTTATAGCTGGTAAAGATTTTAAAAGCTGCTTACTTTCACTTATTTAGAACAGGGGAGAAGACTATACTGTATTTGATTTTTCAACATCTTCAGATGGGTGGATGGATGGATGGATGGATGGATGGATGGATGGATGGATGGATGGATGGATGGATGGGTGGGTGGATGGATGGATGGACGGACGGATGGACGGATGGGCGGATAGATAGATAGATAGATAGATAGATAGATAGATAGATAGATAGATAGATAGATAGATAGATAGATAGATAGATAGATAGATAGATAGATAGATAGATAGATAGATAGATAGATAGATAGATGTATTTTACTGGTTTGAGGGTTTCAGTCCGAGCTCATAGGAGACTTTCCATGGTGTTGTTCTTTTGGCCTCTTCCCTCCATAGACAAGTACAGACACTAAATTACTCGACCGTATACTATGATGAATCTATAATGTGTGTTTTCCATTTATGTGAGATCAGTGGTTGAGCCAAATGGAGCCCAGCAGGACCATATGCCCAGTCACGGACACTTGGTCAACTTTGAGCCAAGATAAATGTGCTCATCAGTGATGCCTCGCGGCTTGACCATCTGCAATGGCCGCTGGGTCCAAAAGGTCTACTGCCCAAAGGAGGAGTGAATTTAAAAAAGATATAATAATAATATAAATTTGAGCTTTGTAATGATTTTATGTACCGGTATGTATGATGCGTTCAACAAACGCATGTTTCTTATTTGGAGAGATGCAGTGAATAAAATAAAAAAAAAAAGATAAAATCAGTTTGAGCTTTGCAATGATTTTTTTGTACTCTTTTTTGTGTGAATGTGTGTGCATGTATTCAACAAACGCACTATTCCTATTTGGAGAGATAAAGTGTTGTGTAAACATTTCAAAGCAACACTAGCTTCCTTTTTATCCATCCATCCATCCATTGTCCGAACCGCTTAATCCTCTCTAGGGTCGCGGGGGGAGCTGGAGCCTATTCCAGCCGTCTTCGGGCAGTAGGCGGGGGACACCCTGAACCGGTTGCCAGTCAATTGCAGGGCACACAGAGACGAACAACCATGCACACTCACACCTAGGGACAATTCAGTGTGTTCAATCAGCCTGCCATGCATGTTTTTGGAACGTGGGAGGAAACCGGAGCACCCGGAGAAAACCCATGCAGGCCCGGGGAGAACATGCAAACTCCACACAGGGAGGCCGGAGCTGGAATCGAACCCGGTACCTCTGCACTGTGAAGTCGACGTGCTAACCACTGGACTACCGGGCCGCCCCCTTCCTTTTTATCTCTGTTTTAATTTCCACCGTATCTATTTAGACACGGTAAAACAGTAAGTAGTATAAAACACTTTGTATGAAAGTGCAAACAATATAGTACATATGTTCGAGTAAACTTTGCTGAGGGGAGGCTCAAGAGCCAAAGAAGAATCCATTACATTACAATGAGGATCTGGATACGGGTGCGGATATAGAAAATGTCTTTTCACGCTGACATCAATGGAATCTTCCATTCCACAAAATTATAAACATTCGTCCATTTGTCATCCTCCATGCACAAGGAAGTAGCCTGTGATCTAACGAGCATATGAACAAAGAAAATCGATTTGTCATTTTGCTTTTGTCAACAGTTCATTCCTAGTGCAGGTATGTGCACTGGTGCAAGAAGTTCTCCGTCCATTTGCTAATAATAGCATTGTTAAAACAACACGTCTAACGGTGACGAGGCTTTTCCGCAGAATGTTTCTATTCTTACCAGCTATCTATTTAAACAATACTGTCTTTTCTGTAGGACTCACTCGTGTTTAGATTATTGTTTTTACACATCATCATCACGACTATTATTTAACAATATAATTCAGAGGGCAGCATGGTGAAATAGTGGTTGACCTTCGGTGACCTACTTAGACCCTCCAGCTCAGTCAAGACAATAGCTCATGATTTCCTCGTTTATTTGGCTGCCTCTTAGTATCAGAGCAAGTAAGTCCACAAGGCCCGTTCAGTGGCCCCCTCCAGCATCTCTCGACTCAAATCTTGACTGAATACTCATCCTACCAGTAGACTGCTGAAGGCCACATTGCTCTGGGCGTTTGCCGCAAACTTGTTCTTGTGTCTGCTTTCATGGCGCCGTTGTGTGCCTTCAGGATTGCTGTCCTCAGAATCCAGAGACCATCCACGCTGTGGGGGTAGTGGCTCCTGGTTATAGATGACCTCCTCTTCGGATTCTGGCTCATCCATGACAGCCAAGCGGATGGCTGGAAACCGCCCCACCCCCCCAACCAAACAAATGTTATACTATTACAAATAGCATTAGTATAAGGAAATTAACCTAAGATTGGATCCAAACAATCCAAAACAATTATTCACTGGAAAGTGCAGTACCTATACTGTACAAAAACCAAAATCCAAAGAGGCCACCTGTCTCACAAGTTGTTCACCGCAATATGTGACAAGGAGTTTGCAACGTTAACGTGGTTACCAGGTAAGCTATCAGTTGGCCTAGCTTCTTCTGTAATTCTTTTACTATTTCTTCCTATTCGTCTATTCATTTCAGCAGTCTGGAGACTGTAGCAATATGCTCCCTCTCACAGGTCAGTCTTGATTCTAAGATGAGGCCCCAAGCAGGAGACCTTTTTGCGATTGTCGGTGGAGGTATTGTTTTGTGTTTGGGATTCTGTGTTGCTCAGTAGAGGAGCGGGAAGAATGCACCTGCAATTTGTTTCCCTCTCATTTTGTGTGGGGACTCTCAAAATGTTAAAAATCGGTACCTCCTCCTTTAGACAATTTTAGAATATATATATTTTTTGTGTTAACAATGAATTCTCACTCTATTCGTTATCTTTCTCAAGAACATGTTTGGTCTTGGTTTCAAAAGAACACCTTCTAGCATGTCCACATTCCATTGTGGTGAACAATTGTTTGTAAAAGTTAAACAATGGAAAAGAAACAATTGGGTCACTATCGCTTTGGACTTATCGAGCGGGTCGTGCTTGAGGGCAACATTGGGAAACAATGTGTGTACGAAATGCAAATACGAATTGCAGTGTTATGCAAAAGTATAATACATACAGTAAT
Source organism: Hippocampus guttulatus (assembly GCF_054856545.1). NCBI lineage: Eukaryota > Metazoa > Chordata > Actinopteri > Syngnathiformes > Syngnathidae > Hippocampus > Hippocampus guttulatus. The sequence goes on along the minus strand of NC_141262.1, from coordinate 31,579,390 downwards.
CCAACATAGTTTATCTTCTGTAAAAGGCTTGCTAAGATTTACCGTTTTCCTTGTGCGGGTACTCCGTGCCCATGACGGAGCAACGTCGAAAAACCATCTTGTTCTCAGTGAGTGTGCCTGTCTTGTCAGAGAAGATGTATTCAATCTGTCCCAGGTCCTCTGTAATGTTCAGAGCTTTACACTGTATTCGGCTGTCTGTCTCCTCATCATAAAGGTCTATGTCATGCGTGATGAAGAAGATCTGGCCAATCTTCACCAGCTCAATGGAAACATAGAGGGAGATTGGGATCAGGACCTGGAAGAGGGTAAAAAAAACATTAAAATCCTGTCTCGTGAGGTTTTAGAGACAAATCAAGAGGTGAAGTTCAACCTGCAGCAGGATAATCATGCTGAAGAACATGTAGAAGCTGGACAGACTGGGACTGTCCACATGACCGTTGCTGTCAGGCACCAGGTAAGGGGGCACGCCAGGTAGTGCCTGCCGCCAAAAAAAGTGACCTAAATGTGTCAAGACAGGAAGCTTATTCACATCGACTGGCACAAAGAGGGAGGCTATTTTTGGCACCCCCCAACCCCCAACTCGTCATTCAGCAAAACGGGCTTGGGACCAAAGTGACTGATCAACGGCAAGTGCAATTGAAATGCCCCCTCTGAGGTTTAAAAGCTTTTCAACATAAAATAGTATGCTTAATGATTTCATGGTTTGGTTATGTAATTCAACAATGACCTAGTGCTCCGACGAGACACATGGCGAGGAGGAGAATGACGCAAAAGATGACGTCCACGTTCAGTTTCCGCTCCAATTTGCTGCGCTTGTATCTTGGCCCGTTGTTGTTCAGCATTGACTTTGTTTCATGGCCTTCAAGATGGGAAGAGAAGGCGTGAACATTCACCTAGCAAAATCACACATTCAATATGCCCCTAATTGGGCCAAACACTGGATGAAAATTACTTCATCCTTGAGAAAGTCTTTAGCAGGAACACAACAGACGTAGATCTTATTTGGGTTCTTGTTTGTTAAATCAACTGAATACAGTATATATATATATATATATATATATATATATATATATATATATATGAAGGCCCTGATGGAACACCACTTTGATAGATGGACAGACAGGCTGACAGTACAGACAGACAGACAGATAGATAGATAGATAGATAGATAGATAGATAGATAGATAGATAGATAGATAGATAGATAGATAGATAGATAGATAGATAGATAGATAGATAGATAGATAGATAGATAGATTCTGTACACTGCATATACTGTATCTTTTCACACATACAGAGACATAGGCACTAAATCTCAACTGGGCATCCATATGTCTGTGAAGTGTAAATCCAGCCACGCGAGATGGAAAGAGAAAGTACACAATACCTGCGTACACCACAAAACCGATAGCGTGGTCGGTATTTCTGACAGCGCAACCTCGAAGCAGCAGACTCTCAATTCCAGCGCCCACCTTTTCTGTATTTGGTTTCTCCCTGTGGCAGAAGAAAGAATACTCCTTGTTAGACATTCATTGTATACGTGCCACATTTTCAATTGTCTGCCTTTTAGGCCACATCTGGGCAGTAAGAAGAGATGAGATCTTCGGTTTGTAACTCCTGGGGAAATTGATTAGAGTCTATTACAGCTCCAATGATGTCTCTGAAGGCATCTGAAAGTGCGGCGAGTGGGTAGGAATTAGGTTTTGCTCTGCCCTGAAGAGTTTCATGAATCCAGGCATCGATCTATTTGGGCTGTGGACCTTGCAACATCAACCTCTAACACTTTTTGTTCACGAGCCCAGTTAAGCATGTTTTTGTTTGTTATTTGGTTTTGTTTTTATCATTTTATATGATGATAAACTTCTTCTGAGGTCAGTAATGTTAAAATGTTACTCAAAGCACTGCCTGTACAGTCTAAATCATGGGTGTCAAAATCAAGGCCCGGGGGCTAGATCCAGCCCGCCATGTCATTTTATGCGGCCCGGGAAAGCAAATCATCTGTGTCAATTTCCATGATCCTTGCTTTAATCTGTACCGAAATCTCAAATCCTACGTAATAAATAACGGTAACATTTTGCAATACGTTTGTTAACCTGTTTCCACTCACTTGAGCATAAATTGAACAAATACTTGAGCGATTTCAAAGTGAGCCACTAGTGAGCCATCTTTTTTTTTTTTTTGGTGTACAAGTAATAATACGATGTGATGATTAAACATTTATTCGGTTTCACTGTCGTAACGGCCCTCGGAGGGAAGATGTAACTCCAAAGTGGCCCGCACCAAAAATGAGTTTGATACCCCTGGTCTAAACATTTCATGATGGTGAATTCTTTGACTGCTAATTTTTTTTCCAAATATAATTGAACTCAATTGAAAACTTTATTTTGAATTCAGAGCAATTCAGAAGTGACCAGCGTCAGATTCTATAATGGATTATGTTTGATTTTAGAGGATCAACTGTATTTGATACTGTTGGAGGCGGGGGAGGGAGAGGTTATTGTGGACACGGCGGGATCCTTTCACCGTCCTCTGCTCCCCCCAGGTCTTCCGCTTGTTCGTTTGAATTCGGGCTGAGGTGAGGTGCGAAGACAGAGGCTGGAAATGGAGAAGTTCTGGCAAGAGGCTTTCCTGAACGTTCAGGGCACAAGTGTGATACAAGCAATCGTTGTGGTCAAGGCACAAATGCGCAAAGGCAACGTCACTATACAGCTCTTTTATATCCTAAGCGGGGCGTACCTCCTAATGGATATCATCCTTTCTGTTTCAGGATGACCGCTCTAATGTTCGAATGTTCCACGAAAACCCTAATTATTCGCAGGGCCTCTACTTTTGGTTGGAACACAGCTGCAAGCGCGAAACCGCAAGCTAGCCAAGAGATGCACTTACAGCGTTGTCTGGTCTATTTCTGCAAAAGGTGTAAACGTTATTTTTCGTTGTTGAGACGGTTCAAGTCGAGGTCACATCATAAGGTTCAGGTGGCGGTCATATTGCAAGGTTCAATGTAAGGTCATGCAACAGTCAAAGTCTGTCTGTCTGCAGTAAGTCGTTTAAGATATAAATGCAAATAGATAAATGATGGCTTCAATACTCACACATAACACTTGAAGTGATTCAGATTGTTGTTGGGCCTTTCACACACTACAACACTGTTGAAACTTTCGGGTTCAAAGTTGGGCTCCTGTGGAAAAACAGCGGGGTTCCAGGTCATGAGCACGTACCCCACTGAGCGGCAAAGGTTTGTGAGTGTTGAGGAAGGTAAAAAATGTTCATAAAACACATCAGTCAGACACATCAGCTTACTTTGTTCGGTTGTCGTCAATAATGACTGGAAGAATGGGTGTATCTAACTACCAGTCATGCTCACCGTGGCGCAGAGGCCGGGAACCACCTTTCTCTCTTTGAGGTTGGTTTCACCATCCAGGTTGGACGTCTCTATGTGGCACATCCCTTTGCGGTCTGATGCGTGCAGGAGCAGGAGGTCTGCAGGGACGATTTCGTTGCAAAGCACCTTCACGAAATCACCCACTCGCACATCCTTCCAACGGCGCTCCACAAATTGCTTGTCTTTTCTGAAAGACACATCTTTTTTTTTTTTTCTACAGGAGACATGGGGGATTTTTGCATGCTACTCGTAGAAGTTGAATAAAGAGGCCCCTTTGGCCTCAGGCTGCGAGGCTTCCCGTGAAAAATCTTGTGTATTTAGCTGCGCTTGAAGCGCTGGCTAACTCGCAGTGACAGACAATTGCTGGTATGCTGCCCTTCATGTACAACCTGATCGGGTGGCTTCGTCACAACACCACACCTGGGCTTCAAAGAGCTGAAGCGTATGTATTTTAGCCACTTGCATTTTTGAATGCATCACTATCGCTATCTACAACAAACAAAAACACCTTTGGTTTTGCTCCCCAGTTTCTATATAATCAACATCTGTGACATTGTGCTGTTTGATAAAACTGCACATTTCAGAGTGGCCTTTTATTGTTGCCAGTCAAGTTACACATGAACGTTAATTATGCTGTCGAATCAGCATTTTTATATGCCACACCCATGAGGTGGCATGGATTATCTTGACAAAGGAGAAACGCTCACTCACAACATTTTGGACAGATTTGTGAACAATAATTGAGGGAAATGGCCTTTTGTGTGCTTAGAAAAAGTTTCAGGTCTTTGAGTTGAGCTCATGAAAAAAGGGAGCAAAATCAAAGTGTTGCATTTATATTTTGGTGCAATTTATAGTTTTATTTTATCTATCCATTCATCCATCCATGCCTTTTCATAATGTTTGTAACCAGAAGGCACCAGGGTAATTTGGGGTGGCAGAAAGCGACGGACTCTCACTGACCTGAACTGAAAACAACAGCAAAAACGTGTTGTGTTTGGGGTTGCATTGGCCCCAGAAGGTTTTGTTAGTAAATTTAAAACCATGGACAACTTGTGGGTGAGATGGATAAATGGAGTGGATGTAAATATTTGTAGAGAGATTACAAAATTGCGTGGTGGCAGAGTACCCACTTCTAAAGGGACAGACCAGGAACCAATCTTTCATCATTGCAGTTTTTCCCAGGTATGTGTGAAACGTTTGGTTCTTGAGTAATTTAGCAAAACATAGTGGCAAGCTGGCCAGATAAAGTCAGTTCAACTGCGATCTATCCCTTTTACAGTCAAAAGAACGCATCTGTGCCATTAATCAGAGGAACTGAAAAGTCAATTCAGTTAATAAGCCAGTCCCTCAATGATCCTGTTAACAGTTTCCACCACATCCTTTTTTAATACATTTATCTGTTGCAGCGTAAAACAAGCCCCCTGCACCATCTCAAATATATGACAGATAATGTTTTCTTTTCGATTGACATTTTACACAATCAAACGACAGGTAGAATTCACTCAAACAATTTAGCCTGTTTTCTCATTTGCTCGAACTGTTCAGTGAACATTTCAAGGGTTTTATTGTGACTACTAGTACAATTGGAGATCATGTGAGTTTTTGCCACCCAGAAGTACAGGGTCCCGTTATGGTGTAAAGGTCCCTATCTAGCGAGCTGGCTAGATGTCTGTATCTGTATCTGAAAGGTAGCATGGGGACAAGAGGAGATGAGATGAGAAAACCTTTTCGATGAAATTATATTATTATATTGAGCTCTGTATCCATGATGGTCGAAATTTGAATTGTCCATTAAAGGCCTTTTCAAGGGAACATTCTATTATCCATCTACGTAGCTAGAACTCTTCGCATTATCTCGTGTGAGCCAAACTGATCTCTGTATCCAAAATGGTCTTCATTTGCCCTTCCAATAAAGCCATTATCCAGCCATCGTATATTGCTATTTTGGATTAGTTTCAGATGTGTTCAGCCGGTTATCATTACAGGAAAAGGTGGCCTCAGCCAACCTTACTGGGCAGTTCTTGCAGAACAGCAATAGTTTCTTGTTTGGGCTGCTTGAGCACAGGTGGAATGACAAGAGTGTGAAGTCGAGATAAAGTAGATTAGATGGCCCAGATGATAAGGTGTGCCAATGCTTTCTCTATGCATTGTTGTTTTGGATATTAGCCATCCATTTGCTTGCATTGACTTTTAAAACACTATGAGCCATAAACGGCCAAAGAAAAAAAGTCTAGCTTGTCCAACCAGAGAGCTGGGAAGGGTGCTTAACTCGTTGCTTGAGGCTGAGGTGACAAGTGTCTGTCTTCACGGCGCTCAAGGCCATCTCGGCTGACACACAAACACATACGCACGCACAGGTGTATCCTCCTCAACATCCCCGCAGACCAACTTTTGTGCAAAGCGTAAAAGCAAGCAGCTGCCACTTCAAATGACAAACCCTCCTGGAGGTTCAACTCATCACTGGGAAGTCTTGTGGAACCCTTCAGCCTTACATGCAAGGAAATACACACACTCCACTCCTGCTCCTCTCCCAGTAGCTCTAAAATCACACCACTGAAAAGCTTGGGAAAATGACAGAGTTTTATTCTCCTTTCTAAATTATTCATTTTACACCAGTGATTCCAAAATAGATACCCGCTAACCTTAATGTCTCTGCTGACACAACACCCAGTTGAGGCTTTCATCAAATGTGCACAATGCCGTGGCGAGATATACTGTTGTGAGCCTCTTCAAAAGAGGAATAATCTCCCACACAATTTCTATTTCTAAGTCAAGAATTCCCACAGGGGGCTCAGACGCAGAGGAGGAGGAGAAAACACACACACACACACACACACGCTCTGGCTGCACACACTCATGCAGACATTTATTTTGATCACAGAGGTGCCTTGAACGCACCATTGTGCTCTCAACGCACACGTGTACTTAGGATATTACCTGCTGTAGATGAAGCACGGCAGGCTATTGAGCTTCTTGTCCGACTGGTACCTCCTGAAGTCCTCCCAAGCGTCTTTAAGGGCAGTGAGTGACAAGATGACACAGATGGGGATAAGAGCAACTTCGGGCTCAAAGGCGTTCACCACCGGCACAAAGTTGAGGATAGCCAGGCCCATAAAGTAGATGTTAGCCAGACGGTGAAACTGCTCAAAGAGGTTGAGTGGTATAAAGAGGAGGAGGGTGTATTTGGTGGTCTTGATAGCGTTTCCCGGCAAGTAGCGGTTGGGCTGCTTCTTCTTCCCTAGGCCTTCATAAGGCAGATTGGATACCAAGTGGCGAAGGTCATTTTCCCGTACCCTTTGACCTGTCAGGGCATCCCTGATCAGGGCCAGAGGGTTCCACCATGCCATGGAAGAGCTCTCTGTTCTCCTGATTCTCAACAAGCTCCCTTTCTTTCCATCCCCTGGCTGTCGTCTCACTTTTCCAGCTCGTGTGTGTATTTGAGGCCTGATTCACACAAGTGACAGCACTTTTCTGACTAGCTCCGCCCTTCGCGTTGACAGGTGTGTTCACATTCCTAAAGTCATTCAGTCTCCAGGAGAGCAGAAATACAGTTGCTGTGTAGAAGTCTTTATCACTCTTTTTTTTTTTTACCTGTCCTGTTTGGCCACTTGGGAATGCAGGTGGATCAGTATGACTTTTTATGCTGAAATAGTTTGACTATTCAGGACAACCCTGAGGTTTTTCTGTTTTTCACCGATCTTCTGTTATTCACTGAAAAACTCAGCTATTCAGTTTTTGTGATAATATAAAAGCATTGTTTTGGGGCATATTTGCGACGAGCAACTATGTTGAACTGGACAGAGGAGCTTCATTCCATCAGGCCATAGCCCTCTCTAAAAACCTTTTGGGCAGCATCAATTATTGACAGTTTTTTTTACTATTCACAGCTAGGCTGGGCCCCAATACACTGAATTCTTATCCATCCAATTTCACGTAGTTTGTCTGAAATTATTACACTTAATTCGGGCTATTTGCAGAGGACAGCAAAAAGGCACAAGTCCCATCATAAATGTAATGAAATAAATAAATAACTCTAATACCCCCCACCCCCCAAAATTTTCAAGACATATCTACGAAAAAGCTGAAGATGGCTTTGTCATGATTCGGTTTGGGACCAACAGGTGGCACTGTAGGGCTCCCCCTGCAGCTGCACACCTGTTGGTCATTAGGTAATTAGTGCTTTAAAAGGACTCCCAGCCCGACCACGCATTGTCGGGTCATTGTCGCTTTTTGCTGCTGTCATGTTTGTTTGTGGCTGTTGGTATGCTACTGTCATGTTTGTTTCAGTCATGTTTTTGTTATTGAGAGTTTTTAGTTTCTGCCATGGTTTTTGTTTGTTACTTTAGATTTGTTTTGGATTTAGTTTTCTGTGTTTTATCAATACACTTCTTCAAATACAGCCTACTCCTCCGTCCTGCCTGCTTTTTGGGGTCCACCACGCAACTTGACAGGCTTTCACAATGAATAGAGCTGTACATCCAATCACACAAAAGAATGGCTTCAGCAGAAAAAAATATTAAAATGATTCAAGCAAAGACCAGACCTAAATCCAACCGGAAATACATGGTCCTTCGCACAAGAGGCTAATGACAATGAATGCTGTCATTGAAGCAAAAGGTACTGTATTCAATAAATAATTCACGTTAAGGTGGGCACATAACTATTCATTTAAAAAATAATCAACATACTGATTTGTTACTTTTTTCTCCTAAACTACACAGAATTACACAGGTAATTTTTGGGGTAATTATTTTGAAAAAAAAAGCGGGATTTATTTTTCAGCGCAATAAGCTGTTTTACAATGTCACAGTGACTGCTGATTACTGTGTCATGAAATCTAATTGCAAGAGAATCCCAGCAACTGAACAAGACAAAGTCTGACATTGACTCTGAGTGCAGCATGACAGCATGACATATGCATGTGAGACTGAGTCGCGTACAGCGATGATTATTCTTGAAAATGGCGCACTACAGGAATAAAAGAAGTGAAGTGACATCAAAATGTCGCTGGAGGTAAACATGCATGTGGCCTCCGCAATGTATGAAGTAGTATTAGGGCCACTGGAAAAAGCACAAAATAATAATACTATAATATATATATATATATATATATATATATATATATATATATATATATATATATATATATATATATATTATAATATAATATTACAAGCAAAAACATCATTTTATGTTTTGAAAAAGTCACATGGATTCACATTTGCTCTTTTGTAGGGCTTGTCTGTATTCTAAATAAAATATTTCATATCTTTTGATGAATATATGGCAGGTTTATGTTGCATTATGACCCTTTTTGTCCTTTAAATTTGGACACACATTGGTTCAAATTATTTTTATTTTTGTAACCTTACCACTTGTAACATTAAAGGGATACTTCATGTGTATATGTCGTTTGCAGCAGTAAAAAAATTATATTTCATTTACAGAAGGAAAACTAAGTAAACTTTTAGTGAAATAATATGCCAGTGCACAGCTTGTTTGCTGTTATAATTTTTTGCTCTGTGTTAAGGAATTTTTCTGTGTCCTCCTTGTCCAATGTGGTTATTGTCCAGCTTTGCACCTATGTTGCCTCTCCTCGCACCGAACATAGACCTACCCGTGTGTTGAAAATGTTGACTAAATCAATGTAGAGCTGTGTTTTTCAGCTCTTATGTGCGTTTATGAAACCTCCTTTTTAGACTTTTATTTTCTCATTGTGTGGGGTCCCACATTTTAAAAATTGGTTGGAAAGTTAACCAGATCTTTTCTCTTGGATGGGTGAGGCTGAGTACACCTGTTCTCAGCATGTCTCATGTCTCTCAAGCATGTCTCCGCATGCACACGCCCAGTGGATTTAACTGCTTGGTGTGGGGCGGCTCCCTAATTGCAAGACACAACCCAGGACTTTGTTAACCTCCTGGGCTGTCCTCGCACTTTCACTTAGTTTCAACAGATGTCTAGGTACTGCATAGACACGCCCGCAACACATCGGTGGCACTGTCTCGCTCAGTAACCCTGCCCTGCCCTGTTCAGATTATGACTTTATTGCTGTAAAATCAGGTCCTTTTTCACCTAGTAGTCTAGAACATCCAAAAAATAAAATGCGCCAATGTGGCGGCCATGCTGGCAGGGGTGGCTTTCCCATCAAAAACATTGTATGGACATAAGTGGAGGGCATGTTAGCAGGGGAGGGAGTCCCGATAAATGGAAATCATGGATGTTAGCTTAGCATCACCGCAGGTACGCAGTTTACAAGTAGCATGTCAGCATCGACCTATTCATAACTATGGCTGTTGTTCTTACGCAAGCGAGCAGTGTATACATACATCTCTTGACAATGCTACTTTTGGTGCAGTACACAGTTGGCGTTTTTTTTGTAAAACCTTTCTCCACCGCATCTAATTATAACTGAGGTAATAAAAGGAAGAGCTAAGAGCACCACTCCTGAACGCAACCAGATTCACACCTTACCTTTGTGAGACTGGCTTCTCTGCTGGAGCTGCACTGAAGACCAAGTACAGGTCCCAGCTAATCATTGAGCAGGAGCTGAGAGTTGCAGTATCATGCTTCAAACCTCACTATGACAAGCTGTGCACTGCAAAACATGCTCATCATAGCCACTAATCTTAACTTCGTCATTTTGATAAAAAAAAAAAAAAAAGAAAAAGAAAAATCTGCATACATGTTTGGTTCCTTTTTGTTTTGGAGACGAAAGTGTTTTATATATTGTGCCCCTGAATTAATGTTGCACAGGTGTTTTTTTTAAATTATTTATTTGTTTTAGTTAAGTTTAATTTTTAGAATCAAGTGCAATAAGTTGGTCAAAAATGTTTAAAGTTTAAACAAGGATTTATTTCAATTTCAATTTCAAGCAAATTGATGCTCTTAAAATCCTTTCTATAGTCTAAAAAACAATGTTTATATATATGTGTGTCAGAGATTTTCTCGGACAAAGTTAAAGAAATGACTCGGCACACAGGAAAATTGTCTTCAATATCGGCGGAAGCGGATCTCTGAGAGCGAACGACGGTTAGTTGCTGCGCGATCACACTCGAGCTCCCTTCCCGCCAATTCAGGCTTTTATTGTAACATACAAGGAAAACACTGCCCCCGATATTTGCATGCCGCACCCCCGGTCCGGCTCCTCGGTAGTGATGGGTTACCTGTTTTTCAAACTTGAACCACCAGTACATTGGCGCCTTTTCTGGCTGGTCTACATCGAATTAGCATGTTGTAGACTTTGCGGATGGCCAATGTCGTCTGGGCGCGAAGGGTGTTCTCAACTCGTCTTTTGTTGTTCAACCGCTGTTCCCGAATTATTCATTCCCCTTTTGTGACCGAGTTTCGCCCTCTCCCCCGTGATCGCCCACCTGTATTGACGTGCTAATTGTGGACTTCAACAGCCCTCCGGCTTTGTGCACGGGAATTGGGGGGTGCTGGATACGCACCCAAACGTTTAGATGTGCCCAGATTAAATGAAACTTTAAACATTATACAATTTTGCTCATAGATTCCTCTAACAATGTATTAGTTATTCTTTGTTGTCAGTTGAACTATATTTCTTTCTTTTTTCTTTTCTTCGGTGTTAATAAGTATACATTGTCAAGTCAAGTCAAGTCAAGTCAACAGTATTTATAGAGCACTTTCAAACAGCCATCGCTGCATACAAAGTGCTGTACATGGAGCAATTTAACATGCACAATAAACAGTAAGACAAATCGGTAATAAAGGCGGTAGAAAGCACCAAACAGTAAAACCAAGAACAAATCTAAGTCATGCTGAGTCGAATGCCAAAGAATACAAGTGAGGTTTGAGGAGGGTTTTGAAGATGGGCAGCGAGGAGGCTTGCCGAATGTTTAGTGGGAGGTCATTCCAGAGAGAGGGACCAGCAACAGAAAAGGCTCGATCCCCTCTGAGCCTCAGTTTAGTTCTTGGTACTTCTAATAAAGTCTGGTCCACAGACCTGAGGCGCCGGGCAGGTGTGTAGGGGCGGATGAGCTCAGAGAGGTAAGGTGGCGCGAGATTATTCAGAGATTTGAAAACAAATAAGAGGATCTTGAAAATAACTCTAAAATGAATGGGGAGCCAGTGAAGGGATGCCAGAGTAGGAGTTATGTGCTCCCTCTTACGAGTACCAGTCAAGAGGCGAGCAGCGGCATTCTGGACCAGCTGAAGGCGCTTAATGGAGGACTGGCTGACTCCACAGTAAAGGGCATTGCAGTAATCGAGCCGGGATGTGACAAAGGCATGAATTACCGTCTCAAAGTGTTCATGTGAGAGGAGAGGTTTTATTTTGGCCAGCTGTCTAAGGTGAAAGAAGCTGGATTTAACAACGGCACCAATTTGCCGATCGAGTTTGAAATCACTGTCCAGTTTAAGGCCCAAGTTTGAGACTGTTGACTTAAGATAAGGAGACAGGGGGCCCAAGTCTACAGGATGGAATGTACAAGGGCCACTGGGACCAAACAATATCACCTCTGTCTTCTTTTCATTGAATCTCAAGAAATTTTGTGGCATCCAGGTTTTGATTTCTTCCAGACAGGATAGGAGTGGCCTTAATGAGAAGGCGTCTTTCTTGCTCAGTGGGACATAGATCTGGCAGTCATCTGCATAGCAGTGGAAGGGAATACCATGTTTCCTTAAGATGGAACCCAATGGGAGCAGATACAGCGAGAACAGCAGAGGCCCCAGAATTGAGCCCTGTGGAACACCACATGAGAGGGGAGCAGTGCGTGACTCAGAGCAGCCAAGGCTGACACAGAAGGTTCTGTCAGCTAAATAGGACCTAAACCACTCAAGAGCACTGCCGCAAATGCCCACCAAGTGCTGCAAACGAGACAGCAGAATACTGTGATCCACTGTATCAAATGCTGCAGTTAAGTCCAATAAAACTAGACACACGTGGTCTCCAGAGTCATTTGCCAGGAGGATGTCATTAGAAACGCGTAACAGGGCTGACTCCGTGCTATGCATCGTCTTGAAACCTGACTGGAAGACCTCCAAGATGTTATGTTCATCCAAGAAAATTTTCAACTGCATGTGCACCACTTTTTCCAGAATTTTGGAAATGAAAGGCAGCTTGGAAATGGGCCTGAAACTTGACAGCACATCTGGATCAAGGCCAGCTTTCTTGATCAAGGGTTGGACCACAGCATGTTTAAACTGTTGGGGAACTACACCAGAAGAGAGGCTGCTGTTGATGATATCCAAGACTGATGCGCCAACACTCGGGAGAACCTCCTGAAAGAAGTGCGTAATGCAGAGGTGTACTTATAACAATTTTATAGACAAATTACATTATTTCTAGTGGTGGCAGAGAGTGGGGGGTGCGAATTGTTTTCTTCTTGCTAGGTGGGGGCGGTAACAGAAAATGATTGAGAAACACTGGTCGATTGTAGGAGCACTGATGTCAGCTTGCGCAATCTAGGTTGAATGATAGTGTTTAAATGAACACTTTTGTGTCTCCAAATAGCAGCTTTTGCACAGATGGCATGTATGTAGGATGCCCTGCACTTCCTCATGTTGACATATGTTGTCTTTTCCATATCAGGCTGCGGAAACCGTTCAAACAAGACAAATTTGCACAGGGGTCATGCCATTGATAACACTTCCTATAGTTCCACAGTGAACTGAAGCACCCCTGCCTGGATGGAATGCATAGCGTAAAGGAAATTGATATTTTTTTTAGAAATTACCATCATCAATAAAAAATGCAATGTCCTTGAATTGTCAGGTGTGTGTGATATGTTTGCCAAAATCAGTAGTCGGCTAGCACATGGACTGTACGGTGGCGCAGCTGTGAATGTGCGCACACACACACACGCACACCCACACACGCACACACACACACACACACACACACACACACACACACACACACACACACACATTTACCAAAACCACACACATACTTCCACATAGTAGAGTCCCGTGCATCCCTAATTAGTTCAGTGACATGGAAAGACTACAAAGTCGAAAGCATCTGCCTTTTCCCTTCTTTCTTAACAGTAATGCCCTTTCCCCCCCCCTTGAAGAGAGCACAAAGCTTTTGTCTTTTGTCATGAAATAACATATCTGTTTTTTAGCGATGCATAAAATCCTTAAAACCAGATTAGATGCCAGGCGACATCACATTTTTCACCACTTTACAATTTATTTTCCCAAACCCCCGTGAGCATTTGTTACACACATTCATAAATGACGTGCAGCTCTGTTAAAAGCATGGCTGTGTCTTCCCTGAGACCGCAAGATCAGCAGTTAATCTGCCCTTCATTTTTTCCAAGGAAACAACAGGGAAAATGAGCCTAATGGTGAGTTGGAACTTTAATTGTTGCTGTGCCAGTCTGTCGAAATATGTCTTTGCATGAAACTGGTCCGTGGCACGGAAAAAGTTGTGAACAGCTGTGTAATGCTGAAAAAATATCAATGACATTATCGATTCACGTTTACATTATAAGCGACAAACATCCTTCGTCACTCCACCCCTAATAAGTACAGTATTGTGCAAGGTACATAAATTAGCCCGGCTCTTTTACGTTTAACATTTGTGTCCAAGTATTTCTTTTTTCCGTGTCCATCATACAAAGCAATTGAAGGTCTTGTATGTTCAGATTAAGAATCTTGACACACTCCAAATTACCACATCTTCGATTCTGTAGATGTTGATGGGATCGGCAACCCAAAATGTTGAAGGAGCCATATTGGACAACCCCCCCACCCCCCAAAAAAAACAAATATGTCTTGTTTTGTTTTTTCAAACAGCCACCTGCCTGGCATCCCGCCCTGCTCATAGAATCATATGTCACATGCTATGACACAAATCTTCATTGACAGAAATGTTGAAATTTAAATTGTATCCTTCACATTTTTATAGCATTAGAAAACGTTAAGAATGTCTGTGTCATGTTTTTCCTTCTACCTAAACCATATAAAAACAAATAATATATTTCGCTCCCCCATCTTTTTCCATTTTCAAACATTTTTGAAAATGCTTCGGGAAGCCACTAAGGTGGCGATAAAGAGCCACATGCGGCTCTGGAGCCACGGGTTGCCGACCCCCGGATTAAGGGATCCAAACAGCTTCCATTTTACTGGCGTTGCATTGTGTTCTTAGTTGGAAATCAAACATTAGTCATACTTTATTCTGAGCTAGGACAAAATCCCTTTTAAAATATTAAATATTCAGTGTTTTGCAATATGAAATATTCACTAGCAGCCATTTAAGGGGTGCAACGGTGTTTAGGTCAAGGAAGCAAGCACAGCAGATTGGAGCGATGGAGGACTCTTTCTCCTTTTTCCTCCGCTCCCTGTCTTTATTTGTTTATTTATTTTAATTTCCAACAGTCATTATTTCCTTTGGACACAAGTCAAAAGCGTGCCTGCATATGAATGCGGCTCTGCATTTACGTCACCTCTTTTCTATCCATTATGCATTTCGAGATTCAGTGCGCACGTCTCTATTCAACACCACTCTTCTACTCGCCCACATTGTGGCTTTCATTGTTCATCCACTGGTCCAGACACAAAGCTACATATTTTGTAACTTGAGTCAAAATGAAAATTGTGTGCATCATGAAGATAACAGAATCAGGTGACTGATAACAATGGTGTTATAATCAGTGTCAGTTCAAATTCCAGGTTATTGTGATATCAAATAATTAGTGGCGGTTCTGGGGGGTGGGGGGGGGGGCAACAGGGGCCAGTGCCCTTGTAGCACTGATTCTGGACCCCCCTGTGGCCACCCCTCCGATCGTAAATTATGCAGTAGCGCCGAGTTGCCGACGTGAAAGGTGGAACTAAATTGTGTGGCTTAACATTCTCATCAGACCTTTGAGTGCGCTGCACCACTGAAAAAAAACAGCGGGAAAATGAGAAGCAGTCCGCAGAGAAGCAGTCCCAAGATTGCCACGGCACGAGTGATATTATATCGTCGACGTAAAATCACAACACAAAACCAAGCAAGCCCCCAACAGTAGAGTTGCTTAAGTGTAATTCACTGTTAAAAATTTAAAGTTAAAAATTAAGAGAAAAAAGAACATTACATCCTAATTCTACATGAGAAAGAAACACAATGATCCAGACACAGAGACAGAGCCAGATGATGATGGTGGTGAGAGAGCTGAAGAGGAGCAAGTTGAGAGCACCAGAGAGGGCGAGTCAGAGGACATGGGATACACTTATTTTCAGAGAGAGGACACAGAGCAGCAAAGAGAGACAGATGAAGATCCTGAGAATGTGGAAGCTGAGACTGAGATACAAGTAGAATGTGAGACACAGACAGAGAACATTTGCGCTTCTACAAGCACTGGACCATCAGGTATGTGATACTGAAAAGAACACTATCCTGTTTTGTGTGTGTGTTTGTGTGTGTGTGTGTGTGTGTGTGTGTAACTTTTTAACTTTTTTAGTATCCCTTTTTATTTTAATGTATATTTAACAGGAACAATATAACAATATAAGACATTGCCTTTTAAAATTGGGACAGTTAGATGCATGTAAAACATCTAGCTTCAATGTATTTCCAATTTTAATCCCTGGTCAGGCTTAAGAATGTATTAATTTATATTTACTGAATACAGTAAAAATCTAATGAATACAATCAATAAATACATTTTAGACAATTGTGTATGTCTGAGTGCCTAAGCAATCATAAGGGGTGTTCACACGGCAAGATTTGGTCCGGTGCTACGCCGGGGCTGCCCCAGTAGAGCGTTCACGCGTGCAAATTAGCTCCGGCGTAGCCCCGGAAAACAGTTTACACCGGAGCAAATTTGATCCACCTCAGGGAGGTGGTTTAAAAATTTGCTCCAGAGCAAATGCTCGTTAGCGAAGCAGCACCGGTGTAAATTTGCACGTGTGAACGCAACTGGGTTAAATTTGCTCCTGAGCAAATGCTTGTGAAGAGTTTACGTACGGCGAGAATGCGTTGCTTTCGCGCTCTGTCGGACTTCCGTCATGTGTTTGTTTAATAACGACACAAGACTTGGCTGGTAACATCTTTCCTTTTGTAGGAGACTGGACTGTCTCGGAGTTGTTTGTGTAGTTTGTTCATTTGTTGTGTGTTCATATAATTTATTTTGTGATTTCCTCTCTTGATTTTCTGTTTGGCGCATTACGTGTTTGCTTTTCTGAGTGTCATTGAAGTCATCGTTGATTTACGTTTTCGGGGGGGGTCACTCTCGAGCAGAAGGCACGGAGACCGAGAAGGAGAAGGACGTGCCTGTCCAGTAGTCGCTTGAGTTGTGTATACGTTTTAAAAAGAACCAACACGACAGCTCATTTGTTTTCTGTCGTTTTGCCCCGCTGCAGAAACTGCCGTGTGAACGCAAGTGAGGCTGCGCCGACGCTGTGCCGGTGCAGACACGCTCAGCGGCTTTGTACGTGTGAACGCTCCACACAATTTGCTGCGGTGCAAAATATATCGCAACAAAATACATCGGTGCAGCGCCGGAGCAAATGTGTGCCGTGTGAACACCCCTTAAGTGTCTGTGTCCATGCAGAAATTGTTTTTACATCTCTTCGGTTTGTCTTTCTCCACAGATATCAGTAAATGAAAAGATTACCCACCAATGCAACCAGACCTAAAACTGTTTCCAAGGACCCTGATGGGGGACAAGAGGAGGAACTTCAAGGCAGGCTGGTACCACACCCACCCCTGGCTTGAATGTTCAAAACAGTTGGACTCGGCGTATTGTTACGCTTGCAGACATTTTAGCCCTCCTAATACAGTTTTTTTCCTCATCACTGTAATGTTATGACTGCAATGGTTTCAAAGTTTGATAAAATAAAAAGTCAAATAAGATTTTGAATCTGTCTTTTTAGCCCTGGCTTGAATGTGCCCCTCTATCAAAACCTCTGGCCCCTGCTAGGCCCCCTCAGTGAAATTGATCTCGAACCGCCACTGCAAATAATGAGACTAAGATAAATCCTGACAGCCCTTTTCCACTATTAAGATGATGTATGATCTGTTCAATTCCACTGAATTGGGAAAAAAAAATCCCTTTGAGAGGGACAGTAAAAAAAATAATGAAATAATGTGGTTGCACATGTGCGCAGACCCTCATCCAGTAAAACTGGGATGTAGTCAACTGATTCCATTCAAAGTCAAGTTAAATCAGAAACAACACATACTTGTCAACAATTAAAGTGCATTTAAAACGTCAAAATACATTTCAGACGTTCTACTAGGCGTTTTGTGACATTTCTTTTTTTTCCTTTCGAGCAGAAACCTGAAGGTTTTTTTATGCTAACACTGTTTGGTCAGACCATTGCAAAATCTCCCAAACATGAGGAAAAATGTCTTCTTGAACATCTGGAATTTATTTGGGGTTTATTCAGAGACTCCCATTTAACCTGAGATTGAATGTGTGTAACAGTCCTGAAAGCGTGAGGCCAGCCAAAGAAAATGTCACTTTGCACTTTGTTACTGAAGTGATAGACTATATTGAGTTTTAATTGAATTTAGATACATCTTCATAGTTGTTGACAATCATTACACAACATATTTACATCCTTTATGAAATATTACAATTGGAATTTACATAGACTTTGTACAAAATACGCCTGACTTCAATGCCTGGATAGCGGGGGTCCTTGTTAAGTCGTTTGCGGAGAACAAAACATGGATCCAGTAGCCACTGATGTCTGGAAGTGCTTTAGTATCAGCAAGGAGGTGCTTCAAGAGTCCATTAAAAAGAAAAAAAAAAAGGGGGAGAAAAGTCCAAAAAGCACATCGACAGCAAAGTTGAGGATCTGTGTTTCATTTTTCTTTTCTTTTCCTTTTTTAAGCTCATTTGACTTGCTCGTGTCTTTGTTTTTGTTTTTTTTCCCTTTTTTTTTTGACGGCATGGAAAATTATTGATGTGTAATTCAACTGCAAAACAACGACAGTTAAATAGAATAAATTGATATTTACACAATGTGAGTACTGATTTATAAAAATGAATCATCTCTTTCTTTTAACATGATTTGTATTTATCTACATTTTTTTCAGAACAGAAACCTAACCACAATGAAACGTATCATACTTCTATCATTCAATTCTACTGATAAAGATGATTGTGGATTGCTATATTTATGCAGCAACTCATTGTCATGAAAGGGCAGCCGATTCATATTTCTTCCACTCGATTGTCCCGTTAAAGCCATTCCCCTCCTCTAAAGCTCTTCTCACCATGGCACAAAGTAAGGACGAGTCAAATGTCCTTTTTTGTTTCAAAAAAATAAACAGGGTGAAATGGACATGATTTGGTCCGTGCTGCAAAAGCAAAAACAGAAAAGTCAAAATGTCCAACAACTCCTTCACCAGATGTCCATGACGTGTTTTTTTCCTTTTCTATCCGGCATTGGCACTGCCAAATCCAACTTCCACGCCATCTTCACTATCATCACCATCGCAACTGAGACGCAAACGAAATCAAACGTGAGCATGCTCTTCAAAGGATGTTTGGGATTTACAGTAATTATAGGAAAATAGACTATCAAGGATGACTCCTTTGAAATCATTTATAAAGCTTTCCCGGGTGCAGACGGCTTGGCTACGAAGTAAATAGATACTAAACAAAACAAATCCTTAAAGTATATGCAAACACAAGCATAAATATTTGATCCACAGAGAGTAAGCTACGAATGACAAATAGTGATATATTGAAATTCCTGCACCATCACTGTCCTTTTTAAAACTCTTGTTTTTAAAGTGTTTGTCCAATCCGTGGAAGGTGTTTCCCAAATGCTAAAAGAGTCACTGCAGTGTTGGTGCTCTTGCCGCTGTCTGTCCAAAATGTCTTTGCACTCTTTTCACGTCGTCTAAAATGAACCCGCTAAAAGGTGGTGCACCGTTCATCTCGCTTTAATTCTTTATTCCATCTAAATCCCCTGCTCCCCATCTTCTTGAGACTGCCTGGAGATGGCCGCCGAGCTTAATGGACGTAGTAGAGCCAGTAGACCACGTTGAAGAAGGAGAAGACGGTGGGGAAGATCATCCTGGACCACTTATCGATAGAGTTCACGTCGGACAAGTCCGGGATGTTGACCTTGAGCTGCGAGGCCCGTCTCCGTAGGCGCGACTTCTTCTGAGCGTGGCGCTCCAAGGCGCTGTGGCCATAGTTCTGGCGGGCCATGGCCGCCCTGCGGTACTGCAGCGTGGAGCTGTCGTAAGCCAGCATAGTGTTGCGGGGATCTCCGGGCGCTCCCAGGCCTCGGGACAGATCTCCGGCACCCCCCATTTCGTTCTTCATCTCCAGGGTACTGAACAGGATGTTGTCGTCGGGAGTCATCTGCAGCGTGAGGGCGCAAAGATAGGCGGAGCCAATGAGAAGTGACTGCTCGTGGGAAATGGAAGAAAGTTACGGTCACCTGCACCATGTACGTGAGACGAGTGAACACTTCATTGTGAAAACTAGAGCAGGTAATGCAAATTGTCACTAGCAGTACATTCTAAGAACTTAGAAAAGCAGTACAGTGGAACCGCTTTGTCATTGAGAAATTTGGAATTTACTATGGACTAACTCTAATGGCTAATTTTTCATGCCCAAGCAAGGCTGGCACAAAGCGCGGTCTAAATCTGCGCAGGGGTGGGCTAGACTAAGTTTTGGTATTTTCACAGACCCGTGTAAGATGTCTCAGCGTGGCGCCTTTGAATTAGTTTTGCATCTTCAGAGCGGGAACACAGCTGGCTTGATTTGCCGCCAATCGAAGAGGCTCCTCTCATTCCTGAGAGGCGAAAAAATTGACTGATTTGCTTATGTCTTGTGGCAGGTTGAGGCACACAAAGTATGTTTAGAAGGAACTGCAAGCAGACCTCCACGTCCTTAATTGTATTATTTAACTTGTACGTGCAACACGTTTTGACTGGATTAATTGAGCGACTGTATTTTAATTAAGTCATGATGGTGGCACTTGGTGTGGAAAATAACAATGTTGCAACTACTGGGTTAGCACAGCCGCCTTTCGGTTCTGAGGTTGGGGGTTTGAATCTAGGCTTGTGTGCCACCTTTCGCCCAAAGTCAGCTGAGGACAAGCACTATAAAAAACGTTGGCTGATGGATAACATTCATTTTGTGAGGCTTCCTTTGGAAACCCTACTAAAATACATTTTAAATCCAAATAGTTCCACTGTACATTTTTCTAAACTACTGATCGTCTGAATGTGATAGTATAACCACAGCACTATGACATAACATTCCTGGAAAAGCAAAAACACACGCCACAAACTAGTTTCATCTCAGAATTTCAACCAGCATGGCTAAAATTCTGTCGATTCACAACAAAGACAAACGGAATTAAATCAAAGAGAAAGCAAGGCAAAGGAAAATGTGACAGGAGAAGGTTGAGAGAAACTGTAAGAGGCTTGGCAGAAATGGAGGAGAGAGGCTAAGAAGGTTCAGGTGGGTCAGGAAAGGTGAATTCACTTGAACATTTCTTCATCCATCGCCTGACTTCTGAGGAAAATGTCCCAATATCAGCTCGACCCGTGAGTGTTGTTTTTCAAGTGAAGCCACTCGTAGTCGTAACACTGAATGAGCTCTCATCGAGCGATCCCATTTTACCCACGGTGACTTATCTGTATTTGTATCTCAATGATTCGACTGTAGCCACTGATGCCTTCTCCTCTCATGCCATATTTGGAATTGTCCATCAATTTCAATGTACAGCTCAAGTTGAATTTAGGGAAAGCCTGTAGAAATCAAACTGCTAAGCTGAGGACGTCAGGAAAATGTATGAAGAGCAAACCAAGAGAGGGAGGAAAAAACACAATGGTGGGAGTGATGATCAAAGTTGCCTGAAAAAAGTCTATAGAACTCAAAGAGATGCACAAAAAAACTAACAGCATTTTTTCCTCTGATCGGGATCGATTCAGATTGATGACATCGTTAGTTTTGACTTTCAAAACCTCCAGTACCTTATTTCTTTGCTCGCCTAGTCCTAATGCGGCATCGTCCACAAAGATGGGATCCCACATCGAGTCATACGCGTCAATTTCCCTCTGTTTCATTCTGGCATACAGAGCATCATCTCTCTGAACTACATTTCCCACCAGCCACTGCAAGCATACAAAATCAGCACTGTTACTTCTGGGAAATTGTAGCTTGCCACACTCACAAGGAAAGGGTGTCATTTCATTTTGTATCTGTAAATATGTTGCTGTTGTTGGTGCTATCGCTGCAGTGTACTTGAAAAGGGGAGGTCACATCCATGGACTTTTTCTTCTTTTTTTTTTCTTTCTTTTTTTTTTTAAAATTGCAAGGCTCCTTGCCTTTTGAGAGAGACAGCAACATGGAGATCAAGTGTAACAATGCCACTCATTGCGTCTGCATTCACTCCTTTGGAAGCACAAACAAGTATAAATGAAGTTCAAGGGGACATTTAGCATTGGTCACATTGATCTGGAGAGAAGAAATCATTTGCAAGCACCACACACACATAAACACACACACACACACACACACCTACACACACACACACACACACACACGCACACACACACACAAAAACCTTTGCACAAGAGGGGTGCCAGCATGTGTACCTTGTTGGGGTCGGGCCTAAGCTTCTCATTATTGGCCGTGGCCGCCTTCTCGGCCGCTTTCTTCTGCCGCTGCGGGCCTTGGCCAAAGAAGATATAGTTGACGAAGGCGTACTCCAGCAGGGCGAGGAAGACAAACACGAAGCAGCCCATCAGGTACATGTCGATGGCCTTCACGTAGGGGATCTTTGGAAGCGTCTCTCGCAAGTGAGTGTTGATGGTGGTCATGGTCAGCACCGTGGTGATCCCTGGAAACCAACATTTGGCCACATTACAGTATTAGGGAAAAGATCAAGTTGAAGATGAGTGATAGAGAAATCTATGAACAAAATGATATCATGTTTCATTTAATTTGGGCCTGTCTAGACGTTTGTGTATTTAGCGCCCCCAAATCTCTGTGCACTAGGGCTTAGGGCCGTCTTGGGCGGAGGGCTCTTTGAAGTCCACGGGGAGTTTAGGAACGAAGTATTTTAGAATATCAAAAGACGGTCTGGAAACTGGTCGCGGCCCAAGAAACATTTGTCATCTGCAACGTCTGTGACTTCTCTGTTCATGGGAGACCAGACATGAAGGTGTTAGAGCTTATCTGTGTTTCAAAGCTTGACAAAGGTTAATCAAATCTCCGACTGAAGGGCCGGACTGGGGGCGTGATATGCAAATATCGAGGGCAGTGTTTTTCTTGTATTATATATGTATATATAAACAATAAAAGTTCGACGAGGAGCACGGGGAACTTTGAGTGCCATTTGCGGAGCAATGCCATCGGTCGCTCTGGGAAATCGTCCTCCCGTCAACTGCAAAGACAATCTTTTGTTTAAACTTGTCCAGGTAAATCTCTGACAATGAGTGACTTCCAACCACTGGTATGCCGAGCAACGGAACACTTAATTAGTCTGAAAATGTAAGTTTATTTACAAGAAAAATATGTCATCAATCTACGCTGGTGACATATAATGGCAGGCCAAACTAAATCCTCTTCCACTCGATGGCAGAATCCTATTAAGCTGCCTGTAAACCTGTTGCAACCGATTTTGCCTTGGCTCAATAAAAGCTGGGAAACACTATTTTAGCTTTGTGTTTGTTCACAACTCAGCAAATTAGGATGAAAAAATAGTCACTAATCCCTGATATGAAATCTGTTTTTGTTTCATGAATCCATTGTTTAAATATCTTTATTTCTGTATGTAGTCGGGGTCCTCGTTACCTACGACTGTATCGTCACAGATTTTCACTCTGAATACAGATACTGAACTATCTAGGCAGTAGTAAAGTCATAATTACAGTAAATATTTGCATGACAAATACTTATAGGCTGTAAATAAATAAACAATTAAGTAAAACTATAGCAGATACAAGTTAATTGTGCGGCCCGGTGATCCAGTGGTTAGCGCGTCGACCTCACAGTGCAGAGGTTGTGGGTTCGATTCCGGCTCAAACCTCCCTGTGTGGAGTCTGCATGTTCTCTCCATGCCTGCGTGGGTTTTCTCTGGGTACTCCGGTTTCCTCCCATATTCCAAAAACATGCATGACGGGCTGATTGAACACTCTAAATTGACCCTAGGTGTGAGTTTGAGTGCGGATGGTTGTTCGCCTCTGTGATTGGGTGGCAACCGGTTCAGGGTGTCCCCCGCCGACTGCCCAAAGATGGCTGGGATAGGCTCCAGCAACCTCCCGCGACTCTTATGAGGATAGAACGGATCGGAAAATGAATGAATGAACGAAAGTTAATTGTGTGCCATTAGTGACATTGAAACGTCATAAACCAAGGATTCCGTTGTACTGTACAGTGCTGGTACAAAATTAGAGGGCCACAATTGGCCATACAATTTGGAATTGAGACAATATTTGGAACTTACTTTACTCACAATATATTTCTATAATGTACAAAGATGTACATTATAAAATGAGCCTACAGATGTTTATTTCTGTAGGCATAAAAAGCAGGATTAGAATGTGTTTAACATTCAACAATTTTCAGCGAAAGCCAGGATGAATTTGAAATACATCTATTTCCTGTTTTGACTCTTCACATTTATATCGTGTCACACTAAAGAGTGGAATTACACCCCAAATAATTGGGAGAAAATTTTGTTAGAAATTGCACCAAAAAATTGTGAAATACAGTCGTGAGACTGCAAATCCGGAACTGAATAATGTATTCAGTATGATGATGATGATGATAAAATCTCCTAAAACCTGCATAGAGTGAAAAGTGCATGGTGTGTGTTTTTCACGGGTGTATTTTATGCATGCAATTATGTATTCAAATGGACGATAGACAAACTGTAGTGCTGTCAAACATCTGCCATTAGTCACAAAAGAATTCAACTGAGGCTTTTTTTGGTTTATTTGTTGGTTTTGTTTTTTCTACATACACGCCCTGTGCTTGATACATTAGTCATCTGCATGCACAATCTGCATTTGGTCAGATTCACACGTATTATAAATAACCAGCGGTTTATGCAGCTCGCAGCTTCCTGTCTCATTGGCAGCACACTCGCTTGCCGCTGCATGTTCGCAGGATGCCGCGAGCGGGCAGATCTTGAAATCACATTCGCCTCCAAACAACCCATGCGGGGCGCCAACCTGCATGCGTCCCGCTTTGGAACACAAATGGCGCGTGACAAGAATGACACACATAAACGCTCGGAGCCGGCTCCTCGTGCAGCTTTGACCTTCCGAGCCCAACGCCAAAATTGAGCTTCGTGGCATTTCGTTTTAGCACGGCTCGAAAGATGAAAATGTGTATTATTGTAATTGGGCTTCACTTAGCTAGCCGGTTGAGGGACAGACGGGCAGAGAGCAAGACAGCACGTTTCAAGGTCGAGCCGCTGCGCCTCTCTCTGCATGAGTCATGCATGGAGTCATCTGAACAACAGACATTTAGCTCGGCAGCCTATCACAATCTGCTATCAGTGGCATGCTTAAAGCTAATGAGAAAACCAGTCAAAACACACATCAGACACATGACAGACACAATCTATGTGAAATGGCTTTTTATGATGTAACTGGGGGTTTTGGCAGCCGTGCCATCCTACCCAGGGCCACTCTGGCGGCAGAGGCATCGTAGTTGATCCAGAAGGAGACCCAGGATAGGATGGTAATCAGGATGGAAGGCATGTATGTCTGCAGGATGAAGTAACCGATGTTCCTCTTCAGTTTGAAGCTGAGGGACAGGCGGGGATAGGAACCTGAAGGAGATTGAAGGAATGAACCAAGATTTTTACTCATTGATATTCGCTGATGTGCACAGCAGGCAATTGTCTATGACACCAATGCCAAATTACAAATTTATACATACAAATTACATGATGTGTTCCTCATATATTTGCTAAGTCGCCGATTTGCTTTCTGTGCTCGGGACAAAACCCTGTCTAATATAAGTGTAGTGCACTGACGCCATCCTTTGGCCTCTTGATGCTAAGGAACTATATAGACATCAGCGGAGGAGCTTCATTAAGTCAGGCCATATAACTGTCATATAGGAAAATAATGCTTTGCTGCCATCGTGCAGCATGGAGGGGTCAAACATTTTTCTGTTACTGTTTCATTTGTGCTTTTATTATAGTAGATAGATTTACGACTGGTCTCACTTTTGGTTGAAAAAAATCCTCTTGCTTGTGGCATCCTTGCTCTCATTCCCTTGTGCCATCGGAGAACGGAATAGCCAAGCTAACAAAGCTAACCGCGATTCACATCCACCACCATCTTACAGTATTTTCATTTTATCTGGACCTGCACAGACATATGAAGACTGTGTTGCCTTGTTGGTGATGTGGAATATTAAAGTTGCTTCGTCCACTAATGGGTTCAACCCCGAGTGGCATCTACAGGCAACTTTTGAGTTTATTAACCTCGCAGTATGACTCAGTCATTGTAACACTGTACTACTTTGCCTATTGAGAATGCAAGAACTGAAGCATTGCTTTGGATACCTGTGGAGAAGACCACCTTCGTGGAGATGAGTTTATAGTCGACGATTGAAAACTGAGGCAACTCGATCCTGTCAACGCCGGATACTGCACCTTCTCCTCCCCGCCAGTAGAACTCGATATCATCTGTTGTGTAGCCATCTGTTGAGCACAAAAATCAATTTTTTTACGTGATGACAACCAATGCATCCTTTGTGGTGCAGACAAATAGTGCTGGGAATAAATATCACTTGACAGGATTTCAGTTTTTAGCATAGCAGCTGAATACGAATGTTTTATCACAAATTAAAATGCAGTTGTGGCATAAATCCTCAGTACTACTCAGTACATAGTAAGCTAACAGGTCTTGGAGAATTTTTTAATTTTGTTTTTGATTGTCACCGTAAAATTCGGTTCGTTATTTTATCAATGTTTTTGTATTGCATGGCAGGCACAGTCTCTGAGCAAAGGGCTTTATAACAATGTTTGACTTTCTTAAACATTAAAATGTATATTGTTATTAATCTATTTGTATATGTTGTTGTGATGGGAAATACTTGTTTGGGCCCTGAGGAGGGACAAAAAAATATCTTGTAATACATTTTGGACTAAATTTGATTACCTCTCAATTTCTAAAATTAACAACACAATATAATGTTACTTTCCCATTGCACGGTATCAACTCTGCACGCCTTGGTTTTCAACTGAAACTGAGAAAATGACATCGCATCGGATACATTACTCAGAGTCATATTGGGTTAACTTCCTTGTTTCTGTGCTAATGAAAGAGAAATTGCTCAGGATGCCACTAATATCAGTGATGGCAATGTGGAGGTGCACTTAAAATAACAGCACGCTTGACCGCCTAAAATGAGAGTGACATGTAACAGTGTCACGTCATTCCTTTGGACTTGCGTTCTAAGGGCTCAAGAATTTGGCAACCTGACCATTTGCTATTTTTAGAACCGGACACAAGCAGACGTGGATAGTAAAATGGCACTGAATGAAGTAGCAGCTTGACAAACTGAAGAAAACACTGACATGATGTAGCTGACTCTAATTGTCTCACAAAACCGCCTCTTATGTTGGAGCAGAAACTGTCATGACTCACAATTTAAACATTTAGAAGAAATATTTTTTAAATCCTAATTTTTGATGATGAAACATGCACCTTGTCATATTGACCCAAGAACCTTTTTAGGGCACGAAAGAACCAAAAATAACCTTGTTAAAACACTGGCTGCAGCCATTTGGTCACTTGCACTTTTTATTCCCCGTTTGTCAAATTATACTCACCTTTTGAAGAATCATTTGCAGAAAAAATATCAACAAATATATTTGCTGGCCATCGAGATACCGTATGTCACCTACATCAGGTTCTGTGAAAGATCTCTATGGTGCAGTAGCATCGAACCGCACCGCATTTCGAATTATTTGTTTCGAGTGTTATTTTCCATCAAATAGTGTCAATATTAGGGGCCGCTCTCAGTATGATGCAGTGCAGTTGTAGGCGATAACAAAGAAATAAAATAAATCAACAATAATACCTGACAGCACGAATCAAAGCTTTGTGATCGCAGAATTCTGTGCAGGGCTTTGTACCGCATTAAATGTTTTGGCTTTGGTGGTTGAATTAGTTTTGAGTAGATGAGACACTGTAGGCAATACTTTTGTTGCACATTAGATGACAATGCTGAGCTTTAATTGATGCAGCTGCAGCAAACTGAGACATGGAAGTGGTGCATATTGCTGAGATGTATGACACTCGCTTGCGGCTGATTCGGAAAGGAAATTGGCAGGACGTTTTTAAGGCCATTTTACAGATGCTGTGTTAGATTGCTGTATTCATTCCTTCAAAGTTGAGGGAGATAAGGCATGACTTCTGCACGTGCGCATGTAAATGGCAACTTGCATGGGGATTGGCTCTTTGGCAATCATCGAGTACGGTTTATGCACCAGGCAAGGCTCTGGGACTAGGCTGCCCAACCGTTTTTGACCTAAGATTGACTTTTCGAGCACTCAAACTCCCACGATCGACCCGTTACTGCACGTGCACGCCTGAGCACATGCACTGAGGCGTGTGCGCGTGCACGCATGAGCACACCAATGCCACAATGAGCAAAAGCCATAATGGCCCCTAACATGAACGAAACAGAAAAATAAAGTGGATACAACAGTTTGTGAGTTTGTGAAAAGGATATCACTGCCTACTTTCGTAGAGACCTGGCACGGTGGCATGAGACGCACATTTGCAGAGTGTTAAGCGCAGGGGTGTGTAGACTTTTTCTATCCACTTCACATTTTTGATCGATAAAGCGTCACTCAAAACAACTGTGTTGTTGTATTTATTTTATTTTCATGATTTCTTTTGGGAATTTGTAAAATCCAAACAAATCATGCATGCACAACCAGTGACGGGAGTCCCTGCTGTTGGAGCACGGGGGCTATCCGGGCTTTTCAGACTCGTGTCTGTTAAAAATGCATCAAGTTTATCAAGTCAAGTGAGAGTTCTCTGCGCTCATTAGTCTGAATAAAATAGCATGTTCTGGCATGAAGCGACTCCACCGTTAAAACCGCTGCCAGTTAATCCATATGAGAACAGATACTGTCTGCTGATCAAAACCGGGCTTGCGTGCTTCAGTGCGTGTGTGCCTGAGAGTCGAGGAGGAGAAGGGGGGAAAAAAGAGGTTATGAGTGATGGAGAGAAAGAGATAAAAAAAGGGCTGCAGGATGCGAGTGTGCAAAAAAAAAAGAGATGATGAAGTGATGAGGAGAGCTATGGCGAGCGTCAAGGAAGAGGAGCGGAGAGAGGCCGTTCTGACCCGCCGCTGTTTTTTCCGCTGCTTACCACCGGCACTAAATTCCGGCAGCACTGTGATGAAACCCAAGAGTGAGCCTGAGCCCTACACCGCATCCCGGCCCAACAATCCTCCTCCCCGGGGACCCAGATAAAGCATGACGAGGAACTCATCTTCCTCATGTTCCACCCTTTCTCCCTTCTTCTTCCCAGCGCTGTAAAATAACAACCTCCATGAAAAATGAGTTCTTTGTACCTTGCAAACATGGCGGCGGAACGTCCACAAACACTGGACCTAATCAAGCCAGTGTAGCTGAATTAATTAGGCTGGATGTTATCAGCCGGTGAACCATTAGTGATGTTCCCCTTCTTGATGTGTATCTCCACAAATCTCATCAGCTTCTCTCAGCATTTTACATCCCGCCTTACTTATCACGCCGATTTCTACCTTGCGCCGGCTTCAAAAACCCACAGAGCTGCATGCGTACGTGGGATCGAAATCTACGTCGACGAGTGGGAGTGAGACGTTGTCAGGGACGACGGTACTTACAGCTTTCGATCTCCAGGGTGCAGTTTTGCTCATCGAGAGGGTAACGGCGCAGGTCCATCATGCAGGCTGCAGTGGTGGTGATCCTGGACACAGAAAAGACACCGGTCTGTTTGAAATTTTGGAAATCTTTTTTTACTGTAGGAAACTTTAGGGAGCTATTTATTTTCTTTCGGTTTTCATCAAACTCAAGACCTTCTTATGACCCTGGGAATTCCCTGCACTCTTTGTTAGACTTTGTTAAAAATGGCTTCCCACTAGAGATGTGACAGCAATTTCCTGTGAAGACTTTGTCGTGAGAAGTCGACCACCCCAAACTGAGCCGAGTGGGGCCAAGTACCACTGTAGCTAACCGAGCAGTCCGCAGTGGCATGGATGACACATGTTGCTCAAACAAAAACGATTTGTTGTCATACTGACAGTGATCTTCCTGACTTATATAAAGGTGGGCCGTTGCTATGGGTGTGTGTGCGGGCACATGCATGCATGTGAGTGCGTTTGTGTGTGCGTTTCCTGACATTTCCCTCATGCA
Organism: Hippocampus guttulatus; assembly: GCF_054856545.1. Taxonomy (NCBI): domain Eukaryota; kingdom Metazoa; phylum Chordata; class Actinopteri; order Syngnathiformes; family Syngnathidae; genus Hippocampus; species Hippocampus guttulatus. Next base: position 31,549,701 of record NC_141262.1, on the reverse strand, counting down.
TACGTCCCTGATATTTGCTCTGGGGAAACACACAGTGTGCAAAGTGGAAATGTAAAACTAAGAAAACAACATCATCCAGGCTGAGATCGTATATGGTTTGAAATGCATTTTTAATAGCAAGGCTATAGACAGTATCTTAAGCCTGGTACAGAGAGACTACTGTACCATTATTTACAAGTATAAAATGTCAAAGCCCCTACACAAAAATCCACATGTGGCTGCTGCTGGAATTAAGACTGAAGGAAAATACAAAAAGTAAGGACAGGTAGAGGAAGAAATAGAAGATGCTAGACTTGGTTTTAGCTAGTTTGGTAACTGCATTGCTGTGGTATTTTGATTGTCTTGCTCTCGTCTTAGTCATTTACTGTGTATTGTGGGGAATGGCTTGGGGGACAAGTCATACAAACACAGTTCACTTGTTGTAGATTGTATTTATAATCACGGATGATATGCCATAGCACAGGATTTTGTGATGATTATTTTTCCACACGGACCGTTACTGCTGACTCACGTAAGCGGGAGCCAAAAATCTGCGACATCCCAGTGCGTGCAAACAGCACTTCTGTTTTGAGTTGTCCAGGTGAGGTAAGATGATCTCTGCAAAATATCGGTGGCTTGGACGCACATACCTCGGGTCAAAAGTTTCCAAAGTGTCAATCCCCGATTTTGCAACTTTCAAATGGTACCATTTTTTTGGCCATTTTCATCAGAATTGACTCCAAGATTGCATTCCGCCGGGCTCCTTTCTGGTCATACTGAAACAAATGTGAAAATGATTCCGCTAGTGTTGTTTATTTCTTCTGTTGCTTTAAAAAATCTAAGTTAAAATTTTAAAAAACAGTTGCTAAAAAGTTGGTAAATACATTTCACAACACTGTGACTCTGCTTTTGTAAACAAGTCTACATGTGTGCAGCCAGGTTGCCAGTGGAAGAAGTGCATGCTAGCCTGCAACAGTGGATAAGTGTTACATTTTAAATCAAATTTGCACAAAGCTTCTTCCTTTTAAATAAGTCATGAGTATTAAGGAGAAAGCGTTCACAGATTTACTAGTTCCCATGGCATTTAGAGGTGGACAGGCTAGTTACTCTATGTTTAAAAATCTATTATCATAGTTACTGTATTGCACTCTACAATTGTATCCATCTTATAAGCAGTGAACCCACCAGGCAGCTTTTTCCATTTTACAGCCTTATTTCTCTGCCACTTGTACTTGCATTGTACTTGTGTAGAATTGGGATCATTGCTAGATTATCTTTTGTCGCATAAGAGGAGGAAACAGGGTTCATGTTGTGGTTACACAATTCTTAAATAAAGAGGGAGTCAGCCACATCAGACAGCTCCTCTCAGCGTGCTTCCTGCAATACACTCACTCACACACACACACACACACACACACACGCGACAAGTTGGTCCAATCTGAATCGGGCAGGGCCAAAGCCCACAGGCTGTCTGGATGTAACCATGTAGACATCATCTATGCCTTTAGGATGCACACATACACGCACTGACTGATATAAAACATGATAGCATCATGCCACCATAATAATAATATCAGTATTGCTTTTTTGGTTTCCTTGTCATTAACGATCACTCTCAACTTTGTCATCCATGTATTAGCAGTGAGTTATATCATTGAAAATAATCTGTGATGATCCACTTGGAGAAATCATTTCAGAATATGCTGTGTTTAAATTGTTTCTTGTTTTGAATCAGGTGTTCGATCAAACATTCCACGTGAAGCTGGCGGGTCCAGTGTGGGGGTTTATGGTCGTTTTCCGAACAATGCAATGTTGATGATGCTGGTGTTGGGTGATAAAATATTTTATCATGATATAGGCCATTTTATATCATGATAATGATGTACCATGACATAGATATTTCCAATTATTCCAGACAAAAAAATGTAGGACACACAATGGCTGCTTACCTTTTCTCACTTTATTTTTTTAAGTGACATTCAACAGACCTTTAACAAATGAGAAACGTTAGATTTAAATGTTAGATTACTTTCTTTCTTTTTTTTTTAATCTAAGGTTCTGGCCTCTGCTCTTGCAAAAGCAGCTCCAAACCTTGGGCTCCAGCCTCTGTCCTGATTTGCTGGCAAATGACCAATGACGAGAAACTCCGAAAAAAGTGACAGACTATGCACTGACGGGTTTTTGCCCATCACTGGAACCTTTTCAGTTCACCACTGATGGACTCGTGCTTTTCTGACAATTGACGGAAACATGCGTCGCGTGTCCCGCATTCGTTCGTGGGCGTGACTATATACCCGGGTTTCTTCGAGTGGACTGCATTGACAATGGGCTCATCCATCCCTCTATTGCCTCTTCCTAAGTCCTCGCTCCAAGGTTTACATGCTAGCACCTCCCACCAGCAATTCCATCGAGGAGGGAGGAAATGAAAAAGGAGCAAGGCGGGAGGAGCTAGAAATGTTTTGGGGTGACTTACCTGTTGAGCCAATGGGAACAGTCATGTCAGCGTGGGTGGTTGCAGCTGTATGCAGGCGTCAATATGCAGAAGTCTGCACCTCAATCAACAACATTATATCCCTTGATATGAAGTAGAGAGCTTCCCAATTCCTTCTTTTTAACTTTTGTTACTCACTAGAGGCCAAGCAGCTTTAATAGTCTGCTGGATGTCGTCATTTTTTGGAGATGTCTGCTAAAGATGATGTCACGTTATTGACGCCTGTGAGAAACGCAGCGTCTGCATGTCAGAATTCTTACTATGACCACGAATGTACACGCTATGCTTTATTTTTCAATTGGGATTAAACTAAAGTCAACTATCAACACTGTTACACCTCACAATTTTGGATTTCCTTTGATTGGTTGCCATGGCAACAAAAATCTACAATGTTTGAGTCTAATATTCTATGTATGTGTATTTATTTACATATAAACCTTTATGGTTCAGGCTTTCTGTTAAATTATTTTTTTCAAAAATATTTTGGAAACAATTACTTCCGGTTTGGGTCACAAATGCTGGAATGAGAGTCAGACAGCGAGCAAGAGCTCACTGGAGGGAGAAGCGCAATGTCGTGTGATGGCCTGTCATTACGTTTGATTTATCTACGACTGGTTTACAAGGTGCACACGGTATATTTTGCTTTGTTTATCTATTATTGAATGTTTGAGTCCAAGGCAAGATTGTAAATACAGTAGTGACTCTAAATACTCCAAAATATCTCTGTTTTAGTTTTCATCGTGTTCCATGATGGACGAGCAATAAAATGATTGTGGACATGAGTATGAAGCATGGTTCTTTGCCAGAGTTGATTCACTGCTTGTACTGTGGATCCATTTTAACGTACCGTAGTTACATAGAATTAAATCAATTTGGAAGTCAAGGTATCACTGTATTTATAGCGGGTCACCCACAATGGCATGTTGGAGCTTTGCAACTATCGCAAATTCCATCAAAATTCTCTTCTGCTTTAGCATATGAGAACAAACAGTGGTGCGATATACTGGAAAAGTATTACCGGTATTTGAAATGTTCCTATGTAAGATATGTGCTCCGCCGAGCTGGTCAGGGATTTTATGTTTCTAGCTATAGAGGCACAGTCTTCCTCTCTGTCAGATTCTGCCTCCTTTTTCTTGCTCTCTGGGCTCTTATGTAAGAGCCAGTTAGCAGGGCCGTGGCGCATTGGGGGATTAACGTAGGAGTCAAAATTCCGCCCTACTTTACCCATTGACGACAAAAATGTTGTTTTCATGTTTGGCATTCTGGCAAGTCATCGATCGCTCCCCGTCAAGGGTGCCAACAAACCGTTACCGAAGTGCAGAAGAAGCAAAGCAGGGGAAAGGAATAAAAAAATGAGGCCAAAATGGCAGTGGTATAACTACCAGACTATTTATAGACCACCTACATCATCAGCAGAAGTCTCAAAGCTTTTCTGTCTGACAGGGACTCGGCAAAGCGGCTTGAGCATCCCTTAGCCGAGCTAGCATGTCAGATACTAACAGTTAATAAGCAGCAAACAATGAGCGAGGTGATGAGACAGATTTTTGTGCAGGAGGAGCCTTCCTGTCTCCTTCCTCCTTTTGTCTTTGCTGCAGTGAGGGAGAGTGGACCTCTGCAGCATGCGGACTTGTTTGCGCTTCATCTCCACCACGGCGGGGTTGGGCCGGGCCGGTCCGAGCCGGTCCCTGCTCTCGGCCCAACCTGCCGGAGGAGAGGCCTCGCCGGAGCATATCACGCAGATTCAAACACGCTACATTTGCTCTGCATCCGAGCTCATAGGACATGTAGTTCTAAAAAAAGGCTGTTTTTGCTGAATGTTCCCAGCCTAGCTGCTGTGTGTGTGTGTGTCTGTGTGTGTGTGTGGACCCCCCCCTGAGGGGAGGTGTGCACCTTTGTTCCCAATGACCTTGTTTACGGACATAACACATCCACCAAAAATTCCCAGACAGAATCTCATTTCGAGGCAGCGTCACAGGACAAAGTGAATTCAAGAGTGCGAGCTTCCGAATGTGAGTGTGCCATAATCAACCTGACATTTGCATCACATTTTACCCCGTAACGAAGCTAGACGTTGAAATGAAGATGGAGCAGAGGCCTCCATTTTGGATAGAGAGCTGGAGATCCCTGTGCAGCCAATTTTCAAACTAAAATGTCTTCTCTGGCCGAGTCCAAGCTCTTCCACACATGCTTAACATACAAACCGGCCTTGTTGGATCATTGGCTTGTGGGTGAGATTGATAACTTTAAAGGCCCAGAGTGAGTGTATTGATTTGAAGAGCGCTGGATTCAATCCCTCTTCCTCCACGCAGCATCTTTTTCTCATCCTGGCCCGAGTGATGTCTTTTATTGAGCTGTGAGGATACATCCTCTCACAAAAGCAGCACGAAAGACGGCGAGAGGGGCGGGTCAGCAGGAGGAGGAGGAGGGATAGAGAATCCTAATAATTTTTCCATTTTGAATGAAGTCTGACCTTCATGTCTCTTTCTCTCTGGATCTCCCGCTCTTGACCTTTGCCTGCGAATTTTGAGCAACATGCTTCAGGAGGTCCTGGGTGGTCTTTCCTCTCTCTCACTCGATGTTTTGTTGTGTGCCATCTGTCTTAATGCTGATGATTTTTTTTAAAATCTGTAATTAGCTGTTTAGTGACAGCTGGGAGCACTGTTGTCATTTGCAGGTTCAGGTAAGTGAAGGTAAAAAAATCGTAAGAACACACCTCCTAATTATAATGACTATATATATATATATATATATATAGAGAGAGAGAGAGAGAGAGAGAGAGAGAGAGAGAGAGAGAGAGAGAGAGAGAGACTACTGGCCCAGTAGTCCAGTGGTTAAGTCAAGTCAAGTCAACTGTATTTATAGAGCACTTTCAAACAGCCATCGCTGCATACAAAGTGCTGTACATGGAGCAATTTAACATGCACAATAAACAGTAAGACAAATCGGTAATAAAGGCGGTAGAAAGCACCAAACAGTAAAACCAAGAACAAATCTAAGTCATGCTGAGTCGAATGCCAAAGAATACAAGTGAGTTTTGAGGAGGGTTGTGAAGATGGGCAGCGAGGAGGCTTGCCGAATGTTCAGTGGGAGGTCATTCCAGAGAGAGGGACCAGCAACAGAAAAGGCTCGATCCCCTCTGAGCCTCAGTTTAGTTCTTGGTACTTCTAATAAGGTCTGGTCCACAGACCTGAGGCGCCGGGCAGGTGTGTAGGGGCGGACGAGCTCAGAGAGGTAAGGTGGCGCGAGATCATTTAGAGATTTGAAAACAAATAAGAGGATCTTGAAAATAACTCTAAAATGTATGGGGAGCCAGTGAAGGGATGCCAGAGTAGGAGTTATGTGCTCCCTCTTACGAGTACCAGTCAAGAGGCGAGCAGCGGCATTCTGGACCAGCTGGAGGCGCTTAATGGAGCACTGGCGGACTCCAAAGTAAAGGGCATTGCCGTAATCGAGCCGGGATGTGACAAAGGCATGAATTACTGTCTCAAAGTGTTCATGAGAGAGGAGAGGTTTTATTTTGGCCAGCTGTCTAAGGTTAGCACGTCGGCTTCACAGTGCAGAGGTACCGGGTTCGATTCCAGCTCCGGCCTCCCTGTGTGGAGTTTGCATGTTCTCCCCGGGCCCGCGTGGGTTTTCTCTGGGTCCTCCGGTTTCCTCCCACATTCCAAAAACATGCATGGCAGGCTGACTGAACACTCCAAATTATCCCTGTTTATATAGAGAAAAGGCGGAGTGAGTGACGACAGGCATGCGGAAGTCCGCCAATGAGTGAAGGGTGGGCGTGTAAGAGAACGCTAAAGGCACGCCCCTAGCAGGTACCAGTCGCCAATGAGTGAAGGGTGAGCGTGTAAGAGGTGAAGAGAAAACGTGAGTACATTGTAAAATGGCTAAATAAAGAACAACCAAACTCAGTTTTGCTTCTGTTGCCTTTTTAAAAACGTGTTTTTAGCGTGCGTGCATGCATGCCGTATGTTTAAGCTGGCGTATGTTTTACCATGCCTGGCTGCGCCCAATAATGCAGTGCGTTTTGTGTATGTGTCAAACACAGAAATAGCACCCGTTACTGAGACTGCGCCCAACAATACGGTACGCCGAATGGTCGTGAAAATACGGTAACTCTGTTTTCTTGACTTCCTATGGCGGCTGACCTTTGCTCACATTGCAGCCAAACTTAGAGGTCAGCGGGGAGGTTTTGAGGATTCTTTCAGTGAGAAGAATATAAGAAGAATGCCTCTAAAATTGACTCATATTCGAGAACAAAAGAAAGCTATTCGAACAATCTTTGAATCTACCGTATATACTTTGTATTCCATGGATTTACTTTCATTCCATGATTCTACTCAAGTAAATATCTGTTACAAGCTTGTTAGTAAATAGTAGTTGAAAAATCAAACACGATTAATCATGGAAAATTGTGCAATTAATTCGCTATAAAATTTTCATCGCTTGATACATGAGGACATATTGGATTTAAAATGACATATAACTTCATTTCTAATCAATGAATTGTTTGAGTAAAGGGTTCATTTCATTATCTGGTGCTTTTACATGAATAAGCGGATGTAAATTGAATCAATCAAAATGTGTCCTCATGTTCACAGCTTGGGAAAGGACAGAATGTCTCTTAATTTCCCAAGGACAAAAGTCATGTGGTATTTGGAAATGATTCAGCCGGTCACAAATTTGAGCTTCACCTGTGTCAAGAAATGTAATTAGCACCATTCCAGGTGTGTCTAAAAAGACCCCCAGCACACAAAACCTCATGTGAAGAGCGACCTGACCTCTGACATGCCCAAGATTCAACTACAGACAAGTACTGATTGTCAACAGTCTGAAGGCCTAAACTGCTGCTGAGGTGGCAGACATATTTAATGTATGCAAACGTCAACTACAGAGAATAAGAAAAAGAAACTGGTGACGTCCGTGACGAAGCCAGGTCAAGCAGACCCCTCGACAGTCCAGGGTCAATCCTTTTTCAGCAACAGCAAATCTACATAAGAACTGGTCACAAGGAAATACTGTCTCTACAAGAGCAGTTTAATAAAGTATCTCACACAGTAGGCTCCACGGATGACTTAGAGCCCACAAACCAGCATTCAATAAAAGACAAAAAAAAACAAAAAACAAAAAACAAGATATTGTCTTTTCCAAAGTCCACAATTTGTAGAAAAGGTGGACAGTGGAAAAGTGGCAAAAGATAGATTTTTCTGACAGTTTAACTTTGTCCCAATCGCCGCAAATACCTGTTGGAACTCACATGTACCCAAGATTCACACAAAAACAATCACGTTAGGTCGGGGAAAACTTGAGGTCTTGCGTGAGCATGGGGATGTGTCATTGCTTCCCAAACCACAAGAGGGGGCAAATTTTTCAGCAAGGCCGCCCCACTCCTTCTTATACTTCAGCCTCTACCTCAAAATTCTTCAAATCCCAAAAGGTCAAAGTGCTCCAGAACTGGCCAGCCCAGTCACCAGACAGGAACATTATTGGCCATGTCTGAGGTAAGCTGAAACCACATAATCATGAACTTTATATTAATTCCTTTTTTTTTAAGCCCCACAACCTTATTTTCAAATGCTACTGAAGCATGCTCATGTATTAAAAATAAAACTATAACTTTTGATAAATTTTTTTTGGTCGGCAAAAAAATGTTTGTCCAAGCGAAAGCCGACATTTCTGACCTAACTAAATGATATAGAACTTTATTTTGATATGATAAGCATGCATGTATATGTATCAACAGTCCCCTCCAAACACATTGGAACATCAAGGTCAGTTAATTTGCTTTGTTGCTTCCTGAAGACATTTGGGTTTGCAATCAAAAAATAAATGTCACAAAAAAGTTCCGAAGTCCAGCTTTTAATTGATGGTATTTTACATTTAGGCATGTCAAATGAAGCAGGACAGAGCACATTTTGTTTGAAGTCACTCACTTTTCAATTGAGCAAAAGTACTGCAACCAACAATTTTAAATTTACCTTATGTGAAGAAATGCTTTTGCAGGCCTTTACTGCAGCCTCTCTCAGTTCTGTTCTATTTTGTTTCTGGGGTTTTCTCCCTTTAATATCCTCTTCAGGTGGTGAAATGCATGCTTTGTTCAGTTAACCTCTAATTTTTGACTTAGCTAGTCTCAGACCTTCCACTATTTCCCCCTGATGAAGTCCTTTATTATGTTGGCAGAATTCATAATTCATTCTGCTGCGGTCCAAATTGATACCATTGCTAAAAAAAAAGAAAAAAAAGGGCACCACTGAATTACAGTATGTGAGACTCTAACAGGATTTCCATGCTAATGAATGCATCTCTCCTGTGGTTGCACCGTGGTTGAGGGGAAAGAAATTTCATCTGTGCTGTATGTTGCACATAGAGCATATTTGACAATAAAAGCTGACTTGACTTGACTTGATGTTGATCACAGCAGCCCGTATCAGAGAAATGCACCGTGATTTCATGACTGGTGATGCATTGGCGAAACACCCTGCTTTCCCAGTGAGGACTCTTCACACAGTTGGCCATCTTGCGCTCATCCACTACAGCCCTGCTGTTGCAACCAGGCCGCACGTCTCTGCAGGTATGCGTCAGCCTGCTCAGAGCACTCAGGCATCTGGCCGGCCTGACTCTGACAGCAGCTTGTGTCTGGACGTGCTAGCATCAAATAAAACCTGAACCAAACCCACGAAGCAAATAACGTAGGAGCCAGGAGGCACCGGCGCTGACAAGGACGATGTATGTGAGGTAACAACTGCATCTCTCTGCTGCACGCACGCCCGCAAATTCACAACAAGCCCTTTTCTCCCAGCCTCCATTTCTTTTGGCAGTTACGCAAAGCATATGTGTTGGTCTTATATAATTGGCTCAGAGTGTTATGAATTACATTCCTCAACAAAATGTTGGTATGAATAATCTGGTGCAGTGCAGATGCTTTAATATTTTAAGGAGCCTTTGCGCAAAAAAAAAAAAAAGCCATCTCCGTGTCTAGCGAGAGAATGACTGAATGCAGCAACATTTTGAATTAGAAACAATTGTCTATTTTGGTTTTTAAAGCATGTAAACCATTTGGCTATTACGTGCAAATGTGCCAACGCGCTGTACGAAGCAGGAGGAGGCGACGGATCAGCAGCGCGATGGAAGACGGGCCACGCCGGCCTCTACGACCACATATGCGGCTTCGGATACAGATTCAGTGTTTGTATTGAACTGCTACATTATTGATTGGGAGCTATCTATTATAGATTACATTCTCCTCTGAGATGTGCCAGTCCAACGCCAAGCGGAGATGGCTTGCAGACAGGCTGAACCATCCCGGTCCAATCAGACAGATAGTTCGTTTGTACCGCACGACTTCATTATTGATGTGGACCAATCAATTATGGATTTTCATGATCATCCAGGAACGTGGGCAGCTAAATTAGTAACGTGTCGCTTCTGCCATACACACCTTACTGGAAAGATCAAAGCACCTTGGCATCCCAAAGACATAATGAAAATGAATAGGCGAGCATACAAAGTGCTGTACATGGAGCAACTAACATATATACAACAATAAAGCAATAATCAGGAACAAAGATGGTAGTTAGGCACCAAACAGTAAAACAAAGATCAAATCTGAGTCATGCTGAGTCAAATGCCAAAGAATACAAGTGAGTTTTGAGGCGGGTTTTAAAGATGGGGAGCGAGGGGGCTTGCCGAATGTTCAGTGGGAGGTCATTCCAGAGAGAAGGACCGGCAACGGAAAAGGCTCGATCCCACCAACGCATCTTTCACTTATAGAAGTCAGTGTTAGTCTTGGGACCAGAAACATGGATGACCATAAAAAACTACAACCAGAGCGTTATAAACAAGAGGCATGTGTAATAAACTATGAATTCACTGGCCAGAAACAACAGGTAATCAGAGCTGTATTTATGATTGATTATCAACAAGAACAAAATTAAACACAGATCAGGGAACTTCCCTCCAACATAACCAGGCATCTAAGAACCACCAGGGTAATGTCAGCAAAACCAAAGAACCCCTCGAGGATGTCAGTCAAGACAGAGCTCAAGAAAGTGGGAAAGAGGTGGTCAAGGTCACCCAGGACCGAGTAGAGCAATGCTGAACTGCAGCACAGAAGTACAATGGAAAGGCTCAACTCGACTCCATTTTGTATTTATTTCTTGGCATTTGGAGTTTTATTGGAGAAGAGACTGAGGCTGTCCTCAGGAGAAAGACAGACCGCTGCAGCAAAGTGGAGACTGTGGAGTAGAATACTGCATCATCCAGAACTATGGCACAACAACACGGTAAGCTGATGTCAGCATGTGCGATAGTTTCCATCAACTGTTACCTTGACTGGGTCACACCCAACTGCATTTTTCTTATCTATGCAAGGTAATTATAGCTAATGAATTCTAACCAAATGACTAAAGCCAAAATTAAAAAAAAAAAACATTCCTCGTTAACAAAATAAAATAAAAACAAAGGTTTTTATAAAAAGGATAGCTAACCAACAACTGTACATTTCATGTTTATAAAACTAGCTAAAATGAACTATACCTGTAGCAAACAAAAATCCTTTACTTTCATCTTTGTCAGTTAATTTTATACATGAGCTTTTGCGGTTCAATTTAAATGTTTTAATTTTGGTATTACTGTACAGTCATACAGAAGAAAGAAGGTTGAACAGTTGTTTGGCAAGTGTGGTCGTAATAATAATAACAATAATAATAATAATAATATCCATCCATCCATTTTCCGATCCGCTTATCTTCACATGGGCCGCGGGGGGTGCTGGACCCATCCCAGCTGTCTTCGGCAGTAGGCGGGGGACACCCTGAACCAGTTGCCGACCAATCGCAGGGCACACACAGACAAACAACCATCCATGCTCACACTCCCACCGAGGGACAATTCGGAGTGTTCAATCAACCTGCCATGCATGTTTTTGGAATGTGGGAGGAAACCGGAATACCCAGAGAAAACCCACGCAGGCCCGGGGAGAACATGCAAACTCCACACAGGGAGGCCAGAGCTGAAATTGAACCCGGTACCTCTGCACTGCGAGGCGGACGCGCAAACCTGTGGATTACCGCACCGCCCCATAATAATAATAATAATAATAATAATAATACATTTTATTTGTAAGCACCTTTCAAAACACTCAAGGACACTTTACAATCAAGAACAAAACAATAAAACCACAGATAAAACTATAAATAATAAAAGAAGACATAAAAGAAGATAAACGGAGCATACAATTTGGAATAGGTGGGTTTTGAGACAGGATTTGAATGTGGGAAGAAAAACCAATATTACGGATATTGGATGGAAGTGAGTTCCAGAGTTTGGGGGCTGAGCGGCTGCAAGCTCAATTGAATTAATTTATATGTCATGTATGCCACCGTATTTGCTTGACGCACTGACAAACCAAGTACGAGACACAGTATCTACTTGAACCCCAGCTTTGGGTATAGGGCAGGAGTATATATCTGCCAAAATTATAAAGAGTCAATACTAACCATTTCATGTTGTGGAAAAGTCAAAGGCAATTCGATTGGATTCACATGTGTTAATTTATAAATTGCGCAGCACTTTCATCCACGTTCTTTTAAGATGGCCTTGAGCTTCTTTTCTCTTCCTTCTTAATTCTTTGAGCTTGCAACAGAATTGCCTTGTCGCTGAATAGAGCTCCTCACGTAAGATGGCTTTTCTCTGGCAACAGCTTTTTCTGTGCAGTGGTGCTCAGAATGATGCCACGATATGCTGTGAGGGGGGGGGGGTCATTTTACAGTGAGAATCAGACAAAATGTCAGGAAAAAAAAAGAAAATGACATTTAAAAAAAATAACACATCCCCTGTGAAAAAAAAAGTTTTTCATGATGCTGATGTCACTTTTAAAGCAGTAGTGGGAAACCTTTCCGTGTTTATAAAGTCCTCTGAGGGCTCTCTGAGGGTGAGACTAATCTTATGGAGAAATATGATGCAATGATCAAACAAATGTTTATTATTATATATTATGAACATTTGTAGGTTATTATAGTCCCCCCACTTCGGGACAGAGCCCTGCCGTGAACAGCAGGGACATAATTGGCACCCCCCTATAATTGTTTACAATTGCCTCTTTTGAAATAGTTATAACTTATACCACAAACTATGATCCCAAAACACCAATGACTATTTTCCGATTAGCTGGATCTTTGGTGCCATCTTGTGCCATCTTCGGACATTACAGAGGGCATGATTTATTTATTTATTTTCTGACTAAGTGATGATCAGTCAAACTGTCATGATTCGATTTGGGACCAACAGGTGGCACTGTAGGGTTCCCCCTGCAGCTGCATACCTGTTGGTCATTAGGTAATTAGTTCTATAAAAGGACTCCCGCCCGAACACTCATTGTCGGGTCATTGTTGCTCTTTGCTGCTGTCAGGTTTGTTTGTCTGTCATGTTTAGGTCATGTTTTTGTTATTGATAGTTTTGAGCTTCAGTCATGGTTTTCATTTGATACTTTGGACTTTGTTTGTTTAGGATTTAATTGTCTGTGTTTTATCAATACACTTCTTCAAATACACCCTGCTCCTCCCTCTTGCCTGCTTTTTGGGGTCCATCATCTCGCAAACGTGACACAAACAAATTCAAATATGAATAGGTGAATTTATGAATAGTGAGCTGCAAATAGTCAGGGGCTAACTGTACATGTTTTTTTTTTTTTTTATTGCATGATAAACTGGATCAAATGCTCTTTGACCATACATTCCCCACCCGTGCTTTGGACATTCAGCCAGGCTTGAGTGAGTTAAATCTAAACCGCATTACTTCCGATACACCAGCACACAGTTCATCATGAAAAAGGCCCAGTTTGATGCACCAGATAGGACCCCGTTAGCTCATTACGCTTCGTAATCAATGCGCTAATCATGGCACACAAGAGGGGGCAGCTTTAAGCGGTTTACCTGAGTCCATAAAGCACGGTGCCGTCGGGATGCAGGCGGATCATCCTGTTCTTGACAGTGACGCCGTGCACAAAGGACTTCTTGTCGTTGAGAAAGTAGGTGTCCGGGACCCACAGCTGGTCGGCCACTCGGTTGTCCAAAGTGAGGTTGTAGGCGATCTCGGAATAGGAGAGCCGCTTATCCCGCCACGCTTGCTGGAAGTACATGGTCAACGTGTAGTCCTACGGGAGAGAGGATGAAGTCCATGGATGGATGCTGAGCCAAATGACACGAATACAATCATCAAACACACTGGATGTTCCTCTGTGGAATGTTCTCACAAGGATTTTACTGTAGTAGGATTTTGGATCAAATGTAAAGCGCTTTAATTTGTCGAAAAACTGCCATATTCTGGAGGTTTGCTTTTAAACCTACATCAAGCACAAAGACCAATGGACTACCGTCAACATTTTAAAACATATATACAGGAATCCCCACTCCATGGGGCAAGGGGATGTCATCTCACAATACACATCAATAATCATGTACACTATAAAATGAACCTACAACCGTCACTTATGCACAAAAAGCAGGACTGAAGAGAATTCAACATTCAATATTCTTCAGCAAAAACTAGGCTGAGCTGTTTTAATTCTTCTTCCTTCAAATTTGCAGGGTCAACAAAATAGTGTGCTATTATTTAGTGGTGTAACGTTGCCATTTTATAGCTAAATACTACATAACAGAAAACTACAAATCAGTGGGACCGCAAAATCTTTATCAGAATCAGAATCAGAATCGCTTTTATTGTCATTGTATTACATACAACGAAATTTGGGTGCTACTCCTTCGTGCATTTAGTAAGAAAATAAAATAATGGGTTAATAAATGCAAAACTCAACAACAACACACAAACAACAGCAGCAGTAGTGGTAGCGTGGAACTGAAGCTTATCTTGCACACAGGACACATATTGCACATGAAATGGCTCAGATATTTCTCATTATTTATGATCCTTTCTACAATACAGAACATGCAAACTCCACACAGGAAGGCCGGAGCCTGAATCAAACCCTGCATCTCTGCACTATGAGGCAGACATGCTAATTAGTCAACCAATCTATTGCTTGTGTTTGGTAAAAAAAAAAATTTTAAAAAAAACACATCAAAGGCGGACCTTGACAACAAAATTGCATATTAGATCACAGCTGCAATATTGAGAGGGGGGAAAAATCATAATTGGATTATTTTTCCCAAATCGTTCAGCTTTATGTGTTACTATAACATTAGATAAAATACCCCTAAGCACTCTTGTATTGCTTGTATACATTTTAGCAAACATGTCGGCCATGTTTGAAAAATGCATCACGTGAGGTTTGCATGTACATTGAGATCATGTGTAAGTTGTCATGTGTACAAATGAGCCATAACTAGTCCACTGGCTACACAATCAATCAAACTTTCAAGAAAATCCTCCTGCACATCCATGTCAAGATGACTCCATCATACATGTGTGGCCACACGCTGTACACGCTCTACATGCTAAGGAAGTCATGTAAAAGGTCGATCGCGGACTGAAAGGCCACTGCTCGTACCGCGGGCCATCGCCGCTGCACTCGGCGGGTTCAAATTCAACAAACCTCTCCTAATTTTGACATCATAACCGCAGGGTAACGTTCTCAGCTGGCTGACTGTTGTCGTGCTAAAAATATCTGCTTCCACTGGAACAAATGACGAAACTTTCCGCTTTATTGAGACAATTTTGCCTGGGATGCAAATAGCCAATAGCTTCCTGCAGCTGGGGCTTGGGCGCTCTCTCTTCTCCTGGCTGCCTTTGCTTGTAATTCTGCTTCGTGATGAATAGCCAGAAGTACTGAAGATATGGCAGAAAGCGCGAAATATTTTTGCGTTTACACCTCATCTCTCTTTCTCTGCATCTCACTCTTGACACCCACACACCCACAGAGAAATACAGCACTGCGGTGTTATGTGCTCTTTTACGGTGTTGAGCAGAGCCGTTGCTGTAATGAAGGAATACAGCCTGTAAAACATGGCCATCATCATGGCTCGTTACAGCGTTTTCCCCGAGTCTTTTTTGTTTGTTTTATCGCGCACCGGCGTGACAAAGTAATCGCCGCTTTTTGGGTCTAACTCCCTCGCCGCCGAAACGTCGCGTAAAAGGGCATCTAAAAATACACGGGCTTCTGCCATGTTGATGTTGTTGCGAAAGGGAAAAGTCAAGCGAGGACTTTGCCGTCCTTGCCCCATTACCCAGAGTTCCCGCTGAACCTTTTCCTCTCACGCTCACTCCCCCTCCGTCTCATTATCCGGCTGCAGATCGCTCGGCTCCATCACTTATGGGATCGTTCGCTGCTGCTTGACGGACCCGCACCGGTCGCCATGTTGAGCAAGCATAGGCACACACTGAGTCGAAGGATTTCTTTTATGTCCAAAAATTGCTGCATGTTGGTTTAAAAATAACTCAAACTAGCTACGGGTGCAATGAATGTCTTTCGTTGTCATCGTTGTCAATTAATATGATGCACAAGCTTTCAGCATTCGTTTTAAATGTATTTATTTTGGTGTTGCGGTATGTCTATAGAGAAGAAGTACAGAAGCGTGGAACTGCCAATGGGGTTAAACATTTTTGACTGGGCAATACCTTTAAACATGCAAATATGTTTTGCTATGTTGTGTGTTGTTTTGTGTATTTTCAAGATTTGCTGTTACCTTGCCTTTTGCAAACGTTTTGTGTTCATGTTTCGTTTTCCTGGCTTTTTGCTGCCAGCGATTTGTCATGTTCGGGACCGAACCGAATAATGTTTTTGGGATTGCAGAAATGCAGGCTTTATTTACAGAAAAGCGCACCGACAAACTACAAACAGAAATCGCTGGTCACAAGGAGCCAGGAGAAACAACGCATTAACAAAAGCGCTTGCTAAAGGCAAGGTGCTAGGCAACACCTTTCAAGCTAAGACCGCCACTGCGTGTCGGCCTTTCTTTGTCCCTTATGTTTTACATGGAACAAACTTCTCTATTTGCATTCATTTTAATGGTGCTCCTGCCATCCCAAGCATTTGTAGCATAATTCCGTAAAATAAGGAACCAGAAAATGGCAAGCAAAACTTGAATGCGAGATTTGAATGCTGTCAAGGTGCCGGTGTCTTGTTTTTATTCATGCTCAGTTAAGTGCATGTGTTGTGTGCATTCGTGGTTGATTTGTGTTGGAGTAGCGAACACCTGCATGCTGCCCCCTGGCTGTGCTGTGACTTTGCGAGTGCAATTACGGGTCTACAGATGGCGCCTTCACACGCGCACCACTGGGCATCTCTCGCTACTGATAGCCTTTCACGCATTCCACAACTGATTACATTACTGCCATTTGCTTTGCAGTGACTCATTTGAAATAATCAAACCGCATAATTTGAAATATTTATTCCATAAATCCTGCATCCATTTTCTGCAGCACTTGTCCTCATAAGGGTCAAGTGTGAACTGGAGCCTGTTGCAAGTCAATCGCAGGGCACAGAGACAAATGAGCATTCACACTCGGACTGAACGATTTTGAAAACTCATTTAATTGCCAATGTGATTTAATATGCCATTATTTTTTCAAGGACATCTCATCTATTTTTTTCATAAGCAATAAATTAATGTGTTTTATCATAAACCATTTCGGATTTACTATACATACAATGTTTTTGGTCCTTTAGGTTCGGTTTATGCTAAAATAAAGTCAAATGAACCATAAATTTCTAATGACAAAAAGTGTGGCACAAATCAATAAATCATTAGTCAGGTTACAACAATAAGGCAAAGAAGTCTGTGGCTTTATCACTTAAACTTTTCAAATTTCATGTAACAATTGCATGTATGAAAAGAATGTGGACTGCACCTCTGAAGCAATTAATCTAGCTAGACCAAAGGTGTCAAAGTCAAGGCCCGGGGGCCTGATCTGGCCCGCCACATCCTTTCACGCGGCCCGTGAAAGTCTGAACCAAAATTTCAAATTGTCATATGTAATCCATAATAACAGAGATATGACAGTACAACCATTTTCTTGTTACAAAACCCCTTATTACATTAAAGTGAAAAATGTTAAAGCAAGTCATTATACATTCTCAGTATATTAAAAAAAAATAAAGCCTACCAGACCAAAAAGAAGCAGAGTTTTTTTTCCCCCTCCAAATTGTAGATTTGCAATTTGAAAATTGTATTCTACAACATTGCAATCTCATTTTGATTAATTGACCCAAACCTATTGATGCTCTGCATTGAGTTTTCAGTGAACCAAATGCATGCTTTGGGAATGGGGAAGGAAGTCGAACGTCTGAGCTCGGAGTTGAACACCAAATTGCCAAACTGTGATGCGGATGTCCTCGCAATTAGGCCACCATGAAACCTGTAATCTGCAATATTTTACTTCATTCTTTAAGATCCCGAGGCATCCACATCACGGACCAAAATACATTCAGTATTTTTTTTTCCAGGACTGTGTCCTTCTTCAACTAAAAATAACCAGATATAACGGGAATACTGTATGGGGTTTTATGTATTCAGAGCCGAGTGTCCACTTAGAAGATGGGGGCTGGGGGACGAGGCAGGTGAGAAAGGCTAAGCAGCACACAGCGTCCCAAAAAAGCTGCAGATGACCGAGATCCCGTGTCGGAGTGCGGGCTCGCCAAGCGACCTTCACTCTCCTTGTCACAAACTCCATTAACATGACGCAGACGGCTCAGTGAGCACCAGTGAGGGAGACATCTTGTGGAGTGGAGAGCATTGAATATTTTTTTTTTTTTAAAAAGCAGCATGACAACACCCCGAATGCGTAAATGCAGAGAGGATTCGCAGTGGGCGCAGCCGCTTTGGGTGGAAAGGAGGCATCAAGGCTGGTTGCACAGCGACAGCGGCGCCGCAGTTGTGTTTGTGGGGCTAACAACCCCCCATTAGGAATCTGACAGATTGTCAACGACGATGTTTGTGTTTCGCTGAAAAATCTGACAGGCGACTGTTGTTACAAGACCTCCATTACGACTACATCAGCCGTCACAGCCTATAAGGCAGGAAAGTGCCAATGAGCACACATTTCTGTTGCATGGATTTGAAGACTCCCCTTACGAAGCGCTCGCTGTCTCTTCATGACGGAACCGCGTCCTGCTCTGTAGCATCAACCAGTTCACCTTGGTTTAGTGTACAAGCGGAGCTCGGGGCTTTTTTTTTCATAGTCGTCGTAAATCTCAATTTATCTCTAGGCAGAGGCAGGTTAGACCCAAGGTTATTATCGTTAAGAAAACAAAAAAAAAACTAAAAGTGAAAAAAGATTCTTCACGAAATTAAATCAACGAAAATGCTTTCAAACTAAAATGAAAACAAACTGAAACTACATCATAGGTTTATAAAACTACCGGTAACAATAATTATTGCGAAAATATCCTTCATTTTGATCTGTGTCAATTCATATCATACATGAGTTTTTGGGGTTGATTTAAAAAATATTTTTTTCTGTATTTCCTCTACATCTGTAGCAACAGAAAACGGAAGATCAGTTGTAGTCGACTTCACTTTATTACAATATTTAGTGACCCTTTTTTTTTATCTTGCACCCAACAAACACTCCATGTATTTAAAAAAAACTAAAACTAATACTAAAACTAATAAAACCTAAATTAAAATAAAGCATCCCCTCAAAAAACAATATATAAAAGTGAAAATAAAATAAAAATAAAAACTAAAATGAAAAATCCAAAACTATTATAACCACGGGTTAACCCCAATGTTTGTAAAAAAAGTAGATGAGTGCAGCTCGGAGTTGTCACATCCGACTTCAATCATTGGGAATCAAAGCAGCTAATTTCAATCCGTTTAAATTCAGCGCGCTAGTCACGCACTAGCGTCTGGACATGACAAAAACACATCTGTGATGTGGGTACTTGGAAACACACACACACACTTGTCCCCCCGCCCCATCACTGTGATGATTTAAAGAATATACAATGGCTCAGAGGGTTTGATTCCATCTGTTCACATATTTATGAAAGAGTTCAATCTGTCTTCCTGTGCCTCAATCAAATTCACGAAAATCACATCAAGTTAGCTGTGCTGGGATATAGACATTGTCTGACCAGGCATAGGTTTCGACTTTGTGCCACAAAATTGTCACTCTGCCGGGTGCATTTCAATGTATACGAAATTCAGCATACAGCAACATTTGCGCAATGGCGCACGCGCACTGTCTATGATAATAGAGGCTTTTGTGCCAAGTACCAAAATAAGCGAGCATTTTTTTGGCACTCTCATGTTAGGGCTACCAACTACTGCTGATGGTGCCAAAAAACTGCACATAAACCAGTCATAATGCATTCATTCAACTGGTCGAACTGCATTTGCACATGCAGGCTTCAAGTTAAATATAAGAGCTGAAATTTCCCCCCTCCCGCCCATCCTCTCACCCTGAAAGGCCTCATGATGCTTGTATGATTCTTTAGCGTTTGCTGTCAACGAGCTGTTTTTCAGCCACTTAGCTTCAGTGGAGAAAGTGCCTGACAGAATCATTAAGGAAGTCATCAACACATTCAAGGCCTTGAATGGAGATCTCTGACGACCAACCACAAACAGCTTTTTGCCTCTGCACCAGAGTGGAAGAGAGAACAACAGGGCCAAGTTCACCCTGGCAATCTTTTTTCTTTTTTTTAATGTAACAATGAAAAAAAATGTGTTTATTATTTTCTTACTTCTAATTCACAAATTGACAAATTAAAATGTTGAATATTTTTGTGCTTTTTCATTGTGTTGAATATGTTTCGGATATGACAGGAAATACTGTGATGACTTTTTTAATTAACCAGTTTTCCAGGACAAATGCAAGTAGACTTTAGAAGAGAGGTGTAACAAAAACATGTTTGAAAGCTACGTACACTCAAAAATTGGTTTTGATTTGAAAGATATGAGTGCAACAAATCGAAACCAAATTGTTCCATTTCAAGATCAATTTTAAGAAATGTGAGTGTAAATGGTTGCTGTGGCACATTATCCAACGTCAATGTTATTATTTGGTCGTCCAAATAAAATTATTTATCGTCTAAATTAAAAACATGTTTTGTTAATTGATCTACGCCAAGCATATATATGGTAAACGGCAGAACAATCAAACGCCCCTCCAAGAAATGCCAGAACGTACATTTAACGTTTTGTGAATGATTTTGCTCAGTGGTGTGGCGTGATATACAGTATATATATTTTTTCCGATGTGAAATATGTGCATTGGCTTTATCAAGGTTGGGGAAACTCTGTGTGCACCCTGTGCTGTGATTGACTGGCGACCAGGGTGTGCCCTGCCTCACACTCAAAGTCAGATGGGAGAGGATCCAGCTCACCCATGACCATAATCAGGATATGCAGTTCAGAAAATGGATGGATGGATAATATAATCATACACACTAGTCTTGTTCAGGGTTTACCATCAAGAATGCAGTAATGGCTCATGTCATGCATCACAAACATACAGTACTTACGTTAGTATTTACAAACAAGGCTGGTCACCACGGATTAAATATAAAGCGGAAAAGCCCAGTTTGCATGGAAGAGAGCCCCGGGATTAAGTGTTGTTCTTTTGCTATAATTATGCTTCTGACCATATTAATCTGCGTGTCCACTTAGCATAACTAATGACTTTGTCCTGCAGCTGCCATTCGTATCTTAAAACTGGCTGGAGAGCTCCGTGGAGTCAATGGAGCAGTCAAAAAGACTCAAAATAAGCTACTTTTTGTAATGAAGACATCATTTGTGCCACTAACAATGACGGATAGTCGGCAAATCAACGTAAATCAGCGATCATTGCAAAGACGAATGTTTCCAGGAATACAGTGACTTCATGTTTTATTGCAGTCATGCGTTTAATTCAGCTGCTGCGTATTTGCTCTGGATTCTGTATGCGGACATGAAAAAATTGTCGTCATCTGGACGTGGTACAATAAAGTCAGACATAAACAAATGAAGTCACCACTGCTCTCGGTGCTTCGGTTAGCGGCAATTACCGGTATATTTGTTGTTTTGTTTTGTTTTTTACAGAGGATGTTGAATATATGCTTGTGTCGTGAAATGATCTGTCTCCGTGTGTTGCTCCATTTGTTTTCCAATGTCCATTATAAAGGGGTTGTATTATCGCAAATGTCGATGCTCCTTGTTTGGCATTTTCCATTATGGGTAAGCATTAAGCTAATAGAGGTATCCCAACAGCAAAGTTGTTTAGTCACCCGTGGTGTAATTCTTTTTGTTTTATGTTTAGTTAGAGAGTAAATTTCTGGAGATGGCATTCAACACATTGAAAGTTTATTCACTATTCTTTACTAATTATATCTTATTTGTCACACAGTTGCATATTTTGAAGTGAGTTGAGTTTTCTGCCAACATGCAGTACTGGTCTCTATTTTGTGCTTGCAAGTTAAAGCAAAACAACAACACAGGTCAATTGTATCTCAAGGCACCTCTGTAGTTAAAACTGAATTTATAAATCCCAGGCGGCTCGATGGTCTACGGCAGGAGTGCCCAAACTTTTTGGATCGAAGATCTACTTTTCTATCAACTAACCTCCCGGGATCTACCATTACCGGCATGCGCGCGCACGCGCGCACACACACACACACACACACACACACACAAACACGCACACACACACACACGCACGCACACACACGCACACCATGATGAGAAACAGCCTGAAACCGAGGCATGTGACTCACTTTTGCAGCCTGTTAACTATCGTAGCTCACACGTACCATTTTAAAGTGCTTCCCTGGGCCCTCCTAGATTCCTATTCTTTGCCCGTGCCCTCGGTGAATTGTACACGAAGCAAACTCTGAATGAGAATAATGACGGTAAAAGATAGAGCGCAACAATTCTGATCACAAGCTGCAATTGCAGACTGCTGAGAGCTAATAACTTCAGGTGACGTAATCACGCACCACCGTAAATTCAAGATTTATCTGTTTTATTTTATTTTTTCAATATTTTTGGGGTGAAAATGGGACCGATAAGATGATTAGGGTGCAGTGTACATTAACACAAAAAAATATATTACTAACTTGTACAAAGACACACAAATGGTTGTTTGTTTTTTTTCTCCTCGACACTCCTCGGATCTACTTGGGACCTGTCTTAGATCTACCGGTAGATCAGGATCGACCTAATGGGCACCCCTGGTCTACGGGTAGGCGCGTCGGCCTCACAGTGCAGATGTGCAGGGTTTGATTCCGGCTCAGGCCTTCCTGTGTGGAGCAGTGGCGGTTCTGGGTGGGGGGGGGGGGGCAACGGGGGCCAGTGCCCCTGTAGCACCGATTCTGGCCCCCCCTGTGGCCCCCCCTCCGAGCGCAGATTACGCAGTCGTGCCGAGTCGCCGACGCGAAAGGTGGAACCAAAGTGCGTGATTTAACATTCTAGTCGGACCCTTTAGTGCGCTGCGCCACTTAAAAATGAGCGGGAAAATGAGAAGCAGTCCGCAGAGAAGGAAATTACCACGACACGAGTGCTATTTGCGTGTGTGTGCGTGTGTGTGTGTGTGTGTGCGTGTGTGTGCATGCGCGTGTGTGTGCGCGCGTGTGTGTGCGTGCGCGCGTGTGTGTGTGTGTGTGTGTGCGTGTAACTTTTTTAGTCTCCCTTTTTATTTTAATTTTTATTTAACAGGATCAATATATAAGACATTGCCTTTTAAAATTTGGATGATTATATGCATGTAAAACATCTAGCTTCAGTGTATTTGCAATTTTTGTCCCCGGCAGGCTGGTACCATATCATCCCCTGGCTTGAATATTCTCAACAGATGGACACGGCGTATTGTTATGCTTGCAGACATTTTAGCCCTCCTAATACTGTTTTTTTCTCATCACTGTAATGTTATGACTACAATTTCAAAGTCTGAAGAAATAAAAAGTCAAATAAGATTTCGAATTTGTCTTTTTAGCCCTGGGTTGAATGTGCCCCCCCATCAAAACCCCTGGCCCCAGCCCGGCCCCCTCAGTGGAATTGATCCAGAACCGCCCCTGGTGTGGAGTTTGCATGTTTCTCGCCGTGCCTGTATCGGTTTTCTCCGGGTACTCTGTTTTCCTCCCTCATTCCAAAAACATGCGTGGAAGGTTAATGGAACACTCTAAATCACTAGTGTCAAACTTAAGGCCCTGGGGCCAGATCTGGCCCGTCACATCATTTCAGGTGGCCCGCGAAAGCAAATCAAACATGTCAACTTCCATGATGCTTACAAAAATCTCTACCAAATTTTAAAATTCTGATATGTAATAAATAAGAGACATATTGTAAGCATTTTCTTGGAACCAACCCCCTCAGTCCAGTAATTTAAGTCAATAATAATGGTTTATTCAACTATTGTTTTGTTTTGTTTTGTTTTTTTTAGTTTCAGTCATAATGGCCCTCCAAGGGAAATGGTCACTAAAATGTGAGCCACGACAAAAATGAGTTTGACACCCCAGCTCTAAATTGTCCCGACGGGTGAATGTGAATGCGAATGGTTGTCTGTCAATGTGTGCCCTGCGATTGGCTGGCAACCAGTTCAGGATGTCCCCCGCCTACTGCCCAAAGACAGCTGGGCTAGGCTCCAGCACCCCTCCGCGACCCTTGTGAGGATAAGCGGATTGGAAAATGGATGGATGGGTGGACAGAACTTGTTTTATTCATGGTGACTCAGCTGAATGGTGAGGTGGTGCCCTTGCGCCCTCTATTGACCGGCCGCCATTCTCCAGATGCAAAATCCCAATTTGCCTACACCTCAATGGTGAATGTCAGTCAAATCAGAAATTCAGCGAAGCCAGAAGGAAAATAACATTTGACATCATTATGATTTAACTGTGCGCTCAATGACTTTGGAGGTGGATAATGGGTAAGCCTTGGTGAAAGCCTGCATTCTCTGAGTACATGCAAATCAAGGGTACCAGCAAGCTCTGCAGATGCCGTATAAAGATCATTTGAATCAGGTGTGTTGGCTTATGGAGACATCTAAAACAGGCTGATAGGGGCTCTCGAGGACCGGACTTGGGCACCCCAGGTGTATACTACGTAATAAAAACAATGTACAAGGGAGAAAACTGTGTATCCATCTCCTAGTATGTAAATGTTAGAAAGATGTTTTCTTCCCTTGGCTTCCTCGGATTCAGCGAGAAAAAAAAATAAAAGAAGTCGTGTTGTCATGGCAACACTGAATAAAAATAACACAAGCTTATTTTCCACATGCTGAAAATAAAATGGAGCAGGATCAGTTTGAACAAACACGATCAAAATTGTATTTCTCAAAACACAGACAGAGAATGTGTCTCTCATGCAGACGTGCTGGAACGTTTTTTTGTTTTGTTTTGTTTTATGCCCGGTCATGTGACGGCCACGTCCTCTTACTAATGTCAGTGTAATGACGGTTCTAAGAGAGACGCTCACGCCCCGCTAATTCTTCCGTCGTGGAAGCCACCACAGCTGGTTTGTTTAAATCTTTTAATTCGCAGGCAGCTAATTAACATTCAGAGAGGAGTATTATATTGCAGGCAGTGAGCTCAGGTATTTTACATGTAATTAACAAGGAGGAGGAGGTGGGGGGGAAGACAGCCTAATTCCAGCCTGGCAAAGAAAGCTGCACGGTGAAATAATGCAACACGGACGCATTGCTTGTATTAAATCAGCCGCACTACCATTGCACATCTCATGCCCATTTGGATCACGCAGGTGTAGTTTTGGTGGAAAATATGTGACCCCGTAGAATGTATGAACCTAGGGGGCGATGTTGCATTTGAGAGCTGGAGAGCAAAAGAGAAGAAGAGTTGCACAACCATTTCCCCTGCTCCCACACACTACTATTGAACAGTTTATAATTGTTTTAGTCGAACTCTGCTGTATTGTGTGCACTATGATTCCATTTTTGACCACTCGGTCGTGACACACCTTTTTAGTTTGAGATGGTGTAAATTTGAAAGACAGACGAAACCTTAAATACTGCATTTCAGAACAGCCTAGATTTTGTAGAAATGTATTGGTGGTTATCCACTGTAATCTAGTTTTGTAAACCTACAGAAAGTAACGACTGTAGGCTAATTTTATGATGCATATCTTTAACCATCATTTTGAATGTGTAATTTATGATAGGGAAACCTTGTTTAATACTTTTCACGGATATGCACAAAGTCTGACAGGTCGCAGACTCTTCTGGCATAAAACAAAGCGCAATGTGCAAATGTAATTTCAGCTGCTCATTGAGGAGATTGAGTGACGGTAGCAAGAGAAGGTCATGGCCAAGAAGGTCTTGGCCATGTTATCCACAGGTCACACCTAAGACTCGGAGGACACTTCCCACTCCAAGTAGCACATTTGTAATGTCAGGCTACCACAGTGCTGACTTGACGAGCACTTTTCGCTGGCCCTCAATGCGGCTAACTTTCGAGCCTCAATGGGCTATCGCTGTTCATCACACAAGACAAAAAAAAAAACGAAACTACATTGGACCTTCTTGGTGTTTGTTGGTTAGCAGGTTACTTGTTCATGAAGAGTGAGACGGACAGGGCTCTACCATTTGCATTTTGGGGCAAGGGGAACATAACCACCAAACAGCAAAAAGGGAAAATAAGGCAAGAATGACACTGTGTGTTGCCAAAAATGTATCCAATTTTTGGAGTTAACAATTTTAATGTCGTGGCACGGTGACCTAGTCTTTAGGACATCTGCCTAACTGATGGTCAGGATTCGAATCGGGGCTCCAGCTTTCCTGTGTGGAGTTAGCGTTCTTCCCACGTTCCAAAAATATACACGTCAGTTTCATGAAGGACTTTAAATTGTCCAATAAAACATAAACAAAACAAATATCAAATGCTGCTTATCGTTACGTGGGATTCTACCCGCTATCGATAAACATGAGGCTCACCTCCACAACACTCCACTGGCCGGCATCTGCAGTTGTCGTGCTTACTTAACAACTGACAGACTTCTAATCTGATTTTCATCCAGATTTTGAAGAGGACCCATTCTGATCTGAGGATATCCAGTTTCGTGTGTTTTCATTGTGTCACTCGAACCACCCAGGGGAAATCCAACTGAAATTCCTCAAACAAATTTGCATAGGTTCATTAAAAAGCAATTTTAAATGATATGTTACGTTTTGTGTGGTTGCTGATGATTGAATGTTGTTCTGGTTTTTATGTACAGGGGGGCATGTGCAACTTCATTATGTATTTATGCAATGACAATAAAACGAGACGAACTAACCATTAGGTCTGCAGGTCACTTCTTGTTTCATGAAGGACAGGACTGAACTATTTGTGGCTCTCGGACAGGGTAAAAGTTTCATCCTGACACAAGGAAAGAAATTCAATCCCCATAACAAATAAAGTTTGATGAGATTTATGAGGGGGCAGGCAACTTCTTACGTTGTTAAGATTAGACAGGTAGGACTCAAGCATTTGCATCCTGGGCCAGAAGGTACAATCAAAGTTGTATTTCGTGATTATTTTCTTATCCTATTTTGTGTGTTTCGTTTTTTTGAAGCTGTGAAACATGGTTGTAGGACAAGCCCAATTACAAATTCCCATTTCACTCCAAAACAAGCAGCAGCTCCGCCGCCTCAGCGACTTCAATGAGCCCAACCGAAATGTTGAGTTCATTCTCCACCAGAGGCATTTGGAGCTTTAATTAGACAAGCGGGCAGCTGTTCACAACCCAGACCCGCTCACTGCTATGATGACGGGCCAGCACACAGGCCAACGCTGATCTGAGGGCAGCTTCTTTCACATGTCCTCCATTTTGCTTCATCCCCATACCATTAAATGTTTTTGCTGAGGCCATGATGCAAAGCTGCAAGTCAGTCCCATCCATGCATGAATTAGAGAAGCCAAGGAAGGTTATTGGGCCACATGCTTTTAAATGTGAGATCATTCAGAGGTGAAACAGTTTGATTTCTGATTCGGCCATTTTAGGTGTGAGCCCTTCAAACTTGATGTATCAAGGATTTGTAGGTGAATACTCCAAATGGTCCCTCGGTGTGAGTGTGAGCACGGATGGTTGTTCGTCTCTGTGTGCCCTGCGATTGGCTGGTAACCGGTTCAGGGTGTCCCCCGCCTACTGCCCGAAGAAAGCTGGGATAGGCCCCAGCACCACCCGCAACCCTCATGAGGATAAAGAAGATCGAAAAATGGATGGAGGGACTTTATAGGTCAACAGTTGTAGCGAACTAAATAAACTAACCAACACAACTACCGCATTATGGGAACGCCGATGAAACATCCCAAAATTCACGTCATCTGAAAATATACTGTATCTACTTAAACAAATCTGGAGGCTGAAACGGCAATATGGCTATCGGGATTTGTATAGGGGGACAAATAGAGACAGATCAAATATGCTTTCAGTGGTGATCAAATTATTAAGTCCAATACAAAACATTCTTGACAAAATAACTACATATGCATGATAGCTTATCTGATACGACGTATTCCATTCATAAATACTGTATGTGAACAGCGGCCATCAAACCTTCTGAATCATTATATAGTATTTTTTAAATCATCCCACTGGGTAGTACAGCTATGAGGGAGCACGCGTACGATGTTCTCCCGTGTTGTTGAGAGACTCTAGTGTATGACTCGTGCATCACATATAAAAGGAATGAAAGAAACCACATTGATTGGCTATGACTGAACTCTGCTGTGACCACTCCCACAGCGGTGCAGTCCTCCCACTTGTAGATCCGCCCGGCTTGCTCTCCTCCACGAAATTAGCAACATGGGGTTGAAATCATCTCTGTGCAGAGTAACAGCATGAGCTGCTCAGGATTTATGTTGGTGATGAAAATAGAGTCCTCATACTGAAGATAACACCCCTGACAGAATTTTTGTTTTGATCTCATTAGATTGTAGACCGTGCCAAAACATGGTTGATGTGTATTTGGACCTGGATAATATGATCACAGATCTCATAAAGGGTTCATCAGCTGGCCACCGCAGAGACGTGAAAATAAATAAATAAATAAATCGTCATCCTCCCTGTGTTTGTTTGTCAAAAGCATCCTGGCCTGATGAGGAAGATCAAAGCGGCCCAGCACAGAGCGGAGGTCACCAACTTCAATTCCCACAATCACGCTTGCACCTCTGATATTATTGATTTCAGCAAGATCAATCTCATCAGCTCCTCTCATCTCCTGAAGGAAGGAGGAGGACATTGTGACCCGTTACATAAGTTGCACGTCGCCAGCAACCAAGTTTGAGCGGAAATGTTGCCCTGTCAGATCAGAGACACATGTGGCGGGCTTATCACAAGACGAATTCTCTGTCATGGCCACAGGGGACTGCGTGACGTCAGTCACCATTCAGCGTTTTAAGCACAGTTTTGTGTTATGCTCCACACAAGGATGTATGAAGCAGTGTTTTTTTCCACATGGATGCTTGCATGGAGGCCCAGTTCTTAAGTAAGAGGAGCCTTTAGAGCAAGGCAGAGGTGGATTACATGGCTGCTGAGCCCAGAGTCACAGCCAGGGATCCAGTCAAAGTGGTGGGAGTGAGAGGATGGAGGCGGGAGGCAGAAAGGGAGGTGAAAAACCAGTGAAGGGGTTTCTATTCCAAATCTCCCCCCGGCCCCCTGAGGCACTTCCGCTGTGGCTGCATCCTCCACCAAAGTAAACCATTTTGCTCATCTCGGATCATTCAGTTGTTGGGCTCGTGCGGAGCGAGCGCACTTAAACAGCTGTGCCAGTGAAGCTTAGTAAATAACTTTCAGATTGCACATGTGCTAGGGCTGAACAATTTTGAAAAACAATAACCTAATTACAATTTTTTTTACTCAATATTGTGACTGTGGGCGGCATGGCTCAGTGGTAGAATGGTCGTCTCCCAACCCTGAGGTTGGGGGTTTGATCCCCAGCCATTGATCTGTCCTTGAGCAAGATGCCGAACCCCCTGATGCTGTGCCATCCGCAGGTAAATGAGAAAAACTGTGTAAATTGCTTTGAGTACCAAAGGTAGGAAAGCGCTATCAAAGTGACAGCCCATTTACCGTAATTTAATTCAAATAAAAAGGCAAATTATTTCTGAATTCCCATTAACCCAGTGGTGACTGGAATTGATGCGCGTGAATGACACATGTCTCTGGTGTATGGCAATATTTGGCCGGTTATTGAGCATTAAATTCAACTGCTAGGAAGTTCGTCAATAAATAATGTTGGCCTCTTCACACGGTCCTAGCGACAAGCGAAAGGGAGTTTGCAAAGTTGGACGCCGGACTTGTGAGACGAACTTGCTTCATGCTAGTTTTGAGAGGCCAACGAAATTGTGATTTAAAATTGAACCAAAGAGAGAAAATCATCTTTGGTACGGCGCGAGACCCTGGAAATTATTGAAGTTATTTTAAACTAAAAAAGGAAAATCTTTCCATGGGTTGATAATTGATTCGCTGCATCATCATGCTGGTGTAGGCTACACTCTGATACATTTGAATGGGATGAATCAATCTGGCTTTGCAAACATACGATGATGATAAAGCACTATGTAAGTGCACCCTAGTGACCATTTAACATTTTGATAAAATTGGATTTTTCATTTGTTGTACCGTAACCTATTTATGTATTTATTTATATATACAGTATATATATGTACGGAACACACTTTGGTGCCATTTGCTTAAAAATGGCATCACGGATAATTGAAAACACCACCACTTCCAATCCCTCATACTATTTTCATATTATAAAAGAGTTCTCCTCTATTGGGCTTTTTGTGAATCCTTCTGCAAACACAACCCTTGATATATTGTGCATTTTTTTTCTCAATTGACCTTATGCCCCAATTAGTCACAGAGTGTATCATCCTCTTAAGACATATGAACGCCACCATCAAATAAATAGCACCTTTCCTTCATGAAAAAAATAAAATAAAAATTACTGCAATAATTTCCGTCATCTATGGACATTTGAAGTTTTAACTCTGTTGTAAACAGAACCAGCAGCACCAATTGAAACATGTCAAGCAAGTGTGGGCAATTCCAGTCCTCAAGGGCTGCTCTTCTGCACATGTTAAATGTTTCCCTTCTCCAACACACCTGATTCATATGATCAGCTCATTCGCAATCTCCGTTAATGACCCTCATCCCCTCGAGGACCGGAGTTACCCACCCCTGATGTAAAGGTTCAAGAGCCTCTCAGTTTGCCTCAATTCTTGTCCTTAATCTGCATTTCTTCGTGAAAGCGGAGTTCTTTTTATTTGGTTTTGAATTCCAGTTTCATTTCACAAAAGGTGACCAGACAGCTAAGATTTGATTTTTGCACAAATAAAGGCAGGGTGCCAATTTTTCCAGCCAGTTGCACTTTAGCGACTGCACACAGGTTACATTCACAAAATGTGACAGATCGTTTGGTGATCCTTTTGTACCGAATGCTGAATTTTGTGCATGGTTCTTGCAACCAAAAAAATTAATCAGGACAAAGGGAGTGTGCTTGAGCTTTGACAACACATGTAAGCATACAACATAACCACATTTATAGCTGTCAGCATCAAGATCTGTTCTCATCCCTCCAAAATATGCTTCAAACTGTTTAATTCCAATCCAGTTGAAATTTTAAGTTAGACTAACTTCAAAATAAAGAGAAATACATGTACTTAACTGTGTATCTTAGCCTTAAAAAGGTCAGTTTAGTTAAAGCTAAAGAACAATGTAAAAGAAAAATCCCACACATTGACATGCTAAGAGGCGCAATGGATATTTAAACAATTGTTGGAGCGACACTTGTAGTACCCATAGCAATATATTCTTTATCCTCTCGGAAGATGACTAATATCGTAGCAACTCACTGAGTAGTCGTACTGCCGAAGAAAAAGTCTGTTTCATTTCAGCACTGCAGCACTGCCTCCTGGTGGCCAAGGTGGGCACACCAGAAGGAACAGCACACTCAATTGGATTGCAGCATTAACCATGCCATTTTAATTGGAACAGTCTTGTGAGAGCATTCATAAGAAAATATATGATGAAATGATGAAACTGACTAAAGTTGTCAGTAGTTATAGTACTAAAACAAAAATGTTTCTAAATGCAAACATACCAATAAATAACAAGAGAAAGTAGTTTCAGGGGTTTTTTTTCAGAGCTGTATATGGAACATTTTCGTAAAGGTTTATCACTAATGGTAAAGAAAAATACAACTTTATTTCATTTTTAAACTCTATTCTTTTTCCTGATTTGAGTAATTCAATTTTTGGCTGCAAAAGGTAAACATTGTTTCTCAGAAAAAAAAAAAACACAATAAAGTTGTTTTCAAACTTTTAATGGCAACATGTCTTTACCGGTATGTATTTTCCCAAACAACATTTCATGATCTGCACCCTATTTTTGAAAATGTTAATTACATTTTTGGGGATATTGAAAAGGATTTTTCAAACACAAATTCATCTTAGTCTTTTGAGAGTTCCTTTTTTTCCCCTATTCTATACCAAATGGTCTTTCTGTGACAATCAAGTCATCTTTACCATCAATTCCACTTTGTTGTTCCACTATTTTGTTGCAGTCCACCAGATGGACTTTTGGTCAAAAGCGCCAGTATTTTTGCATTCATGCAACAGCAGTGCAAAATAGATGGTTTTATTTCCAAGAAATGTTTGAAAATTTTGGGAAAGTGTCAGAACAATTGCATCTCTTTACTGATATTTTAAATGTATAAAGTCAAGAATGTAACGGGTTTCATGAGTCGTTAGGAACATCCATGCACTTGTGTCTGCGGAGTTTGAAGGGCAACAAATGTCAGTTGAACAACTCACGTGATTGCTATGAAGCTGTTTAGCTTAATCGCTATGCAAGATGTGTATTTCAATGAACCACCACCATTTACTCAAATTTTTAGCAACAGAGTAAAGATGTGGCAACATTTAGATCGTTAGCATTGTGATTTTTTTTAACAATGTTCAGATGATATTTGCATTCGACTGCCATGATATTTGTATATTTATCATTGATTATTCATTGGTAACTTTTTTTGAAAATAGGATTTCAAGCATAGCTGTCTCAGCATGAGAAACTTTATATATACGAAAAAAAGGTGGGATTAAAAACAAAATGCTAAATTGGGATGAGGGGGTATCTTTAACATTCTTAAATTATATGAAGACAATGGGCTTGGTGTAACTGTTCCTAAAAGGTATTATTTGATTCAAAAACTGCACGACGGACAGCATCAAAGGTTCCTTCGGGTCCCGTATGGCCCCCGGGCCTCAGGTTCCATGCACGAATACATGCCAGTCCTTGAGGAGCGGAGCGTGTGCGTGTGCGTGTCAACAAAATTACACTAGTGGAGCAAGGAACGTGATGCACTCACACACGCACACGCAGGCACACACTCGCGCACACGCACGCCCACAGCTCCGAGCGCGCGTAGCCGTGCCAGTGCGTCTGAGTGCGCCACCGAGTGTGTGTACGGAATTCAAATGCGGCCAGAGCTGCAAATGCGGGACTGAGACGAACATCGCGTCGGTGGACACGGACACTCAAAATCCGCATTTAGGACAAAAAAAAAAAAACATTTGATTTCACAGCATAGGTGATACATCCACATGTAAAACAGTGCGAATTTTCCCCGTTCCCAACTGCGCCATGCATGCATATGATTTTGTGCAGGATTGAAGATGCACCTACCATGTTGACTTCGGACACCATGTCTATGCTGGCGATGTCTATGTTCATGCCCACGGCCACTGGTGCACCTGCAAAGACAGGCAGCCATTAGGAGGACAAATCTTCTCATATCAATTACATCTTCGTGACAGAACACGCCGATGTTCGTCTCTGTCGTTTTGTCAGCGGCTTTCATCGATTTATTAATCGTATTTCGTTTGTCTAACCGCATTATGCCAATTAATGCAGATTTTCTGACCCATGTCATCACCACGATGGCTTTTTGGGGGGGGGGGGGGGGGGGGGGGCTCTTACCACCAAAATCGGGCCTCAATCGAATGTCGTATCCAGTCATCAGTCTGTCCACCGTCTCCTTAACCAGAGGCATGTTGCTGGGATCTTTTAGATCCTTGACGCTAAAAAGGAGAAAAGGGAAAAAAGGTGGTGTCATGCCCCCCCAAAATGAAGGTAATCATCGCATGAAGCACAGCCGACGTGAAAACCGTTTACCTTTGAGTCCAGACAAAAGTGACGAGCAGGGAAAAAGTCAAAATCCCAAAGTGGTTTTTCCTGATCCTCCCCATCTCAACAGTTTTTGAGGCGGTTTCGGGATGCGAGTGAGCAGCGCGCACATCCAACTTGCCGGAGACGGTGCAGAGGAGCCAGTGAGGTGCGCATGCGCATTGCCGAGCCGAGATCAAAGCGCGGAGACGGCTGATGGTGCATGAGAAGCTTCCATTGCGGAGGAAGAAAATGTATGACAGGCACAAGTGTATACGCTTTGCAAAGACACCCTGAGAGAGGAGCACTTTTTTTCTGTCCTGCACAGTGCACCTGCATTTGTCAACAAGGTCCAACACAGCAGTGGAGCGTTTACAGGCTCAGCAAGTTTATTAGACCACACCAAGGAGATTGTTGTTATGATCAATTTGTTTGTGTGAAACTTCCTAACCACATGTTTTTAGCTGTCAAGATGGCTTGTTTTGATGGAGGCTTGGGATTCTAGCAAAAATGGCCAAATTCAGTATTGCTAAGAGTCTCACAAATTCCATAGGTACTGTGCTTGGATCAAATTTCGATTTAATTGAGATTAAATTAAAAATTACAATTAAAAAGCCATCAGAAAATATTGTGCAAAGAAACAAATATAAATCTGGATATAATTTAAATGTTGATATGGAACATAATTAATCCAATCAGAGTATAATTTCTTCCGTTTATAGGATTCGAATACAGTAAAGCCAGAGACACCCCAACAAAATGTGATCCCCGCTTGTTTTCTGAGTTTGGTAATGTGACATTTGCAAGCTGAGCCACGATTGGCAGCCCTGGGCTGCTGTGATGTCATTTTCAGTCCACAGCAAGTGGCGTAACAGCCGCCCCTGGGATGTATATAAACGGGTGGATGATGCTTACTTCATATTTCACAAATGCAATATAAATTTGAATACCGTGTTTATACGAGTGGGGGTGCATGAAACTAATTGTAATTTTTTTTAAACTTCATTTCTCGTTTAATTTTAGCTAAAAACATTTTACAACATATGAAGGCTGGGTTGTTTTCCTAACACATTCATTCCCTGGGTAGCTGTAGATTTTGAGCTGATTGGGTTACTTTTACCCAAGGTTGGGTTAATCATTTTGACCCAGCCAGTTGGGCTGAAGACTGGATTTGGGCAATCTGAAGAGCTGAAGCTGTCCGCCATTTTGGACACAGTTATGGTGCGTACTGAAGTTGAAGTCGGTTTAATGTAACATTATTGGGAACTGTTGGTGGTGGCTGGATGACTCAGTGGGTAACATTGCTGACTTTGGACATGGGGATTAGAATTCCAGTATCCATTTGAGTGAATTGCAACATTCAGTTAGGTCTTTGCACAATATGTTGACTCCCCAAGCAGTGTCGGGCTCAATCCTGGACAAAAAATTGTTTTTAAACGGATGGGTTGTGTCAAGTAGGCCATCTGGTGTAAAAACTGTGCCAATCACGGAAGTGACTTACTGTGGCAACCCTGGTAGGGAAAATTGCTTCTTTTAGAAAATGTTGGTTGTGAACATTTTTAAACCATATCTCTACTGGTAACCCATTTGTTGACAGCTTTAACTCACCCATTATTGGATGAAAATATTGACACAATGCGTGTCAGGTTTTGCGTGATGGTAGTTAGTTGGAGGACCCCAAAAAAGCAGGGGGGCAGGAGGAGCAGGGTGGACTGACCAAGATGTATTTAACCAAAAATACAAACAGGAGTACACTGGAGAAAAACAACTGTAGTGCTCGAACCAAGTCCTGGAAATCACAAGGATCAAAGTCACAAAAAACAAAAAAACCTGTGACAGAAAACAAAATGTGACAGGCGCATACAGACACTCATACTCACAATGACTGACAGAACCCAGGGAACTAAAAACAAGCAAAGTGACGAGACAACGAGAAACACCTGGACAAGACACAAAGGGTAATAATTTCACAAGCAATCATGAACCCTCCATCATCTTGGCATTTCTTTTTTAATAGCCACTCAGCAGAGCAAAAACATACATGTGGCGAAGACTCTAACTTCTGCAAATGCCCCCAGCTGACTTAGCTCCACCTCGAATGCAAAGATCTTAAAACCGTCAAGATACTTCCCAGGAAGTATGAATTTGTGAGACCAATTCCTACTTTCCTCTTAGCAAGGGCTTTAGCTGCGTCTTGTGGCATCTTTGCATTATCGAAAGAGCCCGGAAATACTCTCTGCAGATTTGTGGAGAATTTGTCAATGGCAAACCGTGAGAAGATTGATTGAGAATTTCTTGACAAGAAAGTTTCATCCTGACTGAGAATTTCTTGACAAGAAATTCTCAGTCAGGATGAAACTTCTTGTTGTGAGAATAAATAAGTGTTTCATTCACAAGCTAAAGCCGTTAAGTGGCCATGCCAGTCTTCAGAATTTGACCCAATAGAAGCAAAATGAAACTTGCACTGTTTTCAACAAGAAAAAACTGATAGTGTTGTGTGTGTATCATGTCAAATCAATTAACTATATATAATATAATTAAGACTTTCTATAACTCGGTGGTGGCCTCGGCCATCCATTATGGCATTGTCTGCTGGTCAGGCAGCATCTCGGCCCGGGACAGAAAGAGACTGTAGCGACTGGTCAGGAAGGCCAGTTCTGTCCTGGGTTGCTCCCTCGACACTCTGGAGGAGGTGGGCAACAGGAGGATGCCAGCTAAGCTAAAAGCTATGATGGACAGACCCTCCCACCTCCTCCAGGCCACCCTGACAGCACTGGGCAGCTCCTTCAGCCAGAGACTGTTACACCCGCGCTGCAAGAAGGAGAGATACCGCCGCTCGTTCCTACCGACTGCTGTCAGGCTGCTGAATAAAAATAAATAAATAAATAAATAAATAACATATTTGTATTTATATTGCACTTAATTGAACGGTGTTTGTTTTTTTTTTTCTTCTTTCTACTCACAATCTTGCTGCTGTAGACTGTAAATTTCCCTAGTGTGGGACAAATAAAGGATATCTTATTAAAATAAGAGTTTGCAAATCAATGGCGTTACCAGATAAGCTAACTGTTTGCCTAGCTTCTATTTTTCCTCTACGACTACTTTCTATCTGGATGCCCGGTGGCACAATGCTTCCTCTCACAGGTCAATTGTCGTCCTATAGTAGACATCTGGTTTTGGTGAGGAGACATGATTGTCAGTGTTGAAATCATTGTGGTGTGCGCTGTGTACGCCACACATACAAATGCGCACGTGCTGTTTTTGTTCAACCGGACACACTAAAAAATGCTGGGTTGTTTTCCAAACCCACTCGTTGGGTTGCTGTGGAATTTGAGCAAATTGGCTTACCTTACCCAAGGTTGGGCCATTTATTTTGACCCAGCAAATTGGGTTGAAGATTGGATTTGGGCAGATTGAGGATCTGAAGCTGGTTGACTTCTTGGACAGTTTTGAGCATATCGAAGTTAAAGTAAATGTAATGCAATATTATTAGAAAATGTTGCTTCCAAAAATAGAATTATTTTTAACCACCACGATACACAGGTAACCAATTTCTTGGTGACTCATCAGTATGACCAGGCTCTAAAACAACTGGGTTAAAAATGGACCCATCGACTACTTCTGTGTTGTTGTTGTTTTTTGTTTTTTTAAATCAACAACACAAAAACATGGGCCATCCTGGATAAAACTTGTTTCATCAGAAATGACCCAATCTCTGAAATGTTTTTGATATAAAATGACCCAAATTTTTGCGGTTGTTTTGTACAAGACAACTCAGAAAGTTAGGTCACATTGACCCACGTGGTCAATCGGTGTGTTGAACCAACTGGGTTCTTTTTGACCCAACTTTTTTTAGGGTGTAGTTTGTTGGATTAAAAACCCTCAAGCCAAAATTTTGGGTCAAATCCTCAACTCGATGTGCAAGGTATAAATAACCCAGCACTGGCTCAGTCTCTTTTGGACCAGCAATGAGTCAGCCATTTCATCCAATTTGGGCTACTTCAAACCCAGCAGTGTGACAAAGGTAAATGCTTGCTCTACTTTGGTTAATTTTAATGTTGCATTTCTGATGAGAAAATGAAAAAGAATTGTGACTGCTTCATGCGATGTTTTCAGAATCAACCCCCAGTTGAGAAAAAAACGACCCCCACAGAGACATGCGTGGACAGCGATGGGATGCAAAGCCCACCCTCACCATTCATTCTCTCAGCTTTGAGCACATTTGAAGGGGGACGTTGACTTTGATGTGCTTGCAATGGGGGCTGTGACTCTGTAGAGGGCAGCCTTCTGAAAGCATTGGTTCATTCTTGCATCACCAGCAGGTGCAGCCATCATCGAGGATATCATCCGTTGTCTTTTTCATGTGACTTGTGCACTTCTCAGGGTGCCGCGCGTGCCGTTATCAGCCTGTCGTCATCGGGTTTGACTGGTCGGCGGGCTTGATAGTGATGGAGACCCGTGAAGGGCAGCTCTTCAGCCTACTGATCAGAACACAAGTGGGCAGCGGTCACAGCCTGTGTTATGAATAGATGTGCGCCAGCAGAATAAATGAGTTTCTGATTCATTTCCTCTGTCAGATGAGAGCAGAACAAATGCTCAGAGCGTCACAGAGAGAAAGAGAGAGAGAGAGAGAGAGAGAGACAGAAGGAGGCCGAGCAGAGGGGGGAGGGTGGTCTCTCGCTCTGCACGTGCCCTTTTCCCCTTTTCCTGGTCCTCTTGCTTTTAAGAGGTTGGATCCACATCCCTGCAAGAC
Source organism: Hippocampus guttulatus (assembly GCF_054856545.1). Taxonomy (NCBI): domain Eukaryota; kingdom Metazoa; phylum Chordata; class Actinopteri; order Syngnathiformes; family Syngnathidae; genus Hippocampus; species Hippocampus guttulatus. Next base: position 31,511,444 of record NC_141262.1, on the reverse strand, counting down.
CAGAATACATACAGCACAAGCTTAGCCCATCTATGTGTGACTCCAAAGCACCGCCTCCGAAAAGCAAAGTGATGCAGTGAAAAGATGTGAAAATGTGATTCAGCTCTTCTGGCTCTCAAAACAAGCACAAAAATTCTCTGACAGGAACACGAGAAGCATGATGAGCAGATTTGCACGCCCCAGGCGTTACGTAACACATCTTTCTGCCTCTATTCTCTTTCTTGGTTGCGTTGGAGAAGTGGCCCACTTATTATTAGTCGTCGTTCCAAGTGAGCGCTGATTTATTTGCCTGTGTGACCAAGTCCCCGTGGAGAAAGAGAGTTTTCATTAAAGCGTTTGGGGTTTTGCCGGCCCTCAGGTAACCCTTATATAAAAGTGTGATGCATTCACTGGCTCGTGTTGTGCCGTAAATCTATTACTATGATAAAAGCAAGCGCACAGACCTGAATGAAATACAGCCTAACAATATTTGACTCCTATTTTTTTCTCGCATCATTTGGGGCTACTTCAATATTAGCCATGAGTGACATAAAAGTACAGGCAGGGAAGTTATTGTTTTACTGCAGAACTACAATATTGGGGGCCGGGGGGGTTATGACTCTTTTTCATTAGTTTTCATCTGACAGCATTTTTACCTTTACCACAATGCTGAAGAGGGTTCTAATCGTGCCTCGGCTCGAAGATTGAGTCCATTTTTCCATCAGTGCTACTGGGGGTCCTCATAGGACCACACACTTCCAAATGGATGAAAGACAAAAGTAAATAAATAAATCTGGACAAAATACGTGCATACATGCAACCTATCTTGATATGTTTAACTTTTGAAAATGCATATGTCATTGCATGTATAAAAGATGCACTATCCTAATACAACAACCAAGGGTTTAAAGCAGGGATGTCAAACTCATTTTTGTCGCGGGCCACATTGTAGTTATGGTTTCCCTTGGAGGGCCGTTATGAATTTTGTGAAACCATATACAAATGTTTAATCCTCTCAACAAATTACATACACAACGAACAACAAATTGATGGACAACTAGTTTTGACATCAGAAGTCAAGAATAACGGATTGTTCAAACATTGTAATTATGACATTATTTATGACAATTTGAAATTCTGGTTCAGACTTTAGCAAGCGTCGTGGAAGTTGACATGCTTGAATTGCTTTCACGGGCCACATAAAATGACGTGGCGGGCCAGATCTGGCCCCCGGGCCTTGACTTTGACACCTGTGGTTTAAAGTAAACAACAAATCGCATACTGTTTTTGGTTTTCCAGTGCAAACAGCTCTCTTGCATGAAAATGACCATTCAAGGGGAGCACAGAACTGCTGAACAAGAAACCAATATTAAGTTCAAGAATTCACTCTGGAGATTTTTTTTAATACAAAAAAAATCAACCTAATGAAGATTTTTTTCCCCGCATATCATTCCAAATCCGAAAGAAAATTAGCCTACTCACGTCATCCAGTGCAAACACATCTTGGGTTTAGCTCCCTGTTATACATTGCCAGCACAGTTATGAAGGTTTTACGCTGGCAACAGTTTAAGCCTGTGATATATGAATTAACATGACATTTTCTATTGAAAATATGAAATATAAAATAACTTGATAGTCAAACAGCATCACTGAAGCAGTTCCACTCAACTACGGATTGCACCATATTCAACCATTTTTAATTAGTTTTGGGACTGTTTTTCCCGTCGCACATAAGGCAGGCCTTTTGCTCTCTGCTGCCTTAGTCGGTGTGTGTGTGTGTGTGTGATGGAGGTTAAATCCCAACCAGGACGGGTAAATGTCTGTCGGAATAGCTTATACGATGTTCCGCAGCAAAGTGCTACCTGACTCATGTTGGGGTTAAGCTGTTCATCCGTTCAATATAGTGCCACTTTGCTCATGAATATTAGTGACCTGTCGCTGCTCTTGATCCCATCTGGCTCAAAGGCCAGCTGACATGTGCGATACATAGAATAGAATAATAGTCCGTTCATTTTCTCACAGTCCTGTTGAATTATGCAAACTTCAGTCATCCCAAATTCCTTGAAAAGCAACAATAGGTCAAGGTTTATGTATGCAATTATTCAAGGTTACATATTAATAAAAATGCTCAAATACTCTGCCGTGGAATCTTTAAAGTTTAATGGCCTGAGGTTGAGCATTTTGCAATGAAATTAATTTTAATGTTACAGGGACAGTAAGCCTGAAGTCGCACAAAACCTTCGGGTCATGCACGATGGGGACCAAAAGCAAAATAATGCATGGCTGTCAGGAATCCTCCAACTGGGAGTGATACTGTTGGTGAAATTCATCATGAAAAGGAATGCTAACGCTTTCGACTTCAGTGAACTTCTGACGTTTTACAATGTACTGTATTGCACAGGGATGATGAATTTCAAATGGAATTCCCCATTTTTCATACTCAAGCTAGATTGATTAAATTATGCTCACAAATGAAACCCCAGCGATAGAGTGAAGCTGCAATAACCGAACGGTAGTCGCAACACTGTAGCGTATAAAATGTTTATAATTTCAGGAATGTCACGCCGTATTCTTAGGTGGTGGAATGGCTTAGTGGTAGAGTGGTTGTCTCCCCACCCAGAGGTTGGGGGTTCAATCCCTAGCCATCATGACTTTGTCCAAGTGTCTTTGAGCAAGACACTGAACCCCCAGTTGCTCCTGATGCTTCGTCATCAGTAGGTAAATGAGGAAAAGGTTGAAAGTGCTTTGAGTACCGAGGGTGGAAAAGCGTTAGATAAGTGACAGCCCATTTCCCTTTCTTATTGTTTAATAAAACCCTCTTATTAACCTGCAAAAAAATTGCTCTTCAAAATTAGAACGTTGCTCCTAAATTGAAGTCATTGATTGGCAAAACCTCTGCCCAATAAAAGTTTATTTTGAGCCTTGTGGATATAACAGTTACATATCCAACTTTATTAATTGTATTTTTCAGTTTAAATAAGACCTTTAAAATTTTTAAATGGCATGAATGCTCTGGAAAAATACCTAGAGAGTATTTATGCTGTAGAGATTTCACTTGTGGCAGGGGATGGTCTGCAACGTAACCCCCATGGATGTCGACATTGGTTGCATGTACCTAGATGAGAGGATGACTGACTTGTAGCGAGTGTACCTGGCTCTCTCCATGGTGTCCTTAGCCAGGTAGATGTACCAGTAGACCAGGTTGAAGAGGCCAAAGGTCAAGGGGAAAAGAATGCGGGCATACTTGTCGATGGGGCTAGTGCCGGCCAGCTGCGGTATTTGGGGGAAAGCTGAGCCCTGCTGAAGGAATATCGGCACGGGGGGTTCCTCGGCTGGTTCACTGGGGCACATCGAGTGGTTTCTCCTCTTCAGGCCTTCTTGAGCACTTGTGTTGTACTCCTGGGGGGAGGGTACATGACGTGAGTGTGGCACTGCAGTGATGAAACCCGGTGTCACGTAGTATTGTTTCTTCCCACGGGAGCTTTCCGATGGCATGCAAGCATGCTGATAGAAGACAGCAGGTAATTTGATGAATGCCCATAGGATGCTAGCAGATTATGCAGTGCTGTAGTTCTTCTCGCACTGAGGCTATTTTTAAAACATCTAACCACGAGTCCTGCGCGTGAGACAGATCCCAAGAGGATGCCATGGTGGCTTACTGTATTAGCATCAAGCATAGAGACACGGGCGAGGGTGTTAGAACAGACAATATTACTATTTAAAAGGGAAGCCAACCTCAAAATTTTCTTAACAAGAATATGGTCTACGCAGTGCCACAAGCCTTAACACAGCATTCTGATTAATATATAATACAAATACGCCATATGCAAATAAAATTAATACTAAAACTCATGAAAACTAAACAACAAAAGCTGAAAATATAATGGGAAAAAAACCTAAAAACTATTTCAGAGTAAATGAATTTCAAAAATAATCGTGAAAACGTAATCAAACCAACTTGAATG